>NC_091712.1:31265000-31890000 GCF_041296265.1 Equus caballus
CTTGTTAGCTGGGTGGTGTGTGTGTTCACCCCCCACTAGGCTTGCCCCAGATGTAACTGGGAGGTATTTTCAAAGTCTGTTTCCACTTGATGTGCTGTGTTGTGGAAGGCAGAGGCAACTCAGGCATCGGAGTAGTGTGCTTTACCCTTGAGTGAGCAGGAATCAGGACTCCTACCGGCTTTTTTTCCTCTCTGGGTCCCCGTCAGCCTAACCTAGTATCCGCTCCATTTGAAGAGCAGTGACTCAAGAATCTAATCTGGGGAAAACCGTGAACCAAGGAATGCGTGGCCATTTCCTGGCTGATAGGGGTTGCTATTTGGGAGAGCGTGTGTGGGCGTGGGGTGTGGCGTAAATCGTGAGCTCAACAGGATGGGATCCCCGGGGGAAAACTGGAAGGCGGTCGCAAACAATCCGTTCTCCACCTTCAGGGAAACTTTCTTGTCAAACATAGAAACCCTTCGGCCGCCTGTGTCAGATGGCCTCTGTTCCTGCTTCCTTGGTAGCCCGGGAGAAGTAAGTGATGCTCTGAATGCCTACATCCTCTCGGGGTTGTTGTTCTTCCGCAGATGAGTCTGAGTTGGGCATCCTTGTTCTCAAACTCATTCTAGAAGCCTTCCAGCTTCTCGGCTAACTTACAGTGAGATCCTCTGGAGCCCGTTGCATGGGAAGCTCAGACCATGCAAGGCGCCTGCTGACGCCCAGCCTCTCCCGGCTTCCTCCTTTGTTCCACGGCTGTCTGAGGAGAGGAGGAGGTGGGCGATGGGAGGCATTGCCGCGGGCACCTTTCCACCCACTATATTTGAATGTTGCTATGGCAACCCATAGGCCCTAGAAGCAGCACGAAGTATTGTTTCTTGCTTTAGGGGAAAAAAGAAATCCACTGTTGCCACCTCAGCAATGTGTGTGTACGGGAAAGGCGAGTGTAGACTATTTGGTGCACTGTTGCTGGGTTTCGGCCTCCAGTGGGCAGGGGTACACACGTGGCCACTTAGGGGATGGATGATTAGGCAGGGAGCCGAGCAGTGCAGCCCTGTGGGCAGAGCCGGAGCCCTGCGTAAGTGATCAATGTCTCTGTGCTGGGGGACCGCGGCAGGTGTGCCCGTGCCCCAGAAGGCCTGGCCGGCGCTCTCCCCGGCCTTCTGCTGCCGTCATGGGCCGCAAAGCAGATTCTGTGCAGGTGAGACACGTGACAGCCAAGCAACCTTGGGCAATGGCTCTGCTCCTGGAAACGTCACAAAGAGTAAAAGGATCAAACTCTGGGAAGATTGATAGGAAATGTGGCAGGGTGGAACGGAAGAAGTAGCATGGGCCTTGAGGACAGACAGACAGACAGACAGACCTAGGTCTGCTCCTGCTCTGCTCTCTACCACTGGGAGGCCTTGGGAGAGTTACGTAGCTCCCCAGTCTTCAGTGTCCTCATCCAAAAAGGCAAAATAAGTCCGACTTCTAGCGTTGTTGTGAGAATTAAAGATAATGTATATAAACACATCTACTATGGCTAGCCAGGGGTAGGTTCTCATTGATGTTAAAAACTAGTTGAAAGTAAAACTGAAGGAGAGCGCAGACCTGGACTTATTCGGTGTTTCCTAGCATCGGAACCAACTGGAAGCTCTTTAAAGTAGTCACCTAGGCCAGGCTTATTGGGTCAGAATTTGCAAAGGTGGGACCAGAGAATCTATATGTTTTTTAAAAACTTCCCTAAGTAATTCTGATGTAACCAGGTTCCGATTCCAGATAGGAAATTCATATATTTGCTTAAGGATAAAGAATATAAACAGCACTGAATTTCCCCCCTTTTTTCCACTTCCACCAGCCCTTATCATGCTATCTGTATTCCACATCTAAAGTCCAAAGGCTTCTGCTAAAATTATATGTGTTTGGAAGCAGGGACATTTGATAAAAGTGGTTGGAAGTAATTTAATCACCAAGGCAAAGGAAAACTAAAGTTGTTCGGCTCTTTCCTGAAGGGCGTTGAAAAGAACCTACAGAGAGCTGTATGCAGGCTCAGATGACAGGTGGACCATCTAGCCTATCTAATGGGTCATAAACATGACATTTAGAGTGACTTGTACAATACATGTAAGCCTTAAATAGGGGTTTAGCATGCACATAGCTGAAGTTGTTTTTTGCATCCCACAGGAACGTGGCTGAAGAGTGGGCTTGGTCTGGTGCACCAGGAAGGTAGCCAGCTGACGTGGACATACATCGCCCCTCAGTTGGGGTACTGGGTGGCAGCCATGTCTCCTCCCAACCCAGGTAACACAAAGCCAGCACCTGTGATGATGGGGTTGATGTCTTTGAGGCTTCAGGCTAAGGATGCTTTTGAGAAAAACTTCCTCAAAACCATCACATCTTACTCCAAAAAGGTGGAAAGGCTAAAAAACCCAAATGATGAAACTAAGGTATTTCCTGGGGGTGGGGGAGTTCTGGTTGGAACTCTCCCATCTAGGACAAGAATAATGCATAGAAAATAGTCTTATCTTATGTCTCTCTTTTGCTCAGACAGCTGCCCTAGGAAATGCTTAATCTAAAGCGCTCAGAGGCGGTTCGGACCTCCTCCCTAATTCCTGAAACAGCTGTGGCCTGGCGTAGGAGAACGTGTAGGGAAAGGCACTCCACAGAGGGTCCAGCGGAAAGTCACCGTGGGAGGCTTCTTGGGGCAAAAACCTTGATTTGGCATCTCTGAAAGGCTTAAAAGCAAACCAGTTGCTTTGCGTCTAAAAGAGTATTCATCTCCATTTAAGATCTGTGAATTAGCTCATATTCTCCTAAGGGCAACTCAAAGTTTATTTTTTTTAACCTATGTGCCTTAATTTATCCCAGCGACTATTCTAGAATTGTTTTTCAAAATAGTCATCGTAGGAGACTTATTTCTAGTGATGGCTTCGGTTGCTCAAAATGCCTTAGAATCTGCATCACCTGGCCTGCCTTCATGAGTGGAGCTCTTTGTTGGTGGCAAAGCTTTATAATCAGAGAAAAATCTTTGATTTTTCATAGACACAGCTAAAAGTCATGCACATCTGAGTCTGGTGAGTAAAGTAGGTGACTGAGCGAGGTCAAAAAATGTGCTGATTAAAAGGTATCTCTTGTCAACCATGAAGGCAGTTCCAAAATGGGAGTCCAGAATGTTTTACCAACAGAATTGTCACTGGAAGGAACACTGAGACTCCCAAAGTCACTAATTTGATGGAGGCCATTCCTAGAGGGGCATTGAAAAATCTGTCACATTTACTTTATACTCCCATACTGAGGAAATTTACACTTCACGTCTGTGTTTTAAGAGCATCTATTGCCCTTTATGATATTGTTCCTGAAGCCACATAGGCCTGAGCCGGGTACAGAAATGCCTCAGTCTCCAAATCTGAAATATCTAGAATATGATTAAGAGTAAGGAAGGAGGGAAAAGAAATTCCTGACGTTCCAAAGTCAAGGCCACAAAGCCCATACATTAAAGTTAACTTTGATTTTAGGTATGTTTCAAACAACAATGGCTATCAGTTTTCCCATCGTGTGACAGATTAATAGATACTTTTGTAAAGAGAAGAGAAAGAATTGCTGGGTGTAGGTTCACCGTAGCTTCCTGGCAGTGAGGGAAGAGAGAGAAAAACTATCAAAAGCATACATAGCCAGCTCTGATGGCATTTAACGTAGAAACAGATCTGCTGGTAACCTCACAGCCGTCACTTTTGTCAAACGAATTACAGCGATGCTGTGCTTTCATGGCCCAAAAACAACAAGAAAGTAATTAGAGTTTTTCTCTTTAATTCCCTGTTTAAGAAGGAAATGAAGTATGGCTGTGAATTTTATAAAGATTTCCGTTGGCAGAAGTTGGAAATAATAACATTTTAAGTACTTAAAGGACCAAACTTCAGTTATTTGGAAATGATTTTTATGTGACTCAGTGACTTCTGCCAAAGCCTTGCCTGTGTCTGACAGGGTTCTCTTTGTATAAAAAATGGTTTCTCTGAACGATTAAGGCAGGATAGAGTTGGCTGTTATTTTTTCAACTTTTGTAAATATTATTTCCACCCTCCTACCTCCTTGAAGTGAATTATATTTGGGAAAGAATGGTGTTATCTTTTGAACTTAAGTAATGTCACTGTTTTAAAAAACTAGTAAACTTCCTCGAATTTATCTAGCTCTTAAGAGATCTTCCTTCAGAAGATTTTTGAAGACCCTTAGAATATCAAAAATCAATAAGTATGTGGGTATATATAGTGTTTAATAATCATATCCATGCTACTCTCACATAATGTAAAACCACATTTCTTCCTTCACAGCTATCAGTGCACTGTCCTAGACACCAATAAGTGCCCCAAAATTATAATTTGGTGAGGTTTTCTTTGTTGCTGTAGACCTGTTGTCAGTGACATTAAGATAGATGCTCACTACTGTTCAACATAAAGAGTCTGTTACCCCACCTCTTGGAATTCTTTACAATGTGAATTAAAAAGAAATTTTTTTAATTTATCTCTGACCACCTTGTCTGTAAGTTCTGGAGAGGTCTGTGGCCACATAAGATAAGCCATTTTGAAAAGCTATTGTAGAGAAAGATTTTATTTATAAAAACGGAACGGATTTTAGAAACACTTGACACTTCTGTAGTAAGCTGTGGACTTTGGTTAAGTCATAGTACATTTCTGTCCTATAGCTCAGCTGATTGATTTCGACAGAGTCCTCTCCACGCAGTAATTGACTGCCCAGGGAAAGCGAGAATAAAATGTCACGATTGTTTTTCCTCCTGCCATAGGAAATTCCCAGATATTCAGTCCATCTCTCTGCTAAGAGTCCCACTCATTATATGATCATGCATCCATTTTCTTTTTAAAAGATCGCATTGAGAATGCTAAACATGCCACCGAATGCAGCTCTCGTCCTGGCTGAGGAGGGACCCTTGACCCCCTGCATTTAGGGTTTGAGTTTTCAGAGTGCTCCTGGCCACAGCTGCTTCAGTAACGGGCGTGGTGATCCCTTTTCATTGAGTGAAATTATGGTGATGCTGCTAGCATATCTCTAAAGGCTGTTTTCATCTGGCCCCTGCTCCACGCCCTGGCCATTAAGAGTAAGAAAAAGATGTTATGTTCTCAGTTAATTATCCCTCTTCTGATTTAAAGGTTTTCACGAATCTAAAATGTCCTTTTCTGACCTTCTAGGTCCCGTTGTCACGCAGGACATCACCACGTACCACACGGTGTTCCTTTTGGCCATTTTAGGAGGAATGGCTTTCATTCTTTTGGTTCTGCTGTGTCTCCTTTTGTATTATTGCAGGTAAAGTTTTACTGTTTTGGCAGTATCTTTTTTTAGTTAGGAATTTCTTGTGCAAGCACAGCTGTGGAGGTCCTTTTTTTCTCATGCAACTGTATCTAAGAACTGAACATTGGTCATCTAGGTTGCAAACAAACAAGCAGGATGTCGAAGTCTGCTGTGTATGACCTTTCTTAGAAGGGAAGTTATAAAAAACAGTTTGACAGTTGTTATATGATTCATTCAGACTATTCCTAAGTGCTGATTAAGAAATGATATCTTTAAGGCTGGCCCGGTGGCATAGTGGTTAAGTTCTCGGGTTCGGGTCCCGGGCTTGGACCTACACACCACTTGTCCAGCCATACAGTGGCAGTGTCCCACATACAAAGTAGAGGAAGATTGTCACAGATGTTAGCTCAGGGCCAATCTTCCTCAGCACAAAAAGAGAGAGAGAGAGATGATATTCTCAAGGACAAAGCAGAACTATTCTTCTTGTGATGCCTCGTCTCTATTGTAGACTCTTGGGTAACCGCTTTTGAATGAGTAACTTGGATGTACTTAGGAAAGCCTGGGGGTGAAATCTGCCGATGGTGCTGCTCGGAATTAAAATGAGGAGGAGGGTGTGGAGTGAGAAGGCTTGTGGCTGCCGATGAGTTGTTTTATCTTGTTTCTTCAGATGGAAATTGAAAATTAGGATTTTACTGGAAAATTTACTGTTATGAGAATCTTTAACATTTGGGTTTGATTTGTGTCTTTGATCGCAGGCGGAAGTGCTTGAAACCTCGTCAACACCATAGAAAACTGCAGCTTCCCACAGCCCTCGAGAGTTCCAAAAGAGATCAGTCAACTTCCATGTCGCACATCAACTTGCTGTTTTCACGTCGGGAGTCGGAATTCCCTGGCCCGCTCTCTGTCACCAGTCACGGCCGCCCGGACGCCCCGGGCAAGAAGGAGCTGATGAGCGGGGTCCATTTAGAAATGATGTCTTCCAACGGCGAGGTGGACATGCACACCCCGATGCTGAAGCTTTCCTACAGTACCTCACAGGAATTCAGCTCTCGGGAGGAACTTCTCTCTCATAAGGAAGAGGACAAAAGCCAAATCTCCTTTGATAACCTGACACCGAGTGGGACGTTGGGAAAAGACTACCGTAAGTCCGTGGAGATCTTTCCCTTAAAGTCCAGGAAATCCATGGAAAGAGAAGGCTATGAGTCCCCTGGCAACAGTGACTACAGGAGGAGTTACAATGCCATGCTCTCACAGCCTTTGTTTGAAAAGCAAGACAGAGACGGTCAGGCCTCCATCAACCACATTTCCACAGGAAGCAAGCTCACCATTCAGGAACATATGTACCCCGCGCCTTCATCTCCTGAAAAAGAACAGCTGCTGGACCGCAGACCTACCGAATGTATGATGTCTCGGTCAGTAGACCACCTGGAAAGACCGACATCTTTCCCTCGGCCCGGCCAGTTGATCTGCTGTAGTTCCGTGGACCAGGTCAACGACAGCGTTTACAGGAAAGTATTACCTGCCTTGGTCATCCCCGCTCACTATATGAAACTCCCAGGGGACCATTCCTATGTGGGCCAGCCCCTGGTCGTTCCAGCTGACCAGCAGCTCGAAATAGAGAGACTGCAGGCTGAGCTCTCCAGTCCTCACGCCGGGATCTTCCCACACCCCTCCTCGCAGATCCAAGCCCAGCCCTTATCTTGCCAGGCAATCTCTCAGCAGCACTTGCAGGATGCAGGGGCACGGGAGTGGAGCCCGCAGAACGCATCCATGTCAGAGTCTCTCTCCATCCCAGCATCCCTGAACGATGCGGCCTTGGCTCAGATGAACAGTGAGGTCCAGCTCCTGACCGAAAAGGCTCTGATGGAACTTGGGGGTGGGAAGCCGCTCCCACACCCCCGGGCCTGGTTCGTCTCCCTGGACGGCAGGTCCAACGCGCACGTTAGACATTCCTACATTGACCTCCAAAGAGCTGGAAGGAACGGAAGTAACGATGCCAGTTTGGATTCTGGCGTGGATATGAATGAACCAAAATCTGCCCGGAAGGGAAGAGGAGACCCCTTGTCTCTCCCGCAGAACCACCCACCCGTCCAGGAGCATCCGCAGAAAGAGCCGAGGGCCACTGACGGCACCGCCTACACGCAGCTCGTGTACCTGGACGACATGGACCAAAGCGGAAGTGAGTGTGGTACCACCGTCTGTACCCCCGACGACAGTGCCCTGCGATGCTTGTTGGACAGCTCCAGCCGGAGGAGCGGCGGCCAGCTGCCCAGCCTGCAGGAGGAGACGACCAAACGAACTGCGGATGTCCCCCCGGAACCATTAGCCAGTCCCGAACAGAGCCGATCTGCTCACGAGGACGAGGAGGACGAAGACGATGACGACGACCAAGGAGAAGACAAGAAGAGCCCCTGGCAGAAGCGGGAGGAGAGACCCCTGATGGCATTTAACATTAAATGAGCTATCGCACAGCCACCCAACAGTGGAATATAACAAAATTGCCAAAAATTCTTTCTTAAGGAAGCGCTTACCTGTTTGCAGAGGAAGTCCAGCAACGGCGACCGTGGGAAGTGGACTTTTCCTGCATTACCATTTGCTGTGTAAATGTTAGAAAGGAGTTCAAGTTATTACTCAGATAAAGGATGTGTTCATGGAGGCCTCACCTCCAGGGAGGTGGTGAACGTAGGTGAACCTAGTGTCTGAATGTCATTCCACGTACTTGACATGCCCACCCCCCCAGGACACTGAAAAACCACAAGTGATGTTGCTAGGTTCTGATGATAACCTCAATTCTCCCTCAGATCCTGGGAACAGACGAAACTCTTTTTGCATTGCTTGAATCGATTTTATCACGATGATGCTCCTGTGAAGTTATTATTGAGAAATTAGCTTGGCACCTAGTGTCTCGAGGTATGCGTTATCTCAACGGAAAGCTATGCATTGCTGCTTCGTGGTCTGTCTTTGCTTCGATTTTCGCTTTGGTTAGGTTGCGTTTGGGGTTTGCTTTTTTAAAAACAGTTTGGTTGTAAAGATTTTCTTCCTTTCTTTTCATCTGTCCTGCTTCTCGGTGGTTTATTTCAGTGTCTCCTTTCAGGAATTCCTAAGTGTCATCTCTTCACATCCAAGCCTTGTAATGAAATCGTACTGAAGTTTTTCTCAGCTAAGAGTCCTTCAATTCTGGTCCCATTAACTCCAAGTGCCTTTTTTACAGTGACAACAGACAGTCCCTCACTTTGTTTTGCTCTGTTTGTTTTTCTTAACTCCTTTAATTGAACTGCCTGGATTTTATAAAGTTATGAGATGATACCCCTTTTTCTTTATATTGCATGCTGCAAAGTGCCCATTTGTGCTCAGAATTCTCATTTTGACGCGGTGTACTCTCTAGTTCTCCTGTGTGACGTGGATTCTGTTTAGCTGAGTAGACTAGAGGACACTTAGAGATGCCCGTCCCCACTCCATCCCTTTGGCCACTGGCCACCATTATGGTTTCATTGGCTGTTTGTATATACGGTTACCTATTAACTCTGGAATCCTATGGGCTGACCTTTGCTCACCAAATATGGAGTATGGAGTGAGCAAGTGCACCGAATGTGACTATTAAATAAATCCTATGTACTATCCGAAAGTGCCAGAATGACTCTTCTGTGCATTCTCCTTAAAGAGCTGCTTGGTTATCCAAAAAGGAAAATTCAAAATAAACTCTGAAGAAGAAAAAAACCTGTTTTGTGGTCCTTGTCATTCATTCTGAGCCATTTTTTGTTTCAAAGTTGTTAGTAAGAAGTTCTTATTCATTCCTTAGCAGTCTGAAATGCTGGTTGTTGGGCTTAGATTTAAAGACTGCCACCTAGACACCTAGGAATTTCCAGTAGGGTTAAAATTGTTAAAATCCACCTTCGTGTTTAATTTCATTCAAGAACACGAGGTAGCATTTTGTGGTGTTTCAGAGAGGGAGAAATGTCTGCATTTACAAGAAACTGATGTTTCTTTTATGTTCAGTATTGATCCACCTTGGACCAGCTTCAAAAAAATTTCATTAAAATGACCAGAATCATCCCAGAGGTGTAAAACTGGGCATCGACGTCCTTAATGGAGATGTCAGGACATAGAACAGATTGGTGGAAATAAATTAAGCTGGTGTGTTTACAGCTTCCTTACAAAATCTTTATTTGTGAATTCCATGCAGGCAGAAAACCTATCAAGCTGATTTTTTCGTATTCTAATTTCTCGAATGTTGATGTATTCTGCTTTTAAGCAGGAAAACAGTTGCGAGACACCCCAACAGTGCTGGGGCATCTCAGTGGATGGCAGTCTGGTTTAACAAGTGCGGGACCATTTGGGAGTGAACATTATCACCAACAGGTGGCAGGCGAGCCCTTGCAGACTTCACTAGAGTCCAGGTGAGGGCCATTGGTCAGTTACCCTCCAAAGAAAAAGTAAGTGGCCTCTCCAAGAATATCCAGAGCCAGACATAGGTGACTGGGGGATGCTGGGAGATCCCAGCCCTTACAGCCCTGCCTAAGGTTGCTGCCAATTCAATCACCTCCTTAAAGCATCGGTGTCCAAAAGAGCTTGCGTTACAGTGCTCGTTAGCGGTGAAAAGTAGGTAACAACTTAACTGTCAATACCGATCATGGGAGATTTGGCAGGAAGATTGGGAGGGGGCAGTCTGACTCCTCCTCATCAAGTGGGACATACCTGGAAAGGACCGAGTAGCCAGCAGTGGTCATAAGACACTGTGTGCCTAGGAAGACAAGGGTTTGCCAAAGGGAAATTGGTTCTGCCAGAGACGAAGCTTAACTCGTTTTACACTCATCCAAAATGAGGTTCAGAGGTTAACATTTTTTCTCAGGGTGCCGACGCTGATCACCAGGCTAGAACTGTCTGGAGAGAGCACCGTGACTGCGGATTTTAAACATTTCATTTCTCTTCTCTCTAGCCTAATGAGGGTAAGATATGTCACAGTGGTCCGAATCCAAAGGCATCTTGCTTATGCCACCTAGTGGTGAGCTCCCATCTGCCTAGTAAGGAGACTGATCTGGACCAAAGCTGTTCAGGGCCAGCGCAGGGGAGAGGGGGTGGGTGCCCAGGGATGACTCGGAACTGGTTCTGCCCTCCAGGTGGGGTGAGTGAGGAGACGGGGACTGACGTTTGTTGAGTCTCTACCGTGGAAACGATCTATTAGGAACAGTAGTGCATTCAATCCTCAAAATTCATTCTCCTTTGTTTTGCACCTGACTAAACTGAGGCTGAGCGGTTAAGTAATTGAGGTCACTCAGAAGCGGTGCTCTTCTGCTTAAACAACCAGCTCCCTGGCGATGAGTGCATTTAAGTTATAAACGTTCCTGATAAGGGATGTGTAGGACACAACTTAGAAATCATAATAAAATACATGATACTCCACTGTAAGTTCCATTTGACAATTGGTTCCCACAGAATTCTTTCGTTGGCTTTTGTCATAGCCAACCTGTTATTGCAATTGACAGAAGGGTGTAGTTCTGACATGAACATTGATTGATCTTTTTTATATTAATGATTAAGGTGAAACAACGAAGATACATGTCAGAACTTGGAGGCGTTCGTCAATCACGGAGTGACTTCTTTGCTGAATCAGACGATAGTTTTGGAATACAGGAAGAATATTTTCTCAATTTTTTGTGTTATTTGCAATGCAATGGCTCCAGACATGATATAGTTTTAAGTTTAATCTACATGATTAACATTTTCTGTCACTTTCTTAAATCTAGACATTCAACAAATCAAGCCTCAATTTGTAGCATGTGCCCATTTCCATGGTATAAATATTCCTGGCGTGGCCAATTTCAAGCAACCAGTGTGACATCATTGCACACAAGAGTTGTGAAGAGAGGCACAGTGGCACACAGTTCTATTTCCACCAGATACAATAAAGGTAAGGAACCTCAAGAGCATTGTCAGACTTACAGTTGATCCTCATTATTTATGGATTCCATATTTGTGTATCCGCCTACTTGCTAAAATTTGTAACCCCAAATCAATCATCACTGTGCCTTTGCGGTCATTCACAGACGCCTGCAGAGCAATGTGAAATTTGAGTTGCCCAACAGGCGTGTTCCCAGCTGGGGCTGAACCAGCAATGCTCTGCCTTCTTGTTTCAGCTCTCAAACTGCACACATGTCCCTTTTTTGCTGCCTTTTGAGTGGCACATTTTCTGCATTTTTGTGCTTTTTGTTGTTTAAAATGGCCCCCAAGAGTGATGCTGCAGTGCTGTGTAGTGTTCCGAAGCGCAGGAAAGCTGTACATGCCTAATGGAGGGACTGTGTGTGTTAGATCAGCTTTGTGCAGTCATGAGTTCCGCTGTTGGTGTGAGTGCACTGTTAATGTATTGACAATATGTATTAAATGTCTTTGAACAGAAACACACAAAACAAGGTGATACATTGATCGCTTGATGAAAATGCCATGACCAGAGGCTTGCAGGAACCCAAGGCTGTATTTCTCCTAGAAGCAGCGGTTCTAGCATCATATTCGCCAATTCACTGCTCAAAGCCACCTTATAGAACATAACTCCAGCAAATAACAAGAACGGACCGTGATAAAAAATTAGGAAGCGATGAGCTTGCAGTAATTCTTACCTTTGTTTTTTACAGTACTTTTTAAGATTAAACTGTTACTAATTTATTTATTTACTATGTTTTTAAACTAAATTATTTAATTGTAAACTTGTAAAATATAATTTTTAATAATGGTTTTGCCTAGCAACTGACTTGCAAAATTCCTGACATTCTGCGTCATCTCTCGTAAGTCCACTCTGGGGTGCCACGAGCTAGAAGGAGGCAGCGTAGGAACAAGGTCTGCCCGACTCCAAACCTGGCCTCTTGCTTTTTGAAGCCTCACGTGGAAACCCTTAATTAGGATAGAAAAATCTAAGTGCAACAGCTTGCCAGGCTTTAGTGTCACTTGGGGTGCAAGAACCGTGTACTTTCCCGTGGTTCAGGTCTGGCTGCGGAAGTTGGGAGAGTTCCCTAAACCATGTCAGGAGATAAGCAACGTCATTTAAATGACAGAGACCCTGTGCTTTTGGAACTTTACTGAGTATAAACTAATGAGATAAATGCTAAAACAGTGAGGCAAAGTGTCCAAGAGAATGAGACCAGTACCAAAAAAACCCCATAAAACCTAAAAATAATCAGGCCACAAGTATGATAAACTCTATGATGTCTTGTGTTCATCCTCTCTTAAATTTTACTTTTGCAGACCTATATTTGGAGGACAGGGGGACAAAAATGAGTGCAGTTATAGATAGAAATGTGTGGTGATTTTTTAGCTATTTTGAAATTCCATGATTTCTTTTCTTTTTCGTCTTTAGATTTTTTTTTAATTGAGGTATCATTGACATACAACATTATATTAGTTTCAGGTGTACAACATAATGATTCCATATTTGTATATATTGTAAAATGATCTCCACAGTCAGTCTAGTCAACATCCATCACCATACATAGTTACAGAATTCTTTTTCTTGTGATAAGAACTTTTAAGATTGGCTCTCTTAGCCACTTTCAAACATGCGGTACGATATTATTCACTACGGTCACCATGCTGTACGTTACATCCCCACGACTTATTTATTTTACAACTGGAAGTTTATACCTTTTCCATGACTTTTCGTTTGCTATCTTGACATTATAATTAAGGCAAGTTGCAGATATGTTCTGGGACTTTGATGACACCCCTTGATGTCATGGAGAAGCTGCTGAAGTGGGCGTGATGGTTGTCAAGATCCGCGGAATAGGAGAAGGTGGGCAGTGGAGGGAGAGGGAGCGGTTGACGTAAGAGATGGGGGAGAGATCCAGTGAGCTCTTTAGGTGAAGTAGAAATTGCAAGCTTTTTTTTTTTCCTGAAAACCGTATTTTCAAAGCTGTGGGTATAAACACACACCAGAATCCCTGGTAAATGTTTTTGTCGTTCTTTACAGTGATGGTGACTTTTTTAATGCTGATAATCATTCCTAGGAGACCATTTACACCCCATCAGGATGAACAGGAATTAGAGCACCTGAGAATGTGGAACATGAAAGAGCCTTAAATGTCACAAGGGGAGGAAATTGAAGCCAAAAATGTGAAGACCTCCATACTGCAGGCAGTGAGTGACCACATAGTGTATCTTAAGTCTGTTCGGGCTGTGTAACAAAAATACCGTAGACTCAGTGGCTTATAAACAACAAGTGTTTATTTCTCACAGTTATGGAGGCCAGAAGTTTGAGATCGGGGCACCAGCATGACTCAGTGAGGGCCCTTTTTCTGGTTCTTAGCTGGCATCTTCTCTCTGTGTGCTCAAATGGTGAAAGAGGTGAGGGATCTCTGTGGGTCTCTCTTATAATGGCAAGAATCCCATTCCTGAGGGCAGAGCCCCCGTGACCTAACCGCCTCCCAAAAGCTTCAGCTCCTGAGAGCATCACTTTGAGCATCAGGATTGCAACATCTGAATTTGGGGGGATGTCATGCTATGGCATGGGACAGGGCCCCATCTCCTGCCACCTGGCCCTGTGTGCGTCCACCTCCTCAGGCCACTTCTCCATCCCCTGTGCTTTCTGGCCAGCTCTTCTGCACCCTCTGCCGTCCGTTCACATTCTGGAGACAGTAGATAGTCAATAATCTGAGTAAAGGCATTGTAAGCCACCCTAATCAGTGAAATCCTAGGACTGTGGGAAGAATTCTGAACTGGGACTCAGAATACCTGGGTGCCAGACCTGACTCCGGGATCAGACAGGTGGTATCTGCTCTGCTCACCTCTCTGACCGGGTTGAGTTCAAACGAGACAATGAATATTAAAGTTCCTTGTAAACTGTTAATTATGGTACAAATATAAGTTGTTACTCTTCTTTGAATCTTGTAGTTCCCTAATCTTGTTGTTACAGTGTAGCAATGATCATTTCTTGTTACACCAGCTGCTTTTCACCTGCTTTTTTAGGAAAATGGTAGGCAAAACAACAGGATCTCTTCTTTCCCATGCTCACTGCTTTCTAGAAGCTTCAGCTGCGTGATCTCTCCCTTTACACAGCACTAGAATGCTTTGCCAAGTGTTTGACATTGACCAGGGGACTCAGTGAAGGTGCAACCTCTTTCCACGTTGATCTAGAAACGTGTATGAGACACTGCTTACAAAGCAATAACGTTGAGCTAGCTGCCCAAGAACCACAATTGATTTGCTGCTGGCCACACAGATAATACACGACAGCAGCCTATTCATGCTTCAATTTAGTTGCTCTTGGAGGAAGATCACGTGCTTGTAACTTCAGAACAGTGGTGCCCAAACCCGGATGCACATTAGCATCACCTGGGAGCTGGAAAAAATACTGAAATATTTGGTCCCCACCACAGACCAATCAGAATCAGAACACGGGCACTGGGATTAAAAAAAAAACACTCCCCAGCCGATTCTGATGATAGTCAGGTTTGCAGACCACTGCTTTAGAGATTCTGAAGATACTTTACAGTGTGCTCGCACCTTCCATTGGGTACCTCAGGGAATATTTCTAGGGTAGGTTAGCCGGGCTGCCCTACATTTGCATTTGGGAGGGCAGACATGTCCAACAGCAATCCCCCAAGCCAAGAGGATGTGCCTAACAGATGTGAGCAGGGCTCTGCACTGCGTCGTTCACGTTGCCTGTTGAAAACCTGTGTGCTGGCAAACCCTGGCTTCTGTCCTCTGTGCCGTTCATGGTTATCACACCCACAGCCATTTCCCAGCACTGCCTGTGAAGGACTCCATGGCTGTATCTGCAGCCCACACCTGCTATCGGAATTCAGACTCCAGTTCTAACTGCTGCCTGGGCATCTCCATCCAGATCACCCCCAAGCACCTCAGTGTCAACTTATCCCAAGATGGCCTCGTCCTACATCATCCTGTGAGCCTGCCTGCTCCCCCCTCAACAAAGCCCAATTCCCGTCAGAATGGCTATAATTAACAAAACAAGAAATAACAAAGGTTGGAGAGGATGTGGAGAAAAGGGAATCCTCTAATACTGCTGGTGGGAGTGCAAACTGGTGCAGCTACTGTGGAAAACAGTATGGAGACTTCTCAAAAAATTAAAAATACAAGTACCATACAATCCAGCTATCCCACTTCTGGGTATGTATCCAAAGAACGTGAAATCAATAATTCAAAGAGATTTATGCACCCCTATGTCCATTATAGCATTACTCACAATAGCCAGGACGTGGAAGCAACCCAAGTGCCCACCAATGGATGAATGAATTAAGATGTGTGTATATATACAATGGAATACTACCCAGCCATAAAAAAGACAACATGGATGGACCTTGAAGGTATTATGTTGAGCGAAATAAGCCAGACAAAGACAAAACTGTATGATTTCACTCATATGTGTAAGATAAACAAAACCATGGATAAATAGAACAGATTAGTGGCTACCGGAGGGGGTGGGGGGAGGAGGAAAGGGTAAAGGGGCGCATCTGTATGGTGATGCATAAAAACTAGACTATTGTTGGTGAACACGATGCAGTCTATACAGAAACATATATAATAATGCACACCTGAAATTACACAATGTCATAAGCCAATATGACCTCAAATAATTTTTTAAAAACCCCACAATTCTGTATTCTCTCTTTCAACATGGTATACAGATTTGGCTGTATTTTAGTATGCATTTATTTCCTTTACTCTCCTTCAATGATAAAGAGCTTTCATAAAAATTTGTCTCTTGATACTCCTCTTATCCAAATAAAATTTTTTCTTAAAAAACAAACAATCCTCCTAGCGTCCTCCCACACCTCCTACCCCAGTAAATAGCCTCACCATCCACAGTTTCCCGAGCCAGAAACCTAGGGTCAGCCTCTGTCAACCTCACCACCCGGATTCAGGCACCACATCCTCTCGGTTCCACCTGCTGTCAGGAAACTGTGAATATTTCATGTTTCTGGCTGGCCAGGGCTCTCTGAGCAAACTTCACTGGATCCCAGGTTTAGGGATGAGTGAAGGTAACCAGCCCTTGGAAGACAGAGGGAGGCAATTACTCCCGAGATGTACAGGCTCATCTCCCCTGGAGCCGTTCGTGGATCTTCACTCACGTTCGCTGTAACACATGGCGACCCCCTTCTTTTCCCACAGAGGATTTGCTCCCGTTAGAAAGTTGTCTTCTCTACCTCTGGAGGAGATGGGGCAGCTGTGAAGTAGTTCCTTTGCAAGCTCCAAAACTCCTCATTTGGGGGTTCCTCTCCTACAGTACAGACCCCCTTAAATGTGCAGTGTGACGTCTGCCCTTGTCACATCGCCCCAAGGGGTAAAGTGGCGCAGAGAGTAAAGATATTTTTTAAGTAAATAATCAGTCTGCCTCTGATCCAGAAACCTCGTTTTTGCTGTCAGGATAAAATAAATACTTGTATAAAGACTTATCATATGCTGAGTATCTCCCAGATGTGTCCATCCTGTCCCCCCCCCATTTCTAAGCAACACCTGCTGTAAGGGCCCCTCTGTCCCCCCTCAGTCTCACCATTGAAGCCCATGGTGCCGCAAGGGGGATGGACAATCCGATCACGTCACTGCTTATGTTTGACAGTGTTCTTGCGGTTGCAAATGGCAGAAACCAAACTCCAAGTGGCATAAATTAAATGAAGGACTTCATTGGGAAGGGAGATTCAGCAGGTGGGTGAAACAAGGTGTGATACTGTGATTTATAATAAGAAATATATAATTGGTCTTCATCCCCATTCCTGGCAGAGAACTCCTAAAAGCCTTCAAATTTCCCAAGTGATGAGAGTGATAAAGGGTCTTGATATTCATAACAAACCCCTTCGAACCACACCAGAGTTGATGTTAATGAGGTGACTTTTGGAAAGCACCCCAGGATGGGGGCTGGTTGCCAGGGGAGCCAACCATGTGATTAGACAATTGGAACTTTCAGTTCCACCCCCTGACCTCCGGGGGGAGCGGAGGGGGCTGGAGGTTGCATTGATCTCCAATGGCCAATGATTTAATGAATCATGCCTATGTAGTGAAGCCTCCATAAAAAACCCAAAAGGGCAGGGTTTGGAGAGCTTCCGGGCTGATCAACATGTGAAGCTCTGGGGAGAGTGGGGCCCCTGGAGAGGGCAGGGAAGCTCTGTGCCGCTTGCCCTATGCATCTCTTCCATCTGGCTGTTCCTGAGTTATATCCTTTTATAATAAACCAGGAATCTAGTGAGTAAACTGTGTCTCAGAGTTCTGTGAGCCACTCTAGCGAATTAATGGAACCCAAAGAAAGGGTTCCTTCAATTTATAGCCATTTGGTCAGAAGCACAGGTGACAACCTGGACTTATGATTGGCTTCTGAAGTGGGGACAGTCTTGTGGAACTGAGCCCTTAACCTGTGATGTCCAGGTAGACAGTGTGGAATTGCGTTAAACTGTAGGACACCCAGCTGGTGTTGGAGAATTGCTTGGTGGTGTTGGAAAACCCCCATACACCCGCTGTGGCGTCAGAATAGTACAAGGGAACCAAACCACAAGAGACAGAGGTGTAATAATAACCCCATGAAGCATTTCGTGTTTATAGACTGCTTTCATAACGTGTTATCTCGTTTTGATTCTCACAACTTCCCTGTCTTATAGCGAAAGAAGGTGATGTTAACCCACTTTTGCATCCAAAGATAGTGAAATTAAGTGTATTGCCCAGGCAGTGGTACAGACCCAGGATTTGAACAGAAACTCAGATGCTTTGCCCAGAAGTGTGATATTCTCCCCACCGCACCCACCTGCCTCACAGAGATTAATTCCAGAGCTGGTAACAGCCTAACACTGACTATTTCCCACGTCTCAAGCAGGGTTCTAAGCACTTCCCATGGATCAACTCATTCAATCATTTGATCTTACCATAGCCTGTGAGGTCAATGCTTCTGTCATTTCACAGACAAGGAAAGTGGAGAAGTAGAGTCACTTACCTTATGGACCGATGCTCTCTGCAGTGCTTGTGAAACAGTGTTGTTTTCTTACAGAACGCTAAAAATTTTGTTTCCCAGAATGCTAACAATTTGACAAATAGTATAACATAATTATAAATTCCTTCAGGAAACATGGTGGTGATGACTGATCCTGTGAGCCTTAGAAAGATAACTTGGTACTGACTCCCCAGTGTGGGAAGTTCTGGAGTGCTTTGACATCAGTCTCTCCTTCAAGGCCAGAGAAGGTAGGAAAGTCGGTTCAAGTACGATCGAATGCCAATGGTGGGAAGTGTCATGTTCCAGATCAGGAGACACACAAAAGGGGTGTGTTGATGATGAATATAAAAAAAACTACTTGGGGGCTGGCCTGGTGGTGTAGTGGTTAAGTTTGCGTGCTCTGCTTTGGTGGCCCAGTGTTCATGGGTTCAGATCCTGGGTGCAGACCTACACACCGCTCATCAAGCCATGCTGTGGCAGTGTCCCACATACTAAATAGAGGAAGACTGGCACAGATGTTGGCTCAGGGCTAATCTTCCTCACCAAAAGTAAATAAATAAAAATAAAAGAACTACTTGGAAATAGAACAGAACTCAAACTGCATTGGAGATCAATTCCATTTTCCTTTCAAAGAGGCGGGAAAGACATATTTTCATTTTCTTGGGTGAGAGCAGAGGAAGGTCAGCTGTTTCTCAGGGAGGAGGTTTGCCTTTTCCTGGATTGGAGGGTGAAAGAAAGCTGGAGAGAGGCATCTTCAGAGAAGGAGCATCAGAGAGCAGAGATGATCCTTGGCCAGAGAGCCTTTGGAGAGCTCATATGAAAGACAGCTGTTTTATAAGAGATTATTATTCTGCAATACTGAAGCTAGCTCCTCTCCAATCAGTATTGAAATGAGACAGAGGATCAAAAAGTAAAGAGCCAAAGATGTCATCGTGAACTGCAATGAAGTATGAAGTTACGTGAGCATCAGCTGTCTCTCAGTATGAACTAGCACTATAGTCGTTCCTTCTGGTCTATTAAGAATACAACACACTGTTTTAGACTTAACTTTTTCATTGAGCTAACAGAACAAAATTTGGACCTTCGGGAAAATCTTATGGTTGGAAAAGGCACGTATACATCCAGAAACACATTTACTGAATTAATGATATGGGCTATTTATTCAACTAAAATTTTAACGCAGTGAAGGTGCAAATCAAGAGGGAAAGAGGAAATGCAATCGCCTCTAAGAACAGAAATCTCATCTTTCATTCATTTTATATCTTGAGACTTGCACAATGGGGGGTGTGTGAGTGTGTGTGTGTGTGTGTAAAAGAGAAGAAAGACTGTGTAAGAGCTCAAAAGAAACACTGGCTGATAGGGGGCCGGCCCTGTGGCACAGTGGTTAAGTGCGCACGTTCTGCATCAGTAGCCTGGGGTTCGCTAGTTCGGATCCCGGGTACGGACATGGCACGCTTAGCAAGCCATGCTGTGGTAGGTGTCCCACATATAAAGTAGAGGAAGATGGGCATGGATGTTAGCTCAGGGCCAGTCTTCCTCAGCAAAAACAGGAGGATTGGCAGCAGATCTTAGCTCAGAGCTAATCTTCCTCAATTAAAAAAAAAAAAAGAAACACTGGCTGATCAATGAATTTACTAAAAAATGATAAAAACAAAGTTACTGAATCATGTAGTAACTTTGGTCTTTCCTCTATTTATAAAACACGTAAGTTATTTGGCAGACGAAAAGCCATTTGCTAAATTTTCTCAATAATCCTTCTTCCTCTAAATTCCTAGAAATAATACCAAAATGACAATTCTTTACACGTGTTCAAAGATGAATTTTCTGTGCCTCTTTTTGGCTAATAACTCTTTCTCTGGGAATGACGCCAATAGACAGGGTGGAGCCCAGTGGCCCCTTTACTATGGGAGTAAAGTGATTGGTCCACATCCCCAGTGATTGATCCAGATAGGGGCCAATCAGAGTTCTTCTTGGGTCTTCTTTCCCCCCCCCCCCCCCCAGAGCTGGAAAAGGGAGGGCTGGAGCTTGAGCTGCATATGTGAGACTCTGACGTTAACAGTCACATCCCTTTAATTATCTGAGCCACTCCACTAACTTTCCAGTCAAGTTCCCATTTTGCCTAAGACAGCCAGGCCACAATAAGAGAGACTGAACTTACACACAGAGAAGAGCAGAGAGGAGCATCCTGGCAGTGTTCGAGACTCTGGTTCTAGTTGCTTCCAAAACTCGGCTGTGTCACTGCCATTCCCATCATTTTATTATTCATCCCCTTCCTTCCATTATTTAAAATGTTCCAATAACCTTCCAATAAATTCCCCTTTGTTTTCAGCTAGTTCAAGTTTGTCACTAGTAGCTAACCGAACCCCAAAATAAAACATGCTAGAGCCCAGATGTAGCCCAATAAACTGAGGAGTCGCGCTCCTGGTTAAAAACCTGTGCGTGATTTTTCAGGTCCAACCACAGGCAATTGCAAAGCTTCACCTGGCACGCCTCTCGGGGGAAGTCGCCCTCCCCGCCCCAGACTTGGTGCCCTGGCTGTGGACGCAGTCTCTGAGGGGACTCGCAGCCCAGGACGCAGGCGTCCCCTGCCCCGGGGCCATGAAATGGCAGGAGCCTGTTGAGGCCTGCTCTGCAGTCAGGCTTGATCCTGGCGTCTGCGCTCATCCTCGCCTGGCGCCATTCCTGGCTCCGGGAAAACGGAGCGTTGGGGGAGCTGGCACTGTTTCCCGTGTAACCTCTGGCTCATACTAAGCGATAAGTGATTAAAGCCTTGACTGTTACTTCCAGTTTGGCGTGTGGTCTTAATTGAGCACCTCCACAGCTGGCAGCTCAGCTCTTGAAACAGTGAGGATAGGATGTCTATTTGCCTTAAGTTATGCAAACACGTTACAACTTACACGTTTGAAGGCATGCTGTGTTTAAAAAGGTAAATAAACTGGAATATATACTTCTAGAAGTTTTTAACCTGACTTCCATGGAAGTATATGCAAATTTTCATGGGGTGGCCTGGTGGCCTAGTGGTTGGGTTCCTGGGCTTGGATCCCTTGCACTGACCTAGCACCCCTCAACAAGCCCCCCTGTGGTGGCATCCCACATAAAATAGAGGAAGATTGACATAGATGTTAGCTCACTGACAATCTTCCTCACCAAAAAAAAAAAAAAAGAAAACAGAATTTTCATCATAAAATCATAAAATCCTAGATAACTCATACCACCCAATTATTGCATCCATAAATCACCATGACAAAAAAACAGATTCTCATTTTGCTACATTTCAGATGCTCTCCATTCTATAAATGAGAACTCAGGAGCATTCTTGACTTCCCCTGCCTTTGAATTATAGTATTTTCCCATGATAGATACAAAGGTACATAAAAATCATGAGTTTTGTGAATGGTAATCAAAATCATTCTCTAATTCGGTTCACAAAAACACAGCCTCCACCCTTGACATTAAGGAGGGAGTGAGAACAAAGATCGTCATCAGAGCTAGGATGCAGAAATTGTCTGATTAACAGTGGGTGAGTTTTTAAATTAATTTACTTGTCTTTTAAATCCTGTGTTTGGGTTGACTTAATTGTTTATAATTAATTTTAAAAGTCTTCTCTTCCTCCTTTTCTTCTTAACTAACTCGGCGTCTCTGTTCCTTTTAGCCCTCCATCAAAGTTTCCATCCACCTTGGCAGGGCCATCTACGAACTTGCTTAGGGTCAAATCTATTTGTGACTGACTTTATGATTGCACGTTGCCTTAACCGTATTATAAGCTCATGGGACAGAAAATAAACATATGAGCCACTCCCCGACCGAGGCTTCTATGTCAATGTCCATCACAGCTGTCATTTTAGGAATAGGTGCCTTTTCTGCCAAGACAAAGCCTGGTAGACTTAACCAAAGTCCAAAGGTAAAATCGGTAAGGACTAAGATGATAAGGATAAGAGGGGAAGATCCGAGGAGGAGGTGAGACTCACACTCAGTTTAGAAAGTCAAGTGAGAACGTTTTCAGAGAAAGGGGGGAAGAGGAGGCCATGGGAGCCAAGAGTAGGATGAGGTCAACTTCCAGTCTGATTTGCCAGGACTCAGCTATCTGATTCCCCAGTTGTGTTTCTCTGAACGTTTATTCTTTGTGTCTAAGACTCTAGATCGATGTGCCTAGAAGGTGTAGGGCTGAACTTGCCACCAGGCAACATCTTCAACTTCTCAACTGTACCTTAATTATTTATTTTAATTGAATTAAAAATTTTTAATCCTGCTATTTGTGACAACATGGATGGAGCTTGAGGGCATTGTGCTAAGGGAAATAAGCCAGATAGAGACAGACAAATACTGCATGGTATCACTTATATGTGGAATTTTTTTAAAATGTCAAATTCATAGAAATAGAGAGCAGAAAAGTCGTTGCCAGGGGCCGGGGGTGGGGGAAATGGGGGAGGTTGGTAAATGGGTACAAACTTTCAGGTATAAGATGAATAAGGTCTGAGGATTTAATAAAATATAGTGACTTTAGTTAACACTGTATTGTATAATGGAAATTTGCTAAGAGTGTAGAATTTAAATGCTCTCACCCAAAAAAGGGTAAATATGTGAGATGACGGATGTGCTAATTAAATGGTAGGAATCCTTTCACACACACAAGAATTTAACTTTATCCTTGGGGACGTTAACTGTCAGATGATGGCATCTGTGGTGAGTCAGAATCTCTTGGTTTTTAGGGATACCATAGTAACCATGATTTTTTTTATTTGAGAATAACCTTTGGAATAATTAGAAAAATGCCTTAGCATGACTCAATATTTTTTCTTCCTCTGTCCTCTGAGGCCCGTAACATTGACCTGCCCTAGGAATTCAGGATTCCAGAAACCCTTGATGGATTAAGTCACCACATTCTCGGTAGGATCACTCACAAGGATGATTATCCTTTATCTGTTTCCTTTGATAAAGTCACTCCCGATGCTTTCGGTATGTGAATTTTCCGATAAAATCCTATCCTTGTGCTTCTGTCATCTGTTCCTGTGCTAGTGTGCTGACAGCTGAGACAATAGCAGGGAGATGATTCCATCTGGCTCCTCCTTCCAAGGGTCGTCAGCCCCTGTATAAGAAGTTTTCAAGTTGTTTAAAATGGATAGGAATAGGACATTCACATTCTTGCTGCAATTGTGGAACTCCTGACCAGTCGAAGGTCCCCCACATCCTGTGGCCACAGCATTTGCTTCTGTGGAATGTGCTCCAACCCCTTTCCCCAATAAACCGCTGTGATCCAAGAGGCGTGGGCTCCTTCCCATGGGATGCAGGGCCCTCACCCTTGGTTCTCCTAAGAAACTTACAGTTTTGCTGGGGAAACAAATACTCATATTTCAGAAATTAACAATGCAAGTAGACAGGATGTAAGACTTTGACGTCTGTATAGGAAACTGTCACAACCCAAAGGATGACTGAGTTTAGGCTAATTCACCCAGAAAAACTAAAGGGAAAGAGCAGTGTAGGTTTCACGCAGGACTGAAGCCTGAAACCCCAGAAGATTGTGGGAATAGTTAATTAACAGCTACAGTCAACACGCTTCTCCCTTAGAACTGGTCGAGATCTTAAAATTGTGATCAGAGTGAGCATCCCTGAAAGACAAGTTCTGACCGTTAGAGAAAATGATGCCATGGAATTATTTAAAGTGGAGCCTCAGCTGCCTCTATGTGGAAGCACAGAGGAGGGTTGCCTCTTGTTAAATAACTTTTACAGGCACGCGTGGCACAGAGTTCAGAGACGTCAGCTAGGTCAGGCGCAGATTAATCTATAAACTTCAGCCTTTATTCCCTTAAGAATGAATTTGTCTTGCAAAGAATGCTTTGAATGAATCAGAAAGAGAAAGGACTTGGCCAGAAGTTGATACTGGTATAGCAGAGCATTGGTGCGCAGAACTGACAGAGGAAATGTCTGGCAACTAGTCCCACAACTCTTAGCTCACTTATTAAAGGGTCATGAGGGAGGGTGGGAGCATTTCGGAGGATTTCTTCAGACAAAACAGTACCGTGATCTCCAGCCACCTGCCCCCGGGCCCAGGGCCAGACCCTGGGGAGTGGGCAGAGAGCCCTGTGGGTAAAGAGGCTGGAGTCACAGGAAGAGAGACATAACCACAACCCTCGTCTCTGACCACATGTTCTCCATTATTGCCGGCCCCACCTGGGAAGAAGAGCAAAGATTTAACACCAAAACAAGCAAAAGATTAGTCATGGGACTGAGCATTCTGGTTAATGGAACTCATTTTGTCACCTAATGGTCTGTAAGACTGCTATTCCTTGTGAGTGACCAGAAATGTCACCGACCTGACAGTTAATAGATGGACGGAAGAAACTTCCCCCACCTCCATCGAAAGACAGCAGGAGAAAAACAAAGTTTAAGTCGTGTTTGATTGTGATAAGTCAGACTTCTCTGATATCCTGGTTATGCTGGTGTGACCTATATTTTCTCCTCCACTCTCCTCCAAGAATGTAGCAGGGTCTATTCCATTTCTTTGGAGCATCTAGGTTCACATCTTGTGTAAAAGCATCGGCTAATTTAAGGATAGCGTGTTAAGAAAGCCTTTGACAATCATAAGAAAGAGGAATCCTATTTTTAGGGATTAAAAGATTGACAGTAGAGAGAAGAGGTGGAAGAGGCTGAAAACGTGTGGCAGGACGAGGATGGCTGGAGGTATGTGGAGAGATGCTGGGCCCTGGGCTCTGAGTGGCCAGTCTTTCTCAAGATGCCCCTGTCCTAGCATGGCTCAGAGGCAGCAGAGCTGCTGGACCAAGAGGAGCTGTATAGACCTGGACCACAAAGGTCCAGCGGAAACCCATGAGGAAAGACTACTCCACAGGAGTCCCCAGTTGCCACCCCAATGCACTGGTGCCACTTAAGACCCCTGGGCATGTCTCTACAATCCTGGGGGGGGGTGGTCCCATAATGACTAAGATGGAATTTCCCACTAATCCAGGGGCCTGGGTCTCAGATTCACATCTAGGAGCCCTTAAAAACAAATAAATAGATATTCCTTCTTTAAGTTTGTGGATTGAGAGCCATACCCATCACAATAGCAAAAAAAAACTTTGGCCTTAAGATGGGGTGGTCAATCAAAGAAATGATCTGCAGGCAGGCAACAGACTGAGATTTTCACCAATTTATGATTTCCAACTTCCAAGATTTAGTTTTTTGTGCCATTAAAAACATTTTTTCTTCCCAAGTTTGTTTCCACGGTAATAACAAGTACCTACTGGGTTGGCAGACATGGTATTTTAAGGTGTCCTTGAGAAGAAGCAGGAGAATGTGGGTTTCTCCTAGTGTAGTAGATACCCCTGGGATTGCCTACCAGGCCCCCCTCTCTGGAAACTGCTCTCCCATCCCACCTCATCCCTAGGCCAGAGGAGTGGGCTGCTGGCAGCCACTTGTGTAGAACACGACACCATTCCCTGCTATTGATCAGGCCATGGATTCTCCAAGTGTGCATGGTTGGTGGTCTTCCAGCTTCCATTCCTTCTTGACCATATCACATAGCAGCTGTGCAGCTTAAGCAGGACTGACTGTAGAGCTGGGCCCTGATTTGGCCAAAGATAATAAATATAAACACATCCTCCTCGCCCAGTGATTGGTTGAGGAATGAGCACACGGTCTAAGTTGGTCTAGTTAAAATGAAAGTAAAGACACTTTTGTTCAACCACTGGAGGCGAAAGAAACTCTCTCTTTCTGTACAGTAAAAACTGAAACTCGTAGAGTCATATTGCTAGCAGTTATGAAGTCAGAGGATGCAACTGAAGCAGGAGGGCAAGCCAAAAGAATTACAGAGAACCTGAATTGGAGCCCTGATCAAACCAAACCTGAAGCCTTCCAATGCCATTGGACTTTTGGAATGTGATCTAATAAATTCCTTTTATTATTTGTCTGTTTGAATTGTGTTTTTTTGCTCCATCCAACATGCAAAATTTTGTTCCATGAAGAGGGAAATCACATGTAACAGACCCTAAAATGTGAAATAAGTAGGGTGGAAAATAGTGAGAACAACTCTATCTATACTGGGCTAGGAAGTTGGCAGTCCTTTGTTTTTTTTTAAAGATTGGCCCTGAGCTAACATTTGTTGCCAATCTTCCTCTCTCTTTTTTCTCCCCTCCCCAAAGCCCCAGAACACAGTTGGATATTCTAGTTGTAGGTCCTCCTAGTTTTTCTAGGTGAGCTGCCACCACAGCATGGCTACTGACAGACAAGTGGTGTGGTTCCACACTCAGGAACCCAACCTGGGCCACCAAAGCTGAGTGCACCAAACTTTAACCACTAGGCCGTCAGGGCTGGCTGGGCAGTCTTTTTATGTAGCAGCAATAAATTGGAACTCAGTAGATATGCCTGCCAAGATCTAACACCAGATTTGGTAGAAACATTCAAGACGTTGGGGTGTGTTGACCACTTATGGCAGCTCTCCCGAAGATCAGAAAAGATTATTCTGCTCAAATATGATGTTAGCAAATGTCTTAACAGAGCCTGTAATTCACGATACCTGAAAGTATCAAAATCTGAAGGCTGATATGGTTAAAAAAGCCAAACTCTTTCCTTCACATCAGCAGAAGAACATCTTGCAGGAGAGATGAGCAGGGTTCGAGGGAGGCATGACTCCCTTGCTAAACATAGAGACGGTGCCTCTGGTTGCGTGGACGGTGGGCTGCCGTGTGGAAGCAGAGGACAGAATAACTGTGCTTCCCCATCCTAAGTCATTACTTTGAATTCCCTGGGGCAGAAACCTAGAAAGCACGGCTGTTAACCAAGGGCTAGGAATGGCTCGAGACAGCTAACAGAAAGCTAGCTCCAGACGGAAAGGCCGTGCTAAGCTTGCTCTCTGGCTTGGTTACAAGCCCATGAAGTTGATTATATTCTTCCTATACTTAAGTAGAGTTTGTTTCCTTAACTTCAACCTCATGCTACGATATTGGACATTTCCTGTCCATCCTTCTTTTAATTGGATCGAGTTCTGGTAAAGAGATCATTCTGGATGACTCACCGTCGTTGGCTTCCTCCTCCAGTTTTTTTTTTTTTTCTTTATTTGGTTGACCCAGGTCATCAGGCCTCCATAAATATGAACGGGAAAATGAAAGAACCCAAAGAACGCTCTCTTAAAAGTAGGCCTGAGTTGGTCTTGCTTCCTTTTGTTGTACATGTGTATCAGCTAAGAGAGCAGGAAGAGTTGTTACTGATGCTTATTTCTTTCATAATTTCTGTTTCTTCAGTACTCAGTAATTAGTTTCTCAATTAGGCTGAAGTGTACCTGGGTTCTATGAGGGAGGAGCCAAACAAGCCAGACAAGATCTTCTGATCGTTATTAATTTATGTAGTAGAGGTCTTGTACAATTACATTTTCTAAAAGGATTCCATTTTTAAAAAACAATAACCTTTAGAAACCATTGCCCTAGGCAGTGGCAACAAGGATTTGTTCTTAGCTAGTAATTGTGCTGTTATGCTTTTAAAAAAAGTATGAGAAGGAGAGAGCTGGATAGAAGCAGGTGGCAGCGCAGGTGACAGCAGCACTCCATAATGGAGGGTATGTCCCCGCACGTGGAGCGGGGGCTCCCAGGAAGAAGAGGGAAGTTGGGGGAGCCTGTCCACTCAGCGTCCTCTGGGGTAGCCGCAAGATTTCTGCAGTGGCTCTCAAGGGAAGGATTAGGGCGAGCAGGAGTTACTCAAATGGAGCCATTTAAGGGATTTTAAAAAACTCACCTCAGCAGCTGCCCTCAAAGCTGTAGCTCAGAGGAATAACGAGAAAGGCAGAGAGAGAGGGTCGCTACTCCCAGGTCTTGCTGATGGTTTGGCGTCCTCACAGAACGAGAAGCCAGAAGGCCCTCAGAGGTCACCTGGTCCAGTCTCTTCACTTGCAGATCTAATGAAAGGTAGACCGAGGCTGGTTTCCCTGCCCACGTACAGGTGACCTGCAGCTGTGAAAGGCAATCATAGCCACCGAGCCCACAGTGAGCCCTTTAAAAATGGATCCTCTACTCTAAAGACGGAATTAGATGAGGACCTTCAAAGACGACACATCAGGAACATGGTATAACTGGCGCGTTATTTCCCGTGCTATTTGCCCTACATATGGATTCCCTGGCATAGTGTATCCAAAGCATTCCACACCAGAAATATCTGGGGGAGTAATGTCTGAAAAATATCTATGCATAAATTACACGTTGCTATTTTTAAAGTGAAATTGCATTAACTATTCCCTGTTCCCTTCTTTATTGGAGAAGCTGGCTCAATTCTGTTAAGCAATAATTCCTGTTGAATGAGAGATTTAGTCCGTCTTTATCTTTCCCATTTTTCTGTTGACTCCCCTTGCACGTGTCTCCATCCTGGAAGGCTGAAGCAATAGAGGACGAGTTCTCTAATAATAGCGTGTGTTTCGTTCATGCGATATCATTCGATATTCAGCAGTTATTTCTCCAGTACTAACCATCCAACAAGCACCAAACGAAGTGCTGGGGATCCAGAGATAAATACGACAGCATTCTGTCCGCAAAGCTCACTCAGAAAAGCGGTCCTTGGGTCAAGTGTAACGGATCGTTTTCAAGTTCTGTTTGCGATTATCTCACCTTGTTAGAAACAGGACAAGTAAAGCAGTTTTCCTGTGTGTTGGGGCTTTCCCTGTTGTAAATTGTTATGGCCATGCTGATGTTCAGGGTTCAGATAGGAATGTTTTAAGACGTTCCACAGAAGGTCCAGGTCAGCACAAGATGTGCAGAGAAACACATGGAGGTCTGGTATCGATAAATAGTGCATACCTATGTAAAAATAAATGGGGCAATGCAAGATAAGCCATTTCTGTCTGCTGTGCCAGCCTTAGCAGGGCAGAACAGTGGGAGGCTTTGAAGCACTTGGGCTGGGGAAGAGCTCAATAAGACGGCTGAGCCATGCAGGGCCGCTGCAAAGACATCTTGCATATTCAGATGACATCTTGAGAGCCAACTTGGCCCTTTCCAACCTTCCACAAGAACCAAGAAAGTAACTGACAGGGGAGTCCCAGGGCCAGCCAAGTCCTGGCTTGAGGAAGTCATTGACATCATTGCGCCCTTCTCCCACCAAATCTTTCCTGAGGAGAAATGTCTAACCTTTGAGAACATTCCACCACGGGACCAGGGTTATGAAATTAGAATTGGGCCAAGGCTTCGTTGGCAATTTTTATCTTTTCCTTTTGTTCGCTTATTCATGAATAGGATTTTTAGTTTTCTAAAGCCCAGTGTTAAAGAACGCTGCGTTAGATTCAGTCGCTTGGATTATGAGAGAGAACGGAAATGGAATGTCTGTAGCTTCTTCATGTGAGCTCGCAGAAGTCACCCGTAATGCATGACAACTTGGAGAAATGCCGCAGCAGAGGGGTGCAGAGTGTGCTGTGTGACAGCTCACACCGTCACAGTTATTAAAAAAGAAAGTGAGGTTGGATGTGAGGTCTCAGGACAGCGGGGAATTTAGAAAATTTTGTTGGAAGTAAACCTTCTTTCCTCACCTCTAATGACCCACAGCACAAAGGATTTATTCTGCTCACAGGCAGACATGAGGAACACTCTCTACCTGGTAAAAGAGAGAGGAATTGAAAATAAGACGTAGGCATAGAGAGCTCACGGACACTGGAGGCGAGCCTCTGATATTCCTCCCCTGGTAATGAGCAGAAAATTTGGGGTATAAAAATTTTATACCCCAATTTTTTTTTTAAGATTTTATTTTTTCCTTTTTCTCCCCAAAGCCCCTCAGTACATAGTTGTATATTCTTCGTTGTGGGTCCTTCTAGTTGTGGCATGTGGGACGCTGCCTCAGCGTGGTTTGATGAGCAGTGCCATGTCCGCGCCCAGGATTCAAACCAACGAAACACTGGGCCACCTGCAGCAGAGCGCGCGAACTTAACCACTCGGCCATGGGGCCAGCCCCTATACCCAAATTTTTATAAAGGCGGAAGCTGCTGTTTCAGTTTCCTGCTTACTGGTAATGATGAGAGGTGGAACCCCAGCTGGACCTTTTGAATTCTTGGAAGAATCATTTAAGCTGCATAAATGCGAGGCAAGCAGCCTCCCCTGACCTGAGAGAAAGGTCTAGAAGGACCTTTTATCTTTGGTTTGGCAAAATTCTCTTCCTGAGGAGTGGGCCCACTTACCTCAGGTGCTTAGGGCCATTTGGGAGGGAGTCACGTCTCAATCCCCTCTCCGCAGGACTCAAAGTCAGGGAAACCTGTGGAGGGACCCGTTAACTATGAAAAAAATAAATAAAAATCTATAAGTTCCCTGAAATAAGATGAGCGTGAGGACTGAAAGAAATGAGACCAGTGAGTAGGAGGAGCAATCAAGGCAGGAATAGCTCCGTCCATGAAGTGGCAGAACCTCTGGGGGCAGGCTGACACCCCAGGGAAGGACTTGTCTGAGAGAACGCCTAGTGGAGACCCTTCCTGTCAACAGCGGAGTGGACAGCAGAGTTCCCTCAGGCCACGTGTGGGAGCAGAGAGGCCTGTTCTGAAGTAACCAACTTCCAGGAGATGTTGAAACTTTCTCCAGCTCCATGACTGAACACCTCTTCGGTGTGATGGGGAGGGGCAGCCACGTCTGGGCCCTGAGACTCCGCGCTACAGTGGGTCATAGAGCGTTAGACCCGCTCCTGCTTATCATGTCACGTGGAGGTGGAGACGGAGCATGAGGATGCCCTGGGGCTGGAGGTCTGATTTTATAAAGCTGAGTTGAATGAAAGCCTTTCGGGACTCTGGAGACGTCGGGGTGGGATGGTGGACGTCTCTGATGGAGTCCAAAGATGGAAATCTGGGATGCCAGGAGTGGGAAGGGGCCAATGCAGGTTCAAGCTGTCCCTTCTTTCCATAAGCCTAAGGCCAGGGGGGGCCACAAGCAAGGAGAGCCACTGTTTACAACTCACCCCCAATCAGAAAGAAGGCCTTCGTAGCTGATGCCATCAGGCAAGCCTCAGGCTTTCTACTGCCTGCTTCACACTTTCTCTCTTCCCAGAGAGAAATGCTGGACTTTCAAATTCCCATCCAGGGGCTCATTTGAGACCTTATACAGCCTGTGACCAAGTACAGCCACTTGTGGGGCGACTTACCTGGAGGACCTGAGGAGACTGGAGCCTCAGAGCCAGATAGCATCTGCTTGTCTATACCCAATAGCTGATTGCACAAAGAGCCAAGGACCCACTCCGTCCCTGAGGACCCAGTGATGTTTCTCAGCGCTGTGTTGTCAGAAACCAAGGGGGAATAAACCTAGGCTGGAGGATCAGAAGGGAGGACGTAGCATCAGTTCCGAAATCCAGGATCAAAGCCAGACGCAAGACGCCACACAAGGGTAAACAGAAGCAGGCAGTTCACAGCTGGGAATCAAGCGGACCCGACTTACCAGGCCAGGTTCAAGGCGTCAGGTCAGAGCCAGGGCCTGGTCAGGAAAGGGAGCGCTCAGGCAGGAGGCAGGAGGGAAATGGGAGCTGGCATCTCTGTCCACCCTCAGCCTCTCAGTATCCATACTCAACTCATCTAAGAATAAAGGGTGGCTCAGCAGAAGTTTGAAAGGCAACTGGAAATTCAGCTTCTCTGAAACCGAAACATGCTCTTCTTTGTCCTTCCATCAGGCTAGTCTGTGTTGAAAGCAAAGCAGGCTTGTGAGGACCAGGCTGTTCCTCCTCTGCTAAAATTGTGGCAGTCAGGGGCCCACCCACTGTGTAGGGGTTAAGTGTGCATGCTCCACTTCCCCAGGGTTTGTGTGCAGGAATCCGGGCTGTGGACCTATGCTGCGCTTATTAAGCCATGCTGTGGCGGTGTCCCACATACAAACTAGAGGAAGACTGCCACAGATGTTAGCTCAGCAACAATCTTCCTCAAGCAAAAAGAGGAAGAGTGTCAACAGATGTTATCTCATGGCCACTCTTCCTCACCAAAAAAAAAAAGAAAAAAAACCACTGTGTCATTCAAAGGCTCAGGCCATGGTAGAACCCACAGGGCTCAGGCGCTCTAAAGCCCATAGGACAGCTGAACAAAGGCCTGAGCTTCACAGTCAGTCAACTTGGCCTTTACTTTCTTTCAGACTGCGTTTGCCCTCCAGGGAGGTCTGGTTCCTGAAGAATCTCCAAGAAGTAGAGTGACACATGCCGTCATTTCTTTTCACTTTACCTGAAGGAAGAGACAGAAAGAAGCAAGAGGCTAAGGGCAGAGACTGGCAGGGCAACTATATGCTGATCTGAAGAGGAATGAAAGCCAGAAAGGGCTTGATGTAAAATAGTGGGATGTGGAACATTCGATCCACAATTGACTGCTAAACTTAACGCTTCGGGGGATTTAGCGAGACTCTTAAAGTCCCGATAGTTATGCTCCTAAACCCCAAATATGCCCAAAGTCAGGGGGATGGTATGCATTCGAATGTTGAAAGATTAAATAGAAGAATAAATGTACCAATCAATTAACTAAATATGAACAGCAGCGAAAAGGATAATCCTAAAGCAACATAAAAGTTAGAAAGCTGACTTCTCTTCATGTTAGAACGTTAAGAGTCACAGATGTACACACACCCACCTTGGAAGGAGCTTTCTCAAATGCCCACACTTCCTAAAACCTTCTGGCTTATTTAAATCTTTATTAAAGACTCTAAATGTCTCAACAATAATTTTCAAACATCACTGTCTCCACGGGCCGCCCCATGGGGGACAGAGATGATGGTATATTGTAAATAGTGGAGATGGAGAGCGCAGTGGCCTTCAAGCTTGGAATTTCTTAATATTTAGAGAGCAGTTCATTTTATCACACTGCCTGAATATTTTCCCAAGAGTAGGTGTGGTTTCCAATAGTTTTATAAGGAGCTGCATGTAGTTGAACGTGCAACCTTGCATGATAGTGTTTTGAAAAATATAGTATGATCAGAGTTTTCTCTTGGAAACTCTGAATAACATATATATGAACATTCTGGAGTTGGACTTGATCTCTGAAAGCTTTCCATGAGTTTGCTTGTCCCAAACAATAAATAATTTTAGAAAAACAAAGTTATGCAAGTTAAAGCACGAAGCATGATTGCAGGTGTTATACAGTGCGATACACTGGTTGAAAAAATATATGAAATGATATACTTCATTGCATAAAGAATTCACTTTAAATTTCATCGTGAATATTGGATGCCCTTCTAACTTTAAAATGGTGGCACCTTCTGCACAACCACATCAATTACCCACATGACCGACAAAATCTTTCCCAAGGTGTTCACTGTTAATTATCATGGCCGTGAAATAGTTCCTTTTATGGAGGAAAGGATTATATTTTCTAGAAACTTTTAAATGTTTGGTCAAAATGTCAGAAGTATAGTTCTGAGGGGAGAGGTTAACTTTAGACTTTCAATGTCATCCTTTTGGTCAGAATCCTCCAAAACTCGCCAGATCTTTGTCCTGCTGTCGGGTCCCTCCTGCCCCAATTGTACTTGAACTGTCACCCCACATTGCTCTTCTGTTCCAGCCCAGCTGGTCTCTTCGCTGCATCCTGGAATCTCAGACCTTGATCTCAGATCTGACATCCCAAGGTCTTCCGGCTGGAGTGTCCTTCCTTCCCCTCCCACGTACTCCCCAAAGTCCCAGAGCAAACCAGCCTCTTAGGGCCAGCTCATGTCCCACGCCTTCTAGAACCTCTTCCACACTTCCCAACGGGCCCACTCACTGTGGCGTGACGCTTCACAGTAACATGTATTTCAGTTGCCTGGCTTGCTACCATAACAAGACTAAGCTCCTGGAGAGCAAGCCACGTGTCACTCCTCCTTTAACTCCCCGTGGGCGTCCAGGTACGAAGCCCAGCATGTGACTTGGTGCTTAGCAGACCTGAGTTAAAATGCCAGCTCTGTCATTTCACTTGTGACTTCCCTGAACTGGCGTTTATTGACACGATGGTATGTCAAGCCAGTGCTCTGAGAGGTGATTAAAAGCTGAATCAGGCTTGGCTCCCACTTTCAGAGCACTTTGGCCTGAGTTGTGCCCCCTTTTCCCCAAATTCATACATTGAAGCCCTCATGTACAATCTGGCTGTACGTGGAGGTGGGGGCTGTAAGGAAGTAACTAAGGTTAAACGAGGTCATAAAGGTGCAGCGAGGAGACAGTGTGGTCCTGACGTTGTAGAGGAAGGCGTAGCCTGCTCTGCGCTCCTGAGTCCCTGGCCTGGGTTGCACTGGCCTCAGCATCAATGGATCTCAGGGCTTTAATGCAGGGCGGTGTAATAGTCCGGCCAGCCCCCCGCAGGCTGCCCTGGTCTCCCTGGTGGTGACCTTTGGACAGCGCCCTCTCCCTCCACGCAGATGGTGAGAATTCACACATACTGAGGCAAGCCTGCCCTGCTTCTTTTGGTGGAATGCTCTAGGCTGCAAGCAACAGAATATCCAAATGCAGGGAACACTAGGAGATATTTTTCTCCCCTAACAAGAAGCCTGCAGGTGATGGTCCTTGAGTTGTGACTCTGCTGAGAACCAGGCTCTTCACATCTTTCCCCTCTGCCAAGTGGCTGGACAGAGTTGCAGCAGTTCAATGCATGCATCACACGTTAAGATTCCCCCAACAGCCTGCAGGAGGTGTCTTTCAGTCTCATTGACAAAATGGGTCATAGTGCCACCTCTCTGAGAGGGGCAGCAAGAGTGAGTAGCTGGCATTTACAATGTCAACAGGGGCAAGTGGATGCTGATGACAGGTAGAGGGTAGCACATTGTGTAGGTAAGTTTCTGCTCTAACAAGAAAACAGGCAACTGCGAAGTATTGCTGTAAGAGTTGTAAGAATTTGCTGAGACACTATCGTGGAGAAGTTATATAACCTCATTTTTTTTTTTTTTTTTTAGGAAGATTAGTCCTGAGCTAACATCTGCCACCAATCCTCCTCTTTTTGCTGAGGAAGACTGGCCCTGAGCTAACATCCGTGCCCATCTTCCTCTACTTTATATGTGGGACGCCTACCACAGCAGGGTTTGCCAAGTGCTACCGTGTCCATACCTGGGATCTGAACCGGCGAACGTGCAAACTTAACCACTGCCCCACCGGGCTGGCCCCTACATAACCTCTTTGAGGCTTAGATTCCTAAATGGAAAATAAGAATAATACCTACATCACACGGCTGTTGTAGAGATTAAGGAAATAATATATAAGAAAGTCTCTGCTTTGATACCTGACATACAGCAAATACATATTTGTTTTATCCTCTATCACCTACAGGGGAAATATACAATAAATGCTTATAAATACAATATACAATAAATACAAATAAAACATCACTTACCTAGAACATTATCCTCTTGAATTTTGTTGGATATTTGTTGTAAAAAACATCAATTTGACATGCAAGGTCAAAGTAAATATAAAAAATTCAAAGGCTGGCAGGGGATGAATTAATTTCAAATGCAATCATGCCTCATTGTATTTACAAGAAAGCTCAGTAACTACGTGTAAGCTCCTAACACATTTCCCCTAGATCATCTGATTGTCATTGTCACCCTCCCTCAGGCATGGAAAGGCTGAATAATCTTCCATTCCTTCCTGAAACTGGCTCATTGCTAAAGTGCTGGGGATTTTGGTTGTTTTTTTAATTTGTTGTACATTTGGATTTTTTCCTCCACTGCGGAGTCTCTGGGAAAGTCTGGGGTCATTTCTCATCTGAAATAAATCCCACTAACTGGCAATTTTGCCTCCAGATCCTGCTTCTTACAGGAGATTCAAGACACTGGAGTTAAATCTATTTCTCCCACCTGCATCTTTGACAGCATAATCAGTGGATGCTTCTGCAGTGCATTCGATTTATTCACATTTGATTTCGAGACTCTTTATCAAATTATCCTAATTATATCACCTTGCAGTTTCACTCACGGATCCTTTCCCTGCCAAATATGCAAAAGATGTTTCGTTTCCTTCCTTCTCCTCCGACGTGTCATCAGAGGCTCCTGTTCTCTATCCAAGATCCAGGCATTCCTCCTTTTATTCGCAATTTATCTCAAAACCCAACTTCTCAGGAAACTGGTACCAGCAATGCTGTGAAGTCATATCTGTCCCCCTGAACAAGACCATTTGAATCTTTGGTCTTCAACAAGGTGGAAAAACCAATAGACTCTAATAAACCAACAGTCTTTTTGCCTGTAATGTAAGCTCTGCCACGCTCAATATGATGCCTTGCCTGTAGTAATTCTATACGTCTATGTTGTGCTTGATAAATCCTCAAAGAACTCACTCTTGCACCACTTCTTGTATGAGCTGGACAATGTTACAACAACCATGTGGTACAGATAGGGTGGATCATATTGCCCCAGTTTATACCTAAAATAACTGGCACTCTTTGGGGTTAAGAAGCTTGCAAAGGTCCCACACCTAGTAGGGGCTGATCCTTGAATGCCCCTTGACCTCCCACCACGCAGTCCAGCACTCTTTCTATCCAGCCCAGCTGCCCACTGTGGTATATACATGGCCCATGGAAGTATCTGCCAAGTCATTGTATCCCATTGGGTTTATTATTTACTTTCCTGAGAATGGCTTATCAACCATGGGAGGGATGAGAAGCAACACTTGCATTCTTTTTTTTTTTTTTTTTAAAGATTTTATTTTTTCCTTTTTCTCCCCAAAGCCCCCCGGTACATAGTTGTGTATTCTTCGTTGTGGGTTCCTCTAGTTGTGGCATGTGGGACGCTGCCTCAGCGTGGTCTGACGAGCAGTGCTATGTCCGCGCCCAGGATTCGAACCGACGAAACACTGGGCCGCCTGCAGCGGAGCGTGCGAACTTAACCACTCGGCCATGGGGCCAGCCCCAACACTTGCATTCTTTAACTCTTCTTTTCTAGGGCCCGTTATAATGATTTGCCCTCCCACATACTTACTGAACAGCACCCTGCGAAGTGTGATGCTGTATTCATTTCCTAGGGCTGCCATGACAAATTACTCAAACTGCGTAGCTTAAAACAACAGAAATTCATTCTCTCACAGTTCTGGAGGGCAGAAATCCAAAATCAAGGTGTCATCAGGGCCACACTCCTTCTGAAACTTCTAGGGGAGAACACTTCCTAGCCTCTTCCGGCTTCTGCCATTCCCTCGGCTTGGCGACCCCTGGCTTGCGACTGTGTAACTCCAGTCTGCACCCTCGTCCTTGCACGGCCTTTTCTGTGTGCCTGTGTGTCCTCCTCTTCTGTCTGTCTATTCTCCTCTCCTTCACTCTTAGAAGGACCACCTGCCATTGGATTTAGGGCCTACCTGGGTAATCAAGGATGATCTCATCTTGAGATCCTTAAGTAAGTTAACTAGATCTGCAAAGACCCTTTGTCCAAATAAGGGCACATTTACAGGTTCTGCGCGTTAGGACAATGGGCAGACGTGCTTATTTCCCACCACAAAAGATTTGGTCCCCTCCTCGTGCACTGTTGGTGAGATTGTAAAATAGTGCAGCTACTATGGAAAATGGTACGGAGGTTCCTCAAAGAATTGAAAATGGAATTACCATGTGACCCAGCCATTCCACTTCTGGGTATATGCCCAAAAGAATGGAAATCCGAAATACGAGAGATTTTGTACACCCATCTTCACAGCAGCATTATTCACAAGAGCCAAAAAGTGGAAGAAACTCAAGTGTCCATCAAGGGATGAATGGATAAACAAAACATGGTATAGCCATAAAACAGAATATTATTCAGCCTTAAAAAGAAATGAACTTCTGACACATGCTACAGCATAGAGGAACGTGGAAGACATTATGTTGAGTGAAATCAGCCAGACACAAAAGGACAAATACTGTATGATCCCTCTTCTGTGAGGTATCAGGAGTGGTCAAAATCACACAGACAGAAAGTGGAGTAGAGGTTGCCAGGGGATGAAGGGAGGGAGAATGGAGAGTTCATGTTTAATGGGGACAGGGTTCCAGTTTTGCAAGATGGAAGGAGTTCTGGAGACGGATGGTGGTGATGGCTGCACAATGACTTGAATGTGCTTAACATCATTGAACTGTACACTTAAACGTGGCTAAAATGGCAAATTTTGTTATGTATATTTTACCATAATTAAAACATTTTTTAACAAAAGAAAATCAGAAAAAAGAATTGGTTCCCTAAGCTCAGGGTTCTTCCCCTGAGCAGTGCGCTCCTGAGAGAGCAGCCGTGTACCCACATCACCTCTGTGGGACTTGGGGACAAGGGGGATAGACGCAAACACTCTGATGCTCTTGCTGCTTGTTGTATGGTGACACAAAGGCTTTTCCCTCTGACTTGGGAATCTCGTCTTCTAGAAGCTGTAAAACTGTGACAAGCTAACTTGTTAGCTTGAGAGTCGGGTAACATCTCAGACCCCTCCCTGTCCTCGACATGTACTATTGCATTTCACTCATCAAGTGGAAGTAAAACCGTGTGTGCCGAGCCCCAGAGCCTTGGACGGGGCCTTGCAGAAGAGAGAAACATACTCTCTCCTGTGCACAACACAGCATTTACAAAATATATCCACTAATAGGGAATTTATGATAATGTGACCCAACACCACTCATGTTAAGCTTTGTCTGTTCAATAAAGGATTGCCAAGAAAAAAAATATATTGCAGATGAGGAAGAGCCAAGAAGAGGAAAGTATGTATTACTTTATTTTGGAAACAAGCTTTTAAGGTTTTTCCTCATTCGCTTCTTTCTTTCTTTCTTCTTTCTTTGTTTCTTTCTCTTTTTTTTGATGAGGAACATTGGCCCTGAGCTAACATCTGTTGCCAATCCTCCTCTTTTTGCTGGAAGAAGATTGTCACTGGGCTGACATCTGTGCCAATCTTCCTCTATTTTGTATGTGGGATGCCGCCACAGCATGGCTTGATAGGCGGCGTGTAGGTCCACGCCTGGGACCCAGCCTGTGAACTCTGGGCCACTGACGCAGAGCATGTGAACTTAACCACTATGCCACTGGACCAGCCCCTGTTTCTTTTTCTAAAAGCCAGGCTATGGAGGCAGAACAGCTCCAACATTACGGAGTGGCTTCTTTCAAGGGTCAAGTCAGTTCACTCTGTTGATGGCTATAAGCTACACCTCCAATAGGCACAATTCCTGTTACGGGAAGGGGAGAAGATTGAGGCAAATGAGTTTGAGAGGATGTGGTTGGCTCAGCAGCAACTCCTCACGTGCCGAGCAAACAGGGAAGCGCCTGTCCTTCTGGGTGGGCAAGAAGGATCACATTCAGAAATCTCTGTGGGAGAATGGATGTCTCTAATGAAATAATATGAAACAAATCCCTTTCCACAAATTTCTGTGAAAACATTCTCCGTGTCAGAGTATTTACAAATTCAGCCAGCCTATAACTCGCCACCAATTTTCATACTAAGGTTTACTTCATGCAGCACACATGAATCTTCCTTGGCTATTAATGCAAATAAGAACGTTCAAGATGCTGAGTCAATCTACAGTTTCTTCTCAAAAGAATGATACTGTTTTTGCCTGGAGTTACTACTTCCAAATAAATAAAATGATACATAGAGTCTTTTGGCTTCGTTTTTGTTTTTATAAAATAAGATGGTGTTATTTGTTCTTTCATCACTGCTTTCAATCATGCTCTTTCAAATCTCCCTTCCCCCACCCTTGGTGATATCTTGGGCAGATTCCAGAGCTTTCAGCACTTTAGGTATTAAAAAACTCACCCTCTGGTCACGTTCTGTTTAAATCTTCAATTTCCTGTTCAATGCCAAGCGCTCTCCCTCGCCCCCCACCGTTTCCCGAGGTTCGCAGGATCTCCCCACACCCTGGGGCTCCTCCGGAGTCCGGATGGTAGGGAAGAGAGATTAGGATAAAATGGTGTCACCTGTTTTATTTAATTGCTGCCCATATAATCTTCTCTTGGTTGTCGATGCTCGCCGTGTGGCAGGTGTCCAGATGTCGGTTCTCTCCAGGTGCTTTTGCACAAGCCTTTTGGACAGCCCGAAAGTTTCCTACCTAGCCGATTTCTAATCTCTTCCCCCAGCCCCTGCACCTGGTCATACACCCTGCCCTTCTTATTGCTGAGGTCCCTCTAGCTAGACAGCTGTCCTTTGGGGCAGGGTGCCAGCAAGTCAGCTCAAACCCAGCTATTGTTCCAGGTTTCTGCTTGAACGCTTGGGACGTGCACACAACTCTGATTGCTCCCGCAAGTTTTTCATTTCAAAATTAGCCAGGCAAGAAGGACTGGTCTCTATCTTCATGTCTGTTCCCAAACCTCCCAGGAAATATCGCTGGCTTTCACAAGAACTCTCTCACCAAGCTCTGCACCAATGGGAATGCCCGGGCGCGCCCATGCATTTCTGCATCTTAGTAAGCCCAGGGCAAGAGGGCAGCCTTCCCTTCTTGCAAGGAATCTCACTGGAGGTTCTCCGGAGCCTCACTCATTTGGCTTCAGGGGAGGGAAAGGGGTAGCTCACACCTTGAACACTGCACTCCAGTGGTCTTCTAACTCCCGCACTTCGGTTCGTATAAGAAGGAGGGGGTGGGACAGCATTGGCCACTGAATGTGCCCTGCCACCTCTTAGCTGGTCTCTTAGATACAGGGATTATCATCTCTTATTCTCAGTTTTGGGGCTGTAGCCTCACTTCTCAGACAAGATGAGATGTCCCTTTAACCTCCTGTCACTCAAAAAGTATTGCGGGTCATATCCTTGCACATATGTCTTTGTGAGCTTTTGAGAGTATGTCCATAGAGTAAATTTCCAGCAGGAGATTTTGTATTTTAATAGCTATTTCCAACTTTTTCCCCAGAAATTTTGCACCAACTGGTACTTCCACCTGTAGTGCAGGAGCGCATCTGCTTCCTTACATCCTCACCAGCACCGGTTACGTATTTCTCAACCTTTAAAAAAAACTTTATTGAGGAATAATTGACAAATATAATTCACAAGAGAGCAGAATGTTGTCTCCGCACTGCTGTTCTTCTCCGCCCAGGGAGAGATACCCTTTGATCAGAGTATGTGTGCAGAATCGGTTGACATGGATCTGTGACATCCTCTAAGCCCCTGGGCACCTTCCTGCCTCCATAACTGCTCATTCATGGAAACTTGTCCTGTGTCTTCATCAACTGACAATGTGCCAAGTCCCCAGGGCCCCCCACCTCCAACCAGCACCAGCAGTACCTGCAAGGGGACCCGTGTTTCTCCGTTCCAAGTGCATTTTTATTCCCTGGGGGGGTTTCTTTTTTCTTTTTTATTCAAGTCCCTGGAAAGGATCATTAGAATATATTTGAACTTCTAGCTAGTCAGACTAAGCACTATGATATTCGTTGTGTATTCAAGATTGAGAATCATAGAACTTGGGACACATTTTCTCTGTCACTGCCTTTGTTAGCAAATGCTGGCAGGAGAGATGATGAGGACACGGAAGACCACCCACACAGATAGGTGGACCCCAGTTCATAAACGTGAGGGCTCCAAATAGCACACTGGGCTGGTGGAGAGAGTGCTGCGCTGGGAGTCAGGATGCCAGAGTCTGGATCGGGTCTCACCAATGATGTGTCTGTGTTTATCTTAGGTGAGGGATGTAACTTTCCCCAAGCCTTGCATTGTCACCTATTAGGGGAAACCTTAATAACTTAATATAGTGACATAAGAGAGGAGCTATAAGAATAAAGCAAAAGGAGGGAAAGTGTTTTGAAAAAAGTGCACAATAATAATATAATTATTGTATATTAGCATATACACAATTTAATTATTGATAGAATAATTATAAATATAATTATTGCTATTATTGTATTGTTATACAATATTGTTTTGTGCCCATCTCAGCCTATCAATAACCAATGTTGTGGTTGGACAGGCCCTTTGAGGTTTTTATTATAATTGCAAGATGTCCTTCAGCAATAACCATCAGGAAACTTCAAAAAAATAAAGATTGAGTTCCGCCCAGGCAGCAGACAAAACTCTCTGTCTGCCATTAGCAGAGGGGCCACACTCAGCATTCACGGCTCTGGGAGAGGCCCGGAGAGAATCCCAGAGGGCGGGGCGATCCCCAGCTGCCGTTGCCCGCCCCGTGGGTCTAGGGATAGCCGGAGATCTCGGAGAGGACTGGGGCTGGGGGGAGTTCCAGAGACCCAGCTTCGTAGCCTAGGGGGAAACCCTACAGGCTCACAGCAGCCTTAGGGAAAGCCTCTGCACAGCACCAGTAGAAGGCACCCAGCCACCAGCCACAAGGCTGGAAGACCCCAGGGCAAAAGCAGCATAGCTAGGGGAACTAACCACAGACTGTAGAAGATGCCAATAGCTCTCCTACGACCCATAGAGGACAAGTGAGATTTTGTGGGTGCCGACAGCAACGGAGCGACAAATATAAGTGATCCCACCCCTGGCCGCTGGAAAAGCCCATAACACCGTTGCAGACCCCAAGGAGAGAGCACATCTAGGTGGGCTGCAACAGTAGGCACCAGCAGCCTGAAGCCCCCCTGTGACGGCCCCCACAGCAGAGGAGGGAATCCAAAGGGCCACTGTGGCTACGAGGAGGGGCCCAGGCCCAGTTAGCAACTGCGGACAGGGTTCCTGGTTGGTGCAGTATAAACAGCTGCTCCCCCACCGCAGCAGCTGAAACAAGTGAAAGGAGCAACTAAACTCTATCTCCATGCGGAGGCACAAATCAACAACATCAAGCAATATGAAAAAATACATTAAATCTCCAGAACAGAAAGAAAGTAACAAATACACAGAAAACAATCCCAAAGAAAATGAGATATATAACCTAAATGATGATGACTTCAAAACAGCCATCATTAAAATTCTCAATGAGTTAAGAGAGAGTTCTGACCGTCAACTCAACGAGTTCAGGAGCTATGTCACAAAAGAGTTTGATACGATAAAGAAGAACCAAACAGAAATATTGGAAATGAAGAACACAATAGAGGAGATTAAGAAAAATATAGATGCTCTGAACAGTAGGGCCAATAACATGGAGGAAAGAATTAGCAATTTGGAAGATGGCAATATAGAATTGCTGCAGGCAGAGGAGGAGAGAGAAGCAAGACTAAAAAGAAATGAAGAAACTCTCCGAGAATTATCAGACACAATTAGGAGATGCAACGTAAGGATTATAGGTATACCAGAGGGAGAAGAGAAGGAGAAAGGGGCAGAAAGCCTATTCAAAGAAATAATGGCTGAGAACTTCCCAAATCTGGTGAGGGAGATGGATCTTCAGGTGACAGAAGCCAATAGATCTCCAAACTTTATCAATGCAAGAAGACCAACTCCACGGCATATAGTAGTGAAGCTAGCAAAAGTCAACTACAAGGAGAAAATACTAAGGACAGCCAGGCAAAAGAAACTAACCTACAAAGGAACCCCCATCAGGCTATCAGCAGATTTCTCAGCAGAAACTTTACAGGCTAGAAGAGAGTGGAATGATATATTCAAAAATCTGAAGGACAAAAATCTACAGCCGAGAATTCTCTACCCAGCGAAAATATCCTTCAAATACGATGGAGAAATAAAAACTTTCGCAGATAGACAAAAATTAAGGGAGTTCATTGCCACAAAACCTCCTCTTCAGGAAATCCTCAGGAAAACCCTCATTCCTGAAAAATCCAAAAAAGGAAAGGGGCTACAAAACCAAGAGCAGAGGAGATAAGTAGAAGGACAACAACAGAGAGTAGCAGCTCTACATCAGAACAGATTAAACCATGGGACGAGAAACAAAGGAAACTGAAGAAAAGCGGAAAACAAGACACAAAATGGTAGTGGTAGGCCCCCACATCTCAATAATCACTCTAAATGTAAACGGATTGAACTCCCCAATCAAAAGACACAGAGTGGCAGGATGGATCAAAGAACAAGATCCAACAATATGCTGCCTCCAGGAAACACACCTCAGCCCCAAAGACAAACACAGACTCAGAGTGAAGGGATGGAGAACAATACTCCAAGCTAATAATGAACAAAAGAAAGCAGGTGTCGCTATACTAATATCAGACAAGGTAGATTTCAAAGCAAAACAGATAAAGAAAGATAAAGAGGGACAGTATATAATGATAAAAGGGACTCTCCACCAAGAAGACATAACACTTATAAATATATACGCACCCAACACAGGAGCACCAAAATTTGTAAAGCAACTCTTAATAGAACTAAAAGAAGACATCAACAACAATACAATAATAGTAGGGGACCTCAACACACCATTAACACCAATGGACAGAACATCCAGACAGAAAATCAACAAGGAAATAATAGAATTAAATGAAAAATTAGACCAGATGGACTTAATAGATATATATAGAACACTTCATCCAAAAACAGCAGGTTACACATTCTTCTCAAGTGCACATGGAACATTCTCAAGGATTGACCATATTTTGGGAACCAAAGCAAACATCAATAAATACAAGAGAGTTGAAATAATATCAAGCATCTTTTCTGATCATAATGCTATTAAACTAGAAATCAACTACAAGAAAAAAGCAGAGAAAGGTGCAAAAATGTGGAGACTAAACAACACACTTCTCAACAAACAATGGATCATTGAAGAAATTAAAGAAGAAATCAAATTTTATCTGGAGACTAATGAAAATGAGAACACGACATACCAAAACATTTGGGATGCAGCAAAAGCAGTCCTAAGAGGGAAATTCATCGCAATACAGGCCCACCTCACTAAACAAGAAAAAGCTCACATAAGCAACCTCAAACGACACCTAACAGAACTAGAAAAAGAAGAACAAACAAAGCCCAGAGTCAGTAGAAGGAGGGAAATAATAAAAATAAGAGCAGAAATAAACGATATTGAAACAAAAAAGACAATAGAAAGGATCAATGAAACAAAGAGTTGGTTCTTCGAAAGAATTAACAAAATTGACAAACCCCTAGCCAGACTCACCAAGAAAAGAAGAGAGAAATCGCAAATTAATAAAATTAGGAATGACAGAGGAGAAATCACAACAGATACCAATGAAATACAAGAGATCATAAGAGAATACTATGAAAAACTATATGCCAACAAATTGAACAACCTGGAAGAAATGGACAAATTCCTAGACTCCTACAATCTCCCCAAACTGAATCAGGAAGAAATGGAGAATCTGAATAGGCCGATCACAAGTAAGGAAATAGAAACAGTAATCAAAAACCTCCCCAAAAATAAGAGTCCAGGACCAGACGGCTTCTCTGGAGAATTCTACCAAACATTCAAAGAAGACTTAATACCTATTCTCCTCAAACTGTTCCAGAAAATTGAGAAAGATGGAGAACTCCCTAACACATTCTATGAAGCCAACATCACCCTGATCCCCAAACCTGACAAGGACAACACAAAGAAGCAGAACTACAGGCCGATATCACTGATGAACATAGATGCAAAAATCCTCAACAAAATTTTGGCAAACTGATTACAGCAATACAGCAAAAAGATTATACACCATGATCAAGTGGGATTTATACCAGGGACACAGGGATGGTTCAACATCCGCAAGTCAATCAATGTGATACACTACATCAACAAAATGAAAAACAAAAACCACATGATCATCTCAATAGATGCAGAGAAAGCATTCGACAAGATCCAACACCCATTTATGATAAAAACCCTCAGTAAAATGGGTATAGAAGGAAAGTACCTCAACGTAATAAAAGCCATATATGATAGACCCACAGCCAACATCATACTCAATGGACAAAAACTGAAAGCCATCCCTCTGAGGACAGGAACAAGACAAGGGTGCCCACTTTCACCACTCCTATTCAACATAGTACTGGAGGTGCTGGCCAGAGCAATTCGGCAGGAAAAAGAAATAAAAGGAATCCAAATAGGTAACGAAGAAGTAAAACTCTCGTTGTTTGCAGACGACATGATCTTATATATAGAAAACCCCAAAGAATCCACAGAAAAACTATTAGAAATAATCAACAACTACAGCAAAGTAGCAGGGTATAAAATTAACGTGCATAAATCAGTAGCATTTCTATACACTAACAATGAACTAACAGAAAAAGAACTCAAGAACTCAATCCCATTCACAATCACAACGAAAAGAATAAAATACCTTGGGATAAACTTAACCAAGGAAGTGAAGGATCTATACAATGAAAACTACAAGACTTTCTTGAAAGAAATTGACGATGACATAAAGAGATGGAAAGACATTCCTTGCACATGGATTGGAAGAATAAACATAATTAAAATGTCCATACTACCTAAAGCAATATACAGATTCAATGCTATCCCAATCAGAATCCCAAGAACATTCTTCACAGATATTGAACAAACAATCCTAAAATTCATATGGGGCAACAAAAGACCGCGAATTGCTAAAGCAATCCTGAGCAAGAAAAACAAAGCCGGCGGAATCACAATCCCAGATTTCAAAACATACTACAAAGCTACAGTGATCAAAACAGCATGGTACTGGTACAAAAACAGGTCCACAGATCAATGGAACAGAACTGAAAGCCCAGAGATAAAACCACACATCTATGGACAGCTAATCTTCGACAAAGGAGCAGAGGGCCTACAATGGAGAAAAGAAAGTCTCTTCAACAAATGGTGTTGGGAAAACTGGACAGCCACATGCAAAAGATTGAAAATTGACCAGTCTTTTTCACCACACACCAAAATAAACTCAAAATGGATCAAAGACCTAAAGATTAGGCCTGAGACAATAAGTCTTTTGGAAGAGAATATAGGCAGTACACTCTTTGACATCAGTTTCAAAAGAATCTTTTCAGACACTGTAACTCCTCAGTTGAGGGAAACAATAGAAAGAATAAACAAATGGGACTTCATCAGACTAAAGAGCTTCTTCAAGGCAAGGGAAAACAGGATTGAAACAAAAAAACAGCTCACTAATTGGGAAAAAATATTCACAAGCCACTTATCCGACAAAGGGTTAATCTCCATAATATACAAAGAACTCACACGGCTTAACAGCAAAAAAACAAACAACCCGATCAAAAAATGGGCAGAGGACATGAACAGACATTTCTCAAAAGAAGATATGAATATGGCCAATAGACACATGAAAAGATGTTCATCATCGCTAATCATCAGGGAACTGCAAATCAAAACTACACTAAGATATCACCTTACACCCGTTAGATTGGCAAAAACATCCAAAACCAAGAGTGACAAATGTTGGAGAGGTTGTGGAGAAAGAGGAACCCTCATACACTGTTGGTGGGAATGCAAACTGGTACAACCACTATGGAAAACAGTATGGAGATTTCTCAAAAAGTTAAAAATAGAAATACCCTATGACCCAGCCATCCCATTACTGGGTATCTATCCTAAGAACCTGATATCAGAAATCTCAAGAGTCCGTTGCACCCCTATGTTCATCGCAGCATTATTTACAATAGCCAAGATGTGGAACCACCCTACATGCCCAGAAACTGATGATTGGATAAAGAAGATGTGGTATATACACACAATGGAATACTACTCAGCCATAAAAAAAGACAAAATTGGCCCATTCACAACAACGTGGATGGACCTCGAGGGTATTATGTTAAGCGAAATAAGCCAGTCAGACAAAGATGAACTCTATATGACTCCACTCATAGGTGGAATTTACTATATTGATATGGAGATCTGATCGGTGGTTACCAGGGAAAAGGGGGGGTGGGGGGAGGGCACAGAGGGGGAAGTGGTGTACCCACAACATGACTAACAAAAATGTACAACTGAAATCTCACAAGGTTGTAATCTATCATAACATTAATAAAAAAAAAAAAAAACCAAAAAAATAAAAAAATAAAGATTGGTTACTTACAGGACCTGGAAATTACACGGCACACCTGGGGCCACACAGCAAGGTTGCAGGGGCGAGGGCGGCAGAGGTAGGGGTTTAGCACAGGCCTGCGGCTCTGCTTTTATTGGAGTCACGACTGGGGGGCCAAGGGTTTGGGGCTCACTCTTTATTGGTTAACTTAAAACACAAGAATGGGAATTTAAAGTGCAGAAAGAGAAAAAAAGCAATTGCTAAGTGAAATAAGCCAGTCACAAGAAGCCTGTATGATTCTATGAAGTTCCTAGAGGAGTGACATTCATAGGTTCAGAAAATAGGATGGTGGTTGCTGGGGGGCTGGAGAGAGGGGGAAGTCGGGAGTTAGTGTTTAATGGGTACAGTTTCAGTTTTGCCAGATAAAAAAAGCTCTGGAGATTGCTTGCACAACAATGTGAATGTACTTAACACTTGTGAACTGTACTTAGAAATGGTTCAGATGGTAAATTTTGTCTTATGTGTATTTTACCATAATTTTTAAAAAATTTTTCCTTCTACTCTCCAAAGTCCCCCAGTACATAGTTGTGTATTCTAGTTGTGGGTCCTTCTAGTTGTGGCATGTGGAATGCCGCCTGACCACCACCCCACCAGCAGTGGTATGCCCGTGCCCAGGATCCAAACGGGTGAAACGCCAGGCTGCCGAAGCAGAGCGTGCAAACGTAACCACTTGGCCACGGGGCCGGCCCCACCATAATTTCTCAGAAAGCAAAAAAGTTATAATAATTTAAATCAAACAAGACCAATAATACAACTAAGGTCTTACGTCTGTAATAGGAGATGAGTCAGAGATAGGAAATTCCCAGAGGCCTCTTTGAACATACTGGTAGCCACTCTACAGTACTTTCTGCCCCCAAATAAATCTTGGATCTGAGATTCGAGAAGACACCACTTGGTTCCAACTCCCCAAATGCTGGGATCAAACCAGGGAAAAAAGCAAACATTTTTAGAAACATAGTGAGTCTCTATACATGACAAAAGGCTTTAGGAGTCTCCGGGGTCATCTGCGAACTTGATCCCCCTTCCAACAATTAATGATGACAAACATTTGTGTTATGTAATACCCCACTGCAGTCTTGAACAGACGTCTGGGCAACTTCGTTCCATTCTGGGGAACAGATGTTCCCTGTTTGTCATCATTTTCTTGTGTTTAACTGGCTTTTGAAGCCCTCATTTTATTTCTCCAGGATTATTTGTTTTCTTATTCTTTTTTGAGAGGACCTTAGTCAAAGCTTCTTGAAAATTCAAATAAACATATGCCTGCTGAGTTTCCTTTGCTTTGTGTTTTAAAAATCTTTCAGAGAACTCTTTCAATAGGTTATGGTGACTGGTCGGATAGACTTGCTTCTGGTCATCCAACCAGGTTATTTACCCAACTCTTCATGTTCGTAGGGATGAATTTCAAGAAACTCACTCATCTCTATCTGCCTTTATCCTAAAGTCTGAAGCCAGAAGCCACACATGACTTTCTGCCTCGGAAAGTCATTGCGAGTTTGAAAGTATTGTAATTCCTTCGTGTTTTGGCCCCACTTTGCACTTCTTACAGGAACTTAGCTGGCTCAACATCAGTCAGTGATAAAGGCTGGTGAACTTTGAAATCGTTCCGCAATTTTTGTCTTCAGATACTTCGATCTCATTGCATTTTAAGGGCACAAAACCCCACAAAATGCTCCCAAAACGTTCTGCAAAAATAGGACCCACACCAACAATTTTAGGTGGATTTTTCAAGTCTCATGTTCCTCATTGAGCAGTTTCTGATAGCTATCCTTCTGCTACCTTTGTAAAACTTTCCCAGGACCTGGCGGGACCTTTGAACACCACCCGTTACAGGACAGCAAAGGAAGTGCTGTTGTGCACAGGCTGCGGCAGCCGATAAGAGCCTGAACCTGCCTGCCTTTTATTTGGCAATCCATAGAGTGCCTCCTTCCCCTCCTCCATTCACCGGAAGACACGGGATTCCAGCCTGCAAGGCCACCCGGCTGCTGGAGGTCCAGGTCACGACTTTCACTTGCGGAAGCTGGAGTGGCCTACCAGACCCTGTGAAACCCCCCAGCATCGTGGACAACGCCCCCATCTCCCTCAAGATGGTTGTTCTAGTCTGAGCCGACTGTCTGTGGTGTCCATCGAAAACTGGGGCAGCTCCAGCGTCTTTCTGTCAAGAGTTTTGGGGCCGCGAGTCCGGTTGGCAGGGGGAGATGGGAAGGCTGGAAATACTCTGTTTTGACTTTGACTTTGATTTCATCGTGTACTGGAAAGATAGAGATACGTGAAATGGAATTTTTCAAAAGTGTACATATGTGTGTTTGTGTGTGTGGGAGGCTTCTGGAAAAGAAATCTCTGCACTGGTTGAAAGCGCTTCCTAACATGTAAGGATGTAAAATCGCGTGGTCTGTGTTCCCAAACTGAAGACTCGGGATTCGGAGCCCGCACGTTGTGGCATTCAGAGCAGAGCCCACGGCCGAGGCGCAGGGCAGGCTGCGGGGTCCAGGGCTCGGCCCCCGCGCTCTGCTGCGGCTCGAGACCACCCCCCATTGCCACCCGCACCCCCAGCCCCCGGCGATCGCGAACGCGCGGCCGCCTCCCGGTCCCAGTCCCCGTCCCCGCCCCGATCGCGGTGGGCGGGCCCAGGCCGGGCCGGGTGGGCGGGCGGCGCGGCGCCCGGGGCTCCGGGCTCGGAGGAGACGGCGGGCGGCACTAGAGGGAGCTGCTCGCGCCGCCGCCGCCGCCTCCCGGCCCCACGCCCGGCCCCGAGCGCCGCCTCCCGGGTCCGCGCCGCCGCGATGGCGGAGGACAGCGAGTCTGCGGCCAGCCAGCAGAGCCTGGAGCTGGACGACCAGGACACGTGCGGGATAGACGGGGACAATGAGGAGGAGACGGAGCACGCCAAAGGGTAGGCGCGCGGGCGCCACAGGGCGCGACAGGGTGCGGGGACCGCGCGCATCTCGGGCTCCACTCGGACCCGGGTCAGGGGGCGCGGGCTGGTGGCCCCCGCGTGGGGTTCGCTCGGCCCCGAGACCGTGGGGAGGTCCAGGTCGCGCGGCTCGCGGACGGAGCGGCGTGGTGCGGTGCAGCGAGGCCCTGGGGTGGGCGGGGAGGCGCGGGGACTGGCGACGCCGCTGTCACCTGCCGCGGGGCCGCCCGCCCGGCCCCGGCCCGCGTGTGACTCAGGGGGCCGAGCGGGGGCGCGGCGCCCTTCCCTTTGTGGCGGCTGCGGTGGTGGGAAGTCGTCCTCCTCGCCGCTCCTTGTCATCCTCTCCTTAAGTCCTTCCAGACTCCCACCCCTCCCCCAACCTCCGCCGCCACCAGAAAAAAAGAAGAGCTGATGGTGGGGGGTGGTTTGAGATCTGTCCGTCCTGGTTTCGGTGCTGCTGGCCCGGACCTGCGGAAAGTTGTGCTTCCCGGGCCGCGGCCCCCACCCCGCCCCGCGCCAGCTGGGCAGGGGGCGCCCAGGGGCTCCCCGGCCGGCCGTTCCCGAGGACGCGCAGTGTTGCCACCGCCGACTGTGACTGCAGAGCTCTCTAGGGCAGATTCGATCCCCTGAATTTAGGCTCAGTCGTGGGGGGCAGCTCCAGCAGACCTGTCCAGATCCTGCTTGCAAAGCTGGTGTTTCGTCTCCAAAGCCGAATGCACCATGCGTTTTAACATCTGATCCGGTTTCTGACTCCTTTCACTGGCTCCCTGTCTCCCCCGCACACTTGATTTGCTCTCCCGTTGGAGAAAAGATTGCTTCCGGTTAAGGGTGGTATTGAAGTTCTGTTTTTAGAGGCGAGGGGGTCATTTTAAATAAAGACGGGTGTTTACATTATGTTTTCACCCGGTCGGATTCCAGCTATGCGCTGGCGCTGTGCACTTAATGCTGCCCCTTAGAAGTGAGATTTTGCAAACCATGGTGATGGATGAAGTGGGTCAGCTTAAAAACATGATAGGGAGGCCTTAGTCACAGAGGGCTTATTTATTCAGTTCATGGAGAGGATTCTTTAAATGATTGATGATTTAAAGTGTAAAGCGTTTGCATTCTATTTAACGTCTGTTTGAAGCTTTAAGAAAGGAACTTTTATTGCACTTTAACGTGTTATAAAATATTAAAAGAGATCAAGAAAAAAGCTGACTAGATGTATCTCCCATTTGCGAGTTGCTTCTTTTATTTTTGCAGTGAATATGTACTTCGGTGGCAGCTGCAAGCACTGAATGTTATAATTCAAGTCTGGAATATTTTTTTAAAAGAGAGGAAAGGAAATTCTACAGAAATCGGAGCCTGAGTTCTGTTTATGCAGTGATAAAAACTTGCCTATGATAGGTAGCTAAATATAGATATGTTTTTGAAACAATAGCACCAGTGCCAGAAATGAGCCCAGATGCAAATGTGATGGATTACCCAGATAACTTCAACATCTGTCCATTATCTTTCTGGCGAGACCCTGCACTTCTCTCTTCACTGTAATTTCTGTTGATTGTTCTTCGTTCTTTTGAAGATCTGGTTAGTACTTCTTTGCTTACACAGTCAAGAATGTCCATGGTACAAAGAATTAGTCATCTCTGGGCCGGTTGATCGGGGCCTGTCCCCAGGAGTCTCGCTGTAGGCTGTGTGAAGTTCCAAGATTGGCAAAGGCATCTTCTTCCCCTCTTCAGAGGTCTTCGGTTTCATGCCTCTGCACGTTAATTATATGTTAGCACGGTTACTCAACATTTAGAGAAGCCCAGTGGACTGAAATGTTTTAACCAAGAGCAGAAACATGATAACAGCTTCTGGTGGGAAGAGCCTGATATAATGGATTTCCTGTAGTCTATCAAAATGTAAGGAGATCAGTAAAAATGCAAGTTGCTGCCATTGTTGGATGGCGTTTTTTTGGATTCGAATTGAGATGATGTGTGCCAAATGGGGGGAGTGTGTTTCCTTTGGCTTGTGTACTGATGGGGTGGCTCAGTAGAAACCTAGATTTCTTCTCATAAGTGGCTCAAGTTTATAAATGTTAAAATTTGAAAGACTCTTCTTTTCTATGCCCGGCTTCTTCATTCTCCACTAATTTAAATTGAATGACGAATAATGAGCCTTTGGAGAATGAGAAGGTAAATGCTTTACCTTTTGAAGGTGAATTATCACTTTGAGGCCACTAGGTATCGATCAGTGCACACAGCAATAATTTACTAAATATACCCTTGTGGGCTGAAAGAATTAATTTACCCCTACAGTTGAGTCTAATGTATTTACTAGTTGTTTTAGACCTGTTAAATTAAAACCAGAGCCTTGGATAGAAAGAAAATACCAAATTAGCTTATTTCCCCCCACAATGTAAGTATTACTCTATATGCTTTTCTTTCATTTTCATAGAATTTCCTTTATGGACTTGGTATTTCATTTTGTGGATAATACCAAAAGACCGTGAATGAAATATTTATGTTCAATTAAAAGCAGTGGCTTAAGTATTATAAAATACTTGCAGCTCACTATCTTTATATCTTATTTTTCATAGCAGATGTGCTCTTTATTTAGCTTTTTGGTCCACCGAAGTATGAAAGTGGAATACCACTGTAAAAATTTCATAAATTCCAAAAAAACATCAAGGAGGGGAGGGATTGTCCGTTTTAATCAGTGAAACTGTATTTAAAGAAGTGTAGTTTTATTATCTTCAAACAATATGGAGCAATTAGAACTAGACTAATAGAGGATTACCCAGAAATATTCTTTAAATAACTTGTTTTAACACCTGATTTACAATTGGGGGAAGTAAGTCGATATTTGTAAAAAGCTTGAACCATCTGGAAAACTTCAAGCAAACTAAAAGTTCTAAGACAGTCTTGTTGATACTGTTATATTCTTGGCAAAGACTTTCTACCTAGATAAAAATTAACTTCAACTATCTTCTTATCCTTGCCCCATTGAGGTGCATCTTCTCCGTTTGTGAAATACCTGGGAGAGTGGTCATAGCTCTTATTCAGTCTACCACCCCACCTTAAGCATAGTTACTGTCCAGTGTTGGAAACAGGGTCACACAGCTGGCCCCGAATAAAATTACCCTTCAAATTGGCAACAAAATCAGTTTCTCTCCTTGCTTTACCAGCTCTGACTTTCAGAATGTGTATTTCCTAGACAAATTGACGTTATTCGTCTCCTTTCCGCTAAGAAAACTTTATCCTCAGTATTCACTGTGGTGGAATAGGAGGCAGCTACCAAGAATATTTATATAGGGAATAAAATAAGCATATATGAATATGCTTTTGTTGGCAGATAAATGACTGAATTATTCCCTGGGGTAGACATGAAGTAGTTTTAATATTTGAGGGTTATTCCCAGACATTTTTAATAAATTTTTTTCTTAGAAAAATTAAAGATCTGGTATTTGGCAAAAATTAAAACTTTGGAATTCTTTTAACAAGGAACAGAACCTCTCTTCTCCCACCCCCAATTTAGGAAAAAAACTGAAGTTATTTTCTGTGCAGTATGTTATTATTTTTGACTTTGAGTATTGTTGAGATTGGCTCTGGGAACTTCTTAGTCAACTGTGTGGAATCAGTGGGAAGATGCAAAAAATCGCCATAACTCTCAATAGATTTTTCTTGTCATGGAAAATTTAAGGGATAATTCAAAGCTGCCCTTTCTGAAACTTGATCTCTTATCAACTATATAAATCTCCGCGTAATGGTGTGTCAACAGCTTGTGCCCAAGGAAGCTTCTCAATTCGAGAAATACAGTTTGAAATTATCAAATGTCTGCTCAGACTTGCTTCTGAGATGGTGATATCACCCTTGGGCCCAGAACAAACTTTTTCCAGACCTTAGCTAAACTATAGAAAAGTTGTAAGTACAGGACACTGACGGTGCCATCTTGAAATTGTTGATTAACACAAGAAGTACATAGTAAATAGATACGAGTTAAAGTCAGTTGGTTACCTCAGGGATTGGAACCAAGTTCCGTACCAAGTTCAAGAAGGACGTTGGTTGATTGGTTTGTTATCCCATTTGAAAATATGTTAATGCTTTTTACTCGTTATAAGAGTAAAATATGCTTATTAAAAATTCAAACAATAAAGTGTATAGAGAGTGAAAGATCCTTGGTCATCTTATTTCTTAGAGATACCACCACTGACAGTTCAGTCGAGTTGTGTGTGTGTGTGTGTATGTGTGTGTGTGTGTATCTGACATAAATAGGGTCATCTGTTACATAGACTCATTTATTACCTTGTATTTTTCACTATTAGTGTCATCTGGTACAACTTTCTGCCATGAGGGAAAGGTCCAATACGGAGGTCATTAGCCACTGGAAGTGTGGCTGGCGTGACTAAAGAATTGAATTGTAAATTTTATTTACTTTTAATTAATTTAAATTTAAATAGCCCGGTGTCGGTCGTGGCTGTTGTATTGGATGGCACACGTCATATCCTGCCTTTGAATTTTATAAGCTTTCGTGGTACTCAGAATATTTCCTTATTCTTTCCTTGTTTTTTGCAGAATATGTCAAGTTTTCATTCTTCCTTTTTTTTTTTTTTCCTAGTAGTTTAGAAGCTCTATATCCTTTTTTATTCTTCTGGGAATTATCTTTAAGTTTTGAATAAACATGGTTTTCTCTGTATTTCTCTATCAATGTCAAAACTTAACCATTGTCCAAAATAGTCTACTGCCAAACAAGATAAAATGTGTCGGATGTTTTGACTTCTTCCTTTACATTTCCTAGGTTTCGTTGAAATAATCTGGAATTTTAATTCCATGTGGCTTCTTTTATTTTTGCCCTTGTTAAAACTTTTTTTCTTAACTATTACATTATATTCAAATCCATAGTATCACAAACTTCTTAGACTTTGCTTTTCTCACACTTTACTGTTTTTATTACTTACCACTGTTCCTTATAAACTCCACGCTCTCCTTTCTTCTTTGAGTACTTTCTCTTTTAATTTTTTTTTCTTTTTTGGTGAGGAAGATTGGCCCTGAGCTAACATCTGTTGCCAATCTTCCTCTTTTTGCTTAAGGAAGATTGTCACTGAGCTAACATCTGTGCCAGTCTTCCTCTATTTTATGTGGGATGCTGCCAGTGTGGCTTGACGAGAGGTGCTAGGTCTGCGCCAGGGTTACAAACCTGCGAACCCTGGGCTGCCGAAGTGGAGCATGCAAACTTTACTACAACCTTGGGCTGGCCCCCTAATTTTTTTCAGTTGAGCATGTGGATGATATATTTTCTTAATTCTTGTATGTCTGAAGCTGTCTTCCTTTTGCCCTCACGCACAAACCATAGTCTGGATGTGCATGTAATTCTATGATAATTATTTTCCTTCAAACTCTATAAACAATGTTTTATTTCTTCCAGCAATTTAGTGGTCAGATGTTGTTTCACTGCCAGTCTGCTTCTCTTTCTTTTATAGGTAACCAGATTCTTTTTCTTTATTTTGACTTGTTTCCAGTCTAGAAGCCTATAGGATTTTTCTCCCTGTCTTTTTATAATCCAAGGGTTTCCACATCCTTTACCTTCTAAAATCACTGTTTTCTTTAATATCTAAACACAACAGCCCAAGCTCATACACACTGATGGGGTTTCTTGGAGACTGAGGTTTTCATGGTGCTCCAGTGTGTCCATGCTGCCGCCAGCTCCCCCATCACTAGCTCCTAACGCATTGGGTCCTTTAGCGTCTCTCCTTAGATGTCTGACACTGGGTGGAATACAGTTAGCTGTCTTTCCTCTCTCTGATCATTGCGTAGGGCCGAAAACAACTTCAAATTCAACGTCACACGTCACTGTTCAAAGGGATTTACCACAGTACACGCCCTCCATAAGCCTCAGCTGCCCACATCGTTCTTGGGAGTCCCCTCTCCCTCTGAGAGTGGTCACGTCATTGTCCCACCCCTGCCTCTTCTCCAAATTCAAGGTCCAGCTCCAATGTCCTTTTCTTTCATGAGGCCTCCTGTGGTCATTATAACCGAGAGTGATAACCCCTGTCAAAGACCTGTGGCCCTTACTGAACGTATCCTTCATGTGGCGCCTTTCCAGCAGTCGCCCCCACTCCCCATCTCCCCTCTCATCTTCTCAGGCAGACCTTTGTTGACCGTGAAGGAAGCTGTGGCTCAGAGAGATAAGTGGCTTGTCTAGAGTCACGTGACTGGCAAGTGGGGAACGGAGTTCTTTGTGTCTGTTGTTCAACGTGTCTTTGTAACGTCTTCTACAGACTGGCTCAAATAAAAGAAGGTTTTATTTTAAACATACAGTAGATTCTCTCAAAATAAAGTATGGCTGAGCTTTATTAGCCTTGGGGACCAGAAGGCCAGGAGCGCAAAGTCTGTCTCTCTATTCCTTCCTCTCTTCTCTCTCTGTCAGTCAACTACTAACTGCCTGGAGAATCTGTTTCTTAGTTCAGATTCTCCAGAGAGGATCTCACTGGCTTCTGGCCAGCGAGCCTGGTCCAGTCAGCTGGGGCAGAGGGTGGGAAGGTAGAACGGGAAGATTGTCATGGTGTACAACGTGGCCACCCAGGGCCCCACCTTTAGTGCGGTCTGTGGTTGAAGCAGTTTTCAGAGGAGATGGTGAACAAGGTTGGTACCTCCAGACATGTCTACAGAACATGGACATGTGTCTGCCTGTCTACCCACAGGTGGACTGAGCACAGAGACAGCACTTGCGGTCTCCGACCCTTGCAACATCTGGTACATTGCACACGTTGGTGGTTTAATAAAGATTTGTTGAGTGGATTCCAGTGGTTCTTAATCTCCATTGACAAATTAACTTCTAATTTAAAAAATTTTCCGGTGTACATTAGGAATAGGTGAAAGATTTTCTTTTTTTAATTGTAATTGAAAGAGTTTGGATTATAGAATCTTTAGTTGCGTTCTCTGCCGTCTAGGACCCAACATGGTAGAATAATAGTTAATTTTCTGAAGGCCACTGAGACTTATCCAAGTTTAAGTAACTTGCCCAGGCCACATCTCAGATTCGGACTTAGGTCTTGGGCCTCTCGCTGTCCGACTCTAAACTCTTGCCTTTGGATTAAATTGTATGATCTCATTGACCATAGATAAATTAAAAAGAGTAATTTGTTTGATAATGTTTCAAGCTTATCTCCGTGTAAGTCATAGATCACCAACTTCAGTGCCTCTGGGGCCAAAATTCACCAGTGTCCTGGGCATGTAACGTACAGCATGGGGACTCTAGTTAATAATAGTATATTGTATATTTGAAAGTTGCTAAGAGAGTAGATCTTAGATATTCTCATCACAAGAAAAGAAATTTGTAACTATGGGTGGTGATGGACGATACCAAGCCTTACTGTGGTGATCATTTCACAGTATATACATGTATCAAATAATGATGTTGTATACCTGAAACTAATACAATGTTATATGTCAATTATATCTCAATTGAGAAAAAGAAATACAGTGGGAATTGGCATTTAAGTATTTAAGAAATTTTCAGTTTGATGTTGCTGCTATTAGTAAAAGTTTATATTTCCAAAATATTTTTCCTTCTGCCTTCCTTGTGCGTCTTCTATTGTTCTTTCATACATTGAGAATGGATGGGACGACCCAAAATTGACTTGCTATGTACTATGAAATCTGGAAGAGGATTTGTGTTCTGTTAGGCTCAGCAGCCCTGAAATAATTGAATAGCCATATTTTTTAAAAAATATGTTTTTCCCAGTCTCTGACTCTTCCTTGCTTAATCATCATATTCTTTGATACATGTTAAAGAAAGTAAATAAATCCATACATTGCCTTGTTTAAAAAAATAATGCAATTTGATTATAGAGAACCCTTTCGAGTTTTGCTCGAGGAAGATTAGCCCTGAGCTGACATCTGTGCCAGTCTTCCTCTATTTTGTATGTGGGACGCCACCACAGCTTGGCTGATGAGTGGCATATGTCTCTGAACTCAGTATGGGTCTGAGCTGGTGAACCTGGGCCACTGAAGTGGAGCACGCAGAACTTTAACCGCTCAGCCACAGGGCGGCCCCTTAAAGGACTTCTTTTAATTGTAGCATCAATATAATTTGCAATAAGAGTCTTTTCTTTTATGTTTCTTTCTTAGCCGTCTCATCTCCTTTCTGGTTCAAGTTCTATAGCTGCCCCACTGTAGCCTCAATCATATCAGCATCCTTTCCCTGTGCCCCTGCCCTGCCCTCCCCCCAAGCACTGCCGTGGTTCAGGCCTCCAGAGTCACTTTCCTGTAAGAAGCAGAAGGGGCGCAGGAACCTGGTACTGAGCATCTCTGGATGAGAAGGCTGCTGGAGGAATCCACTGCAGCGTGCTGGTACTTCGGCTCCACAGCCCTGCTACTTAGCACTTGAGGCCAGTAGTGCTTTCTCTCTGCCTCAGTCACCAGGTGGGGGTCGAAAACTGAGCTGGGATTTCAACTAAACAGCTTCTGTTTTGTTAGCACATTGTGCTTCTATTACTGCCTTAAACACGCACACACACACCTAGGAAACACGGGCTCCTTTATTCCCACGGCCGTGTTCACTGAGTGTTTCAAGTTCATATAGTACTTTCCTGGAGAAAGATGGCGACTCAGTTAATATGATAATTTCCCGAAGTTTCTTCTCTTTTTTTTGGAGTGAAGGGGTACTTGTTCTTCACTACCTTTTGGGTATTTATTAACATTTTAAAGATTTTATTTTTTTCCTTTTTCTCCCCAAAGCCCCCCCGGTACATAGTTGTATATTCTTCATTGTGGGTCCTTCTAGTTGTGGCATGTGGGACGCTGCCTCAGCGTGGTTTGATGAGCAGTGCCATGTCCGGGCCCGGGATTCGAACCAACGAAACACTGGGCCGCCTGCAGCAGAACGCGTGAACTTAACCACTCGGCCTCGGGGCCAGCCCCTTATTAACATTTTAAAGAAACGGAACAGAAAACTAGTGGAAGCAGAGTTCTTTTTTGTTTTTCCAAGTGAAGTCTTTAAAAAAATTCTTTTTTCTGCAAACTAGTGCAGCCACTATGGAAAACAGTATGGAGATTCCTCAAAAAATTAAAAATAGAACTACCATACGATCCAGCCATCCCACTACTGGGTATTTATCTAAAGAACTTGAAGTCAACAATCCCAAAAGTCCTATGCACCCCAATGTTTATTGCAGCACTGTTTACAATAGCCAAGACGTGGAAGCAACCTAAGTGTCCAGCAACAGACGGATGGATAAAGAAGATGTGGTACATATATACAATGGAATACTACTCAGCTGCAAAACAGAACAAAATCATTCCATTTGCAATAACATGGATGGACCTTGAGAGAATTATGTTAAGTGAAATAAACCAGCGAGAGAAAGATAATCTGTGTATGACTCCACTCATAATGAGGAATTTAAAATTATGGACTAAGAACAGTTTAGTGGATACCAGGGGAAAGGTGGGGTGGGGGGTGGGCACAAAGGGTGAAGTGGTGCACCTACAACATGACTGACAAACATTAATGTACAATTGAAATTTCACAAGATTGTAACCTATCAATAACTCAATAAAAAAAAAAATTCTTTTTTCTTCTCTGTCTTTCCTCCTGTTCTCCTCCCCCCCAAAAAAGAAAAATAAATTAAAAGTTTAAAAACTAAAAAATTCTTTTTGCAAAAGCACTTCATTTTTAATGTAGAACATTAGAATGTATCATCAAGCAAAAAGACAATGCTGTGCTATATTCACAAATACATTTTCCTATTCGTATATATTTATCAGAATGCAAGTATACTTTTCCTGTTGTCCTGGAAATTCCTGTTTGTCATTCGATATGCCAGGAGCATCTTTCCAGGGCATTGCACAGCCCTCCCCTGAGTCCTGTGAGATGGCTGGCCAGTCCAGTGCACGGCTCCGTGTCTGGCACCATGATCTAGTCCCCTCTTGTTGGGCCCTGGGTCGAGGCTGCTAGTGGGCTCCTTCTGCCAAAGCCACACTGTTTTTCCTTGACACTCAAGTGTCTTCCTCCTCCCTCCCACTGCCGGGGTGACCATGTGATGGGAAGTCACCTGGGACCACAGCAACCCAGCAGACACCCTGGGGATGGCCGAGAACAAGGCAGAGGGAGGCTGGCCCATCTTCTTCCAGCAGAACTCGCATGCAGGCAGCTGAGATGGCCATGAGAGAGAGGTGAGCTCCTGTGTTGACGCTGCCGTTACTTTGGGCCTCTATCCCGCAAGCTCAACCTGTACGCTAACTAATAGAACACCTGTGTGGTAGCTTTGGCTGTGTAGACATTGCTGTTTTTTAATTATTATTTTTTGAATAGGTGGTGTGAGCATATGGTACAAAATTCAAAAGGCACCCAAGGGTATCCAGTGAAAAGTAAGTCTCATTCTCCCAACACTGAGTTTCGCTCCCCAGAAACAGCTACTGTTGCCCGTCCTTGGCGTTGTCTTCCAGTGGTGTTCCAGACACATATACAGATGCGTGTGTGTGCACGGGCATGCTTGTGCTGGGTACATGCATTCAGCACAAATGGTAGTGAAGCTGGGTACCTGAGGGTTACTGTAAATATTCAATAAGATTACCTTGTTAGGAAAAGAAGTTAATCTCGTCACTTTGCTGTTTTCTTGTTTAACCTGAGGGGTAACTCAAGGGTCTCACAGATTTGTGAGCTTGTTTTACAGAAGAAAGAGAATGCCTTCAAGGATCACCAGATAACCAGCCCCCAGCTGCTGTTGCTGCCCAGAAGTCAGATTGCCCCGGGCTTATGGGGAATGACCCCTTTGTGTCTCCAAAATTCCTCCTGCCAAGCCCCTTAGCTCTATAAACCCCCTGCTTGCTTCTCTTGTTAAGGTGGATTTGGGAGAACCCATGCTCCCACCTTCCCGTCTTGGCCACTTTGAATAAACCTTTCTCTATCTCCAAGCAGATGTCTCAGTGTTTGGCTTACTGTCCAGGTGTATCTTGGGAATCATTATATATATCAAAACACAAAGACCAGCCTCATTTGTTAAAGGCTGTATGTCACATTGTTGAATGGATGTACCATTATTCACTTAATCTGTCCTCTGTTAGTAGATCATGAGGTTGTTTCCAATCTTTTGTGCTAATAAACAGTGCTGAAATTAATATCCTTGTATACATATTACTTCTCCAGAATATTTCTTAATGAATATTTAAAAATCCTTCTTAGCTAACAAGTTTTAGAGAATCAGTGTGGTGTGTGAAAATGGGTATTAAACCAGGGATCAAGAAACTTCCATCACTAACCCTCAGTTTGATTTTGGAATAGTCGGTTAACCTCTCGGGATGTGTGTCTTCATCAGGAAATTGAAGAGTTTGGCTCTCGAAGTCTTATGATTTAGCAAGGATGCACTTTGTCCTGGGCCCTGTCCCTACCCTCAGGGATAATGGAGCATAGACCTTGTGCCTCAGGCGCCCGGCAGGCCCCAGTGCATTCCTTGGATTAATTTTTTGCTGTCCCCAGCCCAAGGGGAAGGGGATAGGAGAAATTTTGGCAAAAGAGTAACCCCAGTCCTGGCTCCTCTCCTGGCTTATCCCAACTGTAAGCTGTTCCTTCTAGGTTCCACCAGGTGTTCCTTTTCTTTCAGACAGTTTCTCTGAGCTCGGGGGTGTTTCTGTGCTTTTAAAAATGTCCCTTTCTCTTTCCTCTACCATCCCAAAGTGGACCGTGTCCTTTAGCTCCCTTCTGGATTTAGGAGGTCCTACCCTTTTGTGTTTGAGAATTCTAGGTTCACCTTGGTGGTTTCCGGTGACAAGTGCCCCAGCACAGCCTCACCTTGGCCCGTGCTGGCCTTGACTCTGTCCCTTGCAGTCCTGTTTTCTCTCTCTTTTGCTTCCAGCCTTTGCTCTTGGTCGCATGTCACAGACTCATCTCTCAGCCCTTCTCCTCTGGATTGAGCTGTTGTGTCTTCTCTAGTCCAGGCTTTTTCTACTCCTTCTGAGCCATCCGTCTCCTGGAGTCCCGTAACCCGCATCCGCCATGGGTCTTTCCTGGTTAGGAATTGACGATTGATCCCCTTATTGCTGGTGCAGCTTCATTGCCCCTCCTCCCAGATGTAACTACCTGAGACGGCAGTTTTCCTTCCACACCTTGAGATCTCAACCCTTCTTCACAAGATTTTTCTGGGAGAAAAAAGCATCATATTTTGCCACATGCTATAACTACAAGGATTTCATCTAAATATGGAACATTCCTTTGATGACAGACTTGACTAGGTCGGTGATCAGCATTGGGATATAGAAAAGAGAAAGTCAAACCTGAAAATTTGAGGGCCAGCCTCAGTGGCCTAGAGGTTAAGTTCAGTGCACTCTGCTTCAGTGGCCCGGGTTTGGTTCCCAGGCACGGACCTACACCACTTGTCTATCAACAGCCATGCTGTGGCAGCGGCTCACATACAAAATAGAAGAAGATTGGCAAGAGATGTCAGCTCAGGGCGACTCTTCCTCAGCAAAAAGAGGAAGATTGGCAAGAGATGTCAGCTCAGGGTGAAACTTTCCCAGCAAAAACAAAAAACAAAAAAAACCCTGAAAATATGATATGCAAGGGAATTCAGAAATAGGAATGTAATTTGAAATAGGAATATATATATATAAAAACTTCAAATTAACTTTACTGACATTAATATTCTTAAATATAATAATGCTAAGTAGAGTACTGAGTTGCTAATATTGAAATGAATCAGCCAGAAAACAGATTTTTTGACCTCTTAACTATCTACCTTTAGTAAACTCTGAAAGACATAGAAATGAGAAAAATCATATAAGTAGGAGTTAGTGTATATCTGTTGTTTTATCAGAAAATCATTTGTGAGCATGGGTGAGCAAAGGCTGTAGGAAATAGGATAATTTTTCACTAATTTGCACAGTCTTAAAGGATATACTTTGCCAGCTCCCTCAAGCCTTTTTTAAAAATTTGATTTTTCTTCTTGTTTTGTTCATCATTTCATCTTTAGGAACAGTTTTTACCTAAGATGCAAAGAAATAAGTCTTTAAGAAATTTGTTTGCTGAATAGCTGAACAATTTACATTTAGTCTTTCAATTATATGTAATGATCTTAAAGATATATAAAAAAAGTTTCATTTTGCATTTTAAATATGTCCTCCTTGATTCTGATCTTGGGCTATTTGCTATGACAGGTCTTACTTGACAAACTAAAATTCACACTAGGCTTGTTTCTGGCCAACGAGTATTGATAAAATTTTATCATAACTTAATATTAACTCTTATCAGAATTAGGTTGTTATGGGAAGTAGGCACCAAAATTGTTTGATAATAATGAAATAATTGTGGAAAGAGAAGCCTAACTAGATAGGACACATTTTCCCACGTTTAGATTATGGTAAGAGTTGAAAGAAGTAAAAGCTTGGAAACAACCCAATATCTAAAAAAGGGTGGCTGGTTAGCAAACTAGAGACCAGAAGCTGGCCAAGGGAGTCATCCGGGTTCTTCCACTCCAGCTGGCCTGGCCTGAATCCAGGGCTCATCGAACCCACTGCCCAGAGCCAGCCACCATTTGCTGCAGACACTCATGTAAATATTGAAATTGTTGGCTGGTCCCACCGTGACCTCTGTCCAGCGCTTGGGTCTTAGTAGCTGCAGCCACTTGCCCCCTTGGCTGACCTTTATAATGATCTCTGCTCCTTGCTGGCCGTAAACTTCAGGAGTGGCTTTGACCTCTGAGCCATTCAAGGGCTTCTCTGTGACTTGCTGCTTTGACCAAGGATGATGTGGCTTTGAAGAACCTCTGATATTTTCTGCGTCAGTCCCAAAGGGAGAAGGAACGTGCTGAGAAAGGGATGGAGCTACTGAACCGATGAAGCGACTGGAATCTTCGTTTCGATCAGACCATAAGGAAGCCAGATGATGACAGCTGGAAGGTTGGCTTCTTGCTCTGGATGGTGCATCACACTTGGGGAGAAAAAGGATGAAGAAGTCATTACTGGAACTGCATGGTTGAGCCACTGACGAAACCAGGCTCACTCACGTGACTTCTTCAAGAGTCTGAACTGCAGGTAAAATCCACTATGGAACTGGGTGGCCACGTGATGGGCCATGTACGATGGGTGCCCCGGATCCACCATGAGAACGGGCTTGTGGCCAGTACCCCCGGAGAATCTGACTCTGCCTTCCCCGACTTCCCACAGCTGTGGGGTGAATTCTCTTCCGTCAGCAGGGCACTGTGATGCACCGTGGGTTACCCTTCCTTTTTTTCATAAACTGCACCAAAACCTCCTCATTTTCTCCCTTGAGGTGCCATTCCATCTAGGAAAGTGGTTTTGTATCCCAAACAGCACACACACACACAGAGTACCAAAGATATGTTACACTTCATTAAAAAATAGGCTAATAAAAAATGTTCAAAGATCATGACTAGAGTGAAGACCTAAATATTGCCAATAAATATCTAAAAAGATGTTCAGCCAGGGGAAATGCATCAGCAAGAGGCCATATACTGTAGTAGTTACGTAGATGCTGGAGCCAGACTGGCTGGATTCTATACCTGGCTCTGCCGTTATCAGCCATGTGACTTCCAGCAAGTTACTTAAGCTTTCTATATTTCAGTGTCCTCTTCTGTACAAGGGGAACAAGAATAGTAGGACTTACCTCCCAAAGCTGTTGTGACAGTGCACAAGGTTGAAATCTGTAAGGTGCCTAGAAGTGCCTGACGTGTAGGAAGTACGCTGCAGTGTTACCTGCTATGATGATGATGGTGATGATGGCGATGACCATGATGCTGGTGGTGGTGGTGGTGGTGGCGGTGGTGGCAATGCCAGATTGTTCTCCAAAGTGGTCATATCAGTTTACATTTCACCAGCAGCATACGAGCATTCCTTTTATTCACATTCTTCCAGTATTATCAGACTTTAAAATGTTCAGCAAATCAATGGATGGAAGTTGAATCTGAGGTGGTTTTATTTCCATTTTCCTTGCTTCCGGTGAGGAGGAGCATCTTTTCCTTTTTCGGCCGTTAGGGTTTCCTCTGTTGTGAAGCCTTTTTCATATCCTCAGCCCCTTGTTCTGTCAGTCCTTTGTCTTTTTCTTATTGATTTTTTTTTTTATTGATTTCTCATTCATCCAGCAAATATTTATTGAGGACCTTTTATATGTCAGACACTGTTTTAGGTGCTAAGAATACAAAGGAAAACACTGTTTTATGGATCTTACGTTCTAGTTAGAGGAAGACAAACAAATAAATAATACAATTTTAGCTAACAATAAGTTAGATGAAAAAAAGTAAAGCAGGACAGTCATCATAATAGCTAACATTGACGGAGTGATTTCTGTGTGCCAAGTACTATACTAAGTTCCTATATATATTAACTCATTTTATCCTCACAATTTTTCTAATACTATTTATTGAAAACGTCATCCTTTACAGCTATGGAAACTGAAGCACAGAGAGGTTAAGTAATATACTCCAAGTCACACAGCGAGAAAGTAGTGGAGCCAGAAATTCAAAGCCAGGTGGTCAGACCGTAGCTAATGCCTGTGTTCCTGGCCAGGATATTATGTTTTCTTTCTCTACTAAACTGGAGATAAAATGTGAAGGGAAAAAGAACTTTTTGTATATTCTGGCTATTAATGATACTTTATCATGTGTTTTATAAATATCTTGTCTGTTTCTGTAGTTTTCAAATTTTGTCTATAATCACTTTGCCACAAATAGTTAATTTTGATGTACTCAAGTTATTGCATCTTATTTGTGGTTTGTGCCTTTGGGTCCTTGTTTAAGGAATTCTTTCCTTTATGGAGTCCTTGTCTTATTCTTTCAGTTATTCATTCAACAGAATTGTACTCGGCATCTGCCTTATGCCAGATGCTGTTCTAGGCTCTGGATAGACGTTAACGAAACCGACAAAAATTACTGCCTTCTGTTTTAAGGTTTTATTTTCTAAGTTTGGGTTTTAAGTCATTCGGATTTTGTTTTTGTCATTTATGGGAAGCAGCAAACTAATTTTGTTTTTCTCCATACAGGGAGTCAGTTTTTCTGATTGTATTTATTAAAATAAGTTCAGTTTTTCACCGCTGTTCGTGATGTCACTGTTATCATGTCTCACGCTCCTGGATACTATGGGCTGTTCCTGGTCTGTCTGTTCTGTTTCATTGATCTATTTGTCCGTTCTTGAGCTCTGGTTTTTTTGTTATTGTTGTTGTTGTTTTTTTGAGGAAGATTAGCCCTAGCTAACTACTAGCAATCCTCCTCTTTTTTCTGAGGAAGACTGGCCCTGAGCTAACATCTGTGCCCATCTTCCTCTACTTTATATGTGGGATGCCTACCACAGCATGGCGTGCCAAGCAGTGCCGTGTCCGCAGCCGGGATCCAAACCGGCGAACCCCGGGGCCGCCGAGCAGCTGAACGTGCATACTTAACCACTGCACCACTGGGCTGGCCCGTCTGTTGTATTTTAATAATGTTTTAGTTGCAAAGGTGTTGTGATTATTGTAGACAATTTAGAAAATGCATGAAAATACGATGAGAGTTACAATCACCTATAATCCCACCATTTTCAGTGCAGGAAATTGGAACTCAAGGGGAAAAATCGTAAAATAATTGTAATATCAAACTGCTAATGGTTCTTACGGGGAGGAGCTAAGTGATGTCTCTGGTGGAATCCCATGAAATCTAAAATTGTTTCTCATCTTGGGATTCACATGCCATAAATTGAGCTCTTTTGATGTTGCTCTTAAAATTAATGTATTAGTTATAATAGGCTAAGCTGCTATAACAAATAGACTCGAATGTGTAATTGCTCAATTCAGTGGAAGTTCCCTTCTTATCCCTTTGACAGTCCTGGGCGGGTGTTCAGATGGATGGCAAGGGGACTGTCGATCAGAGACATATAGGCTTCTCCCGTCACATGGCTCTGCCATCCCTCTAGTGTCTCACCCTACACCTGCGTCCAGTCGGCACAGAGGAAGGAAGAGCATGGAGGATGACCCCCGAGAGGGTCTCTGGGTCAGCAGAAGTGGCAGACATCACCTCCGCTCCCGTCCCACTGCCTAGAACTGAGTCACATGGTCATACCTGACTGCAAGGAGCTGGGAAATAGAGTCCAGCTGCGAGCCTAGGGAGGCAGCGGGGGTGGATGTTGAGAGCTGGCAGAGTCTGCCGTGCCTGTTTCTCCTGGAGCACCGGTAGAATGTTTACGTGGCTGGGGGCCTTCGTTCATTCCGTCAAGTGCTGTCTGTGAAATCCTTGAGTACTTCTTCAAAGAGATTTGCTGGATGTGCTTGTTAAATATCTGGCATTTCCACGGCTGAGAAGGAGTTCATTGGTTTATACTTGGCCTTTGAATACACCAGAGATTCTCTCTAGACACAGACGGAAGTGTCTGTCCTTCCTGGGGTAGCAAAATTGGGAGGCTCTTCGTACGAATTCTTGGGGAAGCAGGAAGTGGACGTCTGTTGTTAGAGATCCGAGAGATCTCTGTGAAAGGGCTGTGTGGTTTCCATGGCCAGAGTTCTGTGATTCACTAAACAACCTCAGCAACTGAGGGTCTGAGTCAGTTTTTCTTCATTGGATTTCCAAGAAGAGTCCTCGAGAGGGACTTGCACGAGGCAGCCATAGCCAACTCTCCATCTACTCAGGCTAACGTCATCCTACCAGCCCCAGGGACAGGATTTTCACCTGTCCGTTCTCTTACCAGCTTCGTTGAGATGTAACGCACAGACCCTACCATCCACCCGTTTGAAGTGTACAGGTAGTCATTCACAGAGTTACACAGCCATCACCACAATCAATTTTAGAACATTTTCATCACCCCAAAAAGAAACCCCGCATTTCTTACATGTCCCTCCCAACCTTTCTCACCTTCCCGGTCCCTGACAACCACGAATCTATTTTCTGTCTCTATGGTTTTTGCCTGTTCTGGACATTTTATATAAATGGAATCATACACTGTGTGGTCCTTTGTGATGGCTGCTTTCATTGAGCATAATGTTTTCCTGGTTCATCCGTGTGGTAGCGTGTGTCAGTACTTCATCTTTTTCTTTGCTGAATAATATTCCATTGTATAGATATACCACATTGTCTTGATTCATTCATCAGTTGATGGACATCTGGGTTTTTCCCACTTTTGGGCCTATTATGAATAATGCTGCTGTCAGCAGTCACGTCCAAGTTTCTTTGTAGATATCTGTGTTCCTTTCTCGTGGGTAGATACCTAGGAGTGGAATTGCTGGGTCCCGTGGTAACTCTACGTCTAGCATTTTGAGGAATTGCCCGACTGTTTTCAAAGCAGCTGAACCATTTTCCCTTCCCGTCAGCATGAGATGAGGGTGCTGATTTCCCCACATCCTGGCCAACCTTGCCATTACCTTTCTTGATTGTCGTTACCCTCATGAGTGTGAAGTGGGACCCCTATCAGCTCCCATTCCCAAATTCTAGTCTCCTAGGCTTCTGGGAAATGGACCAGTAGCTCTTCCTCGTTCAAGGGTTGGGGAGTTCTGCTTCTCATCACTATGTAATGATCACCTGTCGCTGGGAGTTGGAAGGAAGAGATGGGTAATTTAGTGCCAATTTCTGTAGGTCTCTGTCAGTTTATTTTTAAAGTTCAGATGAGAGAGAGAGAGAGAGTGAAAACCTTGGCAAATTAGAGTTAACAAAAATGATTGCAGTTTCTCCATTTTACCAAAATAAGATGGTGTAATTTTAACAACACAGTTTGGGGGAGAGATTGGGGCACAGTATCAATTAACTCCCCAAATGTAACTTAACAGAAGCTTCATTGCACGAGTGTCCTCTAAGTTATCGAATAGATGATATAAACGTATTTAAGGAATTTTGGTGAGATAGTCTGGTGTTTTTATTTTTTATGCCTCTATATTCACTCCCGTTTCCATGAGTTTAGTTTGTCTGTTTTAGGAGAAAATGGATTCACACTCAGGACAAAAATTCCTGGGCTCTTCATTGGTGGAGATATTTCCATTCAGCTGGAGAGACATCCATGCCAGTCATGACCTCTCAGTCTGTATCCCTCTGGATGGAAGCTTCTTGGGAATTTGGAGATATTTTGAACTGAATGTATGGGACCCAAAAGCCATGAGGTCAAGTGGTTCCTGGAAAAGCCACAACCAGCAGCAGTGAAAGGATTGAGGCAGGAGGGGGTTAAATCCTTGGGTGGCGAACCCAAAGGCATGTCCTGAGTGACGTCAGTTACTGCCACCTCCCTGCTCCCAGCACTCTGCTGAGCACTAGCAGATGTTCACTGAATGCATAATAGGCCGCAGTAGGCTTTCCCACTCAGGTAGGGAGAATTGTAGCTCTCCAAGGTACTTCACCTCCTGGCAATACGTGATTGGAGCCATCTCAAAAGCCAGAATCATTGACTCATTCATTCAACAAGCCTTGTTATAGAAATCTACCGGTGGCAGGCATGGAAGAGTGAGAGACCTTAGGGATACAAGTATGAATGGCTTTCTTCCGTACCTCCCACACCCCGCCACAAATGCCTATGTAAATCATGTGATCACAGTACAGCAAGTGCCCCACTTTACAAGGTGCCAGCCATGGGAACATGGAGGGAGGAAAGCCTGAAATAGTCAGACTCCCAAAGCAGAGAGTGTACAAACCATACTATCCAGGGCATATTTCGAGCTCTAGTATCTGGCTGTGATATGTTTGTTGAAGCCCAATTGCCAGTCAGATATTTATGGGCCACCAGATGATTTTAAATATGAGCTCCACGGTAGTATAAACTGGATTCTACTGAGATTTGGTGAATATAAACTGCTCATTTTGGGGGGTGGGAAGGCCTTACTATTTGTAGACCTCAGGGGTACCATTTGGCGGGGTCTTAACGTGTCTCTAAAGATGAGCACGACTTTCTATTTTCAGATGAGGAACAGAGAACTATGAATCTGTACCTCAAGCGCCTCTTAGACAGTTTTTCTCACTATTGAACGTACCTTTCCTATTTTGACTTTCCAGAGAAATGAATGATCCGTATTGGATTTGAAAGTTTGTGATTTCAATATATGAATAAGGGACAGAAAGAGGAGTCACTTGATGACCTAGATATGGGATGCTAAGGCCAGCACTTGTGTGGTAGGATACTCCACGTTATGACATGGTAGAAAACACCCCCACACTTGTGTTGCGTAAGTCAGCGAAGGTTCATCTCCCACCTACGCTGCATGTGTGGAGAGGCACTTGGGCCCATGCGGAAGGGGGCTCCCTCACCTCCCAATGCCATCCTCTTGCAAGGCTGCAGGGCTTGGCTGGAAGGGGAGGTCAGCAGGGAGGAGAGCGTAAGGGCTCGCCAATGCTTTCCCCTGAGAGGAACACCTGTGCCTTCCATGCGTCTCCCCTTGCTGGGCATCACTCTGCCTGCCCGGGCCTGACTTCAGGGGGGCAGAGAAGGGTATGCCTTCCACTCTCAAGTGTCCGAAGGAGAGGAAATTCAGAAATACTGGTGAGCATGACTGCTTCCCACACATCTGAGAAGTAAAAACGCGGGTCTCCTCCTGTGTTTCTCCTCTGCGCTCACACGGCTACCACATTCCCAGCACTTCTGACCCCAGATGTGGGGGTTTTCGTCACACCAGGCAATTCTGCGACACCAGCTGTGTGTCCTGCAGTTTAACTCGATTCTGACACTGTCTACTTGGAGACAGTGTCAGATCCACAGATTGTGTTCAGTCCTAAAACACTACCCCCTCCCCCCCGCCTTCAGATGCCAATCACAAGTCCAGGTTGTCCCCTGTGCTTCTGATCGACTGGCTATAAATTGGAGGTTCCCGTGCCCCGCTCCTCAGGTCGATTAATCTGAATTCACAGAACTCAGGAAAACAGTTTACTTACGGTTTACCAGTTTATTATAAAAGGGTATGATAAAGGATACAGATAAACAACCAGATGGGAGAGATGCATGGGGCAAGTTATGTGGGAAGAGGCGCAGAGCTTTCCTGCTCTTTCCAGGCGTGCCCCCCTCCCAGCACCTCCATGTGTTCACTAGCCCAGAAGCTCTCTGAACCCTGTACTTTTGGGATTGTTACGGAGGCTTCCTCACGTAGGCAGGATCAATGATTGACTCCATTTCCAGCCCCTCTCCCCTTTCTGGAGGATGGGGGCTGGGGCTGAAAATTCCAAGCTTCTAATCATGGCTTGGTCTTTCTGGTGACTCACTGCCATCCAGGAGCCACCTCAAAGTCACAAAGAGTCACCTCTTTAGAACAAAAGACAGTCCTATCACCCAGGAAATCCCAAGGGTTTTAGGAGCTCTGTGCCAGGAACTGGGGGGCAGAGACCAATATATATTTTTTATATTATTTCACACATTTTATAGAGAAATGAGACACATTCTGTTCTTAAGAAGCTTACGCTCCAGTGGGAAAAGCAGATAAGAATACCAAGTTTAGAATGTGCTAGATGGAAGGATGCTTAGATGGCAGGGGGATCATTGAGTTAGGGGCACCTTATTCAGATTAGAGGAGGAGCAAGAAGGTTTCTCAGGGGAGGTGATTCTTGGCCTGAATCTTGAATGACAAGCAATTCACCAGGGAGTGAAGAAGACAGGTGTCCTGGCAGAGGAAGCAACATGCTGAAATGGGTAATAATAACAGTACGTGTTGTTTATTGAGTGGCTTGCTCCATGCCAGCCACTAGGCCATGCACTTACAGGCCGTGTCTCATTTAATTTCCCGTCGGCCTCCCATCTTTCTATAATCTGTTGCCTTAAGAGCATATGCTCCACAGGACGGGACTTTGCTTTGTTCAGTGTTGTATCTGTATGTTCCAGTAATTAATGCTGTATAACAAACCACCAACCACTTTATTGCTCACAAATCCTGTGGCTTAGGAATTTGGAAAGGGCACCGTTGGAGGGGGTTCTCGCTGGGAGTCTCTTATGAGGTCATGGTCAGATTTTGGCTGGGGCTGCAGTCAGACAATGGCTCCGCTGGAGTGGATGCCCAAGGTGGCTCACTCACAGGGCTGGCCATTGGCCGGAGCTCAGCTTGGTTCTTACCCAGCATGTGGCCTCACCAGCATGGCAGGTCTCAAGATCATCTGACAGAGAGAACATTCTATGAGAAGTGGGTGGCAGCTGTGTGGCCTTTTCTCACCTAGACTTAGAAGTCACACATTGACACATTTGTTGTGAATGATTGGTTGTAAGAGAGTCACAAGCCTGGCCACATTCAAGAGGAGGAGAGCGAGATTCTGTCTTTCATTGGGAGGGGGCTTAGAAAATGAGGTCATATTGAAAACTACTACAGTCCATCTTCTGGCCAAAAATTACTTACATTGTCCCACATGCAGAATACATTTACCCGCCCTAAGACCCTCCCCGAAATCATTTCGTGTTTTGGCTTATGTCTTAGGCTTAGGCTTGAAGTCCAGAATCTCATCATCTAAACCAAGTCTAGGTATGGATGACGCCCCTCAAGGTTGACCTGAATATGTGTGGACTGAGCAGATATGTTATCTGCTCCCCACACACATTTGTGGAGTGATGGACAGATGTAGCAGAGCCACTATAGATATTTCCAAAAAGAAGGAAAGAGACAGTGCACGGCAGTCAGTGGTCCACGGCACTTCTGAAATCCAACCGGTAACGTGTCGCCAGTTCCCTGACTTGAGTTCATCACTCTCTTTGGGAGCTGTTCTCCGTGGCTCTTGCCTCTGGCCTTTGGGCTCTTGGTTCCACCTTTTAAGCCCCTGAGTCACCTCCATCTGCTTCCTGCCTCTGAAAGGCTGAGGGTCCACAGGCTTCTTTTTGTTTTGTTCTGCTGTCTCTTTTAAGCTAATTCTTAAAAAAAAATGTCATGGGTTTACTTTGTCAATTTATAATCCACTCCATTAGGCAAAAGGCCCAGCCACAAATGTCTTCGAGATAAGCTTTTCTCTAGCTTGGGTTCTCTGTGAGCCTGAATGCCCTGGGGATCCTTAGAAGCCATGTTTAGAGAGCGGATGTAGAAGGCACGTCCTTCAGAAACTTAGAAGGCCTTTGTCTGTTTGGAATGTTCAGTGAGGCCCCGCCTTGGATCTTTCTGAGGTCCTAACAAAGGGTCTTACAGCTCCACCCCAGATTTGACTTTTTGTCTTGAGTCCATTTCTTAATATGCAAATCCTTTGCCTTCTGGAGATGTTGGGGATGAGGAACACTTTTATTTTGGAATCCAGCAAGTCCTGCCTGGGTTTATATTTTCTCTAAATTCCACTCAAAAACTGAATAGCTCATTCCTTAATCTCTTCTCTTTCATTTTATTTCAGACAGCTGGGAGAAGCCAACACTTTCAACCCTGTGCCCAGAAATCTTTTTAATTAGATCATCAAGCTCATTAGGTACATTTTCTCCTTTCCACAGTGTCTCTGGCTACATTCTATAAACCGTTCCTCTGTTGCATAACGAGAGTCTCTTTCCTCTGATCTTCCAATATCATTTGATTCATTTTCCTTCGAGTCCCTTGCCAAGAGCCTCCTCTGGGCCATCAGCCTTCTGCTAAGTCTCCTCAGGGTCTTTCCACCTGGTCTTGAAGCCACCTGTTTTAGGTGTTTGTCACAGCCGCCTTCCATTTTCAGATACTAAATTTCGGTTGCAGTCTTTATTCCTGCATACAAATCATCACAAACTTGGTGACATGAAACAGCAGTCACTCTATTGTGTTTGCAGATTCTGTGGGTCGGGAAGTTGGAAAAGGCAGTTTCTCACTTTGGGGTTGAAGACGGGTACCTGAGGGTTACTGTAAATATTCAATAAGAACATGATTAACCTTTGACCTTGTTCCTAATACAGACACAGATGAAACGAAGTTCATGTTGTTAATTTGCTGTTTTCTTGTTTAACCTGAGGGCTAACTCAAGGGTCACAAGGATTTATGAGCTTGTCTTGCAGAAGAAAAAGAATGCCTTTAACAAGTTACAACTACGAGATAATGGCCCCCAGCTGCTGCGTTTCACGCCAGAAGTCTGATTGCCCAAGGGCGTATCTGCAGTGAAAGAAACACGGATTTCCCCTCTTTCTTCAAAACTCCTCTTTGCAAGCCGCTTAGCTGTATGAAAACCCCCTGCTTTCTTCTTTGGTTAAGGTGGATTTGAGAGACCCTATCCTCCACCTTCTCATTTTGGCCAGTTCCAATAAACCTTTCTCCATCTCCAAGCACTGATGTCTTGGTGATTGTGCATTGGGTGCACAAACTTGCAATTAGGAGCTTTGGGGTCATGGTCTCTCATGCAGTGCAGCCAGAGGCTGCCTCGGGTTCAGCTGCACTGTCTCTTGCAGTGCCTGCAAGCCATGGTCTCAGGGCAATCAGACCTCCTCCGTGGCTCCTGGCTGCCCCCAAAGTGAGAATCCCAAGGGAGCCAGGTAGAAACCACATGGCCTTTTGTGACCTAGACTCAGAAGTCACATAGTGTCACCTCTGCTGCATTAAAAGCAAGGGACAAGCTGCTCAGATTCAAGGGGAGGGGAAGAGACCCCACTTCTCGATGGGAGAAGTATCAACAAGTTTTTGGACTGCTTGCTTTTGGAGCAGTGTCTGGCAAAAAGAGGACCTCACTATGTAATTGCATCTAATAAGCAGGTGTGTCTGCCTCTCTGCTTATATCATCTTGTCAGTCTTTGGACAATAGTGTGACCCCTGTGATCATCATGTTATAATGGGGCTTTCTTGTATTTATAATGTATTTTTGAAAAGTTAGGACATGGTACTTCACATGGTACACATTTTATTCTAAATGAATTAGAAGACTAAATATTTTATTCCCAAAAGCCATAAAATGAGTAGAGGAAAAAAAGCATAGAAAGATATTTATGTAATTTTGGAATAGGGAAGGCCTTTCTAGGCAAGATTTAAAAGCCAAGAAGCCACAAGGGAAAAATTTAAAATATTAGAGTCCATAAAAATTTTAAATGTCTGTACAGGAAAAGAGACCATAAATAAAGCTGAGAGCTAAAAAATAAACTGGGTAAAGTATTTGCAATGTAAATAACAGACAACAAATGAGACAGTGTAATATAAGCACAAAGTAGAATCTCTGTCATAGGGCTGTTGTGAGGATTAAATGAAATTGAAGTGCCCAAAGTAAATACTTAATAAATGACAAGTTCTATCCATGGTTTTATAAAGAGCACTGACAAATCGATTTTTTTAAAGACAGCTAATAGAAAAAGGATATGAATGAGCAATTCATGGGAAAATATAAATAGTCAATAAACATAAGAAAAGATGTGTAGCCCCACTCCAGATTAAATAAAGAAAAATTAAACGTACAATGAGACTTTTTCTACCTGTAAGACTGTCAGAGATGAAAAAAATGGTAGTATTTCAGTGCCGGCAAAGATGTAGGGAAATTGATGTTCTCGTTTACTGTTCTGTGTTCCTCTTTAGATATGGTGTTCCCCACCCCCCCAGCTTCTTTCAGGATCTTTTCTTTATTTTTGATTTTGTGTAGTTTGAGAATGATATGCCTAGGTGTAGTGTTTTTGGCATTGATCCTGCTTGGTCTTCTCTGAGCTTCTTGGATCTGTGGTTTGCTGTCTGACATTAATTTGGGGGAAAATCTGAGTCATTATTGTTTCAAATATTTCTTATGTTCTTTCTCCTTCTGGTTTTCCTTTTATGCACATGTTACATCTTTCGTCATCATCCCACAGTCCTTGGATATTCTCTTCTGTTTCTTCAGTCTTTGTTCTCTTTGCTTTTCAGTTTTGGAGGTTTCTATTCAGGTTTCCATTGCTGTATCCTCAAGCTCAGAAATTCTTTGCTCAGCCATGTCCAGTCTACCAATAAGCCCATCAAATGCAGTCTTCATCTCTGTTAGAATGTTTTTTATGTCTAGCATTTATTTTTGGTTCTTTCTTAGGATTTCCATCTCTCTGCTTACATTCCCCATCTGTTCTTGTATGCTGTCTACTTTATCCATTTAAGCCCTTAGCATGATAATCATAGTTCTTTTAAATTCCTGGTGTGATCATTCCAGCGTCCCTTCCATGTCTGGCTCTGATGCTTGCTCTATCTTTTCCAACTGTGTTTTTTGCCTTTTGTATGACTTATAATTTCTTCTTGATAGTCAGGCATGATGTCCCAGGTGAAAGGAACTTCTGCAAACAGGCCTTTAGTCATGTGTTGGAGCTGTTGGAGGGAGGGGAAGTGTTCCATAGTTTGTGATAAGGTCCCAGCCTTTAATGAGCCTGTGCCTCTGGACCATGAACTTCACAAGAGTGTCTCAATTTTCTTCTCCCCCATACATGGGACAGGATGGTTAGAGCTGGCTAGAGTTGGGTATTTCCCTTCCCCAGGTCAGTTAGGCTCTGATAATACCCCAGCAGGTTAGGCTCTGGTTAACTAGTTTCTCCTGAGAGCAGACCTTGTTAGGAAGAACTGAATACTCTGGCGTATTTCAAAATCATTCCTCCTCCCCTCCCACTGCCGGAAGCGCAAAGGGATATTTCTCCAATATTTACTCTGAGGACATGGTTGAGCTCCCAGAGGTAAAACTCACAAAAGTGTGGGAGACCCTGTGACCAGGTGCCCCTGGAGTTTTTACCTCTCAGACTTGCCCACCCTCAACTTGCAGCAATTCATCAGTTACAGTCCAGGTGTTTCTACCCCGGCACTGGATCTCGTGGAGGTTTCCACTCGTGAGTCTCTGCTCCGGGAAGCTGGGACTCTCTGCATTCGCTCCTCTTTCTCTCTAGTCCTGGAGGCAGCGGTTGCCCCGTGTCCTCCTCTCTCTACAGATCCAAGAAGAGTTTTTGACTTTTCAGTCTGTTCCGCTTTTTACTTGTTGTTGGCATGGAGTGGCGACTTCCAAGCTCCTTACCACGTGGAACTGGAAACCGATTTACTGTTGGTAGAGTGGAAATTGGTACAATATTTAGTAGTCTTAATTATCTAGTAAAACTAAAAATGTGCATGCCTTTTGACCTACATTTCCACCTTTGGACCTATTAGCATGAGTGCACAAAGATGTATCAGAATATTTTTTTTTGCAGCAGCAGCATTTTTAATATAGAAAGGGTTCAATAAAATATGATATATTTACACAATGGAATGCTATCCGGTTGCTAAAAAGAAATGAGATCGCTCAATATATCCTGACATGGAAAGAAGTCCAAGACACGTTGTTAAGTGGAAGGAGAAAAGAAGCAAGTTTTAAAATGGTGTGCTTAAGATTCAGTTTTTGTTTAAAACTGATTCATAGTAAAAACAAGGGCATGCTTAGAGAAAAAGACAATTTTGGAAGAATATAAACAAGGAAAACTGTTGGCTGCCTTTGAGGGACAATGTTGTAAGGCTTTTAATATAAATTAATGACATCTGTGTCTTGTGTGACCAATATGTATTTGATAATTACGTAAAAATTCAAGAAAGAAAGTAGGACAGATAGCGCTGATTGAGAACAATAGAACGGAACTGATCGTTTCCATCACTTTCCCCCACTTCAGGCAATAACGTAATAATAATCTCTAACTCTAAATTTTAATTGACCTTCTGGGAATATTGTGGTAGAGTAGGCCCAAATAAATGGAAAATTTAGGTCTCCTCATGTCTTTTTTTTTGCCTTTCACTCTTTCAGAAGATGATAGTCATAAGACAACAAGGGTTCCAAACAGAAATGTTTTACCAGTAAATGTTTTTTTCACGTAGAGTTTTTTGTTCTTGTTGTCAATCCTTCTAGTAAAAATCTTTGTTGGGAAGAATTCCCCCTCTGCAGAGAGGCATTTTCTTTGTTTCTGTGGTGTCAAGATTAGTAATTTGTTGTACCCAAGAGATGATTATAATGGAGGTTGGTTAGTTTTTATTTTTTTTTGGTGAGGAAGATTGGCCCTGAGCTAACATCTGTTGCCAAATCTTCCTCATTTTGCTTGAGGAAGATAGTCCCTGAGCTAACATCCTTGCCAATCTTCCGCTACTTTCTATGTGGGGTGCCACCACACCATGGCTTGATGAGTCACCCGTGTGTAGGTCTGCTCTGGGAACTGAACCTGCAAACCCTGGGCTGCTGATACGGAGCACGTGAACTTAACCACTATACCACCGGCTGGCCTGTAAAATAGAATTTTTGCAACATGTATCTCTCCCTTAGAAGGCTGACCGAGAAGTAGATTCGTGGAGCAATGACAACTGAAGGCTGTCTGATGTCCGTTATAAGATATGGTTTATATCTGCAGTTTTTCTGCTTAGATACCATCTAAGCACCGTGTGGTGTGACTGAGTGTAGTCATATCCTTCTGAGTTACTTGTCCTGCCAAATTCCTAATCTGACTGAATTTCATTCCCCCTTCACATCCTGTTTTGGGTTCCTGGGCCCAATTCCAACGTATGTGTGTTTGGAGGGGGGATTTCCACAAAACACCAAGCAATCCTCAGACACCAGCAGGGTGTCCAGGAATTCAACTCATTTCTGACGCTATCTACCCAGAAGGTAGCATCAGATTCCACAGGTTAAGGACTCAGTCCTACACCCCTTCCAGCCCCGCCACTTCAGGCACCAGTCACAAGCTCAGATTGTTACCTGTGCTTCTGACCGACTGTCTTAGATCAGAGGTTCCCACGACCCCAGCCTCGGGATCGGTTAATTTGCTAAAGCAGCTCACAGAACTCAGAGAAACATTTTACTTACTAGAGCACCAGTTTATTATAAAAGGACATAACTCAGGACCAGCCGGGTGGAAGAGATGCAGAGGGCAAGGCATGGGGCAAGGGCACGGGGCTTCCATTTTCCCTGCAGATGCACCTCTCTCCCAGCACCTCCTCATGGTCACCAACACAGAAGCTCTCCGAACCCCTGTCCTTTTGGGTTTCCATGGAGGCTTCATTACATAGGTGTGACTGATTAACTCATTGGCCATTCTCCTGCCCCTCTCTCTTTCCTGGAGGTTGGGGGCTGGGACTGAAAGTTCCAACCTTCTGATCACACGGTTGGCTCCCTGGGCAATAGCCCCCATCTTCCCAAAAGTCACCTCATTACCATAACATGAGACAGCTTTAAGCTCTCATCACTTAGGAAATTCCGAGAGTTTGGGGAGCTGTAAGCCAGGAACCATGGATGAAGAGCAAATATATGAGAAATATGTATGAGAAATACCTATTTGGTCATCCGAGTGATCAAATATATATATATATATATATATTTCTTATAAGTCGCAGCATCGCACATCCTAACATTGCCTTTTCTCCTGTGTATAACGTGTATTGTTCTAAACCATCAGTTTTATATGCTGATTTTTTTGTTGTTGTTTTACCCTCTGTGAATTTCCTAACAGAAGTCCCGGAGGGGATTTGGGTGCCAAAAAGAAAAAGAAGAAACAGAAGAGAAAAAAGGAGAAACCAAATTCCGGAGGCGCCAAGTCAGACTCAGCATCTGATTCCCAGGAGATTAAAATTCAGCAGCCTTCAAAAGTGAGAGGCCCGGTTTATTTTTACCTCTGCGGTTTCTCGTGTGTGTGAGAGCGGGTTTGTTGGCTCAGAGATGTCCTTAGGGTCGTGTTTGTGTACTCGATGCCACTCTAACTGGAGGTATTTACGGCCTTCCTAAAACTGACACTGGCACCCAAGTAACCAAGAGGCACACACTGTGCTTCTGTGTGTGTGTGGATTCCGCCTGCCTTTTTGCCCTTTCTTGGTGAATTACTATGTCGATTGTAGTGTTAGAAGAAAGTCTCAATGTGAGCTTGTCAGGTTTTTTTTTTTTTGAAGTTACACTTAATCTTTGATTACTTTTAGTTCAGAAGATATTCACGTTTTAATTTTTCTGGGTGTCTGTCTAATTACCTGAATAGCACAACATCATCTGGCAGCAGATGTCGGCTGGAGCAGCCCCAGGTAAGTCTTTCGTTGACTTTCAATCGGACCAGTCTTCAGGGGCCGATCTTAATTCCATTGTCAAGGGTGGGAAATAGCTCTCAAGGATCCCTCTGAAGAAACACCCATTTTAGACCAAACCAGAGTTTTCCGGCTGGGCCCTGTGTTGGCAGGTTGCTGGTCTCGTGTGCGTCTGGTGGTGCGGATGGCAGGTGTCCCTGTCTGTGGACCAACCCCAGTCGCCCTGGCTGTGAACACGGCCTTGTGTGCTGGGCCCAGGGAAGCATAGAGCCCTCTGGATGCAAGAAACTCACAGCGAAAGGGGGAGAATTAGAAGTATAACAACGTCATATTTTGACGGTTGTAGCTCTAAATAAGCCAGCCACCACCACCTTGTCCTGGGTCTGTTTCCCGGTCAGGAGATCCACCCTCCATCTGTCAGGTGTCACACTGTGGCGGCTGCATGTTGCCGTGATGCTGGAAGCTCTGCCACTGGGATTTCACATATCAGCACCCAGGGGGGACAGGTTTCAGCGGAGCTTTCAGACTAAGACAGAGTAGGAAGAAGGACCTGGCTGCCCACTTCCAAGAAAATTGGCCATGAAAACCCTGTGAATAGCCATGGAGCATTGTCTGATACAGCGCCCAAAGGTGAGAGGATGGCGCAGAAAGACCGGGCAGGGTTCTGCTCTGCTGTCCACAGGGAGCTGAGTTGGAATCTGAGTGCTGAGCACTAACAGCAAAGCTCCAAATAAGTTGTCCTGGGGTCCTGGATAGCGGGTGATGTAGTGGAAGGGGCTCAGGAAGTGGAGTGGGGACCTGGGCTCGGCCTGGCCCCATGGCTTTGGAGCTGTGTGCCTTTGCACAAGGTTCTGTGCCCTCGGAAGCCCATCTCCTCATCTGCAAAATGGGGAGGATGCCTTCTCCCCAACTCACAGGGCTGTTACGAGGTTACAATTAGGTCATTTTTATTAAATGGTTTTTATATTACAAGGCAGTGTCTGCAAGGCGGTTATTCGCATGATGCAGGTTTTGCAGAGTTTTAAGTTTTCTTCTTGTACAAAGTTTACTTGTATCACACGAAGTGAGTCTTGCAGTAGTTTTTGTTGGTGTTCCCTGTTTATACGTAAGGACCAGCAGTCACTGAGAAGGAACATTGCCTGCCCCCATTTTTCCCTGCCTGCCTCTGTGGGGTGAGAAGAAAGTGGAATCTTCTTCCCTAGCTTTTCAGCTTGGTTCTCAGGTACTAAATATTGTATCCACCAGACAGCCTTTCCAAGGTGACTCAGACAAGGTACACCATAAGCTTGCCAGATATTTCCTCCATTTCTGAACGCTGCTCCGTCAGGTAAATGCGGCCTTACCTACGTGCACTTGTGACATCTCCTTATTGCTTCTGTCATCTCCATCAGCTTCCACCCATCTCTGTACCCCTCGTCATTTTGAGCCCTTCTCCCACCTCTGGTCACTTAGAAGAAACTAGAGCCAGCCCAGGCAGGAGGAACTGTTAGCGTTATACGGTAGAAAAATGCTTTTCTTTTTTAATTAAGAATAAGTCCAAATTGTTTTAATGTGGACTTTTCTGCATTGCGTTTTTTACAACTGAGGCGTCTTTCCCTTAAGCTGATGCCAGGTCTAGATGACACCGTAAATTATAGTGGACTGTGTTTAGAGACTATTCCGCTTTATACTCAACAAAATAAAATATTTCTTTGGATTCTTGTAGACTTCTTAGTGGTAGGGGACTTGGACGTTTTTCCAAGGTGTTAAATTAGGAAAATAATGGGTATAGAGTACAGGTGATGTTTAGTATTTCACAAGCAGCGGATGTGGAGGAAAAGAAGTGTGCATGACTCTTCCATTGGCATATAATAGTGGGATCCTAAATTGGCGTTGATAGACATGCTCGCCTTTCCTAACACTAATTCATTTCTCCCCAGGTAGTGCTACTATGGAAGGTGAATGGATAGGTTTAAGAGTTTATCATAGCTGAGTTTTCCTTACTGCTTTGTCACCATGGATTTGAAAATTGTGCTTCGTTGAATCTACTGTAAGAGAGCACTGGAATAGGGAGCATTGGGATAAACTGTTTCACAATGGTGATTTCGTGTGAAGACTACTGGTCAACCTGATGAGGCCAATTTGGTCAAGTGGAAACCACACCAGGGCTTCCAGTGGAGCTGGGTGTCATTAGCTCCTTTGGAACAAAGATGCTGATTCATGCGTGTTACAAAATCATTTGAGTTTGATATTTCAGTGTTAGAGGATTTAACTCCAATATCAGGAAAGAAGAATTACCATGACAAATTCAGTGCAGATACTGTAGGTATATTTTTATGAGCCTGGGTTCTACTTTGACTTTTTAAAGATAAAAGGATGCATTTGCAGGCATTATTAGTTCAAATATGCTGTGCTCTCAGTTCCTATTTAAGTTGTTGGTCTCCTCATAGATTCTGTCATTGGGGGTTCAAATGGATGTAAATTTCATTTTGCTGGAAATCAATTACTTTTATGTTGGATGTCTAAAAGAGACCCGAAGAAGAAAAATCTAAAAATGCAATGAATTAGAACAGCGAAAGTATTTTGTTAAATTAGTATGTGTGACTGAGGTATGACCTTATGATTTAGACCTCAATCAAAATATAAGATCAACAGCTTACAAAAATTGTGGAATTGTGGCAGTCCTGGGCAATGCTGTTAGACTTATAGGTGGAGACAGTAAGACTTTCACCTGCCTCTGGTTAGGTACTTGGTTTCCTTCAATCATTTTAGTGGCAAGATTCTTAAGGAAAGCCGGTGAGTAATGCAACCACAGGTTGGGCTGTATTAATTAGATCCCGTTTTGTACTGTGAAATGAGTAAGCTTCCCAGGGTAAAGGATTTGCCGCAGACCACTGACTTGAGATTCAAAGTTGAGCAGAAGTTCAGAGCTGCTGTGTATAACCCACCGAGGGTCGATGGTACCTTTCCTTGGTGCCCATGGTGTGTTGACACACAGGAAACCCAAGGGCTCTGAAATTCCTTCTAACCACTTCTGAACGACAGAGAAGAGCATTCTTGATATGGCATCACAATTCTAAAATGAATCAGTTATCTCACATATTGAAAAAACTCACTGGTTTCCACATCCAGTCCTACATACTGTACCACTCTCTCATTTCAAGTATAGTCTCATTTTCCATGTAGCATTACATTATTTGAGAGATTTTCAAAAAAAAAAATAAAAGAGCTGGGGAATCTTCAGAGATGACAGGAATATTGGCTTTGAGGATGGAACTTTAGAATTTAAAGGTATTGTCAATTTTATAAACTGAGAATAGGTTTTACTTAAAAAGAGGGTCAGTTTCCAACACTTGGGTTGGGGAGGCTGTGATTGCCAAGGATCTGAACTCAGAGTGGAAGCTGCTCATTCTTGTTGTTGGAAGGTTTGTGTCTGGATCAGCATCCACGTTAGGAGAGGGCAGCGTGTGGTCCAGGAGGAGGGCATCCTTGGAGGTTTCCTTTCTTGATTAACTTCCTTCCCAGCTCAGCACTACATTCAGATTTTTCTTTCTTTTTTCTTTTTTTTTAATGAACTAAAATTCCCCTTGTCTGCCTGGTTTCCATTCTAGAAGTTATTTCCTTTGTCCCCACATTGCTGCCGCAGAGCATTAACCATAACAGTGAAACCAAGGCTAATGGCTGGCTGGCTGCTGTGTGATAGTCATACATGCATTCTGTGTCACTCCTCTTTGCTGGTCTGCAGGATGAGTAACGGTGACGACCATTGGCAGGTGGGTGGGAGACTGAAGCAAAGGGTGGTTCGATTTACTTTAGATTTCCCCAACTATCAGAGCCCCATTACAACTACAGAGCTACTGTGATCTTTAACATCATGTGTTTGCTAATATTTTCATCTGTTAGCATACTGGTGCCCAAGGCCCTGACCAGGCTTAGACGAGGATTGCCCGTTTTGCGATGTTGTAGTCTCCAACGCAGACGCACCTGTACCTGCCCCAGGTTTTGGAGGAGCGGCAGCTTCCTCATATTTTGTGTCTGTGTGTCTTTGCTGTTGTAGAACCCCAGCCTTCCAATGCAGAAGTTGCAGGATATCCAGAGAGCAATGGAGCTGTTATCCGCATGCCAGGGCCCCGCCAGGAATATCGATGAGGCCGCCAAACACAGATACCAGTTTTGGGATACACAGCCGGTACCCAAACTAAGTAAGCTTTTCTGCCTTTTTTTTTTCCCCCAAAACAAAACTGGATTGACGACAAACGAAAAACACAAAGGACACTCTTCCTCACTTGTATAAGTTGTTTCATACCACAGATTAGAAATTTACACAAAAGTAACATTTTTTTTCTTAAAATATAAATATGGGGTAGTGACTTTGGCTTTTGGTAACAACAATGTTAGTCTAATTCCTATCCTTATTAAAAATTCCACTTTTCAGGCTGGCCCCGTGGCCGAGTGGTTAAGGTCTCACACTCTACTTCAGTGGTCCAGGGTTTCGCCAGTTTGAATCCTGGGCACGGACATGGCACCGCTCATCAAGCCATGCTGAGGCGGTGTCCCACATGCCACAATCAGAAGGACCTACAACTAGAATATATAACTTGGGGGTGAAGGGGTGAAGAAGAAGAAAAAAGAAAAAAAGAAGATAGGCAACAGATGTTAGCTTAGGTGCCAATCTTTAAAAAAATAAAATAAAAATCCAATTGCCCACTCTCAAAACATTAGCCTATTAAAAATATATATAAAAGAGGGACTCTCGGGGCTCACCTGGTCGTGTAGTGGGTAAGTTCCTGTGCTCCACTTTCTCGGCCCAGGGTTCGCTGGATCAGATCCCAGGCATGGACCCACCCACTGCGCATCAAGCCATGCTGGGGCGGGATTCCGCATGCAAAGTAGACGGAGATTGGCACAGATGTTAGCTCAGCAGCAATCTTCCTCACCAAAAAAAAAACAGAGGGACTCTCCCTTAGCCCCTATTTTTTGGTTCCAAGCTTCATAGAGTTCTGTTTTCTATACACAAGTGTTTAGCTGTCTCACATCTCAGTTGTTCCAAAAGACACAGAAAATTTGCCCTATTAAATCTCACTGAAATGGAAAATTTTGCACTGTTTAACAATAGGATTCTGAACGCTCACCAATGGTGTCAATTATTACCCATGCAATAACATTCCAGTATGTAAGGGAATTGGGTCACTTTGTAAGGGCTTTGGGTCATGTTAGAATCTTTCTAATAGGCCTCTTCCCTCAGCGCTTGGCCTGCTCCATCACATTTCAATAACAATTTTACCCCTTAAGTTTTCCATAAACATCATTTAATTGTTCCACTTTCATGTTATGCAAAAAAAAGATGCTGATATAAAAAACATAAAATGTTTTAAATGTATTACAGGCTAAACTTGGTGGTTGTATTATGTTTGCATGAAGATAGATGATCATATAGTTATTTTTATGTTTTTCTTTCTTGATTGTCCAAGTTCCAGAATCTGTATAATATGAAGGATTAATTGCCCTCCAAAACTCTTTAATAGCCCACTTGTGTACAAGTAATCAGTTTTATCACATAGAAGTCAGGGAACAAGCTTTCTCTCTGCCTTCAAATAATGCTTTTCAAACTTTTTTGAAGTTACTGCTCATCTCCCACCCACGCGCGACCCAAGCAGCTTAAAAAGCATGAGCTTCAGAGTGGGAAAGAAGAAAGACTTTATCCTTACTTGGGTTTTCTTTCAGCCTCTAGAAATATATTTGGTGGTGAAGGAAGACTCTCTAGAATGAACTTCAGGATTTTAAATGACAGTGAATTGAGTGATGCTTAGCTGAAGGGATGTAGAGTTATTGATCTGGGTATGTCGGGTTTAGCTGAATGCTGCTTGCCAAGCTGCCGGGGCTTTCAGGTCCCTGCCCCGGGGAGAAGAGAGGCGCCTCCAGCCGGCACTAACCCCAGTGCACGTTTTTGGAAGACAGCCCAGGTGCTCAGCACATTTCGGCCCCTCCCCTAAATCCTTGCAGGATTCCCCAGCTCGTAGGACGCCTGGTATGCACCTCCGCTAAGGCAGCGTCCAGGTTAGTCGGGGAAGAGGGAGACTGAAGTGAGGGGAATGTTGGAGAGTCAGGGGGACTCTGCTCCTCCATTTCTCTCTGGAGTGGTTGGTGCCTGAACACACCCAGCCTTTGAAAGCTGCTTGAATGGGAGGGTCCCCTGATGTTGTGGGACAGCCAAGCCCCAAGCAAAGGTCTGAAGGGACTCTAAAGGGGCAGCTGGGAATCTGGCCCCTTGGGCTGACTTGAGAAAGCCTACGGTGTTCACATGGAGATGAGCTGGTGGAGGGGAGATGGGACAAAGTACCAAAGCCAGGGAGTAGAAAGGAGAGAAAATGAAACCCTTGGCGCTGGTACAGACCCTGTGACTCCACCTGTAAAAGGTCTGTGATGGTAAAAACCTGTCCCTGAGGGTCACGTATTCAACGGATGTTCGTTTGTTTGTCTGTCTGTCTTCTGGTTCTATCTGTCTATTTATTTTATTTCTTTATGGCATAATTGACATATAACATTATATTGGTTTCAAGTATACAACATAATGATTCGATAATTACATACATTGCAAAGTGATCACCACAATAAGTCTGATTAACATCCGTCACCACACAGTTACAGAATTTTTTTTCTCGTGATGAGAACTTTTAAGATCCACTCTATTAGCAACTTTCAAATAGGTGATACAGTATTTTTTCTCTTTTTGTGTGTGTGTGTTTTTTTTTTGAGGAAGATTAGCCCTGAGCTAACATTTGCTGCCAATCCTCATCTTTTTGCTCAGGAAGATTGACCCTGAGCTAACATCCATGCCCATCTTCCTCTATTTTATACATGGCTTGATAAGCAGTGTGTAGGTCCGCTCCTGGGATCTGAACCAGGGAATCCCGGGCCACCAAAGCAGAACACGTGAACTTAACCAGTGCACCACCGGGCCAGCCCCGATAATACAGTATTTTTTTTTTTTTTTAAAGATTTTATTTTTTCCTTTTTCTCCCCAAAGCCCCCCGTACATAGTTGTATATTCTTCATTGTGGGTCCTTCTAGTTGTGGCATGTGGGACGCTGCCTCAGCGTGGTTTGATGAGCAGTGCCATGTCCGCACCCAGGATTCGAACCAACGAAACACTGGGCCGCCTGCAGCGGAGCGCGCGAACTTAACCACTCAGCCACGGGGCCAGCCCCGATAATACAGTATTTTTAACTGTAATCACCATGCTGTACGTTACATCCCTGGGACGTATTTATAACTGGAAGTCTGTAACTTCTGACCCCTTCCCATTTTCCCCATCCCCTGCCTCTGACTCCCACCGATCTGTTTCTGTATCCATGAGTTCTTTCTTTTTGTTGTTTAGTTTGTTTTAGATTCCACATATAAGTGAGAGCACATGGTATTTGGTTTTCTCTATCTGACTTATTTCATTTAGCATAATGCCCTCAAGGACTCTCCATGTTGCAAATAGCAAGACTTCCTGCTTTCTTATGGCTGAATAATATTTAGCAGATATTTGCTGAGTGTCTGCTATTAAATGCCAGGCACTGGGGTACATCCCGGGGAAACAGTGGTGGGAAAGTAGGATAAATGGTGGCCAGATGGGGGTTTTCAGGAGGACATACTCCAGGTAGGAAAAAACTTTCATCAGGGAAAGATGCTATGAGAAAGTGATGTGTAAGCTTCTATCTGAGAAAACTCAAGTGGCCGGCCATGCAAAGAGCAGGAAGGGCCTTGGGGGCAGAGGAGAGCCCTGATAGGCCTGAGCTGGAGCTAGCCGGAGGCAGGTCGTGTGGCTGAAACCTGGGAGCAGGGCTGGTGGGTGTGCCGAGGGTGGCCAGGCAGGCAGCCACCTCGGTCAGGAGCCTGAGTTCTGTCCCAACTCTATTGGGAAGCTGTGGAGAAGGAATCGGAAAAGGGCAGCTTTGTGGAAATGGCCAGAGACGTTGGTGACTGGAACCGCACAGCCAGCAGTCTGGGGAGGAGGAGTAAACGGTCCTGAAGTTCATGTTAGATTTTGCTGGGCCAGGTCAGAGGTCAGTGCAGCCCCTTCCCCTGTTTGTTGAAATGCAGAGTCAAAGAGAACGTGTCCAAGGCTGTCATCAAAGCCACGTTGTCTGCAATGGCACTGCACCATAAACCTTTAACCTAGGGACTGAGACGGAGAAATCACTATCGTTTCATTATATACCCTTTGTCGTCGGCTGACACAGGATTTCTCCTTTTATTTAATTGGCAAAATAGCAGCTCTTCTCCACCAGTATTTCACTCCCGAGCTGGCTGAAACGATGGCACGTTTTTAAAGATTGTTACACCCAAACATGATTTTGTTTTATGTAACGGACCATTTTGGATGGTCAGAATACCTTGTAATTGGATACTCTCTCTTTTTATCTTTCTCTTTCTGGCCCTCTCCAGATGAGGTCATAACGTCTCACGGTGCAATTGAAGCAGACAAAGACAACGTGCGTCAAGAGCCGTATTCCCTGCCGCAGGGTTTTATGTGGGACACGTTAGATTTGGGTAATGCCGAAGTGGTGAGTAGGTCTCTTACATTCAGCACCTGCGTTCACACGCGTTGCTTCTGAGTTGATCTGAGCACCACAGACGGGGCACTTGTTTGGTCTTGCAGCTCAAGGAGTTGTACACGTTGTTGAATGAGAACTACGTGGAGGATGACGACAACATGTTCCGCTTTGACTATTCGCCCGAGTTCCTGCTATGGTGAGTCCGGCTGCTCACGTGAGCCGTGGGTGGCGCGGTTGGGGTGGTGTATCCCTGTGCTCTTGGACGCTAACTGGCGCCTGTTTTCCTTGCCCACGTTGACTTCAGGGCCCTGCGTCCTCCAGGCTGGCTCCTTCAGTGGCACTGTGGGGTCAGAGTGTCTTCGAACAAAAAACTAGTCGGGTTCATAAGTGCCATCCCAGCAAACATTCGGATTTATGACAGGTACATCTTCAAGCTTGCCCGGGTCAGTTTTGTTGCTTTTCCAAGAATTGCAGCTATAATGAGCTGTTAAAATGGCTTCGTGCAGGCTGTTGGTGGTGGAGGAGCTTGTATATGTGTGGGGGCGGGAGTATACGGGAGCTCTCTGTATTTTCTGCTTAGTTTTGCTGTGAACTTAAAACTGCTTTAAAAAACAGTTTATTAATTAATAAAAAAAAGGTCTTGGACTGTGAACAACAACAACAAAAGGACCACTCTCTTTTTCTCTCTCTCTTTTTCTCAGTCTCCTTCAATCTCATACATGCATGCACACAGATATGTATTGTGTACATACACACATACATGTACGTATATATGTAGCAGAATAAACAAAGCATAAACAGGTATTTCAGGTTTCTTTCTGGGAGAAAAAGTACTTGAAAAGATTTTAGGAAGGATAAAAACTTTCTATCCATAAGATAAGTATGTAGCATTTTTGCTCCTGGTCTCCAGCCCAGAAAGTCAAAGATGCAGCTATGAAAGTCAAAGATTTAATGCATAATAGGTCTGTTTACTTTTTGGTGTATTAGGTTAGCTTATTTACTGCTAAAAGCATTTGATCCCAATGGGTTTTGTGCACCAAACAAAAAGCCTGCATATCTGGAACCAGAGCAGGGGGTGGGCTTTGAAGCTCTAGAAGGTTTATTTTAGCTCAGAACAGCACCTGCTGGTCTGGTCCAGGCACCTCTCAGGGATCCAGGCAACTGCATTATACTACAAAGCAACATCTTACCAGATTCTGCATCTGGGTGGCCCAGTTATTGCCATCATTATATGCAGGACAGGAAAACAGATATAGAAAGTTTAAGAAGCACATCTGATCCCATTTCTAAACTGAAAACTTAGAAAAGACCAAAGTCCTAAAATTTATTTAGAACGTGGGGGTGTGCATCTCCGTGGCCTAGAGTTTTAACCATTCTGGCAGAAGAGTATGGGGAGGAGTGTGGCAAGCTGAGTTTATGAAATGTCTAAATGATGGGATGTTTTTCTTAAATATTGTGTCAAAAGAGGTCTTCCAGTTTCTTAGTCTTTGAAATTTGATGGGTGTTGTCTTATTGTTTTAAATGTTTTCATCTTAACGTTTGTCCTGATTTTTGACATCTTTCTTAGTGTGAAGAAGATGGTTGAAATCAACTTTCTTTGTGTTCATAAGAAGTTGAGATCAAAACGGGTAGCTCCAGTGTTAATTCGAGAAATAACTAGAAGAGTGAACCTGGAAGGGATTTTCCAGGCCGTCTACACCGCTGGAGTGGTTCTTCCCAAGCCAGTGGCCACGTGCAGGTAATAGCACCACACCCTTACCTGTCCTTCGTGCATCGAGCCCCCCTGCCGCGTTGCTAGAGGTGTTAGTCTCCTCGCATGTAACTCACAGGGATTCTGGCTTACCCGTGATTATGCAGTTGGTCGGTAGCAGAGATGGAGACTAGCACCTAGAGCCACGGAGCCCGGGATTCCTTCCAGTGTACCAGACAGCCACGTGTATGCTACTGACACGGGATCTCCATTTCTGTGTCTCTTCCATTGGAAAGACGAGTGCTGTCTCTACCTTGGAGGAGCCCAGGGCATCATGATCGTGAACTGTCGTGTGTGTACCATCTTCCTTCCTCCTCTGATGCTCAGTTTTATATGTGCTCTACAGCGCTATCAGGAACTATTCCAAAAGCTTGATAAATATCAGTTAAAAAACCCAGAGGTACTTGTTTGCTAAGAGTAAGACGGCTTCAGCTCTGTTTTTATGACCTCATCTGATCTTATCAAGCTTTCAAAGGTTAATCCAGCGAGAAAATCGTTTATCAGACTGTCACTTGACTAGCCTGTTTGTAAAGCATCAGAAAGAGTTGGTCTCACTCCACTATTTCTATTGACTCAAATAAGATGAATCTTCAGATAAACATAGTATAAAAGAGTAAACTATAAAATTACTATCTCCTGTTAAATTATTCATAAATAAACAGAATAAATAAAACTTCACAGGTATATTTTCGTGCAAATCATTCACCCCAGTACCTAAACTGGAATCACATAAGAAATTCAAGCTAGTTTCTCAAAAAGTCATTTTCTTTGGTGTGCATTATATAAACATGTAGGCTGCTAATTTAGGGGGAATATTTTCATGTTTTTAAACTTTCTCCTTTGCTTTCTGTAGAATCAACAGTGGTCATTAAATACTTGCAAACTGGGCATTATTAATATTTCTTTTGCAATTTTAAGGTTTCTTTTTACTGAAAGAGATGAAAAGAGGCATGTAATAACTAGGAATACAGAACATATTTTAGAGATGAAAAATGAGTGATAAAATAATTGCATACGAGGAAGACCAGCATCCAGCACTGTGCCAGCCACAACATAAGCGTTCACTGAATGCTGCTGAAGCGTTCGCCGAACAGCTGAGCTGAAACAGAGAGTAAAAATGTGGAGAGTCAGAAATCAATCCGATTTTAAAACCTTTGTTGTGTTCCAGATACTGGCATCGATCGCTAAACCCCAGAAAATTGGTCGAAGTGAAATTTTCTCACTTGAGTAGAAATATGACTTTACAGAGAACAATGAAGCTATACAGGCTTCCAGATGTAAGTAAGAAATGATTTGCAGTTTTTTGAAGCTGGAACAACTGAAGCTTTTAATGTAGAGAAGAATTATTTGCAGGAGTCTAAAAACTGGCCCATGTGTCTGAAGATATGACTGTAGCTAAAGACTGCGTGGAACTCAGGGGCTAGGAAATAGGGAGGGTCCTTTGGAAATATCAGGTGTTTTTAAGTTCTTCATTTTGTGGTTGGATGGATTGAACTCAAGACATATGAGTGTTGAAATTTTGAGTATTTATAGTCTGTTAATAAGAGGGAAGAAAAGTTCAGGTTTCTGATGATATCTTAACACAATGGAACTAAGGAAGGAGGTTTAGAGGAGAGATCTTGGGAGAGTAAATAATATCTCATTAAATTATCCTCTTTTTAAACCAGCAAATTCCCAATTCGAAAAGTTGTCTCTTAATAGGGGAAAATTTTAACGTGCTCACCAGTCTTGGCTTTATTTGGGGCTTGGCTGGTATATTAGTTATCTATTGCTATGTAACAAGTTACTGCAAACATACTGGCTTAAAACAACACATCTACTATCTCTCAGGTTCTGTGGGTCAGGAATCAAGGCACAGCTTAGCTGAGGCCTCTGCTTCAGGGCCTCTCATGAAGCTGCCATCAAGGTGTCAGCCAGGGCTGAGGTCTCATCTGAAGACTGGACTGGGGATAGAGCTGCTTCCAAGCTCACCTGACTGTTGGCAGGCATGAGTTCCTTGCAGGCAGTTGGATCGAGGGCCTCAGTTCCTCACTGGCTGTCAGCTAGAGGCTGCCTCAGTTCTTTGCCACATGGGATTCTCCACAGGGTGGCTTACAACATGGCGGCTTGCTTCATCAGAGCCAGTGAAGACAGAGAATCGGCTAGCAAGGTGGAAGTTAGAACCGTATGTAATCAATCACAAAAGTGACATCCAGTCACCATTGCCATACGTCATTGGTTAGAAGAAAGTCACAAGTCCAACCTACCCTCAAGAGGAGTGGATCACAAGAGCATGAACACCAGGAGGCAGGCATCGTTGGGGGCCATCTTAGAATCTGTCAGCCACAGATGGGCTCTTTGGTTTGAAGTTTTGATTTTGTCAGAGCTGTTCTTTCTTTTGGATTCTTACAGAGTGGTTTAGTTAGATATTGTAACTTGACTGAAGGATTCACATGGAATGGAGCCATGTTCCTCTAAAAGCGGTGAGGACTGTAGTGGCCTTTCTAGGGGCAGCCGACTCCAGTTCCTTTTGTCTTTTGGCCAGTTGTGTGTTTACTAAACACCTGTCGTCAGTGGCTGCATAACTGATGTCTTTTTCCTGATGATAGACGAGACTCAACTAATTTATGACCTGAGGCAGAATGTAATAACGAGGGACGTGGAGGTGGAGGAAACCAATGTGGGAAACGTCACGCTCATCCTTCTTGGGCTTCACAGCCTGGCACAAGGATTGGAAGGCATGTTCTTCTGTCTGTCTTAAATGTTCTTGCAGACAGTGGGGGCTCAAACTGATGAGCTCACCACCTCTCCACGAGGCCAAGGAGGGAGGGGGAACATAGATCAGAACAGAAGGAAGTAAGAACCGCAGGCCCCATGACGGAGGGTGACCTGGGGAAGTGGGAGCTGGCCTCCCAAGCTGGGGTGACAGAAATGAAGGTAAGAGCATGGCAGTGTGTGCCCTGAAATGGAGAAACAGGAAGATGTTCAGAGAAGTCACACCCTCATTGTGACAATTAATAGTTACTGATCAGTATTCTTTTGAAGCTAGAGACGATTTCTGCTAATGGCTAAGACCCAGAGCGACTGAGAGGGACAGAGTCACACAGAGCACAAACGGCAGTGAGAAAAAAGGGGACAGTACACAGCAAAGATGAAACGCCCCCTCTGCAGGCACCTTTTGTTCTCAGTGTCCTCCTTGCCAGTAGTTAAATACTCTGCTATATGCGCGTTGAAATAAAAACTTCAAGAGTGCCTGCTTTTTTCACTAGGGGCTAATTCTGTTCTACTTTGGTCTGGCCAGATTTCAGTTTATTGAACCTAAAACAGCTCGCGTGTGAGGAGAGCGCCCACTTACATGTAGGTTGCCTAAAATGAAATGAAGAATAGGCGTTTTTAGTACCTATCATTGGTTTATTCAGGATGCTTAGAACTTAAGGGGCTAAAAGTACTTTTAACTTGACTTTGTCCATCAGCCTTTCTATTTTTGTACAAGAGTCAATCAAGTCACAGATAACGAAGTTGCAGTGAGTTGGTAGTAATTCACTGGGAGGCATTGGCTGTGAAGCCACACTTTGGTATCTTAGTTACAGTGGACTTAGGTCCCTTGCGTACGGCAGTCCTATCCAGCCATGGTGTTATGGTGACTGCCTTTTTCTTCCCCAATAAACTGACATTTATAAAGTGCTCTCACACAAAATATTCAATATATTCTTACGACAACCTAAGATAAGATAAGAAGTTGGTACTCTTATCTCCATTTTACAGATGAAAAGACCGAGGCTGCCATTTAGACAAGGGCCTGTCACTAATAAGTGGAGGACTTGGGATGCAGGCCCCAGTCTTCCATGTTCCCCCATTAGATCTCTCGGCTTCTGCCATCACCTCTCACACACCCTTGGTGGGGGCACCGTGGGCCAGTCCCAACAGACGTCTCGCTATGTAGTCATTAGAGTGTAGGTTCAGACAGGGAAGGACAATTGTCAAGGTCCAAACGGCTCTCGTTGGCATGTTCCAGTCGTCTTCCCCCTTTTAAGTCATAAGGAGGGAAAGAAAAATGAAGAGCAAATTAATGAAAAAGAGAGTGGGTAGAGGAGACGAAAGTACCAAGATCAGGAAATTGGAAGGTGCCGACAGCACTCTCCTGGGTGTCTGTCTCCTGAGTTGGAAGCTGGACAAGGCAGCCTGTACCAGAGCACCTCCTCCCACAAGGGCCCAGATGGATGATGCCACCACTGGCCATCACATCACTGAAGGACCGTTTATACCATTCAGCATAAAATGAAGAACCGTACTGAATACGACTTCTGCTCCATGGATCAGTCTCATTTCCTGATTCATCATTACTGTTGCTGCTTCCAGTGCCTGCTTTCTCTCCTCTTCACGGACTTCTGAAGATGAGAGTTAACATATACTGGGGCCAGAATTATGCTGGCCTTGGAACATCCGTGTTCTCGTTTATCATTTATAACAGTCATAGGAGGGTGGGTCTTTGACCCCATTTTGTAGAAGAGGACATTGAAAGACGAGATTGATTTGCCCAGAGTCTTCTAGTCGGACAGAACCATCCCAGAGCCCATGTCATTAGCCACTAGTATCTCAAATACTAAGGTTTCTCCAAGAATAACGTTTCCCTCCCTTTAAACATTGGTTTGGGGCCAGCCCTGTGGCTGAGTGGTTAAGTTCACGCGCTCTGCTTGGGTGGCCCAGGGTTTCACCAGTTTGGGTCCTGGGCGCTGACATGGCACTGCTCATCAGGCCACGCAGAGGCGGCGTCCCACATAGTACAACCAGAGGTATTCACAACTAGAATATAAAACTATGTACTGGGGGAATTTGTGGAGAAAAAGCTGAAAAAAAGAAAAAAAAGATTGGCAACGGTTGTTCAGGTGCCATCTAAAAAAATAAATAAACAAACATTGGTTTGTTTTTAATTTGGTGTTGAGCATTTCCAAACAAGTTGGAAATTTTCTTTTTTGGTCAATACTCTTAAAGATGAAAGAATGTGAAGTAGATGAAAAGCAGCAGTCAGGTTAATCTCCCAGCATCTTTCTCTTGTGTTGCAAGAAAAACATGCTTGTCAAGACAGGCGAACACGTGTGAGACATTCTAGATTTAGCAGCAGTGGCCAATTTTTTTAGTGTTTAGTGCCCTACTGCTCCTTTTGAATAAACAGCCATAATCATTGCCTACCTCTCTACTCTGGAATCTTGGCTCTAAAACAGTTCACACCACATAGTCTGACAGAGAACAGCGCTGCCTCTGTTTTCCAGTAGAGCTCTGAGCTTGACTTCTGTAGGCCCTGATAAGCAGGTTTTACAAAGATTGCAGTGTAGACACAGTCCAACGAGTGATGCATTTTAGTTGCATCGTGGGAACGTGTATCTGAATGAGATACAGAGTTTGCTTAGGAAATTTAAGATTTTTCTCAGTTACTGGAAATGCTTTTTAGCTTTTTATTGAACTCTCAGAAGACTTTGCCCTTCTGGACTTTGCCACAGCTTATCATTTTTATCTTGGCTTCACATTCTTCCCACCTCTTCCTGAAGACAACAGCTATAACTTGAGTGTTTATTTTACATTTTAACATTTATGTCATGCTTCCCTAGGTTTTTGGGAGAGTATGTGACTTCACAATGTTAGAAAGAAGCAGGTTTAGGCTCTGAGATACTGTTTTAGTCACCAAAAGTAAATATTCTCCTCCTGTTTTCTGGAACCTTATATTTTTTATAGCTTATATAGTCTGATGCTCTCTTTTGCTTTAATGCTTCTGTAAAAACTTATTTGAAGTGCTTATAAATGGCCGGGTTTATATACTTTCTCCCTTCCTCTTTGTCCAAACAGCCTGTTTCACTGGGTCTTCCTTATCTGAGTTCTACTACCCGTTTTTCTGACCTTCAGAGACTTGAGAAAGCAGTTCTCAAAGTGTGATGCAGGGACCCCTGGAAGTCCCCAAGACCCTTTCAGGGGATCCGTGAAGTCAACGCTATTTTCATAATAACACTAAAACAGAATTTGCATTTTTTTACTTTCACTGTCTTATGAGTCTACTGTGAAGTCTTCCAGAGGCTATGGAATGTGTACATATATATTTTTTGTTTTAAAATTTCTAACTTAATTTCTATCATGATAAATATGGATAGATAAAACCCACATAAGCAAAGCTCTTTGGAAGTATGAAATAATTCTTAAGAGCATAATGGGGGATCCCAGACCAAAATATTTGAGAACTGCTGCTTTAAGGCTGTCTTCTGGGCAAAAGATGTTGATTTGGGTGATTTCACAGTATGAAACTCAGTGAATGAGAATTGTGCTGCAGAGGAATGCCTTGCTCTAGAAAGAAGTTGGCAAGCTTTTTCTTCATTTCTGAATATTCTCTATTAACATATGTATTCTGTTGCTTTCATCAATTAATTGCTTGGTATTATTGATTATTACTGAACCAGTAACAAAAGAAAAAACAGTCTAATATTGTGAAAGGCTATTTAAAATTTATAAAGATCATCCTCATAGCAGAAAATAATCTTTTTTTAATGACTTCGTATACATTCTATATGGTTCTGGTCTTCCTACTAGTATTTAGAAATGCATATTTGTTATATTTACCAGTATTTGGAAATCACATAGGTTCCCTTTTCCCATCAATTGCAGCATAGAAATGCTACCAGATACTAAAATTGGCTCAGGGGAGACAGAAGGAAAATACAGTTTCATGCCTGGCTGGCACATAAATGCCAGGCCGTAGAAGTGTCATCTCTCCAGAGCTGACAGTGACTGTTTCCATGCCTGCAGCCTTCACCTTGCCTTATTGGGTAAATGACTGTGGTACCAAACATAGGAACTCATTCAGTCATTCCACAGTCATTCAGTATCCAGGCTGCTGTTGCCATGCTGGTCTGAAGAGTGAAGCCTTGGATGGAAGCTGCAACCTGGGGATTTCTGGTCCTTTGCCTTTGAGATCCACAGAAAGACTAGATGTAGGACTCTATTAGATGTTGAAGACTTAAGTTCTCTCAATGTAGACTCTTAAGCTATATTTTAGCTGCATCACTATGTCTTTATAGATTACACAAGTCATAACTGAGTGGCACATAGTAAATACTCAGCTGTCAGGTCTCTAAATACAAAGAACGCCCCTCCCATCTCCCTCTCCCCTGCTAATCAACAATCAGTCACACGCTTTGTCACAGAACCTTAGAAACCTCTGCACAACCACTAACATCGATCAGAGCCGGCACTTAGATAAAATCCTCTTTTCTGCCTTGGGCTCCTGCCATACTGCTGGTCTGAGGATGCAGGAAACTGTAATGAGCTAATTTTAGAGGCAGTTTTTTTATTTTAGAACATTTGGAAATAATTGAGGATAGAAAAGGTAGAGTAGCAATATTTATATACATTATTTTATTTCTTCAAGAAAAAAGGTACAGTTAACTGGAGAAATGAAGTTGTATTTCAAAGTTTTTCATTTTCTGTTTGTAAAACAGGTGAATGTACTGGGCTTTCTCACTTCTGGTCTCCAGGGCCCTGGTGTCTGGTCGGTTCCTAGAGAGCTGAGTGAGGTCTGGAGCTCGTTTGAAGACAGGCACTGGAACAAGTCCAAATGGGGACCTGTCCTGAACTTAAGGTTCTTGTATTCCTGGGGCCTAACGTAAAAATTGTGATGTTCTGGAATGATGGATTCAAATACCTATTCTGATCCCTTTTAATCGAAAGATAGTATGAGAGGCCAGGGCCAGTCCTTTGCAGCCAGCCATTGGCCTTTAGAAAATACTCTAGCTGTTAAAATGCCTGCCTTCCCGTTCTCACCAATATGATTCACTTTTATTTCATTGTTGACAAGAATAAAATAGCTGCATCCTTTTCACGGGCTATTGAATAAAATAAGTTTCTCAACTGTTTTCAACTGTGTTTTCAACACGTCAGGCAGGGCAGTTTTAAAGCACAGTACTCCAGAAACCATGCTAAGATTCTTCTGTCCTGTCATGCAGGCTGCTAAAGTTCTTGGCATTGGTCTAGAGATGAACTTGGACTGTTCCGTTTGATTTTGTTTGGGTCACAAGCGATGTCAACCACAGACCTGGCACAGAGATGAGAAGATACACTGTCCAGCATATATTCTAACTCAGTGCTTCTCAAACTTTAACGTGTATGCACATCACCAGGGGTTCTTGTTAAATTGCAGATTCTGACATGGTAGGTCGGGGGTGGGGCCAGGTTTCTGCAGTTCCGACAAGCTCCCGGGTGGTGCTGGTCCAGCTGGTCCGCAGACCACACTCTAGTGCAAAGTACTTTTACTTCTCTTAGATTTAAACTTTCCAATGTGTTTTGTTTTCACTCTAACAAGGTTACAAAGACTTCAGGCTTGAGACCGATGGAACCACGAGATATCAAAGCAGTTCGAGAATTAACCAACACTTACCTGAAGCAGTTTCATCTAGCCCCGGTGATGGATGAAGAGGAAGTCGCCCACTGGTTCCTCCCCCAGGAGCACATTATTGACACGTTTGTAGTGGAGGTAAAGATGAGGTGATAAGCCAGTACAGAGAAGTATGGAAATACTGTACAGTCGAGTCTGTTTTCCAGAAAGCTCATAGAGTGCCCATTTCTTTCCTTCCTCTGTGACTTACTGCTTCTATACCAGATTTCTGCTCACCTTGATAGAACCAGAGTTGCATCTTATGGTTTCCATTCTGGGAAAGAGCACACTTTTACTACTTATTAATGGGAAATAAGGATACTTTTCTGTTGTTACCTGTGTGATGACTGCTTTTCTCAGTTTTGAAAAAGCCAATTTTGATGACCTCATCTGAGATAGATCAAAGTTTAACGTTCCTTTAGTTTTGCAAAACTGTTTGGAGCTGAACTGCCTTTGGTTGAGACGGCATAATTCAACCGCTTCACTCAACCCTTGTTCAAGGGAAGGAAGGAAAAGTGTCTGGATCTTCTGATTATTGGTTAGATGAATTTGAGAGAGTGCTTTGTAAACGTTTTTTTAAAGCTTAGAATCTGCTGCTCAAATGACATCTCACGTAGAGGCTTAATTTTAGGTTGGAGTGGAATTGGGTTGAGAAGTTGGGATTTAATCTGCTAAGTACCTGGAGGAGAGAAAAGAGTGGGGAGGCCAGTTAGAAGCTACTGTAGTGGTCCTTCCGCCATTCATTTGTAAGCACTGGGCCGGAAGTGTATTTTCAGCATTGTCAGGCCTTGTCTGGATGTAGGATTACGGCCGAGTTAGGGCAGTACTGGTGGGAGTGGACAAGGTAGATTGAAAGGACATTTCTGGAGAACAACTGAACAGTCTTTGTTTTTAAACTTTTATTTCTAACACAGTGCTCGAGGGGACATCTTTGTGCACAAATTTTTATGCACGTGTGTAAGTTTCTCCAGGGCAGCAGTTCTCAAAGTTTTGATTTTAGGACTCTTACTCTCTTAAGAATTGCTGAGGACCCCAAAGAGCTTTTAGTTTTTTGGAGCATATCTACAGATATTTACTGTATTCAAAATTAAAACAAAAAATTTTAAATATTATTTCATTTAATAATATAGCAATAATAAACCCATTACATCTTACCCAAATAACATATTTTGTATGAAAAGTAACTATTTTCCAAAATAAAATTAGTGAATAGTATTATTTGATATTTTGGTGAATCTCTGTAATGTCTGACTTGAGACAACTGGTTCCCACATCTGCCTCTGCATTCTGTGATATGTTGTTTTGGTTGAAGTATGTGAAAAAAAAATCCCGTGAAGTATTGAAGATATGGAAAAGAATGAGTATTTTAATAGCCGTTGTGGATAATTGTGGATATTCTTTATCTGAAATCTTATTAATGAACTTTTCATACTCTGTTAGATTAAAACCCACTGGTCTCTCTGGTCCTTGGAATGAATCTTTTACCAGTGTATGAGTTTGCGACATCATACATTGATCATTTAGAAAATACTGGTTCAGTGAGTTACAAGATCTTCCAAATATTGATATTCGATTATATAATATCAAAAAAATCACATTCATCGATATCACCAGCACTGTCCTCAGAGAAGTATAACTCTGAGTGGAGGACACAGGTTTTTCCAAACTTTAACTTGCACATGAAAGCTCACATTTCATCACTGGCAACAAATCCTGCCAGTTTTTTCTGTAGCAACAGGCTCACATCATTCATTTTCTAGAAAATGCACCAGATACCCCAATCTGAGCAACTGTCATGTGCCGCTCCTGCTTTAGCGTGGTGTTCCACGAAGAAAGCGGCTGGTTCAGCTCACAGCTCAGTCGCCTGAGAGCTTCTCCTTGAGACAGCCCTCATGTCTCAGGCTGCAGCAGGAGTGCATTGTGTGTACTTCCTGTTTCATCACACAGAATATTAAAAAGATGTGTTCTTAAGGGTGGAGAGTTGTTAAAATTAATCATTCTTAAGCAAGGACGTGCCTAAGTGAAACCCGTTTGAACCATGGTGGTGTGGTGATGAATAAAACAGCCACTGTACAGTTGGGTGCCACTGCCGCATTTTGTGCTGTGGCACCAGCCGTGGTACTCACCGTTGCGTCTGCGCTCTCAGTGCGATGTCCATGTGGTGGCCGAGGCAGGCACCTTCTCAGTGCTCTTATGGAAATGCTTTTGACTTCACAGACTTCTGAAGGGGTCTCAGGGACCCACAGGGGTTCACAGACCACATTTTGAGAACTGCTGCCCTAGGGTGTAGACTTTAGAAGTCGAACTGCTGAATGTGAGGGTCAGACACATCTTTAACATTGCTGAAGGTTGCCAGTTAGCTTGCCAGAGTATCTCTTCGCAGTGCCTAAGAGGGCTGGTTCCTCCCAGCCTCACTAGCACTGGGGTATTACCAGACTTTAACTTTAGGCCAGTCTGATGGTATCAAATGGTATCTTCTTTTTATTTGTTCTTATTATTAGTGAATGTGAACACGTCATAGATCTGTCAGCCGTTTTTATTTCTTTTGGATGAATTTGCTGTTCCTGTACTTTACAGTAAAAAAAAACAACAGACAATCTTCTCGATTTGTGAACGGTTTTCTGTTTGCTGAATATGAACACCTTTTCTTGTGGTCTGTTTCTGGGTTCTTTATTCTGTTCCACTGATGTCTGTGTCTGTTCCTCCACCACTACCACGCTATCTCGATTATTATAGCTCTATGTTATGCCTTGATATCAGGTAGAGTGATTCCTCCCACTTCATTTTTCTTTCTCAAGATTGTTTTAGCTGATCTATTTCCTTCTCCTCTCCATAGAAATTTTGGAATAAGCTTGTCTTTGTCTACAAAACACCTTGCTGGGATTTTGATAAGAATTATGTTAAATGTATAGATTAATTTGGGGAGAACTGATAAGTCTTCCAATCTATGACCACGGTATGCCTCCATTATTTAGATGTTTTAAAATTTCTATTATCAGCATTCTGTAATTGTCAGCATCCACATCCTGTACATGTCTTCTTAAGTGTATACCTAAATACTGCATTTTCCTTGGAGTGATTAGAAATGGTGTTTAATTTTGGTTTCTGCATGTTCACTGTTAAGTATATAGGAATGCAATTGCTTTTTCCGTGTTTATCTTACATCCTGCAACCTTGCTGAAATCACTACCAGTTCCAGGAGTTTATTTTTAGATTTCTTGGGATTTCTAAATAGACGATCATGTCATGTGCAAACAGGGACAGTTTGGTTTCTTTCCTTCCCATCCATAGGCCTTTTATTTCGTTGTCTTGCCTTACTGCAGGGGCTACATCTAGATCTTCCAATACTCTGTTGAATGAGAGTGGTCAACATCCTCACCTTGTTCTTGATGTTAGGGGGAAAGCAGTCAGTCTTCCACGGTCAGTCTTACACCATAATATCAGTTGTGAGTTTCTTGTAGATACGTCTTATCAATTTTAGATAATTCCTAACTTGCTGAGAGTTATCATAAATGGGCATTGGATTTTGTCTAGTGCTTTTTCTGCTTCAATTGATATGACCATATGATTTTTCTTCTTTAGTCTGTTGATATGGTTTATTCATTGATCTTTGAATGTTTGACCACCCTTGCATCTTGCATACATAGAAAAAATCCACTTGGGTGTGTAATTCTTTTCATACATTGTTGGATTTGGAGTGCTAATAGTTTGTTGAGTGTTTGTTGAGTTCTTGAGAGTTTCTTTCTTTTTTTTTTGTACTGTCTTTATCTGGTTTTTGGCCTCTTAAAATGACTTGGGAAGTGTTACTTCCTCTCATATTTTCTAGAAGAAATTATACAGCACTGGTGTTAATTCTTTAAATGTTGCTAGAATTCTCCATTTGAAACCATCTAACCTTAGAGAATTCTTTATTATTAAAATAATGAATTCAGTTTCTTAAATGGTTATAGGACTATTCAGATGATCTGTCTCATCTTGATTGACTTTTAATAGTTTGTGGGTTTTGAGGAATTGGTCCACTTCTTAATTGTCAAATTTATAAGAGTAAAGCTGTTCATAGTATTGCCTTTTAATGGCAGCAGGATCTATCTCTTATTTCATTCCTCATGTTGATGATTTGTATCTTCTCTCCTTGTATTTCATCAGTTTTGCCAGCATTGTATCGATTTTATTGATTTTTTCCCCAAAGAACAAAGCGTTTGTTTCATTGATTTTTCTCTGTTTTCCTATTTTCAGTGTCATTGATTTCTGCACTTACTTTTATTAATTCCTTCCTTCTGCTTGCTTTGGGCTTATTTTGCTCTTCTTTTTCTCATTCCTTGAGGGAGGAACTTAGATTATTAATTTAAGACCTTTCCTTTTACAGTGTAAGCATTTAGTTCTGTAAATGTCCTTCTCCACACTGCTTTAGCTGCATCCTACATAATTTGGTAAGTCGTATTTTCATTTTCATTCAGTTCTATACAATTTTTAATTTCCTTTGAGACTTCTTTGACCCAGGGAGTATTTAGAATTCTGTTGTTCAATTTTGGTGTGCTTACTGATTTCCTATTGATTTGTAGTTTGACTTCATTATGTTTGGAGAACACACTCTGAATGATTTCAATTTAGTTCTTGAGGTTTGTTTTAGGTCTATATGGTCTATCTTGGTGAATGTCCAATGTGCTTGTGAAATGTGTATCCTGCTGTTTTGGTGTGGAGTGTTCTATTTATGCTAATTAGATCCTATTGATTACATTATTCAGATTTCCTACATCCTTGCTGGTTTTCTTTCTAGTAGTTCTCAGCTGATGAGAGGGGTGTGGAAGTTCCCAACTGTAATTGTGGGTTTGTCTGTTTCTCCTTCTAGCTATATCAGTTTTTCGTGTATTTTGAGGATCTTCTTTAGTACTTCCACATTTAACCTTAATGTCTTCCTAGTGGATTGATCTTTACCATCATGTAAGACCCATCTTTGTCTCTAGTAATTTTCTTTGCTCTGAAGTCTACTTTATCAGCTATAATACAGCCCCTCCTAAAATTAATGTTTGCATCATACATCTTTTTCAATCCTTTTACTTTCAACCTATCTGTGTCAATGAATTTGAAGTGAGTTTCTTGTAAACAGCATAGAGTTGGGCCACATTTCTTTATCCATTCTGCCAGTATTTCTTTTGATTGGTGTATTTAGACCATTTACATCTGATAATTATTGATATGTTAGAGCTTAAGTCTGCCATTTTATTATTGGTTTTCTGTTTGTTTCCTCTGGTTCTTGTTCCTCAATTTTTTTTTCCTTCTCTTCATGTGGGTTACTTGACCATTTTTTAGGATTATGTCTTGACTTATTTATAGTGCATTTGAGTGTAGCTGTGTGGTTTTCATAAGGGTTGCTCTGGGTCCTACAATATCCACATGGGATTCATCACAGTCCACTGGTACCCACATTTTACCACTACAAGTGCCCTCACTTATATTTAGGTCCCTTTTCCTTCTCGACTTTTAAATATCCTTGTCTTAAGTATCAGATGGTGTTATAATTTTTATTTCAATCACCAAGTAGATTTATAAAACTTATGAGAAGCATAGTTTATAGTATGTGCCAAAATTTCTGCTTTTTTAACTGTTCTTTGTTCCTGATGCTCCAAGACTTCTGTTTTTTTAAATTTCCTTTGTGTTTGGAGAATTCTTTTGGCCAATTTGAAAGGTATGTCCACTAACAACAAATTCTTGTAGTTTTCATTGGTCTAAGAATGTCCTTATTTCCCGTTCATTTCTGAAGGACAGTTGCACCAGATATAGAATTCACAGTTGAATGTTCTTTTCTCTCAGCACTTAAGAAATGTTATGCCACTTCCCTCTGGCCTTGTGCTTTCAGATGAGGAGTCTGCTGTCATTCTCACTGCTGTTACCCCATAGGTAATGCATTGTTTCTCTATGGCTACTGTCAAGATTTTTCTTTGTCTTTAGTTTTCAGAAATTTAATTATGACATGTCTTGGTGTGGATTTCCTTGGGTTTATCCTGTTAGGGTTCACTCAGCATCTTGAATCTATTGCATGTGTTTTGCCAGATTTGGGGAGTTTTCAGCCATTGTTTCTTCAAGTTCTTTCAGCCCCATGTTTTCTCCTTTCTTTCTGGGACTCCAGTGATGTGAATATTGGATCTTTTGTTACTGTCTCACAGATCCCTGAGACTTAATTATTTTTTTCAATCAGTTTTCTCTCTGTTGTTTATATGGGTAAATTCTACTGAATTCTTCAAGTTCAGTGATTCTGCCCTCTGTCATCTCCACTCTACTACTGAGCCCATCCGCTGGCTTCCGTTTTTGTTTGTAATTTCTCTTATGGTATTTTTCAAGTTGAAAATCCTTATTAAAGCTGAAAGTTTAGGTCTTTACTTCATTTCTGATACTGAGCTGCTAATACAGAGCAATAGAGAATCACTTCAGCTTAATGTCTTCCTTGATGTCTGAAAAAAGGTTTAATGAATCAGAAACACTCAAAAACCAGATAATCCATCCCTCTGGAATTCTCCTTTCTGCTGAAAGAAATACTATCACTGGCATGCATGTGGTCTAGCCTCCTCAGCTATATAATTCAAAGGTGTCATAGTTTGGATTATATGCAGACTGCATAGGCCACCACAGCTAATTAAAACACTCCAAACAGTCCTGAGTTTCTTGTATTGAAGGGTATACCAGTGACGATGACATGAATACCATCTTTTGTGTCCCTTTTGATTTTTGAAAGCTTCAGATTTTCTCATTCACACATGTATATTTTAGTGCAGTACCAATGCTTTTCACAAGTTTCTCAAAAACAGCTTCCAAACTTTACCCAGCTTCACTTCAACTTGATAAAATTCTTGCCTTGTGCCGAGATGTTAGATATTACACAGTATCTTTTAGTTGGAGAAGGCAGCCTTCAATCTGTAGCGTGCTTATTTCCACAGAAACAACCACCTGCTATTATCACTGTTCCCGAAGTCTCGAGAGACTCATTAGTCAATCTGAGGGATGCTTTCCTTTTAGAACATTCTACTTAAGAACTTTACTCGAACTGCCGACCTGCACCTGGGCTAAGGTGCAACTCCATGCTCCCCTCAGGCTCTACACTGCGTACTCTGAGGGGCTCCGAATCAGACTGCCGAGAGAGAAGTATGAGTTGTTGATTTTCCTTCTAACAGAAAGTTACAGTGTGAGTCGAAGATCAGAGAGTTAGCTTAAACGCATGGATGAAATTTGTTTAAGGAAGTATTTACCTGACATTACCTTTGTTCTTTAGAACTCCAGTGGTAAACTAACTGACTTCCTGAGCTTCTACACACTCCCCTCCACAGTCATGCACCACCCTGCTCACAAGAGCCTGAAGGCTGCTTACTCCTTCTACAACATTCACACGGAGACGCCGCTGCTGGACCTCATGAGTGATGCGCTCATTATAGCCAAACTGGTGAGAGACTCGCTCCTTTTTGTCCTACATGTTTCTCCAAAGATGAATGTCAACGTATATAAAACATCTTATTGTATTTTCTTCCACACAGGTGGGATTCATTTGAGATATTTTTTTTGATTGACTGTTAACCATCAATCAAAGGAAGAATTTTGATAAGAGTTTCTTTTAAAACATTAATGGCTGTTTTCATCATTAATTCTATTGCAATGTAACCAAAAAGACATTTTACACAAATTAGAAACTTGTTTTTAAACCTTATATAAGAATACATATAAGAAAAATACACAATCCCACGATATAAGGAAAATACATCAGTGTGTGTGTAACAGGGAATAATTAGCAACAATAAGTTTTTTGACAACTAAAAACAGTTTCTGAATTCTAAAGCTAAGAAATTTTATTTTTAAAATTAAAGGGATTGTTATTAAAGGAGTTTAAAATGAAAGGAATTAAATTCAAATTGTGCCTTACTATATCTGCATTATTTATTTCCTCAGTGTAGTAGTTAATTGTTAAATTCTTGCTACAAATAAACATTTTCAACTCTTCCCAAAAAGGCCAGTAAGAAGTTATTTAAGGTAAAAACCCTGAGAAATAGAAATTTAGCTGCTTCATCTATATCACATTTTGTATATTATTATCTAACATTTTAAAGAAATTCAATTTTTACTTTTAAAATTTTACTAATTTATTTCACAGTTATCAGTCCAAAAGAAATATACAACTTAAAGTCTTTAAAACTTTGGCTTTTTAGCTGTAGCTTCCGCTAAGTCAGAACTTAGAAAGGCCAAGAACTAACAATTCTGGAGATGGAGCCAACTGCTCCTTCTAAAACAGGGACAAAGTATTTTCTGAAATCTTTATGGATTATTTTATGTCAGTGGTAGCCAGCATACTACATTTTTTGATTCAGCATTTCTGGCTAATCTTGCTGACTCCAGCAGATCCCTGCTAGTTTTCTAAGACAGTTTTGAACTGAATTCTTAACCTATGCTATATATGGCAGACATTAAACCTTATTATACATGCATATTCAAACTACTAGTAGAGGAATTAAACGTTATACTGAAATACATGATAGAGAAAATGTGCTAGTCCTTTGAAATTTTAAATTTTAAATCCTTTTTACATTGGCAGAAAGGATTTGATGTATTCAATGCACTAGATTTGATGGAAAATAAGACATTCTTGGAAAAACTCAAGTTTGGTATAGGAGATGGCAATTTACAATATTACTTGTACAACTGGCGGTGTCCAGGAACAGACTCTGAAAAGGTAAGAGAAGTTGATATGCCCTCTGTAAACTGAATAAATTTACCAAGAAACCTCATGCTTGCTTCCCTTCGGATTAGTAAGTTTTAGTAGCTTTTTAAAAATACAGATCTATTCTACTATAATTTAATTTTCTTGCTTACCTGTTCTTACTATTCCATTTCTTCCCTCCCTGTAGGTTGGACTTGTATTACAATAGATGGATATTTCTATTTCTAGAACTCTGAAACCATCATGTGTTAATATTCCATTTAATGATTCCTGGAACTGCCATTCCAAAGAAGAAAAAAGCACAACTTAAGTGAAATCGATGTAGTTGGTAACAATCAGAAAAGATGAAAAAACATCGCTATGTGACCAGTAGTCCACATTTCTAGCTAGAACATTAAGATTCATCCTTTTTTTCACTGTTTACTTATTTGTAGGAGGGACGAAAGGGTACAAGGAGCACATTCCTCTAATTTTCAACTTTTCGCTGTCCCTTGATGAAGAGAAGGTATTTTTCCACTCTCTAGAAAAGGGACTGTTTTTCTTGGGACTGAACAGACGTCACAGAATCGTGACTCTTGCGTGGAGATAAACTGCTGCATTTTTATTTATTAAGTGGTGGTCCTTTTGTCTGTGTAACAGAATGAAGCATCCATTTGGAAACTTTTCTTGAATCACCTTACATGATGTCATTGAGAACGTTTATGGAATCAGCACTTCTGTCACTCAGTGATGAGTGGTGGATGTTTAAGTGCAGAGCAAGGTAGAAATGTACTGGTGACTAGTACATTCATTTCTCCCGAAGAAAAGTTGCCAAATGAATAAACACACAGATTTGTACTTTGATCTTCAACAGGTCAGTGGATTGGTTCAAGAGCAAACTTTTGTGCAAACATCAAGTGTGCTCTCTCAAAGAGTACACGCCTGTGACAGACTTTGCTGCTGCTGCACAGACTCATTTCTTCTCGGCAACAGCAAGGATATGTGAGGAAAAGAAAATAAAAAGTTCTAAAGTCAAAAGAAATGCCCGGTGGAATTTATTAGTTCTATCAGGACATTGATAGTTCGAATGTTTTTTATTACTTATGCGAAATTGCACATATTCCTTTATGCTGACTTTAATTTATCATGAAACTTGTCATGCTAATGGAAGATGTCTTATTTGTAAATAAGTATTCATAATTTTGTTACTGATTGTTTTTATCTAGAATTTGAAAAACTAAGTTTCTCAGTGTACATAGAGATGTATATATTGCCAATAGTCCAAGGGGAAAAAGATGCTGGATGTGGCCACATCAGCTGGCCTTGACTCAAATTCCACAGAGTAGATACTTCTTCCTGCCTTTACTGTACCAGGGCCTCAGCTGTTCAGTCCAGAAAAACTGAAGTATTTCAGACGACATGATGGCCTTTCCTTCATGTTACAAGTGTCAAATGAAATCAACCATATCTTATCCCAGGCAGGAGCTAGCAAACTATGGCCCACAAGCCAAATCCAGCCCATTGCCTGTTTTTGTACAGCCCACCAGCTAAGGATGGTTTTTACATTTTTGAATGGGTGGGGGGAGAAAAAACAAAAGATGAACATTTTGTGATGTGTGAAAATTAAACAAAATTCAAATCTCAGCTTCCATAAATAAAGTTGTATTCGAACACAGCTGCACTCATTTGTTTGTGTATTGCCTGTGGTTGCTTCATGCTATAAAAGGCAGAGTTGAGTTGTCCCGATGGAGATTGTAGGGCCTGAAGACCTACTTACTATCTTGCCCTTTACAGAAAAAATCTGACCAGTTTACACCAAGGAGCTGTAAGCCACTCTGCAGCTTGCCGTTGTCACAGAAACCAACCCCCAGCTGTGGCATCCCTGAGACCACCACTAGAGGGTGTGCGTGGGCCCCACAGTGGTGCGTAATTGGGACAGGGCTGTTTACTTTGCTGAAGACACAAAGGAAGACTTCTCACAGGGGAGGGTCAAGTCCAGTTGCATGACCCTTCTCTCTTCACAGAAGGAGAATGGCTTCAGAAGCAAACCTGTACCAATTCACCGGAACATTTTTTGAGACACCAGCAGTAAGTAAACGAGATTTTAACATAATCTGGAGTCAAGGTTGTAGTTGGGAATTATGTTCCACTCATTTTTATGGCACAAAGTCTTATATGAAGTAGGTTTTCAAATAATTGCCAGTCATAAACTTTGCCACAAGATTACCTCATTATGAAAATGTGACATTGTTCCTTTACCCATTTACATAATTCTGATTGTTATGGAATTCATATTCTTTTACTGTCATTTTAAAATAGTTATTAATAACTAGCACATTTGCCTCTTTATAATTTAAGATTACCAATGGAAATTTTAAAATAGACCATTGGTAAAACTGTTTACAAAGTAGCTATTAGAACTAAATTTCAACGCAATAGTGTTTTATAGATTCAAAAAAACTAGAATGTCCTGCATCCTTTGTCAATAATGGAAATGCTCTATTCCATGAGGCAGCCTCTCACCCCTTCTTTTTTTGCCAAGAAAGCACTCACTAAGATTTAAATGAAAGGGAAGTGGTATAATTTATGAGTCAACCAGAAAATAGGCTGAAAATAAACTCTGGCAATCCAAAACCTTCCCCCTAAATTACAGAAAGTAACTTTTCCAAACACACACTGTCAAGAGCAGACACTTTCACAGCAACACAGAGCATTGATTATGCTCCATTTCCTAACATGGAGCACCCCAGTCATTGCAGACTCACCTCTGCGCATCCAAGCTCCTCAGTTTTTTCTTCTCTTCCTGCCACATTTCACCTAATTACCATCTTATACACGTTAAATTTCCAAGGAAATAAATTAACCATGTAAAGGGATGAATTCTAACTAGTCAAAATACCTTATCTATTTATCTACGGCTTTTTCTCTAAGTATCAAGCCGTTCTCCCAAGCCCATACTTATGCCTACCTACAGAGAAACTAACATTGACAGGAAGTAAAAAGGATGAATTGTTTCTGAAGACAATATATTGCTTGGCGTTTAGTATCTTTCCTTTAAAACTGATAATACATCCACAATCTGGTTTCATCCACTCCACTAACCAGAACCATGTGTAGTGTGGCACATTTTCCAAGTTTGATAGAAAGATGTTAAGGGCTGTAGGATACAGATGTTCTTGCTTACAAGCATCGTACCAGCCTTTTAAAAAGTGAATTAATGCAAGCATGGACATGTTTCAATCAACTTCTGTTTGATATTCATACTTCCGAGTAATTTTTGTACTTAGTGTTTTTAAACTACAGCATAGCTGTGCTGTACAAAAAGTCTTACACAACTGAAAAGAACATTACCAAACAATATCCCAACAATATGTGTAAAAGTAACTCATTTTAATAGTTTCGAGGTTCTTTCACAAGGTCTCATTTTACAACTGTAAGAAATGTCAAGTTTAAATGGGATTACTTTGAAGTCGTTTTTTTACTCTTGGGGGGTTTCCTTATCTTATTGGGGTTTGGAATCAGTTTCTTTATCTTAAGCGGTTGTAACACCACAGCCTGCTGTCCTTCAACGGGCTTTCTCTTACATTTAGAGACGTCTTCAAAGGAAGTTTCCAAAAGCTCTTTGTCTTGGCTTTCCAAAGATTCAGGCTCTAAGTTGTCCCTGGAGGCTTTGAGGCTGTCTTGAAGCCACGCTACATTTAATCTGGGCACTCTGGGAATTATAGCTTCTACCTCATCCACAAAGGCAGTGGTGTTCTTTTTGAAACCCAAAGCCAGGACACATTTTAAGCCGATGACAGGGGCAACCCTCTCACTGAGCCGGGGAACCTGGCAGGCAGGAACGGTTCTGCTCACGCTTAACTGAATCAGGTGGGAGGTGATGATGGCAGGCTGCACTGACTTGCACACCAGGACTAAGAGCAGCTCGCTCCTCTCCAGAGCTCTGGTGACCTCATTAACACCGATGGCCAGCTGCTTCCTGACGTGGACAGGGGTCCACCCTGACACTTGGCGCTCGCCTTCTGGCTGCTTCTCCGTCTCCTCATTGATATCAACATCTATGCTACATTTGTCTCTGCTTTGTTTTTTTAAAAAAGGCTGCTTTTTCTTTCTCTTCTTATCCTCGATCTTCTGCAGTCCAACAGACCGAAATCTGTCTTCGAGTGTCTGTAATATGAAGAGCATATCCTCTCTCTCCAGAGGGCTCCAGCAGAGAGTATACGGGTTGTTCAACGATGTCTTTACCGTTAAAGGTCTCGTCTTCCGAACAGAGCCCCTCGCTGGTGCCCGCGGAGCTGCGGCCATTCTGAACACCCTTCACAGAGAGGGAACAACAAAGGGAATCCCTGTGAGCTCTCAGCGTGTCACTTCAGACGACCTGGGTGGTATCTCTGATTCTCGAAAGCCTGATCATATAGGACCAATTATCGGAGCAGACACATAACCTTTCTTTAAGTAATTTATTTTCTCCATTTTTTCATGACACTGTCTTTACTCATATACAGGCAATATATGAATGTTTTGCCTTACTGCATTCACAGTGAAATTCTATTTCTTTATTTCATTTATTTAAAATGTTCCACGTTTCTACTGGTTCATTAATTATTTATCCATTGAATGACTGGATGGTATTAACCTTAGAGGTTTGGCACCATTTTCGAAACTGCTTTCCAGTTAGGCTTCCAGTCATCCATAAATACATACTCGCTGACACCTCCAATGTGCAGGCCGTGGTCTCGGCCCGGGAGTTCAGCAGGGAGCGGTCCCCACGTCCACCCACCCAAGTCCCCGTATCCGCCTGCACGGAGCTGGGGAGCGGGGGCCATTCATGGTTAAACAGGTGTGACTCTCTGAATGGGAACTGTAATATACGCACATCATTAAAATTCAAAGCATCCTTTCATTCCATGCCCTTCCGTAAGTCTCCGTCCCCCCCAGACCCTAGCCTTTTGCATCTCTCTCCTAAAACATCTGATACACAGGCAGGAGTGTATGCCCCTTCCTATGGCTATTCCAAGCAAACTTCTCCTCCAGTTGGCAATTTGATGAAAACTAGGGAAATTTTGTACTGAAATTTAAAGATAGTAATCCATTGAGGAAAAATAGTAAGAAGGATCCTTACTGGGAAATATTATAAAGCACTGGTCTATGGAGCATGTGCTGTTTCTCCTTCCCAGAGGCAACTGCATTTCTCTTTCCTCCCTTTTCTTCCTCACCTTCTTCCTGAGGCTCAACTAAGAACACAGGGACCCACGTGGCAAAACTAAAGGAAGTGAAACAAGCCAGCCCTGGAGCAGTCTGGAGTTTGGAAGTGTCGCTACTACCAGGTAACCAGACTTTCTCCTTCCAGGTCATTTATCCCGCCGAGGCCAGCCTCTCCTGAACTGCCCCAACGAGGATTAAGAATCAAGTCCTCTCCCTTTAAACTTCCACTGACTAGGCTGGCTGCTGATGGAGAGGAGCAAGCGACTTTGTGGGGTGTGCTGGAATTTATGAGGCACCTTCTCCATGTATTAATTGACTCACAAAATTCCTGTATAATTGTCCAACACGTGGACGAGGGCACAGACTCAGGTTAAATACCTGGCCCAAAGTCACAATCGGTTTCCCACATCCAAATTATATGCTCTTTCCATCATGGCTGCAGCTCAAAACTAACACATGGCCTTTTAAAACATACAGGTGGCTGGTCCTTACCCCAGAAATACTGAATTGGGATCCCTGGGAATAGGCCCAAAGCATCTGTATGTGTAAAAAGCTGCCCAGGTGACTCTGATGCAGAAGCAGAATTAGGAACGGCTGGCAGAGGACAGGCAGCCTTTCCACACTGGCAGCACTGGGAATGGTCTCGTGACCTCTACTGGCCTCCAGTGTTCCTCCTCAGTCACCTTCTAACAGAAGACCAAAATTGAGCCCCTCAGGGTAAAGAAGTCAGGCCTTGTTCATGTCAGTGTCACCCACTGCTAGACACTCAGGGTCTGCGGCCTAAGCCTCTTTCTTCACACCAGCCCCACCGAGCAGCGCTCCCAGCCCCCATCCACTCCACGCCCCCCTTAAGCTCAGGGAATCAGGAAGGAGCTCACAATCCAGTGATGACTGGCAGAGGCTGGCACCACGTTTACGGTGGCCAGGAAGATGAGCAAGGCAAATAGGAGCCGACAGAGCTCTTGCCAAAATGCCAGTCAGTTAATGAGTCTGAGCATTCAAACAACACAGAATCCTTAGATAAATACTTACAGTTAAGTGCCCTGGAGGGAGAGCAAGGCCAACCTTAACGCCTCCTGTCTTCAGAACCTGCTGGGGGAGAGGAGAGCCAGTTTGGACAAGCAGAACCTTATGTCACTGAATCCAAAAACTAAGTACTGACTGATAAGGAGAAAGAAGAGTGAACTCTCTAAGGCCCTCCACACCCTGGCCCCCATCTTCCCACCAGCCTTCTCCTTACCTGCCACACCATGCCTGTTACACCCCTCCACTGAACCACAGACTACTGAAGGAGGCCACCGGTTTCTCACCTCCATGTCTTCATACAAACAACTCCCTCTGCCCCAACACCATCTTTCTTACTTCAGCAAGTATTTCTGGATTAGCCACAATGCACCAAGCCATAAAGTATTAAAGTAAAAACAGTCAGTGGACTCCCCGAGCTTAGAATCTATGAGGAAGACGTATCAGGAATTAATAATACAATACGATGTGGTGCACATTAAGGTCAAGAAACAACAGGACACTAGGGAAACGTACAGCAGTTGAGGGGTCAGGAAGCGTCTCCTGTAGGAAGTGACTCTGAACCTTTATCTGAATAATGCCTACTAAAGGGAGAACGAAGGAGAAAGAGAGTATCCCAGGGAACAGCATTAAGGAAAAGGAAAAGAGCTGAACGTCGCCAGGACAGATGCTAGAGAGAGGTGAGACATCAGGCAAGGTAGGTAAAGACGAGACGGGGAAGGTCCTTGCAAGCTTTTAGTGGCAAGCGACTGTAACGCTGAAAGCACAGGGGCACGATTAGAAAGGCACCGAGGAAAGATCTTCCCGAAGTCGGGCCTGGAAGGGTCCTTTGCCGAGACGGGAAGCAGCAAACGGCTCCTGGAGTCGTCCTGGGAAGACAGGACGGTGGCCCGCACTAGAGTCGCCGCAGAATGTACGGACAGAAGTACATGCTAGTTTAAATAGTGGAGAGAAAATCCTGGACTTAGTGATCAACGAGGGGTAAAGCAGAGAGAGGACTGAGGGAATCCTCCTGGGCTGTGGATCCGGTTGCGGGGGGAGGGGAGCCCCAGGTCCCAGGGGCTGCAGTCCTGACCCTGAGTTAACCCCTCCCCGGGACGCCGCCGCTGTATCTCCAGCCTTCGATTTACTCTTTAGCGTTCGCGGTTCTCTTCGGTTGTCGCCCGAAAGTTCTAGAGTCCCGAAGGGCCAGGACGGGGCTTTATCCTAGTAATTCTGGGACCCAACACACATTCAACACAGGCGGGGTGCGGAGCGCCAGCCAAGGCCCGGAGGCAGGAAAATACAGGAGTCGGGGCGGGGGCGGCCAGGCGGGGTGGGTGGAGGCCCTGGAGACCCGCGCGCCGGCTCTGCGAGTACCCACCGGACCCACCCGTGCGACCCTCCAGCCCGGCGGCCCCGGCCGGGCTCCCGCTCCCGAGCGCGGCGGCGCCGGCTCCACGTGCAACGCGCGTGCGCAGAGCCCTCGCCCTCCCGACTCCGCCCTCCACGCGCTCAGAGAACCTCACATTTCCTCCTTCTGCATTATAACGGTCGCTCCGGATGGAAAAGGTCGGCGCACGGCGTCGCCAAGCCCGGGAGCCCCAGAGCGACGCCGGACGTCTGGAAACCCTGAAGCTCGGGAGCGGGGGTGGAGGCAGAGGCTCGGGAAAGTGTCTTCGGGCTGCAGTGCGCAGGCGCAGTGTCTGTCTCGCGAGACCGCACGGTTGCCCTGGTAACCGTCTGCTCGCGTCTCCCCTACCTGCTCTGGGGGCCTGTGTACTGCCCGTAACGTCCTGCAGGCCGTTCCTGTCACCTGGCATCCTCTCCTTTCCAACCCAGTTTCTCCCTTTCCGCGCCTGGCAGCCTCAGCCCTCTCGCTCCTCCCCCTTCTGTGTCGGACTTGCCCCAGGGACGCAGATCCCTGTCCCAGCGCCGCCGTCTCCATCGAATCCCCGCCGAATCCCCAGCAGCAGGAAAAGCAAGACAAACGGGAGACGAAGGGTGGATTGAGGGGAAACAACGAGCTGACAGGCGACAGTGTGGGCGATCTTGAGCCCCCTAAAGAGGAGGAGAGTAAAGGCTGCTCTGAGCGCTGCGACTGCAGTTCAGAAACTCCGCATGTCCGCCCCAACCGGTGGACACGAGCGGTGACAGCGGAGTCGCTGCGAACTCGCGCACAATTGCACGACAGCTGAAGACCATTTTCAAGGTCAGGCAGCTGAGTCTGTTGCTTTGCCCTTGGCAAGAACTTAGACGACAGTGGATTGCTTCTGACCTCAGGAGCCGCCTCGCTCCATGCCTCCTTTCCGGTTCTTTTCCAGTCTGACTGAGCTGCTCTTCCTTTTCCTCTTCTAATCATCTTCTTCCCTTTCTGAGTGACTTCGCTGCTCGTTTTGTTTCCCATTTTTTGGTCTAGTTTCTATCTTTTCAATTTTCATCAACTACATAGTAGCTAACTGGCCATAAGGTAAAAAACCATAAAGCAAAAAACCATGTTGCTTTTTGTCCAAGATTATTGCAGGTTACACAGGGTAAAGTTCAGTGTGATTTTTAAAATCACAATTAGAAAGATTAAAAATAAAGTTAGAGGGGTCCCGCCTGTGACTGAGTGGTTAAAGAGTTCCCTGCTCCACTTCCTCAGCCTGGTGTTCTTGGCTTGGGATCCCAGGTACAGACCTACTCCACTCTCAGCCATGCTGTGGAGGCATCCCACATACAAAACAGAGGAAGATTGGCACAGATGTTCCCTCAGGGCCAATCTTCCTGACTTAAAAAAAGAAAGAAAGAAATTTACAATGAGTTTGAGTGTAACTACAGACTTTATTTCATAAAATGAATCCTGTTGTTTCATTGTGATGAACTGGAAACACATAATTCTAAATTAGTCTTAGAGCTAGCTTTTAAGCTGTAAGACGAAGAGAGACACACATGTATAATGGAAATACTACAATAATGAGAAGGAAATGTGTATAAGGTTTTGGTCCCCTAAGGTTTCAGATTTATGGTTCCAGTCTGTATAGTTAGATTTATAGCATCATCTCAATTTGCATTTGTTCTCTGAAGATTGCCTGCCATTACATTGCCTGGCTCTGGAGCCAGGCTGCTGAGGTTGAAAGCCTAACTTCATCACTAACCAGGCTTGTGACCTAAACCAAGCTACTTAACCCTCTCTAGGAAGGGATAATAATGGTCCCTGTTGTGAGGATTAGAAGAGATCATCTGTGTAAGGTGCTTGGCACAGTTCCTGGCCCGCAGAAAGTGCTTGATAACGGTAACTGTGTTGAATGCAGTGAGACGCTGAATTAAGAATTCAGTTAACAGGGGCAGGACCCAGTGGCGCAGCAGTTAAGTTTGTGCGTTCCACTTTGGCAGCCTGGGTTTGCCGGTTTGGATCCAGGAATGGACCTACATCCCACTTATCAAGCCATGCTGTAGCAGGCGTCCCACATGTAAAATAGACAAAGATGGGCACAGATGTTAGCTCAGAGCCAATCTTCCTCAAAAAAAAAAAAATTAGTAATTAAAAACAGAATTCAGTTAATCAAAATTAACTGTAGCCTCTATAATTTTAGCACTTGTGTTCTGTTTTAAGACTAGCAATAAAATTTCCACAAGAATGTTGCTAAAATGAAAAACTGCACTTCAAAGGTCATTTCTCTCCCATTTGTATCACACAAACATGCCAACAAAAAAGTGAGAAGAAAAAACGTTTGCCATGACTCAATTACCTCAAAACACGTTTCCTCTCTGTGTTCGCTTCTAATTTGTTTCACATTTATGTGTCCACTGACATTGTTAAAATAACATAAATTAAATTTGGGGTTCTGGTTTTCATTCAATATAACATTTTCCCATGTTTTCCAAGCATGGTTTTCAAATTATCACTTTAACACGTATACTGCATATCCTTTACTGAATGATCAGTTTCACTTTTTAATGACAGCTGTTAGTTATTTTATTGTAGAAACTCAGCGTAACACACCATCATCTCCGCCACCACCTCTCAGCCCTCCTGTGCTCAGCAGAAACTGAGAAATGGGAGGAGAAACACATCCCACACGATAGGGAGGCCTCATTCCAGGAGGAATTGCAGGGCGTGCCACCAAGGCTAGGGCAGATTCAGTCAAGCCTTGCCTACATGGCTACAGGGGGACATAAAAGGGTGCCGGGGCCTTGGCAGAGCTGTCTTTTCAAGGAGGAATTTGAAAGACCTTAAATCAGATGGTAACAGGTTTTTAATAGACTAACTTTTAGAGTTGTTTTTTTCTTAAGGGAAAGGCCTAACGTGATGTGATGCTAGCCTTTTGATTTTCCATAGATCCGAAAGAGCCAGCACCAATTTTGGGAGTAAAGTATCCATGTGATATAAAATATAGACTGCAAGCAACTGTTCAAAATATGCCAGAGATGTACTTGAACAACCCCTATAGTTTTAAAATTAAAGTACAGATATTTTTATGAATTAAATTATCACAGAATACTTTCTAAAGCAGTATGAGAATAAGTGATTGAGAAGTACTTTTAAGATAGAAATGTGTACATATGTCTGTGTATATGTATTAAGTAAAAAATACAAATAACATTTTACTTTGTTCAGTATCTATTTATTTACTTGTTTATGTTTTGCTGAGGGAAATTGGCCCTGAGCTAATGTCTTCTCCTTTTTGCTTGAGGAAGATGGTCCCTGAGCTAACATCTGTGCCATCTCCCTCTACTTTGTATATGGGACACTGGCACAGCATCACTTGATGAGCAGTGTGTAGGTCCGTGCCCAGGATCCAAACCTGTGACCCCTGGGCCACTGAAGCAGAGCACAAGACCTTAACCACTACCCCACCAGGCTGGCCCTGGTTGAATAGTTAGTGAGCATCTTTTATGTGCTAGATGCTCCATACATAAGGAGGAGGCAACTGTTTTTCTTTCTTCCCTCCCTCTCTCCCTCCATCCCTTCCATCCTTCCTTCTTCCCTTCTTTCCTTTCTTCCTTCCTTTTTTCCTTCATTTTTTCAACAGATGACAGTATTTATTGAATTCTAAGTGTTGTGGATAAAGCAGTCAACCAAAAAAAGTTCTAATGGAGGAGACAGACAAACAGAAAAAGTAAAAGATATTATGTCAGATGATGAAAACTGCTGTGGACAAAAACAAAGCCAAGCAGAGAGGAAAGGGGTGATGGGGTGGGTGACAAAAACCTGAGAGGTGACATCGGAACAAAGACCTGGAAGAGGTGAGGGAGTGAGCTGAGCAGACACCCGGGAAGGGTGTTCAGGGGTGAGGGCCCTCAGGCAGGAGTGCGCTGAGCCTGTTGGAACACCAGGGAGGCCCATGGAGCCAGAGCCTTTGAAGAAAGGGGAGGATAGGAGGAGGGGGGGAGGGAGGGGTACGAGCTTGTAGACCGGGCTAAAGATACTTTTTGTCTTGAAGGCCTCCTGGAGGAGGTGCCATCTAGGCTGAGTCTTGAAAGAGGACTCGGCGGGTGAAGAAGGCAGGAGAAGGGCATTCTGGACAGTGGAGCTGCAGCGGCCATCTATAAGCCTGGAAAACAGGGAAGTTAAGTAGCTGAGTATTCCTGGGGCAGAGTGTGTATGCGTGCGGGAAGGAGAGCCATGAGACTGTGGACCACCACTTATGTTATGCAGGGACTCTTCTGAGAAAGAGAGCTAAGCTGTCATATCAGATACTAGATCTCAGCCCTGGCTGCATCATTCCTGATGTTTGCTCCCTAGCCCACAACCTTGCACTCAGAATCTCTGGAGCTGGGAATCTGGTTTGCGTTTGTGTTTTTCCTTCCAGATGATTGGATGGGCAGGCAGAGTTAAGAAGTGCTCATCTTGACACGACTAGCCAAAGCAATCTAAAGATTCAGTACCATTCCTATCAAAATCCTAAGGGACTTTTTTTTGCTGAAATAGAGAAAACCCATACTAAAATTCATATAGAATCTCAAGGGGCCTCATGCAGCCAAAATAATCTTGAAAAGAACAGCATCAGAAGACCCAACTTCCTGATTTTAAAAACGTACTACAAAGCTACAGTAATCAAAAGAGTACGGTACTGACATCAAGACAGACACAGAGGCCAATGGGATCGAATAGAGAGCCCTGAAACAAACCCTCACATATGTGGTCAATTAAGTTCTGAGAAAGGGGCCAAGACCATTCAGTGGTGAAAGGACTATCTTTTCATCAAATGGTGCTGGGAAAACTGGGTATCCACATGGGAAAGAATGAAGTTGGACCCTTCTACAAAAATGAACTCAAAATGGATCAAAGATCTAACCTTAAGAGCTAAAAGCATCAAACTCTTGAAAGAAAACATAGGGGAAGATTTTCATGGCACTGAATTTGGCAATGCTTCCTTGGATATGATAGCAAAAGCATAAGCAACAAAACCAAAAATCGGTAAGTGGATCTTCATCAAAATTAAACCTTCTGTGAATCAAAGGACACTATCAAGAGAGTAAAAAGACAACCCACAGAAAGGAGGAAATATATTTGCAAGACACATACCCGATTTGCAATATTACTTTACACCCACGAGGATGGCTATTATTTAAAAAACCGGAAAAGAACAAGTGTTCGTGACTATATTGAGAAACTGGAACCCTCTGACATTATAGGTAGGAATGTAAAATGGTAGTGCTGCTGTGGAAAACAGTTTGGCAGTTCCTCAAAATAAATGAAACACAGAAGGACAATATGACCCAGCAATTCCACTCCCAGGAATATACTCAAAAGAGCTGAAAACAGGGACTTGACAGATACTTTTACGCCAATGTTCATAGCAGCATTTTCCATAATAGCCAAAAGGTGGAAACAATCCAAATGCCCATCAACAGATGAATGGATAAAATGTGATCTATACATGCAATGGAATGTTACTCAGCCATTAAAGGAATGAAGTGCTGATAGATGCTACAACATGGATGAACTTTGAAAAACATTATGCTAAGTGAAATGAGCCAGTCACCAAAGGAGAAATACTGTGTGATTATTACATTTACCTGAGGTACCTTGAATAGGCAAATTCATAGAGACAGAAAGTAGAGTAGAGCTTAGCAGGGCTGGAGGAGGAGGGGATGGGAAGTTATTGTTCAATGGGTATGGAGGCTTTGTTTGGGAGAATGAAAACATTTTGGAGACAGTAGGGGTGGTTACACAGCATTGTGAATGTACTTCATGCCACTGAATTGTACACTTGAAAACGGTTAAAATAGTAAACTTCATGCTATGTATATTTTACTATACACACAAAAAAGTACTTGTCTGTGGTCCCTCACTCGACAAGAAGCCTTGGGCTAGAGCGCCGCAAAGAGCAAACTGGCCTAAAAGGAAGGCGGGGACACCGTTGCACAAGGATATGCTTCGTCTTTGCACCCACAGATGCCATTTGCATTCACTATGGTCTAAAGGCGCATGTATTTTCCTCCAGTTTCAGGGATGCTGACCCTTTCAGTCTGCAGGTCACTGAATCTTACTGACAATGGTTGTTCAGTAGGGGTTATTGTCTGTCATTGAGTCTGGAGGTTTCCCAGGATTGCCTCACTGGGCTCCACAACATTCCATCAAAGTCCCAAGGGCTTTCCATATTTCCCTTTGGCCATCCTCAGAATGTTGGCATTTGCCCTTAGGCTTATCCTCTCAAGGTCACAATTTAGCTGTCACAGCTCTGATCATCACATCCTACAAAATCTCGTGGTATAAGGCAGTAAGTTTTCCCTCGTGCATTTCTTTTATTTTATCAGAAAGAAGAATCTTTCTAAGAAGTCCCAACAGACTTCCCTTCGTGGCTCATTGGCCAGAATTGCTCACATGCCCACACTTGAACCAATCACCAGCAGAGGGGAATGAGTCAAACAAGACTGGCTTAGCCCAATGATGATTCTTCTCCCGGAGATGGGCGCACCTTCCCTGAGCATATTATGGCTCCATAACTAAACAAAAGCAAGATTGTTGACAAAAACGGGGGAAAAGGGTGCTAAGTGGGGAGTAAGTGGTATCCCCAGTAAGGAGACATTTTGTTTGATGGAGTTCACTTGCAGAATATGTTAACTGGACATTAATATACACATTAATACACATGCAATATTATAACCACAAAAGCAGAATAGAAACAAAATTATAAGGCCCGTGTACTTTCAATCAGCCCTGGCTACGTATTATCACTCAAACCAAAGGCTACGAACTTCACGAGTTTAATGAGGAACATTAGACAAATGGGAGATTGTTGCCAGTGATGTTTTGAGAAGATAAAGCCCTGAGGTAGCCATTATATCTCGTTAGTTTGGGTAAAAGGTGAAAGATATTTATGAACCTTTACTTTGAAGACTCAAAAAATATAAATATTAAACCAAATTAAGGTAACAGTGCCTCCTGTCAGATTTATTCTTTCTCTGAAGCTTGTTACAAGGAAATGGTCCTGGCTAGTTTTGCTGCAAAGAGTCCTCTGGAGACATCCTCACACTAAAATGATGTGAAATGTAACCTGGTCTCTTTTGGGAAATTATATTAATTGTTGTTTCAGAAAATTATATTACAATGTTTGTTGTACAAAATTATTTATTCATCTAATGTTGTAATATAATCACCAGCACTGTAATCACTAACTCAATTTTAGGACATCACTGAGTTTGGTTTATAACTTTACTAGTAATGAAGTGACTTGAGGTCATTGCTTAGTCAGAAAGTATGAAGAACCCTGTTTTGATTTTCTCCCTATAGACCTGTTTATACTCAATCTGGTAGCACTTATAGACTCGTTTCATGTAACAACAGAATAGGAGTCTTTTCTCTCACACTACCATCCTTGCACACTTGTGAATATTCATCACTGACACATGTTTAGACCAATCACCACAAACAAATCCAACCAATCACACAAAACCATATATCAGAAATGCATAACATATAATACTAAATATAGCATTTTAAAACACTTAGATTTATGAAAAAGCTAAATCTCTGATTAGTGACTCATACAATAGTAAGGTTAGCCTCATCCCAGAAGATGTCACAAAGCAGGAAAGAATATAACATGGGCAGAAAATTTTTATCTATGTCCTTAAAAAGTATCTTGGAAAATGCAGTTTGTGTCAGGTTTAACTTTAAGTGTAGACATTATGAGTACTTCAAAGCCAAAACTTACTACAGCTTTTCAAACTAGAAATGAAAAGGCCCTGGAAGCTTCCTAGACGTTTTCATTTCTAATAAGGTAAAGGTTGATAGCTATCACCCATCTAAGCAATAAGCTATTTGGTGTCCTCAAGAGCTTGCTTACAAGAGTGAAGTGTTCTAGAGTCCCAAAAATCAGCAAACCACTGTTGATTATCCCCAGCTTTGTTGGGTCCATTTCTTGCTTTGGCCTCACAAAGAGCCATTGTTATGCAATTTCAAGCTTCTGTTTAGTCCCAGGCTGGGGGCTGTGTTTCATTCTTCTAGCTCAGGAAGCTCATTTTCAGTGACCTGAAGAACCCTGACCAAGTCTCCTCCTTGACATCGTGGAGTTTCGTCTATTCTGTTTGTTATTAAGTTTTACCATTCCCCCCCATTTTTTCTTTCTTCTTTTCCCCCTTTTTCTTTATGATTCTTTTTTTCTCTCTCGTTTTCATTTTTTGTTTACTCTTTACTGTGCCTTCTTTTCATCATTCCCTTTTTTCAAATTCTTTTTTTTCTTCCTCATTTTTTCTTGTATTCGCTTTGTTACTATCTGTTCTTGTTTAGCGGCATGTTTGCCTGGCGTTGGGTTTTGATGCCATTATAAAAATCAGTTCATCAGGTCGACTCTGGAAGTCATTTCCTTTTGTGGTGATTTATGCAAAGCTTTTCATCAGCTTTTCCCAATTTTAAGTTGACCTTGGGACATCTTGACTCCAAGGTCAGCAGTAAGTCCAACACGTTTCAGGGCCTCTCAGCCAGCTCTGCTGAGGAGGAGAGCCAAACTGGCAAAGACCAACTCTGAAGACCATCACCAAGGGTAACTTGACCAAGTTGAAGTTGGCTCAGAACATCCCGGCTTGAGAAAGAGGTAGCTGTGAAGGTCATTAACAAGATTAGCAGAACTCCTCCAAACTCCAGAGACTGTCCCCCAAACAAGAATCATGAAGGCGTTGAACTGTCCCAAAATAATGATTTGAAGTGATCCCGACTGAGGAAACACTCTCCCTTGTCATGGAGAAATCTAATGGAAGAGAGCTGTTTGAGTTCCTAGTGGCTCACGGCAGTCTACAGATAAAGACACCCTAGACGAACTCCAACAGTTAGTGTCTGTGGCACCGCGACACTACAAGTGCTTTGTTCATAGAGTTAAAGGCAGAATCCTCTGCTCTTGGAGGCTGACATGAAAATCAACTTTGAAGACTTTGGCATAAGCAATGTACAAGCTGAATACCTCCTTGGGCAGTCCTCCTTTATGCTGCCCAGGGACTCTTCAAGGACCAAATATGATGGACCCGTGGTAAATGTGTGGAATCTGGATGTGATGCTCTGTATGATGGTCAGTGGATCCCTGCCTTTTGATGGACCCCGGGCTTCCAGGAGCTGCAGGTACTCAAAGCAGTATACTATATTCCCATTTCCGTGTGCAGGAAATGTGGAAAACTGCTCAAGAAATTTCTCCTTCTCAATCCCAGCAAGAAAATAACTTTAGAGCCCATCAAGAAAGATCCACAGATGAGTAAAGGTCATGAAGATGAACTAAGTCCTTATGTGGAGCCACTCCCTGACGCCAAGGAATCTTGGCCAACCGACTTGATGATGTCCTTTTGTCACACAAGGGAAGAGATCCAAGACTCGCTGATGGGCCAGAAGCACAACAAAGTGATGGCCATGTATTTACCCCTGAGATACAAGCCAGCCAAGCTGGAGGGCCCTGTCATTGCCCCGAACCCCAGGCTTCAGCTGATCTAACCAGCAGCAGCAGCACACTTTCCTCATCTCACAAGGTACAGCGTGAAGTCTCTGCCAACACACAGCTGTGGAGATTCAGCAAGCTGGCTAATCCCACCTTGAATTCCTATTCAAAGAACATTCAAAAGAGCAATGCAGGACGTAAGTTGCCTGAGGAGGGCCAGGTGTCAGGATGGAAGGGCAGCAGCAAAGTGAACAGGGCTGCCAGCCCCTTCCCTGCCTGGAGAGGAAGAGCCCACCTCACCTCCAGGAACAGCCATGTCTCCACCAGCACGAATTCATGCAGGAATCCCCCTTTTTCAGTGGGCCATCTTGGCCAGAACTCCACACAGAAGGGCAAAGACAGCTTCATGGTGCCAGGGTCCAGGGCCTCCACAGCCTCGGCTCCTCCCCCACCCAGCTCCCTGGCAAGGCCCCACCTGCACCAGGGGTCCAAGTGCGCCTCCATGCAGCCCAACCAATGCTTGGGGCTGGACCCCACAGAGGGGACCTGGGAGCTGCCCCAGCCCAGCACAGTCTCCCAGTGTGTCCCCTTGGCCCCTTCCTCCACTCACACATCAGAGGCAGTGGCAGAGCCACAGAAGGAACCAATTCCCCAGGGGGTGTGTCCAAAGGCAACTCCATCCACATGGGCAACCTCAGACAGATGGGCAGCCTCAGCCCCTCCTTGTGACAACAGCCAGGGCCGGCAGGGAGCCAGTGGGAATTTCTTGAGCAGCTTCATCTGTGACTTAAGACACCTGTGTTTCAGGTTTGCCAAAAGGGCATGAAAGCAGAGACCAATGGGAGAAGCTCAAACCTCATGTCTTGGGAGCAGAGGCAGCGAAAAACTGTGGGGACGCCCAGTAGCGCTCCTTACACTCGACATGGAGTATGAAGATCATGAACTTCCGGGAGCCCAAGGAGAAGGCGCAGGAGGTGGGCCAGGAGCCGACGCAAACGGCGGCCAGCGCGAGGGGAGCGGGAAAGCCTCGCTGCTGTGTCCGCAGAGGCCTGGCCGCAGTGCCTTGAGGATGGAGCAGCCCAAGAGTGGCGCCCTCTCTCCACGGAGTTTCAGGCAGTGGAGAACGCGCCCCCGCGGCCCTCTAAGATCCCTGCAGCCTAACGTTCAAAGGCTGCCAGGAGCTTCCAGGGAGACAGGAGGAGAGGGACCACTGCGTCCCCACCTGGGCAGCCTGTGGACACCTCGGGGGTGTGGCTATCTGTGTTTGTGCTGGGGCCGCCCGGGCCTCGCAGCCTTGTGCCCGCTGTGCCTCCACGCTCGCGGGCCACGGCAGTTGGGGTTTTCAAATGGCAGTTTGCTAACGTCTCAGAACCTTAACGGATTCTTCCGGGAAAAGCCTCATAAGGGACTTTCACTGAGGGGCCTCACTAGCATTGATCGCCCACCAATGTGAAAACGGGTTTAGAGTTTATCCTAAGAGAGTTGGGTGCCGCCGGTATTCCAAGACACTCACTGCGACTGCAGGTTGGAAAATGAATGGGATCAACAGCTGAGCTTCCCTTGTCCTTCAAAGTGGCTTTAACCCAGGGATTGGAAGGAGGGAGGCAGCAAGAGGAGAATCAGCTCAAGTGTCCTTGGCTGCTGTGTGACCTTCTCTGGCTTGTCATTTTCCCCACAATTTATTCCAGGACACAGAAACAGGAGGATGCTTTCCCCACTTGTTCTATGTACTGACACAATGGTGACACTAAAAATCAAAACAGGACATTCTGAGAAAGGGAAGTTAACACATGGATGCATCACAACCACAACAAAAACCAAACACCCCTCAAAGCATAGCAAACAATCCAGCAGTGTGTGTGTGTAGGGACACTATATCAAGACCAAACTGAGATTAATAAGGAACTCAAGGTTGGTTTATCACTTGAAAATCAATTAATGTAAGCCATCTCTTTAAAAGATTAAAGGAGAAACATCATATAATCATCCCAATAGAGACATCAAACAAAGCTTTTGTAGAAATTCTACGTAGTTTCCATACTGCAGGTCCCAGCGAGTGCAGAAATGGAAGGAAAAGAAAGAAACGTGTGAGGGCTGGAAAGGAAGACATGAAGCTGTCATTATCCATAGACTGTAGTTCGCTATGCAGAAAACCCAAAATCATTTACTGAAAAATATTTAAAATTGAAAAGTTTTATCAAGGCTGCTAGATAGCCAATCTACAAAAATCAATTTCCTTTCCCTGTATCAGTTATAAACATAAACAATTAAATTTTTTAAAAGATGCCATCTACATCATCAAAAGTTATGAAGTTACCTTGAAATAAATCTACAAGAGATGTGCAAGTCCTATGGGAAAAATTTAAGAACTTTCTTTGAAAACACTAAATATAAGACAACTATTTGAAAAGATGTTTGGGCGTCATGAATAGTAAAACTGTGTCATAAAGATATCAGCCTCTCCGCCCCCACCCAATTGGTGTAGAGTTTCAAAGCAAGTCCAGATCAATTCAAGGAGTTTCTTTTATGGAACTTGACTCATGGGTGTTAAAATGTATATAGAAGAGCCAAGTGCACCAAACAGCACTTCCCGAAGAAGAACCAAATAGGGAGGATTTATCGATTAAGACATGGTGACCCACATGGAGGGATAAACAAATGGAGAGCCCCTAAAACTATTCTGCAGTTGCACCTCCCATTTTTCTCTTAAACCCGCTCTAATGAGGCTTTGCCCCTCCCCACTGCATCAAAGCTTCTCTTAACGTCATCAGTGATCTTGACAGTGACCTAGATTCAATCGTTAATTCGCAGTCCTCAACTGACCTGACATACTTTCTCAAATCATGTGCTTTCCCAATCCCACACTCTCTTGGTTTTTCTCTTACCTCAGTGATCACCTCTTCTCCATCTCCTTTGCTCGTTCTTCCTCTTCTCCCCAAACTTTTATTAGTGTTGGGATTTCCCATGGCCCCATCTTCAATCTTCTTCTCTATACACATTCAGTTTCTAGGGTCCTCTGGTCTCAAGGCGCTAAATACTATCTCTACATTCTTGAGTCCCAAATGTTAAACACCCCACCAGACTAGACTTGGACGTCCAACTGCCCATTTGACATCTTCACTTGGATGTCCAATATCTCGAAAGTACCATGTCCAAACTGAACTTCTGATCTTTGCCACCCCACCAAACCTGTTCCACCCAGGGTCCTTCCAGTCACTCAGACCAAATGTCTTGCGGTGATCCTGACTCCTGGCTTTCTTTCACACCCCGTGTAGAATCTATCCGGGACTCCTGTGGACTCCACTTTCAAAATAGACCCAGAATGTGAACTGTTTCTCACTACCTCCACTACTGCCACCCGAGTTTGAGACCCCCATCCGTTCTTCTCTGGATTATTATTACAATAAGGATCTTGCTTCCAACCTTGTTCCCCTATAGTCTATTTTCAACACAGCAACAAGAGTGATCCCTTTAAAAAGTAAGTCAGATCATGTCAGTCCTCGCTCAAAACCCTTCAAGGGTTCTGTTTCCTTCCCCCTGAAAGCCAAATGCCTTTGTGCAAGGCCTTGTCTGATCTGGTCTCCACCTCCTGTTCTCTGACCTCTTTTCTTACTACCCTGCTCCAGCCACACGGGCTGCTGGCTGTTCCTCACGGCTGCCAGGGAAGCTCATTCCTTAGGGCCTTTGTCCTGGATGCTGCCTTTGTAGGGGACACTTTTCCCCAGGGACCTTCCTGGCCTGCTCCCTCACCTCCTCCAAGTTTTTACTCTGATGGCATCTTCTAAAGAGACCTACCCTCCCCATCCTATTTACAATGGCACGTCCCCTCCTCCACCCCACATACCCAAGACTCTCCACCCCTTTTACTCTGCTCTGTTGAAAAAATAGCACTTAGCACCTAACATCTTTTAATAGACTATATTATTTGCTTATTATGCATATTTATTATCTGTCATCCCCTACCAGATGTAACACAAGAATAGGGATGTTTGTTTGTTTTGTTGACTGATGTTTCTTAAGAACAAAGAACAGTGCCTGGCTCATATTAGGCACTCAGCAATTATTTGAATGAAAAAAAGCACGCAGGAAGGTAGAGGATAGGGTGGAATGGAATCAGGAGTGTCACAGATGGAAAGGTAATGTTGAATTTCTTAAACTAGTGATAGGTTCATAAAGGTGCCCTTTATTTTTTAAATTTTACAGATACCTATATGTATGTATGTATATTGGCTTATGATTAATATTTAATAAAATGGTAAAAAAAAGAATTTGATTGTGTATCCAAATTGACTTACTCCCGAACGGTTCCAGAAAGCTGTGTTTCCACTGTACCTAGGATGTTATCATCACTGGACAGAGGATATCATTGTTTCCATTGTCTCTTCTTTCTTTTTGCTCCGGAGACAAGACACCCATGTGTCTGGCATCCAGTCAGGGGAAGACAACCCAAGACAAGAACATGCTTTGAAAAGACTCCTTAAAAGAACATTCTAGACTTCTAGAATAAAACAGAGCACAGTATACCTTTTCCCTTCCCTTCTCCTGATTTCTTACAATGACTATAATGCCAAAATGTCTCCACTGCAGATACACACGGATCTTGGAGCTCACTGCAGTGTTCCCTGCTGAGACACTGATAAGACCCAGCAGAGAAAACACTCCGCTCTGAGCTGCCTTTTGCCTCTGTACCTCACGGTGCACGTCCCATCATCCAGGAATTTAAAAAATAAAAAACAAAACCTTTTTTTTCCTAACGTTTGCTTTTTGTCTGTTACTTGGAAATTCATTGATTTTACCATGAAAAGATATTCGAGGAGGAAAAAAACAAAAACGAAGAGATTTACATGACAAAGTAGCAACTACCTTTTAAATGTAGTTTTATGCAAAAACAAGCTAAAATGTTTTCAGGCCTTTCTTCACCTGTCTCTTGCATTGTTAGTACCTTGTCGCCTTCTTAGACCTTTCAAATGAGTAACTTTCTTAATACTGAGTTTGTGGTTTCCTCCAGTCACCTTGCCCCAGGAATGCTTCTATTTAAATGAAGAATCGGAAATTAACCCCTCATATGACCAGCCAATGTGGTTCCAGTTCTTTGAATGTAATCAAATGTGAATCACAACCTCACTCTGTGTGTCTGTAGACTTGGAGTGACATTGGGTTTGTTCCCACGGAGAACAGGGACAAATTGAATAGGCATGTGGCCCTGGGCCTTCACCATAATTGAAAACTAGCTGGGTGGTTGCAGCACCTGCTCAGAATGTAAGTGTTTTTGCTTTACATAAAGAGGAGAAAAGATGCAAACTCCAAGGCTTTTTCATTCTTGATGAACTGTGCTTAGAGACGAGTGGGGAGACAGGAGAGGTTTGAATAAAGGCAGTCTACCGTCCAGGTTTCTAGGAATTATGGGCGGGAGAGAAAGTACATATAAAAGAGGAATGCCAAGCGAGGTCCGGGCCCTGGGGAGACCTCTTTGGATTTCCTGCAAACAACCTCTCGAGAAAGAACAGAGGAGCGAGCCAAGAGCGGAGAGGAACGCATTTAAATTCCCAACTCTTTGCCTTCCACTTGCAGCGAGGCTGGCAGCTGACACTCCTAACGCGGGGCCTCGTGGGCCTGGGCGGGCTCAGTGAGCAGGGTGGATGCCACTCTCTGCCCAGTTCCGCCCCCTCATCCCGGCGGCCAATGGGAGCCGGCCGTGCCCTGGGGCGCGGCCAATGGGAGCCAGTGGGCGGAGGCGCGCTGCCTTCTAAGAAGCGGCGGGTGTTGGGGGTCTGGGGAACCCAGCGCTGGAGTGCGGCGGTAATCGGCTTTACCACCATGTCCCTGCAGGTGAGCCCGAGGGTGGCAGGCCGCGCGGGAGGGCATGCTCCCGGGAGGGAAGCGCTCACGTGGGGAGCGGGGCTGCCGTGACGCCCCCCCGGGAGACGGTGCATCTCGGACCTGGCCCCTCTGCAGCTGATGCCCGCCGTTCTCGCCCCCCGGGAGCGGTGCGTGGTGACCCCCGAGGACACGCCCACCCCCTCGCGAGCGCCCCCTTATTGCAGTGGAGACAGCACCCGTGCCCTCTGTTGATGGTGAGCCGGGCTCCCTATGGCAACTCTTGTAACCCCCGGGGATTTGGTTGATCGCAAAGCCAGCCCAGGCCCGGGGAGGGCGGACCCCGGGCTGGTCCGTGGGACGCGCGAGCCCTGCTTGAGCCCGCTCTGTCCATCTGGGAGAGAGGGCGAGGGCAGCCGGGGTCTCACCGCGTCCCTAGCTCCTTGGAACATCCAGGGGCTCGCTTAGGCAAGGGTTTTTCTGAAGAGCAGACATCTGTAAAACTAGTATTTAAAAATACTGTTTTTCTGATATGTGAAAAAATATATGTTCAGGGTGGAGATTTTGGGGGAAGAAAACAAATAGAAAGCAAATAAAAACATCAGGAATTCCTTCACCCAGGTGATAACCACTGCTAACCTGATGGGTCACTTTCTCGAGTGTGTGAGAAATGTGTATGTGCGCATGCGTACGTGCATGTCTCTCTGTGTAGGTAGATACACCGATTATGCTATTTATGTATATACAGTTTTGTTCCTGTGCTTAAGACTATAAGCGTTTTCTCATCATTAAATATTCTTCCAAAATATCATTTTTTAGAAGTCTGCATAAAAATTTTAGGGAATGAGCATGGTTGGCTTCTTAAGTCATTCATCGGGCAGTATGTTCTGGTGGGTAAGGGCGCACACTCCGGAGTCAGCCGGGTTCTAATCCAAGCCTCACCCCTTCTAGCCTGTGACATAGTTACTCATCTAAAAATGTGCCTCAGTTTCCTCATCTAAATATGGAGGAGAGAGACTGTTAAGATTAAAGGAACTGCGTGTATGGAGCATTTAAAACAGCACCTGGCGTGTGGTCAGTGTCCAATAAGGATAAGCCTCGAACATTTAGATATTTTTCGCTTATGTTTGACTTATGTCATTCATATTAAACTTGCCCCCAAATAATCAAATCTTACAATATCAAAACTTTCTTCCTTTTTAGCTTAGTACTTTGTTTTGTTTGGCAAGACAAATGGGATTTCTTTTTTTGTTTGAGCAAGATTAGCCCTGAGCTAACATCTGCTGCCAGTCCTCCTCTTTTTGCTGAGGAAGCCTGGCCCTGAGCTAACATCCATGCCCATCTTCCTCCACTTTATATGTGGGATGCCTACCACAGCATGGCTTGCCAAGCAGTGCCATGTCTGCACCCGGGATCCGAACCAACAAATCCCGGGCTGCCGAAGTGGAACGTGCACACTTAACTGCTGCGCCACTTGGGCAGCCCCAACAAATGGGATTTCTAATTCAGCTATGACCTCCAAATTTTATTTTAAAATTACAATATATTTACCTCCACGGCAAAGCTTTTAGGAGAGCTGACAGTCATGTAAACTGGACATCATTCTTTCTTAGACGATGAAGCTAAAAGGTAGACTGCTTCAAGAAGATGCATCTTTTCGAGTCTGGGAGATTCATGATTTTACAGACACATTTGTATGATCTAAGAACCATGCAGTTCCTTGAGTGTGAGAATTTAGGATCTTCCTAATTCAATTCCTCAGTGGGAAAGGATTGCTCAAAAAGGCATTGTCAACCGCCTGTGTGGGATGCCCATATTCTTGGGCTGCAGAAAGTAAAGCTAGATTAGGTGAGAGTCACCCCCAGAGGCTGTCTTCAGCTGCAGTGAAATTGAAAGGAAATTCACAGAGAGGCCGGCTGGTCAGTACTCCTCGGTGGGGAGAGACGGGTTCCATCCAGGAAGGCAGGATGCACCCACTGGGAGGGTTGGTGGTGACACTGGGGTCACTGCTGCAGCAGCAGTGTGGCCAGGGGGCACTGTGGTGAAAACACGAACAGGAGAGGGTCTAGGCAGAGGCACATTGTTCTGAAGAATCTCAACCACAGTTGCGAGGGAAGTGATGCACACATGCATTCATCCAGGGCGCTGAGGACCTAGCTCCTCTGGGTAAACCAGCTCAGCAGAGGCTGAAATTCCTCACCCAAAGCAGCGAGCCCAGCTCCACTGTAGCACAGGAACATGACTAAAGTTTCCCTTTTGCCCAGAATGCTTTGAAATTAAATGTAAACAGCTGTACATTTAAAGCTGTTTCTCACCTGCAATAACTTTCAGACCCTCCTAATATCCACTCACTTATTCATTCATTCAACAAGGGGCTCAGACAGGCTCGCACCACCTGCCAGCACTCTGTAAGGAGCGGCTCCTGCTTCCAAGATGAATATTTATGGCTGCCCTCTGTTATGGATATCTGGAGGAACGAAAAAATACAGTCCCACCCAGCCTTTGTGTTGAGCCCTAATAAATGCCATTCATTCCCCTGGAACACCCTTCCTTGCTCCTGTGCATCCAGTAAACATATGAACGCCCAGGCTCAGCTAAGCTCCATCTCCTTTGGGAATGTTTCTCCCACACCTGCTGCCGCTCCCTCCTCTGCGCTCCCAGAGCACCCAGCCAGCTGCTTCTCTATTAGAGCAAGTATCACACGGTCGTTGCTGACCTGCTGCTCATCTCCCACTCGACTCTGTGCTCCTTGGCTGCTCTGTTCATCCTTGTCTGCCTAGCCAAGGCCTGGCCCCTCCTATATATTCAATACGTCTGTTAAATAGTATGATCGGAGGGATGAGCTCTGAGTGGGCAGAGTCAACAGAAGGAAATCAAGAATATTTACATTCCAAATCCTTTAATCCTAACACCTCACAGAGGTGGTTGGTATCTTTTCTTTTGGCTGAAGCTGAATCGCAGAGAAGCCGCATTGCTTGCATAGAGTCCCAGGGTGGTGTGTCTCAAAGCTAGAGTTCAAACTCAGTATCCTGATGCTGGGCCAGTGTTCTTGCTCTACAGCTCCTCTGGTTGGGCTGGGAAAGGCCTGATGGAGGAGGGCCCATGGGAGCCACACCACAGCGCAGGCGTGTATCAAGTCGAGGCGCCTTGGAAGGGCATGCAGGACAGAAGGAATGACCCTGGGCCCTGCTCTGAAATGGGCTTCCCTACCCTGGGAGGGAGGGGGGACGGGGAGCCCTGAAATTGCGTGGGAAGCTGTGTGGGGGGCTGAACACGGGTGGGGAGGGTCCAAGACTTTCATTAGGTTCTCAGATGGTTCCCTACCCCCCTAAAATATGAAGGACAATTTTCCAGAAACTCCTTCCTCGAAGGCAGGGACCGAGCGTGGTTTTTGAGAAGCCTTGGGATTCTAATCAAGGCGTGGCTTGCCAAAAGGAATGGAGTTGCTGTCACTGGAGAATGGCCTGAGATTTTAGCTCCAACAGAACACCTGAGGTCCCTGATGAAGCTGAAGGGGGAGGCCCCTACGCCTCTCTGAATAGCACTGCCCGGCCTCGCCCTTGGGAAGCCCTGAGCACTAACGCAGCATTTTAATTTTGTCCTTATTGTGGACACTATGTGCACATTATAGAGCATTTGGAGAGTATGCAAAGTATTAAAAAACCAGAAAACTTACCAGTAATCAGAGGCCAATTACTGTTCACGTGTTTTAGTATATTTCTTTCTAGTCTTTATTTTTCTACATAACTTACAAAGCTGAGTGTATAAAAGCAATTTGGTATTCTTTGTTAAATCATAAAGTATTTTTCCTGTCTTGCTTCATTGCAAGTACTTTTTTCAGTTTTTTCTAGAACTAGTTTTTTTTTCTTTTTCAAAGAGCCTTATAAAAAATAATAACAGCTAACTTTTGTTGAACACTAGCCATGTGCCAGGCACAATTTTAAGTATTTTCCATATGCTAACTTATTTAAATCCTCCTAACAACCTTGTGGATAGGTGGCGCTATTGTCCCATATTACGGGTGAAAAAAACAGACACAGAGAGGTTAAGTAACTTGCCCAAGGTCACACAGCTTGTAAGTGATGAAGATGAGATTCAAACCAAGGCAGTCTAGCTCCAGAGCCTATGTTCTTAACCATGGCATTGTGTATAAAGCAGCTGACAATTTCCTAGAAAGACACTCAGAAAGATGAGGCAGGGGGTGCATCCGTTGTCATGTGCACCCATGCTCCTCAGACCCCCCCATAATGATTAACGAGGAGGCTGGGCCATTTTCAAGGTTATTTAGGTTGGAGACCCTTGTCTCTGGTTTACAAGTGATTTTGTTCATCACAAAACAGCTGTCCTAGTTGTGGTACTGTTCCGTCTTTGGCCCCGGATGGAGGTTGTACCCAGCGACTCTGCTGAGGCCCTGGGGGTCTGCCGCCGCAGTGGGCCTGTCCTCTCTCCACCGGGCCTTTGGATCTGTGGACGACAAGGGAGGTGTGGCCCTGGAGAAGGAAACTGGGAGACGGAGGGAGGACCCCTCGCTGAGCCTGTCTTGTTTGATACCCAGGCTACAGGCGCTTCCTGCTTTAAAACAAATAACAAGGTGAAATACAGTTTATTTAAAAAAAAGAAGAGAAAATTTCTATTAAGGAAAATAATCACCAAAGCCCTTTGTAGATAAGCTAAGAGAGGAAAGGGATAAACCTTGTAGGAGCGCTCAGGCCCCAGGGGAGGAGGAGGCGGACCTCGTCCCTATGTGCGATATGCTGAGGGAAGGCTGCTGGCCGAGTCCCGGGCCAGGGCCCTGGGCCAGCCTGAGGGTCCTGGGGAGTCAGGCAGGTTGGGGCTCTCGGAGCTAATTCACAAACAGGGAGGACAAAGTTTATTACCCTGTGTATTTGTACAGAGTTTCCACGCAGCCCGTTAGTTTTCGCTCATCGGCTCTCAGTTGGCTAAACAACTTCTCCTTTTAGGAAATCAGTTGAAATAAGTCTTAGAAATTTTGGTCTCAAGGTTTAAAGGAATCTTTACAAGCAGCTCAATGAAGTCAGAAATATTGTCCTGAGAAACTAGCTAGTCCACCAAATGGGTATAAATAACACTGATGTTGAAGAATGCAGGCAAAGAGGCACTGGGAGATAAAGGGTCTGGACGAAGATGTTAATTGTAGCAAAGTTGTTGCATGTAGCAAAGTGGATTTAGGAAGAAGAGGAGGAAGTGTCCAGGAGGATGATCAAGAAAGCTGGCCTGAGTGTAATATTATTTAAAAAGAATTAATAGAAATGTTTGTTTATGTGCTTTTAACTTATAAGAAAAAATGTGTATTTAACTTATAAGAAAAAAATGTATCAGATGGTTGATATATGAGAAATTTATACCTGATATATATATATATGAGAGAAAAATATATATATATATATATATTTCTTTTACCTTTTTACTACCTTCACTCATTTCTCCCACCGCCCACCTCTGGCAACCACCAATCTGTTCTGTTTCTATGAATTTGGTTTTTTAAAATTCCACATATAAAAGAGATCTCAGGCTATTTATCTTTGTCCGTCTGACTTGTTTCGCTTAACATAATGCCCTTGAGGTCCATCCATGTTGTTGCAAATAGCAACATTCCTCCTTTTGTAATGACTGAGTAATATTCCATTGTTTGCGTATATATCACATTTTCTCTATCCATTCATCCATCAGTGGACACTTAGGTTGTCTTTAGGTCATATGGACATTTTAATATTAATTTTTCTGATCCATGAGCACAGGCTAGCTTTCCATTTATTTGTGTCTTCTTCAATTTTTAACCATAGATAAATTGAACATTTTCCATATTAAAAATTTTATTTAGTCCGTATCTTGTCTATCTATCAGGTAAGCACTGGGAGAATTGTCGAGGAATTAAAATAAATAAGGATAATTCTGGTGGAACCAGAGCGGTAATTGTTCATTTCTGTTTGAAACCTCCCTCCTCCTTTTTGGGTTCCCACTGCTTGGTGGTAAATGCCCCCACAATAGATGGGCCTGCTGGCAGTTAGCAAATGCACCATGTGCCTTTTCTCCTTTTTGCTCTAGGCTGAGTTTGACAGGGTCGCAGAAGACGTGAGAAAGCTGAAAAGGAGGCCAGATGATGCAGAACTGAAAGAACTCTATGGGCTCTACAAACAATCTGTCATTGGAGACATCGACATTGGTAGTCTATCATTTTAAAAATAATACATTTCACTTGAACAATGTTTATAGAAACATGGGGTGAAAAGTAAACTTGAAAATATGTCTATCCTTCTTTTGGCAGAGTGTCCGGCAATGTTAGATTTAAAAGGCAAGGCAAAATGGGAAGCATGGAACCTCCAAAAAGGTGCTGTGAATTCTTAAATAAGTTAAACAAACCTTCTTAATTTCCCAACCCATCAGTCAGTGAGATCATCTGTTTGTGTCTTTCTAGGGTTGTCAAAGGAAGATGCCATGAGCGCCTATGTTTCTAAAGCTAGAGAGCTGATAGAAAAATATGGAATTTAGAATTCAGCAGATGAGAAATTTTTCCCTTTGAAGTCTTCATAACGGTATCATGACCTAGCACTTAGGTGAGAAATACACCGTGAACTCTTTACGTATCGTGTGTATTTTTGCTATTAACATGAATTGTAATCCTTAATTAGAAGTATGCTGAAACCACATATTTAACTAAATTTTACTTGATAAAACCAAGTGATTTAATTTGAAAGTTCTTAAAAATAATGCTGCTCTGGGAGTAGGTGCACAAAAACATTAGCAAGTGTTGGTTCTTTTGTCTTATCTGTTTTTCTGCAATGAGTTAGTGCTATTGGTGTAATGAAAACAGTTTATTAAGAGCCAGTGACAAGGCCCTTCTTTGGTTGTGCCATGTAGCTTTGGGGTGCACACTGACTCAGGGCTTTCGCAATCACAGACATACCTGGTTCCCATCCTTTCTCTGTGACTTATTTACTCGGTGACCTGAGACAAGTTACTTAACCTTGCTAAGCCTCATCTATAGAGTAGGGAAAAGAATGTCAGTCTCACGGGGTTGTAAGCATCGAAGGAGATAACTGTAATCATCATACCTTCATTTTAAAGCAAATGCTGTATAAAACCACAAATAAGCCCCAAATTTTTGTTAATAAACTTATGTGTCTATCTACAACTCTTCAAAGAAAGAAAAAAACCATCATGGAGCTATCAACTATTTTTCTTTAAATTTTGACGTTTAAGGTAAATCCAAAAATCAGACAGAAATGTAGTATCTAGTGATAAGAAACTGTACAACTGCTGTGCCTCTTATGTTTAGTTTTATCAGAGGGAAAATGTAGATTCTGGAATATCACTTTGGCCCAATTCTCAGTCTTTCCTGCTGGTACACAGGCTCCCTGAAAGAAGTCAGAGTCATTTTAACAGTTCTAAAATCTGTTTGAGAGTCCATAGGATAAATAGCCCCAATACAGTGGACCTGCATAAGAGTTTAGGTTTGATATGGTATGGCCAGAGGAATAGATTGATTTCATGTTACTTTAAAAAAAAAAATCTAGATTGACTAGATGAATTTTCAGGGAATTATGCTGAGTGAAAAAATGCCAGTCCAAAAAGGTTGCATACTGTATGATCTCATTTATGTCACATTCTTGAAATGGCAAAATTATGGATAGAGAGGGCAGAATAGTGATTGCCAGGGAGGAGGGGGGTGGGCGTGGCTACAAAAGGGCAGCAGGAGGGATGCTGTGGTGATGGAGGATAGAAAGTTCCACATCTTGACTGTATCCATGTCAATATCCTGGTTGTGACATTACACTGGAGTGTTCCAAGATGTTACCATTAGGGAAAGTAGTAACTCTGTACTATTTCTAACAACTCCATGTGAATCTACAGTTATCTCAAAATAAAAAGTTTTTATGAAAAACGAATCTAGCTTGATTTCTAATCTGGAGTATTTTGGAAAGTCAAGATGATTCTCCTCTCTACTAAGTTTTGCCTAAAGATAGTCAGAAGTCTTCCACGATGGAGTCAACGTCCAAATCCAGCAAAGGGAGACATCACCAATGATAGGCCTGGTCTCTTCCAATCGAGGGCCTGGAAACTCTTCAAGCTCTTCCCACATGGACTCACCTCCACCAGGCGGAGAGGCTGGCTGGAAGACCCACTCCAAAAGCCTGGCACTGGCAGCATCATGACATTCCCATTTGCAGACTATCTTGACTAAAAAGTTTTCAAGTGAATAATCACAAATCTAAATTACTTTTGTACCAATCTTTCTGTTAAGGGAGCCCTCGGAATCATATCAAACCTAAGAGTTAAGCACAGCACATACTACACATTTAACATAAATTGCTTGATGCTATTTTTAGCCCAAATTTATTTTGCGAATTCTAGCTCAAAGCCTTCCCTCCCTAATAAATTGCATATTATTTGTGCTTTGTTAAAAAGGAGTGATAAATTCTGAAAAATACCTCCTGTATGCATTTTCCTTCATCTTATTTACTGACATGGTATGTGTATTATTTTAAAATCATAGCAAAAACATGCACCCATATTATGTGATCATGAACAAATCAATGCTTTAAAAGCTAACATTTTAGTATGTTACGCTGTGTCAGGCAGTTGAAGTCATAAGGAAGAGACATCGGTTGCATCAAGTAGTGGAGTTTATTGTGAGGATCTGTAAGAAATCAGGATATCTGATTGGACAGCCAGGAAGTGAAGAGACAAAGACAGTTTGGGAATTGCAAGAGGGTGCAGGATCCAGACAGTGCCAGGGATGTGGTGCCTCTCCATTCCCATCGGTAGGCATTTGTGAATCCCCCGGTAGTGTCCTGCCATCGTCCTGACTTAGCTAATTTTCCTATTTCTGCTCTTTTCCCTTTTGGCTCCTGGTTGTTTCCAACTGTTCTGCTTTCTCGTTATGTCAACATCAAATTGTCGCAGAGCAAGGCTGAGGCAGCCTACCGGGCATGGCATTTGTGCTTGGCCACGCCATACGCCAAGGACCAGACACTAGGCTGGTTGTCTGTGGGAGGCTTGCTCTGGGCCCCAGTCAGTCATTGCCAGGGCAGCAGCAAAGCCACACAGAGCCAACAGGCAGTCGATGTGGGAGGAACCCGTTGGAAGGTGTTCTGAGGACTTGCCAGCACAGACAGCAATGACAGTTCAGGACGGTCTTATTTTAATAAAACAGGACGTACATTTTCTCATTAAATGAGAGAACCCCACATTTCAAAAGATCTGATCAGGCTTTGAGCCACAATGTGTTGCTGGAACAATAATTTATTTTCTAGCATTTCCTTGTCTATCATTTTCACTGTTAAAATAATTGAAGGGGAAAAATGGATAGTTGACCAAGCAAGAATTTTGTTAACCTTCCCACAGCTGAGACTCAAATGAGATTCTAATAGGAAAACAGAGGACCCTGCCAAGAAGTGTTCTTTACCCATTTGTCTTTTGTCCCCAGATACATAAACGCTCTGTAAAGAAATCACCCTGACAGTGGCAAATATATCATTTTCAAATCTCGAAATAAAAGCAGTGAACTACATCTGAAAAATCAAGAAGAGTATCATATAATCACTTTGACTATTTTAAGACTAAAAGGAGGAGAGCATTGATACTTCTAGACACTTGGTAATGTAGTTCTTGATGAAGCTCTCATTGGATGGCTCCATAAAATAAAAGTGATCTCCTGGAAGCACGTGAATATCAACACTTCCACTGGTCACATCTTTCCAGGCTAAAAATAAACCAGATTATATTTAGTAGCAAATGACATCACCACCAACGAAAGACTTACTCCCAGATATTTTCTAAGAGTTGACGCCCGTGGTAGAGTTACTTCCAAGGTCTCATGTTCTTTAAGTCCTGTATTTTTAATTTCTCTAAGACCTATCAGTATATAGTTGTGTTCCCTGTGTCCTCTCATTTTACACCGACATCTCTCCACTTACGCTAAATAAAACTTGGGCCAATTTTCTGCTCATTACAGTAACTGCTAGTTGACCTGAGCTGGAAATCATGGAATACATATCTCAATAAAATACCCAAAACTATCAAAATAATTTCACCTTCCATATCCTTTACGATATCTTCAGATCCAAGGAAACAGGTTAAGTCACAGGAAAGGAGAGCCTCAGATGGTCTATCAAAGCTGCAAACGTGAAAGAGCAAGTTAGTAATTCTGCGTGGTCAGCATCCCAGAATCTTTTCCTGTTGGTGACTTCACTTAAATGAACCGTGGTGTGTCTTCACTTCTTACGTTTTTGCTATTTCCAGCAATGCAAACATTGTTTTTTTACCAGTGGGACTTCTATCCGTCAGAACCTGCCTGAGACTCATGGTGGTCTGGGCCATTCTCCAAGATCATCTAGCTTCTAGAACAATACAGATGGCAGCAGGATGGCCCTTGGACACCCAGTCCAACTTAGGATGAAGCTAGTTACAACCAGTGCTGTAACTGTCACTCCCCAGAAACAACTCTTTCCCAGCCCGCCATGGTCCAGCAGAGGGTGGCAGTGAACGGAACAAAAGCAGGTTCATGCAAGCTGGGCCCCTGAGCTGGTGCTACCACAGCAACCCACATTTACTGAGGTAGCTGCTGGCTGCTGTGTGGGCCACTAGGGACATGTGGATAAATAAACACAGTCCCTTTCCCCCTGCAGCATAGAGATTGGCTGGGGAGACAGACATTAATGAAATAATCAGAGAGAGATGTAAGTGCTACCAAGTTCAGGATGATCTGAGATCACTTGATAGGTGGGGGCGGGTTGGGTCAAGCAAGGAAATGGAGTTGGAGCTGAGATCTGAATGAATACGAAAAACTTGGCAAAGGGCAGAGAGGCAGCTAGGGAAGAGGGAATAGAATGAGCACAAACTCATGGCTGTCGTTCTGAGAGCAAAGGGAGAATTGGACCAAATTAAGGCAGAAGTGGTAGGCAAGGGCCAAGTGTAGGCCTCATAAGGGGTTTATGGTCATCCTAAGAGTAACAGGAAGCTACCAAAAAGATTTAAGGCAAGGTCCGTCATGATCAAACTTGACTTTTATCCCTCTGGGAAGTGTGGGGTCCTCTGGGGGAGGACCAATTCAGTGGCTATTTAATAGACCAGGCAAGAATTCCTGCTTCTATCCAGAACATAGAAAACTAGGTGTGCCACTCCCAGCCTAACCATGAAAAAAAGCCCAACAGACTACAAGATCCTAGATTTTCTTGAACTCATCAGAGAGCTGAGTTTGCAAGGCAAACTAGAAACTGAATTCCAAGGAGGGACCGGCACCTATAAGGAGAGGTGGGATGTGTGGACTGGCTCACGTGGGCAAAGCCCAGGAGGAAGGAGTGTCTGCTGTACATTTGAGCAAGAAGAAATTAGCTAAAATGTTAAAGTGCTGGAGACGAAGTGTGGGGTGGTGTGTCAGGTGGAATTCACACTGATTTGCAGGCTCTTTTCCATGGGCCTCCACTAGGGGTTCACCAGAAAGACTGGAAACAAGGCAGGAGGCCATAAAGAGCCCCCTTGGCAGGGCAGGTGGGCAGCAGGAAATTGGCTGTGGCCATGAGACAGATGCTAACCCTGACCCCTGCCCAGGCCCTTCTCTCTCACTAAGCAAAAGCCTCAAGCTACTGGGGGAGGGGCATCAAACACTTTGACCCCCAGGGCACAGGCAAAGACCCATGGCTTCAGGGCATAGAAAGATTAACCCTCTACCCTTGGGGAAGGAGTGGGAAGTGGTCTTGGGCCCACAATCCAAGCAGAAGTATTCCACTTCTGGGGAGGGACTGGAAACTTCCACCCAAGACCAACCACAGATACAAGGAGAAGGGATGGGCATGCTGAGAAACTCCCACCCACAAGGCCCAGGTACAGAGGGCCCACTTAAGATTGAAGTTCAAGACTGTCCAGGACATTTAAGAACTCTCCATGTTACCCCAGAGGTGAACACCACTCATCAGGTAACAAGCAACAGCTGTCTGTCAGTGGGGAGAGACATTTCTGAGGCACAGGGAAGACTGAAAAATTGAGAAAACTACTCCAGCAACCGAGTCCCCACAGTAAGCACACAGTAACACCAGAGGGCTTGGGAGCTGGTGTTGCCCTGAAGTAACCATAGTAACAACAAAATCCAAACACAGCTCAACTCCAGTCTAGATGGACGCAACTCCCCACACTGATGACCTGACAGAAGAAGAGATGTGCTCAAATCTAGATGTAAAAAATACTTCAGTTTCTGTTTTATGCATATCTGGCTTTCAATTAAAAAAAAAATATCAGACACACAAGAAAGCAAGAACTAAATAACCCATTGTCAAGAGGTAAAGCAATCAAAAGAATCAGACTCAGATAAGACCCAGATGTTGGAGCTATCAGGGACTTTAAAATACCTGTAATGAGATGTCAAAGGATTTAATGGAAAAGGTGGACAACATGCATGAACAAATGGGGATGTTCATTAGAGAGATGAAAACCATAAGAAAGGGACAAAAGGAAATTCTAGAAATAAGCAGCAACAACTATGAGGAATTCCTTTGATGGGCTCCTCAGTGGACTTGACACAATTGGGGAAAGAATCAGTGAACTTAAAGAATGGTCAACAGGAATTATCCAAACTAAATGCAAAGGAAAAAAAAGTTAAAAAAAGGAACACCAAAGAGCCATGAGACAATATCAAAGACCCTAGCGTGTGTGTGTAGTCAGGGTCCCAGAGGAGAGGAGAAATCAGCACAATAGTCCAGGCAAGAGATGAGGACAGCCTGAGTGAGTTGGGAACATCAAAGCTCTGCCACCTGTCAGGGATTTTCCTTTTGGCCCCCAGGCTCTGAGCCTTGGTAGAAGGTGATGGGAAAGAAGAGATCTGAGAGACACTCCAGAGGCCTGCTTTCACTTGTGTTGGAAAAAGCTCAGAGCTATGGAGGGGTGAAGAGAGAAGAACAGACTGAGAAAGTGGAAGGAGCAGGAGCGAAGAGAGGAGAAGAATCCAGAGAGCAGGGTTTGAGCAGAATTTTTGGAATTTGGAGAGAGAAAGCTCACAGTTGTGGGTAGCTATTGTGATTTGATTCCCTGGGGAGAAAGTGAGAATAATTAAGGGTTTTATGTTCTCCAAATGGAATGTCCTTGTGAGTGATTTATCTTTTATTTCTGGATATGGGGAGGTTTTTTTGAGAGCCGTTGAGAGTTTAGCTAAGCTACTCTAATATTGCCACCTTGGCATCCACACTGCGGCCAAGTGGCCTGCAGGGACTTGAACTGACATCAGCCCTCTCGAGAGTGCATGTCCCAGGTGACAGCCCAGAGTGACCAATAAACGGAAGTTCCTGGTATGACTCCCCCAACCGCCCTGTGATAAGCAATCTCTCCTGCCTTCCAGAACCTTCACCTTGTGTAACTCTTTGATAAGACCCCTGAAAAGCTTACCAAAATCCCACCTTTTTTGGTTTGAATTGGCCAATCCGGCCTTAGCCCAGGAACCTCAAAGCACTCCACTCGAACACTCTAATAAAGGCATGTGTACGTGTCCTGCCTCACTCTCTGCCTGCACCAGCCTTGACCTTCCCACGTGGCCTATCAAGGTGCGCCATGAACCTCCTCCAGGGCCCACGAGTAATAAGCTTGTCTATTTCAATTTCTCTGTGGTCTCCTGTTGAACCCAGGCTCACGATCCGACACCCAGGGCTCTACTTAACCAGTGCTCACTCAACAAAGTCACAACAGGAGCCTTCGGTAGTGAGTTTTGTGTTGTATTTTGTTTTTAAAACTTGCTTGTGGTTTGCTCTGTGCTGAACTGTCTACTAAGCATGACCTCATTTCATCCTCACCACAACACCTGGAGGAAGTGACTTCCTCTGACCGGTGAGATGCACATTGCGAAAGAAACTCGTTCCGAATTTCATAGCTAGTCAGCCATAGGCAGAGGGTTTTGATCCTGGTAAGTGGCATGTTTAACCATTGTGCAAGACTTAATTATTAAAAACCAGCTTTGCAGATGCTATTTTATTGAAAGTCCACCGTGATTTGGATTGTTTTTTAATTTGGGGAGGGGCATGTCAGACTGCTATTTCTTTGATTCTGACCCTGAGCTAAGCCGGGAACACAGACAGCTGAGCCCTATGAGAGCCAAACATGGGCAAAGATGGTTGGGGTAGAAATGGAGACACATGCATAGATGTGGGGCCTCCAGGAGATGGATGGTGGACGTTGTGATGGATGGGAGGTGGGCAGTGAATGGAGGGACGTGTCAGAAATGAACAGGATTGTCTGTTCTCAAGGTGCTTCAAGTCTGCTCCACTTTTTGTAGCTATTTGTGCAAACTTGTAACCACAAGCACTGCCCATAGTGGCTCGATGTCCAGTTCCAGGCTTTGTGGAGGAAATAAAAGAAACACAGCCTCGAGTATCTGCCTTCTAGGAACTTACACGGAGGAGAAAAAGCCCAGGCAAAAGAGAAGGAATGCATGACAGTGGATAATGAGGACTAAGGGCCAAAGGCTGGCCCCCCAATAGCACTATGGGGAAGTTAGACTAGGAAGAGCCATTTCTAGGTTAGCTTCTTGGGGAAGGCTTTACAGAAGGTTAGGACTTTAGACCTGTCAGAAGAATCAAGTGTCAGTACAGACATCTCAGGAGAGAAAGGATTGGTCAGGCGCCGTGGAGCTACGTGACTTCTGGGACAAAATTCACAAAGAAGCAAACAGTCCTCCTTGCCCTGGTTCACCTACACACTTAGCAAGTAGGATCTCCTTCTGCTGACCCCTCTAAGAAGGTGAGAATGCTTTGGCATTAATTAATGCAACAGAGATCTATGTGATAAAACATACACGTTGAACCATCCACTCACACATACATACATATGCATATATATTTTTTAAAGAAAAATATACTCTATTCGTCCTTTAGTGACACAATTTCTGTGCCCAGGCTCCATTCTAAGGCGGTAAAAATATCACAGGTGACCCCAAAGTAAGTGAAATCAAACTCTTAGAATGTTGTCCGCCTGTGCAAGCAGCCTCGGAGGACTCCGAATCTACATTTTCCTATAGATAATTATTTTTTTAAAAAACCCACTTGTCTCGGTTACTTACACGTAACTTCTAAAAATGCGTGCATCTGCTAGCACTTTGGTTGTATATTCTCGCAAAAGTTCCTTGTCGTAAATAAAATCCTTGGGAGTGCCTCCATAGTCCTTAAGGAGACAGGCAATTCTTTCTTCTGACAATTCGTTTTCTTCGGGAATGTGAAGCCGGGCCTTTGATTTGAAACATTAACAGTGTAAGCCTGATATTTCATATAACACACTTACTCATAAACTGAGAGCTACCTATCTAAGGGAAAAGTCATCAAACCAAGGTTCGGGGCCGGGGCGGGGGACTTCTTTATGTGCAGGTCTCAGGGGAGACCTATTTCTTTTTGAAAGCAGGGAGATGAAACTTCACTAGTAATTCCAGCGTCATAATGCCACCAAAATGCCACTCTTGCCTTGGAGGCCCAGGTCAATCAGAGCCGTTCTCTGGATGGCAAAGGGAGAGCACAAGGGCAGTGGGAACAGCAGCACCAGCTCTAAAAGCCAAGGTGGTTCCAAAATGTTGACATCACTGTCCCCTTCGGAGATTTCAAGGATTCTTCCCTGGATCTGATCCAGTTGCTTTGCTGAGAGTTGATTACGTTCCCAGCTGACTCAGGATGAAAGAAAAAGCGCTTATGGTCAATACCGGCTCAGAGATGGCAGGGACGTTGCAAGCACTGACCGGAAAACAGTTAAAGCTCATTTCAGAGAAAAGGAGAGACGTTGGTGTTGAAAGAGATTGGAGGGTCTTTCCATGAGCCCGAAGTATCCCTGCCATCATCCCCCGCTGGGGAAAAATTCGCCAGATAGGAAAATAACTTGGTTTTCTCCTCACATTTCCCTCCTCTCCATCACCCTCCCTAAGGAAAAGGAAATTACTTACATGAGGAGGCGCTACACTCGACACAAACAAATGTGCTGGCTCTAGCTTATGTTTTTCTTTTAGCTGCAGTGCAGTCATAAAAGCAATATAGGATCCCATACTAAATTTGGGAAAGAAAAACATGATAAGTGTCCAACAAAACTCATGAGAATCCATCAAAAGTCGATAACAACAAGGCACCCACAGCAATGATCATGAAATCGTCAAAAGATAAAACATTGGTTGAATAGTAACTCTAATTTATTTGTGAAAGGTATATCTTCCATGATTTATATCAGCATCAAAACTGTTTCAAAACATCTTAAGTAATTCAAACGAAGATATGGTACTGATTTCCATAATGTGTTGACATTAATTTAAATTTCCTTTTCTCCCTTAAAGATATATGTCGCTCTGAATTGATAGTATATACCAGCAGTTCTCAAAGTGTAGTCTGGAATTCCCTGGAATTCCTGAGACCTTTTCAGGTAGTCTATGAGGTTAAAGCTATTTTCAGGATAATACTAAATCATTATTTGCCTTTTTCTTTCCTGAGTGCATGGTTGAGTTTTCCAGAGGCCTGTGTGACATGGGATATTGCCACAGTTTGAATGCAGAAGCAGAAATGAGAATCTGCCTGCCTTCTGTTAAGCCGGACGTTAAACAGGTTTGCAAAAGTGTGAAATAATGCCACTCTTCTTTTTTTTTTGAAAATAAAGTCTTTTACATAAAAATGTATTATTTATGTCAACATATAATGGGTTTATGAATGCTATTTTAAGATAATTTAAATATCTTTAGATTTCTTAGTTTTCATTTCTAATATGATAAATGTTGGCAAGATTTATCCCGCATAAACAAAAGCTCTTTAAGGTCCTCTATGAAAGTATTGAAGTATGGCTGGCACCAAAAAGTGTGTGAAATGCTGTACACGTTATGTAGATATTTTGTAAACAATACTGCCACAGACGATTTTTTGTAAATATCTTAGGGGAGAAAAGAAAAGGAAACTCAGTCCTATGTTCATTGCCGATGGAGTGTAAATTGCAGGTAATTTGTAAATACATATCAAGAGCTTTATCAACGTGCCTATCACTTAAATTCTGGAAATTCATCCTAAGAAATGTGTAAGTGATGTATACGAGATTGTCTACAAAAATGTTCATTAAAGTGTTTTTATAACAGAGAAAGATTGAAGTAACTCTTGTGTCCACAAAAGGAATTTGATAAAAACAAGTCATGAAGCAGTGTATTCTTACAGCAGTCAAAAATTTCCATAGAAATAGTAAGTGAAAAACGTCAGGAAAAAATGTGAAACAGGACCTCATCGTTTAAAAATAATATGGAACCACATCAAAATTTTAAAATATTATCTAGGTTAATGGATACTTTATTTTTCATTTTTTGCTTGACCATTTATGTAAATGTTAGATAATATAGTGGACAAAATTTATTGAGTCCTTACCATATACCAAGTAATTTGTGATCATTATTCATTTAATCCTCATAAGTAGGAATGATTATTATTCCAGCTTTACAGAGGAAAGAACTAATTCAGAAACCTAAGTAATTTGCCCATGGTCAAACTGAGTAAGAGGCAGTCAAACGCCAGGCTTCATGACCTAACCTTAAAATTATACAGCCTAGCTTAAGAAACATACTATTTATGTAATTTTTTAATTTTAAAAATAAATGGGATATAAGTTGCTGCTAGAATCTTGATTTTTTACAAATCTTCAGTTTCTGCCTAAAAGGAAAAAAGGTGTAATTCCTGTACAAACTGGCCAATTGTAAGAGTTGTGACTGGTCATAATTACCCAACGTGCTGGAACTATTTCCTAAAGAGAAGATGCCAAGAGGCGCCCAGGATTTACATACTCCTTAAAGATTTCAGTTAATCACCCCATCTGGCCTTTCTATCTTTGTGGTCTCTGTTGACGTTTTCTTTCAAACTGACTTTCTTCTTTGAGAACAGCTATCCCCATATTTAATCAGTTACTCCTTCAAGCAGTGATGAAGAAATGTAATCAAAACGAAAGGTCTGCCTCTCACAGGACACAAAGGACAACGTTAACCATAGATGTGTCATTGAAGAGACTCCCTCAAATGTGTTTTAAAACAGATTTTAAATACCTGTGGCCAAGAAATGCAAATGGCTTATCCTGGAGGACCGGCAGCAGAGCACCAGCAATTTCATCAACGACCTCATGGATGTCACTTGCAAAAGGTTCTTCAGATCGACTTTCTCTTCCCGCAAGCCTTATGGAGTGCACTGGGGATGGCAAACCACAGTTAGCACTGGGGTGTTGTGAAAGGGCCTCTACTAACATGACGTGAACAATGTCAAAGAAATGAATAATAATGGTCAAATCCAGGGAGAGAAAAGTTTTCAAATTTGCTGGTAAAAAGAGCAATAGCGAAAAATATAGCAGACTAAATATCTGAAAAATACTCTCCAACTACAAAACACCTAGAAATACTAGATGAACCACACGTATGCCTAGTGGGGCTCACAATAAAGGAAAGGGAACACCCGGAAGGAAAAAGTGAAAGGGAACTGAAAATTCAAGCAGTGAGCATCTGCCAATGAGTGGCTGCTCAGACGCCCATTACCTATGTCAGGAAAATAAAACATCAGATTTCAAGGGTGGCCTAGGTGGTCAGCAGACAAGGCATTGGAGTGCCTTAAATCCACAAGAGAGGAAGTGTTCCAAATAGACCAATGGAACAGAATACAGAGCCCAGAAGTAAACCGCATGCATGCGGAAACTCAATTTATAGCTGAGCTGACATTTAAAATCGGTGGGTGAAATTTAGACCTCTTGATAAATGTTGCCAAGTCAATTGGCTATTCCTGTGGAATAAATAAAATTGGATACCTAGGTCACACCCTGCATATGTAAAAGTCAATTCTAGCTGAAATATGACAAAATACTTAAGAACTGATAGAAGAAAACATAAGCAAATAACTTTGTGACTTAGTGTTAGGGCATACTTTTAAAGCAAGCCATAAAAAGTACAAACTTTAGAGAAGAGTTATTGACTTGACTCTATCAAAATTTAAAACTTCTGTGAATCAAAAGACAACACATGAAAAAGAAGAGGTGGCACAGACTGAAAAAGACATTTGCAACCCACAAAACCTACAAAACATTAGAGTCCAGAATAGAAAAAGAATTTCTACATGTCAATAAAAAGACGACAAATGGAAAAGTGGGCATAAGATACTAACAAGAAACTCAGGAAAGAAAACATATAGTAATACATATATGAAAAGATGCCCAGTCTCACTTATAATAAGGGTTATTCAATTTAAAATCAGAAGAATTTATCTTATAACTGGAATTTGTATCTTTTGACCACACTCATTTTCCCCTCCCCCTCACATCTGTTCCCTGTTTCTATGAGTTCGGTTTTTTTTGGATTCCACACATTAGTGAGGTCGTATAGTATTTGTCTTTCTCTGCTTTATTTCTACTTAGCATAATACCCTCAAAGTCCATACATGTTGTGGGAAACGGCAGCATTTCCTTCTTTTTGTGGCTGAATAATATTCCATTGTTTACATATACACACCACATTTTCTTTATCCATTCATCCATTGATGGACTCTTAGGTTGTTTCCATATCTTGGCTGTTGTAAATAATGCTGCAATGAACATGGGAGTGCAGATATCTCTTCGAGATAGCAATTTTGTTTCCTTTGGATATATACCCATAAGTGGAATTGTTGTATCATATGATAGTTCTATTTTTAATTTTTTGAGGAACCTCCATACTGTTTTCTATAGTGGCTGCACCAATTTACATTCCCACCACAGTGCACAAAGGGGTCCTTTTTCTGCACATCCTCACCAACACTTCTTTCTTGTCTTTTTGAGAACAGACATTCTGACAGGTGGTCAGTGATGTCTTATTGGGGGTTTGATTTGCATTTCCCTGATGATCATTGATGTTGAGCATCTTTTCATGTACCTGTTGGCCATCTGTATGTCTTCTTTGGGAATATGTCTCTTTAGATTTCTGCCCATTTTTAAATTGGATTGTTTCTTTTTTTGCTAGTGAGTTGTATAAGTTCTTTATTTATTTAGGTATTAACTCCTTATCAGATATATGATTGGCAAATTTTTTTTCCCATTCCATACCTAGCTTTTACATTTTGATGATGGTTTCCTTTGCTGTGCAGAAGCTTTTTAATTTGATGTAGTCCCACTGGTTTATGTTTGGTTTTGGTGTCAGTTTAAAAACAATCATTGCCAAGACTAATGTCCATGGGCTTACTGCCTATGTTTTCTTGTAGGAGTTTTATGGTTTCAGGTCTTACATTCAAGTCTTCAATCCATTTTGAGTTGATTTTTGTCTATGGTATAAGATAGTGGTCTAGTTTCATTCTTTTGCATGTGGCTGTCCAATTTTCCCAACACCATATATTGAAGAGACTGTCCTTTCCCCATTGTATATTCTTGGCTCCTTTGTCATAAATTAATTAGCCGTAAATGTGTGAGTTTATTTCTAGGCTTTCTGTTCTGTTCCATTGGTCTGTGACTGATTTTATGCCGGTACCATACTGTTTTGATTCCTATGAATAAGTTCTGGGGATCTAATCTGCAGCAAGATGGCCATAGTTAACAGTGCTGTGTTCTCTATTTGAAAGTTGCTAAGAGAGTAAATCTTAAAAGTTATCACAGGAAAAATTTTTTTAACTATATGAGGTGATGGGTGTTAACTAAACTTATCGTGGTGATCATTTCACGATATGTCCATAAATAATTATGTTGTTCACCTTAAACTTATACAATGTTACATGTTAATTACATCTCAATAAAACTGGGGAAAAAACAAAATCAGAATAATTTCGTGCATAGATTGGCAAATAATCAAAAACTTTAGCAAAAACAATATTGTCAAGGATGTAGAGCAATAAGAATTTTCATATACTGCTTTGGCAGTGTAAATCATTGCCATTTTTTTTGAGAACAATTTGTCAATATTTCCTATAGTTGAAGACATTCATACTCCACCACTCAGAAATTCCACTCCTATATGTAGATTCTCATACCCATGCATGTAAGAACACATACATAAGACTGCCCATAGAAGCATTGTTAATAAAAGCAAAACAATGAAAAAGACCTTAATGCCTATAAAGAGAAGAACAGATACATAAATTGTGTTATAGGCACACAACTACTACATAACAGTTAAAAGTCAGTGAAGTAGGGTTACACATATCCACAGGATGAATGTCAAAAAATAGAGGAGAAAAAAGCAACTTTCAGAGGAATGTTTACAATATGATACATTTACATAAAGTTAGAAATACGTGAAATGATACTATATCTTGCTTCTATTTGAGGAGGCCAAGAGAGAAGAGAGTGGATACAATTGGGGAAGGGTACATGGAGACTTCAATTGTAATGTTTTATTCTTTCAGGATAGCAGCAAGCGTGGTTACGTGTGTGGTATTATTCTTTATACATTTTTATACATCAACGATTTAAAAATTTGTTTAAAGGAGCAGCCTTTAATTGTCTATATTGGACTGTCAGCTGTTCATTAAAAACCTCGTATGAAAATAGTTCCAGGAATTTCTAAAACTATATTGATATGTTAATAACAGGACTCTCTTCTTCTAATGAATGGATTTTTTTGAGACCTCGTGTCAGAGTCCTGGTGAAAGTGGAAAGGGGAATAAAGGGGCTTGGAAGGCCTGAGGGGAACAGAGAGGTAGGGTTGGGAAGGGAGCATTTCCTGGGAAGAAGGGTACATTGGAAATGGGCAATGTCTCTTGGAGGCCTGAGGGCAAAAATGCTGGTGTTTTTCCAGGGCTTTTTTGGGGTTACTGTTTGTTTGTTTTGCCACTAAAAACAATACTGTAATGTGAAGAGCCCTGTTCATCCACGTTCACGTACTTTGGGGAATATAGCTGTAGGTGAAATGCCTAGAACTGAGGTTCAAAAAGACCGAACAGGAAGGCTGTTGGCTCCTGGGAAATGGAGACTGTTGGAGCTGAAGAGAGCTTGGGAAATAGGCACAGGCCAGGCATCTCACTCTACAACTGAGAAAACTCTCGTTATGTAAGACTGCGAGTCAACACGGAATTTTATGAGATTTCCTATTTGACCTACTTCCCTATTTAATTTAAGGTCGTCCATCTAACCTGCCAAACTTAAACAAAGAAAGGCAGGTGACCCTGTATCGTATAAATCATCTAATAGAAGGGAAGGAAATGGGATTAGAAAGGATAAGAATGCCAAATGGTTTTTTTCTTAAAAATATCTGAAATAGAACTTCAAATAATTTATGCAGCTATTCCCTCCTCAAGGAGATGGAGGTTAGTGCCCTATCCCTTGAGTGATTTTCTTCCAAGGAGTAGGGTATGAAAAGGGACGAAAAGTAACTTTACAGTGGAGAAACCTGCAAACACGACCTCAGCCAGAAGATGAAGGAAAGTCTGAGAAACCACCGCAGACTTAGAAGGCTAAGGTGATAGGCCCACTAGGTAATGTGGTATCCTGGATGGGCAGAAAAAGGACATTAGGGAAAAAACGAGTGAAATCTGGAAAAACTGTGGAGTTTAGTTAATAGTCACGTGGCAGTGTTGGTTCCTTATTTGCGACAAATGTCCTGTGCTCATGTAAGACGTTAATAATTGGGGAAACTTGGTGAGGGGTATATAAGAACTGTACTATTTTTGCAACTTTTCTGTAAATCTAAAACTATTTTTTTAAAGTTGTATTTAAAATAAAAATTTAATGGAGACCTTATCCTATCAAAAGTTAAAAAAAAATCAGAAGCAAATATATCAAAGTAGTAATACTGGAAAGGCAAATGGTTAGGACACTATGGTTTGTTAACTTACTCTGTTTAACCAGCTTTAATACTTCCGGTGACTAAGCAGTATCTTGCAGCAGACCAACTCTCTCATTGAGCGAACAGATAAACTGAATAAAAGACACACACACACATACACACACAATCTGTTTGAAGCCCTGAGCTGCTGAGGCAACTAGGATTTGCCTGGAGAGACGAGAACTCTAGAAAAGTGAACTGAAATTCTTCCAGCCTCTTTTCCACTATGGAGATGTGTCAATTATTTGGCACAGGTCAAAAGTTCGAGACCCCAGGCTGAGGGCTACTTCTAAGAGGCCCAGAACCCAGCAGAGCTTTTTTGAATTCCCACGGGACTACCGAGATAAGAATTGTAACACAGCGCTGCAAAGGCAGCCAGAAATTAAGAAGCTACAGTATCTTGAGACAAGAGGCACAGTGCTTTCTTCTTCAAGGCATCTGACTTATTCTTAAACTATTCATATCAAGAGATTAAGGAGGGGTCACCCTGTGGCTGAGTGGTTAAGTTCCCACGCTCTGCTTCTGCAGCCCAGGGTGTTGCTGCTTCAGATCCTGGGCGCAGACATGGCACTGCTCATCAGGCCATGCTGAGGCGGTGTCCCACATGCCACAACCAGAAGGACCTACAACTAAAATATACAACTATGTACTGGGGAGCTTTGGGGAGAAGAAGAAGAAGAAAAAGAAAGAAGATTGGCAACAGATGTTAGCTCAGGTGACAATCTTTAAAAAAAAAGAGAGAGAGATTAAGGAAATAGAAACAGAAAATTACTAAGAAGAAGAATGGTGTTTAGTTTCACAAGGCTGTGAGAGAAATGTCAAGTTTATAATTTGCCAACAAGAAAGATCCTAGGAAAGACAGGGTAATAGATTCAAACGGAAGCACAGAGAGAAAAGGGGCTTAAAAAATTGAACAAAGTTGCATTGATCTGTTGGACAATATCAAGTGGAATAACAAATATTTAATAAGGATCTAGGAAACAGAGAAAGGGGAGATGCAGAAAAGACATTTTTGAAGATACAATGGCTGAAAAATTTCCAAATTTAATAACAGTTGTAAATCCAGATTCAGAAAACTCAATGAATCCCAAGCATGATAAGCACACCAAAGCACATCATAATTTATAAAAGTGCTGAAGAGACAGCCTTAAAATCAGCTAGAGTAAAAAAAGACAATTGCATATATAGTTAATAAATATTGTTCACTTCTCATAGAATGCAGGTCAGAAGACAATGGAATGTCACCTTTAGAATGATGAAGGAAAAAAATGTCAACCTAGAATTGTAGACCCATATTATAAATCTTTCAAAAGTGAAAGCAAAATAAAGACAATTTCAGTCTTCTTTGAGAATTTGTTGCCAGCAGACATGTGCTATAAAAATGTTTCCTTCAGACTGAAGGAAAATGATTCCAGATAGAACTCAGAACATGCAAAGAAAGAAAGTGCTAAAAATGATAAAAATGTGGGTAAATATAAAAGATGTTTTTCTCATTCTCTAATTTTTAAAATGTAACTATTCAAAGCAAGAATAATAAAAATTTATTGTAGATTAACAACAGCAAAAGGACGGGGGGGAGTGGGAGTATGCTGTTGTACGGTTCTTAAATTTTACATGAAATAGAACAGCATGTTAAAAGCTTCATAAACTGTGATCAAGGGGGATTTATCCTGGGATGCAATGATGGTTCGTCATATACAAATGAGTAAATTTGATACACCGCATTCACAGAATGAAGGATAAAAATCATGTGATCATCTCAAGAGATGTTTAAATAGCATCTGACAGCCTTTCATGATGGAGACTCTCAACAAATTAGGTCTAGAAGGAGTGTTCCTCAACATAATAAAGGCCACCTATGACAAGCTGCCAGCTAACATCAAGCTCAACGGTGAAAAGCTGAATGTGTTTTCTCTGAGATCAGGAACAAAATGAGGATGCTCACTCTCGCCACTTCTTTTCAACATGGTACTGAAGTCCTAACCAGAGCAATGAGGCAGGAAAATGAAATAAGAGGCATTGAACTTGGAAAGGAAGAAGTAAAGTTGTCTCTTTTGCAGATGACATGGTCTTATATGTAGAAAACCCTAAAGAATCCACCCCAAAACTGTTAGAAATAATAACTGAATTCAGTCAAGTTGCAGGACACAAAATCAACATCCAAAAATCAGTTGCATTTCTTTCTTTTTTTTTTTTGCTGAGGAAGATTTGCCCTGTGCTAACATCTGTTGCCAATCTTCCTCCATTTTTTTGCATGTGGGTTGCTGCCACAGCATGGCAGATGAGTGGTGTAGGTCCACACCTGGGATCCAAACCTGCGAATCTGGGCCGCCAAAGCGGAATGCACCAAACTTAACCACTACACCACCAGGCTGGCCCCTCATTTGCATTTCTGTACGCTAACAACATACTGTCTGAAAAAGAAATAAAGAAAACAATCCCATTTGCAATAGCATCAAAAACAATAAAATGCTTAGGAATAAATTTAACTGAGAATAACATTTGAAGATGGACTATAAGTTAAAGATCCGTATGATAAATCCCAGAACGACCACTAAAACAGTAAAACAAAAATATATGGCTAATAAGGCAATAGTGGAGATACACAGAATATTTTTTTAAATACTCCATTAATTCAAAATTAAAGGAGAAAACAGGCAAAATGCAACAAATCACAGATGGGACAAATAGAAAACCATTGCAAGATAGTAGATTCAGTTCAACCAATAATTACATTAAAAACAAGTTGTAGGGTTCGAATGCCATCTCCTAAAAAGTCCTTCAAGCTCTAATAGTAACAAAATAAAAGCAACAGAATTTCTTACTTGAGAAATATAAAAATAACCTTATTGAAGACCAAGCTTGAATGCCTATTATTATTAATTATCTACCAATAAGGGAAATCTTTACTGTGCTTCAAATTCCTATATGTACAGATCATCTGATCTTATAAATTGCTTAGATGGTGATGAAAATTAACATACCTTCCAGTGAATTATGAATCTTTTGTCCCCACTTGGAAAAATAGTTGGAACCACCTCCTGCCCAGGGAAAACAAATCAGCCTAAAGATTGCACCAGGGTTTTGGTATAAGCAGTTCACAACTTTTGCATTCCTAGGGAGAAAATTCAAATATATTTAACATTACATACATCAATTAACCTGGACAAACTGAATTAGGTGTATTTTAATGGAAATCTGTGTTAATTATAAGGAGGATATGTTCAAATATAAAGTGATTGCCAATTTTTCCAATAAGAAAGGCCCAAAAAGGCTGTTATGGGTTTTTGTGTGTGTATGTGAGGAAGATTGTCCCTGAGCTAACATCTGTGCCAGTCTTCCTCTGTTTTATGTGGGATGCCGCCACAGCATAGCTTGACGAGTGATGCTAGGTCCGTGCCTGGGATCCAGGCCTGTGAACGCCAGGCTGCCAAAGTGGATCACGCGAACTTAACCACTACTCCACTGGGCCAGCCCCCAGAGTCATTTTTTTAGAAGTGCAAAAATCTTCACTAGAGACTACCACAGTTTGGTGAAAACTGCATAGCAAATGAGTGACTTTTCTGAACCTCTTTTTTTTTTAGTCTATTGAAGAGTCTAGGAAACTTATTTGAATTCAACATTTCTTTAAAGCAGTTGCATATTTTTAAAGTCAAGAATCCCTACTTCAATCTATTTTAAATTATTTGCATTCTAATTCGCAAAAAAATGTGTTAGGACAAGAGTGGGTTTTGCAGTTCCTGACTCCTGTGTAATTTGTGGGAGTGGGGGAAGTTCTTTAAGAAAAATAATAAGAAGTTATGAATACAAAATTCGGTGCGGAAACTTTGATCATTAGTTTCAAGATACAAACCATCTACTTCCGGTGAGGATGGAGGTAGGAACTGCCTTTCGCTTATTTAGAGCAATGTCAGTCTTGGTGGGTCCTCGGAACCCACACTGATGGGAGGCCTACACTGCACGTGAACCCATGGCCAAGATCCCACGAGAAGGGAGAGCCTGGGAGGGTAGTGCCCATTGCTGCTGAGCCTGGACAAAGAGCAGAACTGCTCTCACTCTTGGGTTCTTGCCTATCTCCCCATCCATCCAACTTCTTCTCTCAACCTAGAGAAGGAATCAAAGACCAATTCAGAACTGACCTTGCCGAGTGCAGCCAATCCTCCAGGTAGAAGCCTTCCAGTTGAACTTGCCCTCTCTTTCTCTTCCCCCCTCTTCATTTTTGAGTTACATAATAGAAATCTAAAACTTTAGAGTTGAGAGGGATCAGAGAGAAATCATTTAATCCACTATTAGAACCTAGTGACTCTGACTGTGGAGACAGAGACCTAATCCCGTCTGATCCAAATCATGGCTACACCCCTGTTGATATGGCATTAGGCAAATGACTCGAGGACTTTAGTCTCAATGTCTTCATGTGTAACATAATAAAGTCTTGCCTACACTTTGATTAAATGTGTTAAAAATGCTTTGCATGGTTTTAGGCACACACTCAACAAAAATAAATGTTACCTGTTATTGCTTATTTGACAGTTGAAGAAACTGAGACTCTGAGATGGTAAGTCACTTGCGCAAGGTCACCGAGACAGTTAGTGACAAATCAGGAATTACAACACAAATCCTAAAGCTGCTTTCTGACTGAACCCTTTCCCCATATTCTCAGCATCAATATACAAGTGGACCACTAAGCGGCAGGAAGTGGAGAGCAGACCTGGGAAGCTGTGGGTTAGAGAGGCAGGGACAAGAACTTCTTTTCCCTGTTGGTGCTTAAATTGAACCTCTCCTTCACCTCTCCTAATCCACACGAGTGCTTCAGCCAAGTCATGGATTTACAATTTCACTTTAAAGTCACTACCAAATCAGTGGCATTTTACATACTGAGTGGTTAGTGCCATTTACAACACCTTGCACCAGGGGCAATCGCCACCCAATGAGGCTTCTGTGAGAAGCCCCTTTCAATCTGACAAAGCAACCTCCAGAGGCAGAGTAGTGGGACATGAAGGGTGGAGGAAGAACCAGGTTGCACACAGAATGACGTACCTGGCCATCCCAGCTTTGCCTTTTCTCTCCATGCTGTGAGAAGATGGTGCGAAGTTGCTGGTCACAGCAACTTGTTGGCCAATGCCGAATTCAGTACCTCTTTGGGTATAAAACCTCTGATCAGCCTTGTGCACACACAGCAGTGACCAGATTTCTTTTTACTGCTCCAACCCCTGTTAAAAAAAAAAAAAAGAAAAGGAAGAAATAGATTAGAAGCAACATAAATGATGCAGTCCAAGAATAAGGAGTCGCCTGCCTCAGTTCATATTCAGTGACCAGTAAGTACTTCCATAAGCCAAACCTCCAGCTAATCTACAGAAAGACAAAGACGCCACATTTCTAAACAATAGCAACTGAACAATCCTGCAGGTAAACACTCAATATGCATGCAGAAAACTCTCAATACCTACTAGAAAATTGGGGTAAGAGGAGATGTCTGTTTTTAAAATATGAATGTCTTGGTTTTCTAGATATTTATAAAGTTGTTCTCCCTTAAATCTTAAGGAAGAGTTAGAGTGTCTAAAAAAGACTTCACTACCGTGCCAAACTTCCAGCGTTGCAAGTTGCAAATATTCAGAAAAGAGAAGAAAAACAATGACCAGAAGTTCTGTCCTTTCTAGAGGCTTTGATCTCTTTACTTCCTGGGAGTTCCTTGAAGCCCAAGCAGTAATCACGTCAAAACCCCAGTCTACTCAGCTGTGAATCCCAGAAGGGCTCCTAGGAGCCTAGGCCGATCCCTCCACCTACGGTGCAGTGCAAGGCCCTTGGAGGAACAGAAAGACTTGTTTAAATAGAGCAGGAAGGTTCACTGAGGTGACAGATCCTTTTGTCTCTCAGAGCCTTTTCTAAGAAATAATGGATCAGAGCCATCGTAAACCCTCAGAAGAACCACCTGGAAAGTACGTTAGGCGTTCTCGGACTTCTGTGGGAGTCTGTCCGTCTTAGGTAATGACATAAGGTGCCCTAAAAGATGACTCTTCTACCCAGGAAAATAGACAGGTCATAGGCGGGAAACGTATTTTCAGTGCTTACAACTGAAGGCCGTCATTGAGTGCTGCAAAGCTTCAATAAAATTAGGCTAATTCCTCCAGCTCTTTCTAATTGAAATAGGTAAAACCCTTCTTTCTGATGTCATTTTATTTTTGACTTGGCACATCTTGGGATCAGTTATACTTGGGAGAAGTAAACATTTATTCAATTTATTCAAATGTATTTATTCAGATTTATTTCCTGAAGGCCCATGATCAAGGTCTCAGGTAATATCTCAACATTGGAGTTATCCCAGGTAAAAACTGTAATGATTCCGCCCTCAAGAGAAAACCACTAGAAGCATCTATTTGACTGGAGACCCAGAGGAGATAAGAGAGGGAATCAGGTAGAAGGAATATTCACAAGGCAATGGCTTAGATTTTTCTAGAAATGATGCATGACACTAGTCCAAAGATAAAAGATGCCCAGCAAATGCCAAGCAGAATAGATTAAAAAGAAAGCAAGCTACCATATGGGTGCATTATAATGAAACTGTAAAACAAAGAAATAAATATAAAAGACAAATATTAAAAGCAGCCAGGACGGTGAGGAAATGGGGATGAATTATTATCTTATTATCTTGGAAAGAACTGCAGTTAGATTGACGGAAAGCTAGAAGAGAGTATGATGATATCTTCAAGTGCCAAAAGAAAAATTGCCAAATTAGAATTTGCGAAACAGCTTTTAAGAAACGGGGTAAAATAAAGACATTTCAGACAAGTAGAAACTAAGTTTGTCACAGAAGACACTCTCTAAATGAAATTTTAAGGGAAATACTTTCAGCAGAAAGTAAATGACCGCAGATGGAAGATCTGAGATGCAAGAAGGAATGAAAAACAAAGATGGTGATAAATATGTGAGCAAATATAAATAAACATTGATTACATAAAATAGTAATTGTAATGTCTAGGGGGCCCTAAAATATATATGGAATTAAAATGCCAGACAAAAATAAGGTGTAAGTCAGGAGCATGTACAAGAAGGTCCTTATACTACCTTTGAGGTTTCATTAAATTTGGACTTTAAGAAATAAGCAAGTTTTAATTTGTAAAGCAAGTCCTTAAAAGAACAGAACAACATACCATAAGTCACCCTTCCTGGAAGAGAGGAATGTTTAGTCAGTCACAAAGAAAAGAGAGAAAAGTAAAGAAAAAGGTAAAACAGAGAGAATACGCAATACAAGATGGCAGACTTAAACACCAAAGATAGTGGTGTTGTTTTATATTACATATCAATGCACTAAATTCTCTATGTACAAAGCAAAATCATCAGATTGGATTCAAAAATAATCCAGCTATATGCTGTGCATATGAGATGTACCTAAGAAGATATTACTCTTAGTATTTTAAAATGATTTCAAATGTCAAATACTTACTGCCAGGTCCTAGAGTTGGCACTGAGGAAACAATCTCGGAAAGATGACTAGCTACCTGCCAGGCAAAGGGAAATAGACGAGGAGAATAGAGTGACTTGAGAACAAGGCAGAGAGAACAGCGTGTGCCCAGCGGAGAGATGGGATGTGGTCAACTGGGAAACAAAGGAAGTTAAATATGGCTGGAAGGCGGAGCATGGGGAGCAGGTGGGAAGAGAAAAAGCCAGGAGGTAAGTAGGGTGATGACCTTGTAAGCAAGCCATGTGAGGGATTTTGGACTGGATCTTAAGAACAGTGAGATCCATTGAAAGGTACAATGACCAGAATTGCCTTTCGGAATGATGGCTCTGGCTACAAGGTAGTGACAAAGAGAAAATTAGGAGGTGATTGTAATCATCTAACAGAGAAAGGATGGTGACCTGGCCTAATCATAATATCAGCGAACACTTCCAGAAGACTTACTAAGGGCCAGTCATTGTTCTATGTTTTAATAGGTATTAAGTCTTTTAATTTTCACAATTATGTAGGTGCTCTTCATAAAAACCATGAAGGTATTATTATCATCTGCATTTTGAAGATGAAAAACTAAGGCACAGAGAGGTTAACTGACTGACTAAAAGGCACGTGTTGGAAGGGAGCAGACCCAAGCAGTCTGGCTCCAGAAGCTGCGCTCTTAAACCCTAATGCATCCCCTCATTGTGCTAAGGGGCTGGATTCCACAGCTACCGCAGACCCTGGAGTCAACAGGAATTGGCGATTTACTAGATATGGGGAGTGTGGCGGGGGAGGAATCAGGATGATGCCCAGCTTTCTGGCTTGGGCACCGGGGTGCATGACGGTGTCATTTACTCAAATGAAACGCAAGAGGAGTGCATTTGGGGGGCAGGTGATGTGTTTAGATTGAATTGTTAAGTTTGAGGTACCTGTGAGGCCTCCGAGGGAAGATTTTCAGAAAGTACTTGGGCATTGGGATCTGGATCTCAGGAGAGTGTCTGGGAGTAGACTTGGGGGGTGTCTGCACTGAGGGGAAGTTGAAGCTGAGGGATGGAATGAGAAGAGCTGGGAGAGAACGGAGAGCAGTGTTCTTAACTGGGAGTGGAGCCAGAGAAGGAGGCCAGAGACTCCTCCAAAACTCATTTCCTAGAAGAAATGCCCATGCCTGTTTGTTGTATTGGTGCCCAGTGCCATTTCAGGGAGTGGGGGTTATGGACACCCCCCTCCCCCAACCTGTGGACTCACTGAGAGCTGGGGGTTTTCAAGTTAAGAGTGACAAGAGGGGCTGGCCTGGTGGGGTAGTGGTTAAGTTTGGCACACTCCACTTTGGAGGCCCAGGGTTGGGAGTTCAGATCCTGAGCAGGGACCTACACCACTCGTCAGCCATGCTGTTGTGGTGACCCGCATAAAAAATAGAGGAAGATGGGCCCAGATGTTAGCTCAGTGCTAATCTTCCTCACCAAAAAAAAAGAGTGACAAGAAAATGGGCTAAGACAGAGCCCTGAGATTTAAGGGCAGGCAGAGAAAGAGAAGCTGCCAAGGAAGCTTGGGTGAGGAGGCCAGGAAAGTAGAAGGCCAAAGCAAGGGGGCCCCTCAGGTAGGGGCCGCTTTGCAGCAGCATGTGCCCCATATACTGGACAGCAAGTAGAAACGCAAGCGCAGTAGGAAGGTGCTGGATGAGTGACTCCAAAGTCAGCTACAGATGCCACTTTATGGGGAGATTTTAAAATCTCCAGCTTCTCTATGAGCAGCTATTCCTTAATCAAAATGCTGGCAATTTTTTGAAAGAGTTGAGTGGTAATGTTACAGACACCTGGAACGATTGGCTAATGCTCTCAGAACCTACACTTCATCACTCTCTCCTTGTACCCTCCTCTTGACTCTGACCACATCTTAACCTTTCTCCTGATAATCTCTCCAACACCACTCAGGTTGCCCAAGACTCGCACTTGTCTGCAGATGGCCCTGAGGGCTGGGGTAAGGCACTTCCTGATCCATTCTGGCTGCGTTCCTGGCCCCTAGCTCTTTGCCTTGGCAGTACAGAGAGAGCACTCAGAAGTCTTTCCCTTGGCTGAAGTCGCTGCCAAACCTACAGAGGAAAGAGTAGTGCTTACAGCAGTGAAGAGCAGAGCCGGCGTCCCTGAAGATGAGGTCACTTCAGATTAATGACTCCCAGATGTAGACAGTTCAGGCCAAGGAATTTACAGGGATGTGGGATTTTCCACACCATCCCTTTGCCCCACACAGACACTCCTCTGCCTGTGGACAGCGCAGTAGAAGTAGAGGTCAACAGGCTGTCAGATAAGCCTGCGTATACACCCTACCCAAACAGGTCCATTGACAGCGAGTAACATATAGCTCTTGCTATTAATAATTCTTAGGAGATTTGAGATCCCAGTAATGTGACTTCAAAGTACTCTTATCAGACTCTGGACCAGGGCCTCTTGAAAGATTCACCAGCAGCGTTCCTTAGCAGACTTCTCATGAAAGGCAGACACTACTGCAGTGTGTGGAAAGAGTCCGCGCTAACTTCTAGAAACTCAGCCACGGTGTGGCCCTGGGCAAACCACACACCTCCGTGGGCTTGCATTTTCTTAACTGCCTCGTAGGTTTGGGGTGAAATCAGTGGAGAATGTCTGTGAACAGCCCTTGAGTTCGCAACTTTGCAAGTTGGAAAATGGTATGCTACGTGCCTGTGCTTGGCTTCCTCTCCTCGGGGTACGTTCTACCCCCATACTTCCTCCTGGGGCCCCAATACAGTGCTGCAAAAAGAAAGTAGGAGATGCTTGACGGGGAGAAAAACTGGGGCACAGAAGATGGTGGTGCTTGCACCATTCCCAGGATTTGGAATGTCACTGCTCTAACTGCCTGTACTTTCTCTGGTCTGTAGCTTCCTTTTCTCTAATTTTGCTTCTTTGTGCTCATAGAAAGCCCTTCTCCCTCCCCTGCTGCCTCCTCTCCTTGCTCCACTCAACTCCTACTTCTAGAAAGTTCAGTGAATGACCCCAGCTTTTTTAAAAAATATATTTATTTATTTTTTTTGAGGAAGATTAGCCCTGAGCTAACTGCTGCCAATCCTCCCCTTTTTTGCTGAGGAAGACTGGCCCTGAGCTCACATCCGTGCCCATCTTCCTCTACTTTATATGTGGGACACCTACCACAGCATGGCATGCCGAGCAGTGCCATGTCTGCACCCAGGATCCAAACTGGCACCCGGGCCACCAAATCGGAACGTGTGAACTTAACTGCTGCGCCACCGGGCCAGCCCAACCCCAGCTTTTTAACAGTGCTTCCCATTAGAAAACTGACCCTATAGTCTGAGATACTGTCTGATTTCAGCAAAGGTCACAATGGTGCCCAGTGCAGGCTCCCAAGATGATGACTCATTAGTCCATCGTGGAACACACCTGCAAGACCAAAATGGCAGAGCCACAGGTTACTTCCAACCTCTAGAAGCTCTGGGATGGGCTAGTCTACCTTCACCACCATTACAGCACAGTATGGCCTCACCCTTGCCCCATCACTGCGTTTCCCTTTGGAGTTTCTTGGTGTCCTTTCTTGCCTGTCAAAGAAGTTCTAATAATGTTGAACGTCAAAAAGATGGAGCCTGCCCTCTCCTTCTAGGAGGTTTCTTGGACCCTATAAAAATGTCTCCACTTCTTTCTCTACTAGCAGTGACACAAAGTAAGGATTATCGGGAGAGCAGCTTGCCTTAAGTTAGAAAAGGATTATTCCTTCCTTAGGGCCATGGGTGTCTATCTGTCTCTGACTTAACTAAGAGGTAGGGGTCATTCTAGTGCTTTCTCAAACAGCCAGCAGGCTCCTATTTCCCAGGAGCTTTTCCTAAAGGTCTACCTTACCAGTCTCTTCTCTCTCTCTCCCCTCTCCTTTCCTCCCTTCCCGCCTCTCCTTCCTCTCCTCCTCCTCCTTGCTCTCCTCTCTTCCTTCTTCCCTCTCTACCTCTTTCTAAGTATATATATGCTAATAATGTTAATGAAAGGAATCAGTCGTGCTTATATGCCTAGATTTTAAGTCATGAAAGAATTTGATCTTTATAGTCACTCATCTTGATTAAATACATCCAGAAACCTGAATTTATGAACCTTAAAAATTAAGGAGCCTCTGATTTCTAACAGTTATTCCTGCTGAATATAAAATCCACAGTCAGTCAAATTGCTCACTGAGTCCTACACTTTTCTTCCTTGATAGATATCAGAATGAAGGAAGCTGCTTTTCGCAAGAGGTAGAAATACAGGACCAGATTCGGTTACCACTTCTCTGAATTGAAGAATATGTTGACTTTCACGCCTTCTGAGAACGACTTCAGGCATTGCTTCCTATGCCTGAAATGGCAATAGTGAGAAACCTATGCATCCAGCACTTTCAACAGGAAGTCACAAAATTCCCTGTGGGATGGTTTTCGTTTTGCATAATTTATTTGTGTCTTGGTCAAGAAGTCTCCTTCTGAGATACTTGCAAACTGCCTATTACCTTTAAGGCAATATGGCCATGGAGCAAAGATGTTGAGCAGTAGCTAGGAATGGGCATCCAGATGGCTCTCATAGTGGATTTCACTAATGTAAACAATTTTCATTGTTGTTTTATAGATTATGTGCAATAACGAAAGGAACTTAGGTAAACCAGTAAAAATCACCCCATGAAAGGCGTAAAATAAAATAAATTAAGCATAATCAAAATACATTTTCCTCAATGCAAAAAAATCTGTATAGCTATAGTTTAGTATGAATAGAAAGGATCTAGTGTGTGCTTTGAATCCAGTGTGTCTGGGGCCATATCCTGGCTCTACCATTCAATGAGCTCTGCGGCACAGAATCTCTCTGTGCCATGCTGGGTTATTGTGAGAATTTGTGAGTCTCAAATGTTAGCTATAGTCCTTTTGATTAGAAAGAAATACGCCAAAATTGCAACATATTTTTTTCTTTGGGCATGGAACCATAAATGACTTTTAATTTTCCTACTTAGGAAAATTTCCTAAATGGTCTTTAGTGAGCAGGTATCATTTCCAAATGAGGAAAAAAATCCAATGATTTCTAGTTCATTCTGGTAAGAAGTTATTCCTACTTTTATATCATAGGGCTCAACTAAAGTCTTAATAATAGACTTCTATTTGTGAGTCATTAGTAGAATGTATTATTCATCCATCTATTCACCCATCCGTACTAGAACGACAATGGTGGGAGATACAGAGACAGATAAAAAGTGTAGATTTCTGCTTCTAGGTGTTCACAGTCTTGTTAGGAGGCTCGGCATGGATAAGAAAACAGGTTTTTACGACAGCATGTGATCAGTGCTGAAATCAAAATGCTGTGAGTTGGGTTCTATTCAAGATGGCAAGGTAGGAACATCCCAAACTCACCTCCTCCCACAGACACACTGAGTCCACAACTGCATATGGAACAATTTCTTCTTAAAAAAACAAAAGCCTGGGGCTGGCCAGGTGATGCAGCGGTTAAGTTCACACGTTCTGCTTCGGTGACCCGGGGTTCGCTGGTTGGGATCCCGGGTGCAGACATGGCACTGCTTGGCATGCCATGCTGTGGTGGGCATCCCACATATAAAGTAGAGGAAGACGGGCACAGATCTTCCTCAGCAAAAAGAGGGGGATTGGTGGCAGATGTTAGCTCAGTGCTAATCTTCCTCAAAAAAGAAAAAAAAAAGCAAAAGCCTGGCTGAGCGACAAGTACACAGTGGGCAAACAAAAAGAAAACCTCATTGAGGCAAGTACGAGAGGCTGGGACACAATGTTGTGATAAACCCCACTCCCCAGCACAGCAATGCACAACTGGGAAGGAACTCAGACCCAGAGCTTCTCCCTGAGGAGGAAGGGGTTCAGACCCCACCTCGAGCATCCCAGTTTTGAGGATGCACATTTGAGAGATAAGCCCCCAGAACATCTGGCTTTGAAAACCAACAGGGCTCATGTCCCAAGACCCACAGAAGCAGCCATCTGAGAAGCTACTCATAAACAGCTCTGGCTCAGACTCACCCCAGCGCTCAGCTCGGAGGCAGTTGATTACCCAGACTTAGGTGAACAAGGCTTACCTGTTTATGTTAAGTCCTCAGCTGGCGGGGCAGGTATCTAACTTAACACGTACATCCAGGAGCCTGCTGGAACACTCTCAAAGTCAGAGTCCGGCTGGCACCTTTCTTCCCGCTCTCCCTCTGCATGACCCTGAGCACTGGTGTCTCCTGGAGGGACCTTTATACCATCTGTTTTTTTTGGCTGCCACACAGCGGGCACTGCTTGATCACCTGCCTATGGTGGTGGTAGAGCTTGCGTTCCTGGGCTCAACGGCACTGTAGCCATCTGGGATACAGTTCTTGGTAGGCTGTCACCCCCAGGGCACTGCACAGACCAGAGCACACACCCAAGTCTTTCTGTGGAGGAGGGCTCTGCCTTTCCTGGAGCTTTGACTTAAGGGGCAGGCTTCAGGTTTTATACGTATTTAGTGGCCTAGGAGCTTCTCTCTAGAAAGTAGGCTGTGGACACCATCTTGGTCCTCTCCCTCTGCCCTGATCCAGCTCACTGCTGCCCCCAGGAAAGAGTTTATGCACACTTCTGGAGCACTGATTTCTGCAACTGCCACTCAGGGAATGCCTCCAGATTGCCTTGATGGCCAATGGGGCTTAAGCTTGCAGTCTGCAGAACAGTATATATTTGTGTATTTTGAAAAGCTGATGCCTGAGGATCTGGCTTCCGGTCAGCCTGAATCTAGGTGTTGAGATCTTCCCCTGTGGGATGCTGACAGGTCTTGATAGTATGAGTTATTAAAAATAAAATATGCTGCTTGGACAAACACAAAGTTTTGAGAGACAACCAAGAACTGAGGCAGAATTGAACAACACAGTTCATCTTCTACATGAGGCCACACCTTCAAGACGGGGGTGGGTGGTTGTTTGATCTACTGTATAAAAACAAATACACAGAGTCAAGCAAAATGAAGAAATGCAGGAATATGTTCCAAAGGTAAGAACAAGATAAAACCTCAGGATAAAACCTTAATGAATTGGAGATAAGTAATTTACCTGATGGAGTTCAAAATTGCAGGTGTACAACATTATAATTAGACATCTGTACACACTACAAAGTGTCACCTCCAAAAGTCTAGTTACAATCCATCACCCTACTGTTGATCCCCTCCACTCCATTCGTGTACCCTCCAAACCCCTTTCCCCTCTGGTAACCACGAATCTGTTCTCTGTATCTGTGAGTTTTGTTGTGTGTTTTCTTTTGTTTTTAGACTCCACATATGAGTGAAGTAATACTGTACTTGTCTTTCCTGTTCTGACTTATTTCACTTAGCATAATACCCTCGAGGTCCATCCATGTTGCTCCAAATGGCAAACTTTTGTTCTTTCTTATGGCCGAGTAGTATTCCGCTGTGTATTTATACCATATCTACTTTATCCAATCACCTATTGATGGATACTTAGGTTGTTTCCATATCTTGACTATTGTAAATAATGCTGCAATGAACATAGGAATGCATATAACTTTTCAAACTATATGATAATAGTAATAATAATAATAGTAATAACTTTTAAGAGTTCAAAGTAATCACCATAAAGATGCTCACTGAACTGAGTAGAAGAATGGATGACCACAGTGAGAAATTCAACAAACAGATGAAAAATATAAGAAATTGCCAAATAGAAGTCCCAGAACTGAAGGATATAAGAATTGCACTGAAAAATACACTAGAGGGGTGCAGCAGCCAACTAGATGAAGTAGAAGAAAGGATCAGTCAACTTGAAGATAGGGCAGTGGAACTTAGAGCAGCAAAAAGAAAAAAGAATGAAAAGAAGTAAAGATAGCTTAAGGACTTATAGGACAACATCAAACAGCCTAACTTCACATCATGGGCTCTCAGAAGAATAGGGAGAAAAAGGGGCAGAAATCTTATTTGAAGAAATAAGGGCTGAAAACTTCCCTGACCTGGGGAAGGAAACAAACTTCCACATCCAGGAAACCCAGGGAGTTCCAAATAAGATAAACCCAAAGAAACCCACACCAAGACACATTATAATTAAAACGTCAAAAGTTAAACACAGAGAATATTAAATTAAAAGCAACCAGAGAAAAACAATTTGTTATATACAAGGGAACTTCCATAAGATAATAAAGAGATTTTTCAGCAGAAACTTTACGTGCCAGAAGGGAGTGGCTCATTATATTTAAAGAGCTGAAAGAAAAAACTTTCAACCAAGAATACTCTTCCCAGCAAAGTTATCATCTAGAAGTGAAAGAGAGATAAAGAGTTTTCCAGATAAGCAAAACTTAAAGGAGTTCATCACTAGTAAACTGGCCTTACAAGAAATGGGTGTTTTTTTCCCTAAGATTGGCACCTGAGCTAACATCTGTTGCCAATCTTTCTTTTTTTTTTCTTCTTCTCCCCAAAGCACTCCAGTACATAGTTGCATATTCCAGCTGTAGGTCCTTCTGGTTGTGCTGTGTGGGACGCCACCTCACTGTGGCCTGATGAGCGGTGCGATATCCATGCCCAGGATCTGAACCAGCGAAACCCTGGGCCACTGAAGCAGAGTGCACGAACTTAACCACTTGGCCACAGAGCCAGCCGCACCAGAAGTGTGAAAGCAACTTCTTTTAGCTGAAAAGAAAAAGGGTGGTATTAGTAACAAGAAAACATATGTAAGTATAAATCTCACCAGAAAGGTAAATATATAGTAAAAGTAGTGGATTAATCACTTATGAAGCTAGTGTGAAGGTTAAAAGGCAAAAGTAGTGGGGCCAGCACAGTGGTGTAGCGGTTAAGTTTGCATGCTCTGTTTCAAAGGCCTGGGGTTTGCTGGTTCAGATCCCAGGTGCGAACATTGTACTGCTTATGAAGCCATGCTGTGGTAGGCATCCCACATATAAAGTAGAGGAAGATGGTCATGGATGTTAGCTCAGGGCCAGTCTTCCTCAGCAAAAAGAAGAGGACTGGTGGGTGGATGTTCGCTCAGAGCTAATCTTCCTCAAAAAAAAAAAAGACAAAAGTAGTGAAAATAGTTATGATTTCAATTATTAGTTAATGGATACACAAGATAAAAAGATGTAAAATGTGACATTAAAAACAAAAAGTGACGGGGGCTGGCTCCGTGGCCGAGTGGTTAAGTTCGTGCACTCTGCTGCGGCAGCCCAGGGTTCGGATCCTGGGTGAGGACATGGCACCGCTCGTCAGGCCACGTTGAGGCAGCATCCCACATCCCACAACTCGAAGGACCTGCAACTAAGATATACAACTCTGTACAGGGGTGGGGGGGGGCGGATTGGGGGAGATAAAGCAGAAAAAAAAAACAGATTGGCAACAGTTGTTAGCCCAGGTGCCAATCCTTAAAAAAAAAAGTGTGGGGGAGGGTAATGTTCAGCTTTAGAATAGGATCAAATTTAAGTTGTCGTTAATTTAAACTAGACCGTTATAGATATTAGTTGCTGTATGGCCTATCCATTTTCTAAAAAAGATTGGCCTGATGTGAAAGCATCAGCTGTGCTCTCCGCAAGACGAACTGGGAAAACACAAATCACACAGACTCAGGGAACCAAAACTGCGTCTGATGGTCCCGGGGACCGTGTGTCTGAAGTGAGTCTTGCTGCAGAAAGATAATCTGGCATTTAGAACATTCGAGCTAATTACTAAAAATGCTCCAGGCAAAAACTGCCTACCAACTTGTTTGGAATGGCTCTTACCTGTAACAAAATGTGTTCCATGGTCGAAAATGGCAGACCATGACTGAAGCTCACGTTGACTCCAACTCTACGGGTGGTTATTTGCTTCACTGCTCTGTGTAAATCTATGTTTCCTCTTACCGCCATAACAAATGACCACAAACTGAGTAGCGTAAAACAGCACTAGTTTATTTTCGTATAGTTCTGGAGGCCAGAAGTATGAAATGGATCTCATTGGGTAAAATCAAGGTGTTGGTGCGGCTCTGCTCCTTCTGGAGACTTCGAGGGGGAATTCATTTTCTTGCTTTCCCAGTTTCTAGAAGCTCTATGCATCTATGCATTCTTTCCCTTTTGGCTCCTTCCCTGCATCCCTCAGACCTCGGCTTCCATCATCGCATCTTCTCTAACTGACTCACATGCTGCCCTCTTTAAGGACCTAGTGACTACCTTGGGCCCACCCAGGTATTCCAGGATAATTTCTCCATCTCGAGTTCTTTAACTTAATCACGTCTGCAAATTTTTTTTGCCAGGTAAGGTACCATATCCACACGTTCCAGGGATAAGGATGTGGCTGTCTTTGGGGGCAATCATTCTGCCTATCACAGGGTGTTTAAAAGAAAGTAGTATCCAATTCAGAATACTTCTTATGCTCAGCACCTGGGGGTCTGCCAAATCTGGAAGATGATGGAAATCATGACTAGAGAGGTACAGATGAATGACTTGTAAGTGCCAAGTAAGATGATCTCAAGCAGTAGTGGGAAAGGCATAAAACAGGCTTGCCGATCTATTTATCCTTCCCCTTATGTGTTTGTTCAGAAAAATAAAAAAGTGCTGAAGATGCATGACTTTGAATTGATAAGCTAATGGAGCTTCCTTGGGAGGACAGTTCTGGAAGACAGGAGCCCAAGTTGAATGAATTGATGGATATGAGCCCTTTACCCAAAATTCTATCTAAAGGTCAGAGCTTATAAATGGTAACAAATGAAAAAATCATATCAGTGAAAAAAGCTGCAATAAAAGGATATCTTTCATCTATTTAGTCTCAAAGCCCTCATGACTCACTCATGTGGAGGGACTTCTTAAGTCTTAGAGGTCAATGCAATCATTGACCTTCCTCGCTTATTAGCACTTAGGCTGTTTCTGTGGTGATTCCAGGCACCATTGTAATATAAGTTGTCTGGGTGGGGAACACAGAAGCCCACCCTGGGACAAGGCTTCAAATACAAGGAGTTGACTCGGGTGGAAGGGTCCTTGGCAGCAGCGTGGGGGCAGTGGCAAGGAAGGGGGCCATGCAATAGATTATGCAGCAGCCAGATGCGGCTGCAGATGACGGGAGCTAACTCCTGCTGGGGATGCTCTGGGTACCAGTGTGAAACACACACCTCAGTCTGATTCCTCCCGAGGTGGCAGGCTGCTGGGCCCTCTATACACTTCTGCCACATCAGTCATTGGCTGAGGGTGCTCCCTGGGGCTGTCCTTCTTTGGCATTTCCCATCTACTCAGCAAGAGGCAAAGGACACCAAGGCAAGAGAAAGCCCTTGAGCCACACGATGCAGATGTGGCAGTTCACAGCGATGGTCTTGTAAAGTGGTAAAGGCTGGGGTGTGTGTTGGGGGGTGAGGGGGGCACTAGCATAACCACTGGAACGGTTTCCAATGGGTCTGTTTTTTCCCTGCCTAATGGTTATGCTAGCACAGTTAAAGCGTCAGGAAGAACAGGACCAAGACTAAGATGGATACCACTTTAATGCTTCTGCAGTTATATTTTAGAATAGAACAGGATTAAGTTTGATGGCTTTTGTGTTTCCAAACATTCAACTGAAGTTTTGCATTTTGAATTATTTTGTAGAATGACAAACATTTACATAATGTAGGATGAAACAATGAATTCTTAAAAGATGACATCAAATAATACAAAGAAGAAAGGCTAGTAAGCATAAATTTTCACTTTGTGGACTTCCTTGTCGTCACATTCCCTCTGTTTGTCGTAGTAATAGAAAGTATTGTCCCTTCTCTGAAGTTTCTTCACATATCCTGTCTCTGGCCACCGATCTATCTGCACATATCAAAAAGCAGAATACAAACTTTGAAATGCCAGTTTTATACAATATTTTACTATCAAATAGTTAAAAGTACAACTCATGTCAAAAAATCCAATGTAAGGGCCTGGCCCCATGGCCAAGTGGTTAAACTTCCATGCACTCCGCTTTGGTGGCCTGGGTTCATGGGTTTGGATCCCGGGGGTGGACCTACTCCACTCACTGGCTATGCTGTGGAGGTGCCCCACATACAGAGTAGGGGAAGATTGGCATGGATATTAGCTCAGTGCTGGTCTTCCTCAAGCAAAAAAAAAAAGAGGAAGATTGGTAATGGATGTTAGCTCAGGGCGAATCTTCCTCAGGAGAAAAAAATTAAATTTAAAAATACTGGAGCTCTTAGACACACAAACACACACACACACGAGACACATCAGAAGTTACAACCTTATACTGCAGAATAACTAATTCAGTGCTTCTCTCTAGACCCCAATTTCTAGATTGAAATTTCTACTCAGTAGCCCAGTTAAAACATTCAAAATTATCTAAACTTTATTTTTCTTATGTTTACAAATGATCTCAAACATTATTGCTTCCTAATTTCTAAAAGTAATTCCCCAGGAGGAAATTAGGGCTACGCCCTGGCCCCATTCTGAAAGCCCCTCCTGCTGATTATTGACGCTATAGCAGTGACTAAAGGAAGCATCTAGACTGGAGAAAGCTAAAGGTACATGTGTATCTCCTCATGTCCATAGTTCAAGTTTACCTTGAAACTCAATTTTAATAGACATTTGAGGTCATGAATATAGTCCTCAGCAATCTTTTCTCACCTTCTCTCTACCAGTCTTTCTTGAATGTCATATTAATTTGCTTACTTTATGGTTTGGCTCGATCTAGTTTGGACATTTTTCTCCCCTTCCTTGCTGAATTCATGTTATGCCTTCTTGGTCAAGTCAATGCACTTCTCTTGTTGTTAGATAAGTTCCTTCTGGATTGTCTGAGATGTACCCTATCATCGTCAAAAACCCATTATTCAGGTTTCACGGTCTAGAAAATCAAATCCTGTTCTTCAACACCATCTATACAAGCGGCGCTGGGCTTCTCACACTTCCCACTTATAAATCACAGCTCTCAACTGGAATAGGAAAACCCCGTGAAGACAAAGGAACGCACATCCTTTATTTTCTAACAACTCATTTTCATTTTCTTCTCTTGTCTCATTTATTTAGGAATTAGCAAAAAGAGATAGCAGAGTATCTGATAAGCCTTGCCAGGCTTTCCTGCACACACATTATAGAAATGAGTAATGCTTCCTATCGCTTCAGTCGAGCCAACCTTTTGTTGCTTCCATTGCCCTCTGCAGAGAAAGGAAGGTGTCCTCAAGATGCCGTTACAGCGCTCTTCCTTTGGGAGCCAGCAGCAGGTTCTCTTTCATTTACTAGGGCCCCGAAAACCATCTCTTTCAGTGGAGAAACAGTACAACTGCTGCTGCTTCAGAACACCCACAGCCCCTTTATATGGGATGAGCCTCCAAACAGCTATATTGGTTCTGTGTTCCTCAATCTCTAGGCATTTTCCTTTGATACCTCTTTGCTATTTCATAATTTTTTCTTCTTGGCTTTTTAGTCCATCGCTCCCATTCAATCTAGGAAACTTCATTCCTTAGTGTATGGTGGAGTGGAATGATAATGGTCCTCATATCCAGTTCTCAGTAGGGAGGGAGATAGGCAAGCCCTAATAGCGCTCATGAGGGTGAGTGCCGCTCAAGCCATGCAGACCACCGGATGCTGGTAGAGACATGCCCATCAAGCAAGCTTTCAGTTACCACCCTATCCATCCTTTAAGGCCCACTGCAAATGCCTCTGGGAGCATAAAGGCTTTTTGGAGAATTGTCCTCATACGGAAGCGATTTTTGTCTTCCTCTAAGTTCCTGTACTTTTTTTTTAAGGCACATATCTGTGGACTTGTATAAGATTTATTTTTCTTGTCATTATAAATCTTCTATTCCAAGAACATAAGCATAATAAAAGCTATCATTCATTAAACACTGTTCATTGACTCAATAAATTATTATTGAGCACTATGACAATGTCAGGCACTTCACACACACGATTTCATTTCATTCCTGTGACCATTTTCTACAGCAGGCACTGTCATTGCCATTTTACAGCTGAGCTCAGTGAAGTTCAGATCCTTGTTCAGGATTACCCAGCTAATGAGAGGGAAAGCCAGGACGCAAATCCTGGACAGACTAATTCCAAATCCTGTACTCTTCCCACGGGTCCTCTCAATTTCTTGAGGTCAGGCACTCACTTACTGAGATTTTTATCCCCTAACGTGCTTGGCCCAGAAATTTGCACATGGTAAATACCCCAAAATTTATACTGAATGCAAAACCTTTCCATAATTGCCAAGTCATACAGTGAACACTCATACGTTTGATCTTCCCTATGCCACACACACACACATACACCTCTCAGTTGTTTATTGGGACTTCCTCTTTAAGGATGTTGTGTTCTCTTAAATCTGATTTCATCTCAGTCACAACAGTGTTGAACATGGGGGTGTAGATGCAACATAGAGATGCCTATATAATCACATTGCCTATATGATCCCAGATCTTATGCATCTTTTAGGGGCATCTCAATCGTAATGCAAGGTATGAAGCTTATTTTTGAACAGCACTAAAACTGCTAATGGTTGTGTTTTATCTGTTTAAAAGCCATAGATGATACAGCAATGAAGACTACCTTTTGGTAATGGGGACAGAGTGAAATGTTAGTAGATGTCAGAAGATGAATATATGAAAATCACAGTCATCAAATCTTCATTTGATCAGTATTTTTAACTTCATTCTTCACCAACCATAATAATATCTGTTAAATTAATGTCCATTAAGTTCAAGTGTTTATTACATTTTAGCTCTGTATTGCCTCCATGCTGTGGTGGCGGCTCACACAGAAGAACTTAGAAGTGTCTACAACTAGACTATGCAACTATATATTGGAGTATAGGGATGGGGAAAAAAAAGGAAGATTGGCAACAGATATTAGCTCAGGGTGAATCTTTCATGGCAGAAAAAAAAAAAAAAAGATTCATTTAACACAGCCCAGTTGCTCAACAAAAGCTGGATAGTTCTTAATGTTTCCATGCTGAGCCACCATCTCTTCCCCTAGTCTGCCTGAAAATCACTCTTGTGGGCCTCAGTCTCCTATCAATAAAATGAGAAAGCTGGAGTAGAATTCCCTTCACTTATTCTCTGGTCCTTTTTTTTTTTTTTTTAAATACTTTTCACCATCTAACTCATTTTGAGTTCAGCTTTGTAGAGGCATAAATCTTACCATAGAAACTTGTTTCACTTGTTTATATTCAATTTCATCCCGATATCCTGCTTGTTGAAATCTGTACAGATTTTCTATCTCTTCTGACCATTTTTTGGCACGACTTATTGATTTTGGTTTCACATCAGAACTAGCCATGGCTACAGAAGTCTTTTTACCAGTTATTTCTGAAAGATGTTAAAATAACATTAATCGATAACATGACAGTGGTAATTTTGTAAGTCCTTTTAAGAATAAACAATACCAACATTTTTAAAAATTAGAGAGTCGAGGATCCCATTAAATACATTAAATTTTAAGCATTCAATTCCAAGATTGGGAAGGATTCATGCTCTATTTTTGGAGATAAAATAAATCCTGAAAGATACATAGAGAACTGCTTACTTCTTCATCAAGTAAAATTGCATTCAGACTTATGGAGTCATGTCCTAAATACTGTATACTAAATCTGGCATTCCCAGCAATAGTTTACACCTCTCTGAAATCACACTCTTACTTTTAACTGCTCAATAGATTGCCAAAATGTCCCAACACCATGCCATTTGAGTATATTCAAAACTGCATCTCCCCGCCCATCAAGGGACGAATGGATAAAGAAGATGTGGTATATATACACAATGGAATACTACTCAGCCATGAGAAATGATGAAATCTGGCCATTTGTGACAACATGGATGGACCTTGAGGATATTATGCAAAGTGAAATAAGTCAGAGGGAGAAAGTCAAATACCAGATGATCTCACTTATAAATAGAAGATAAAAACAACAACACACAATCACATAGAGGCAGACATTAGATGGGTGGTTACCAGAGGGGGAAGGGGAGGGAGTAGGCAAAAGGAGTCTTTGGGTGGTGAACATGATGTAATCCACACAGGAATTGAAATATGATGATCTACACGTGAAATTTATATAATGTTATAAACCAATGTTATCACAATGAAAAAAAAAAAAACTGTATTCCCCCCCCCCCCAAAAAAAAGGGATGTAAGATCAGTCTTCTCAATCTCTTCCCCTTCTTCTTCCTGGGAAACAACAGTTTCTTCTTTTTCCTTTTCTTGACCGCTTGGAGACATCCCAGTCACTGCAGTCCATTTACTCAGATCTCTGTGGCCCTGCTCTTGTGACAGCCCAATGTGGGAAGACAGACTAACACAGAGTCCATGAAAGCTGTTTGGCTGTCATGATACTAAGATCACTGATTTTAAAACAATGTAGAAGGTCACCAATAGTCTTTGAAATGCAAATATTCAACTCTAGTTTATGTAATTGTCTATTCACCAAACTTCTATAGCCATTTTATTAAAGACATAATCTTGTACTTGTTTTCTCAGCTGCAGCTTATTTTATTACCAAAATCTATCAGTCACTCAACTGAAATAAACTGCCTAGGATTTTCACCAGGATTCCTTGAAATCATTCTTCCATTAAAATATATTTCTATTGGCTGAAATACATTAAAGTCAGACCTTATAAAGCAGATCCTGTAAATGAATTCATATTTTTTGAATTTTTTCAATTACAATGACAAATACTCATTATGTTGAAAAGACAACAAATACATTAAAGCACACAAAAAAAGGCAAAATAATCACATCAATTAGAAATATCCCTCCTTAACATCAGGTGAATATCATCTCAGATATTTGATGTTAGAAGGATAAACTTAAAAAGTTTTATAAAAAGGAGTCTTACAATAAATGCTTTTACAAGTAATAGCTTTAGCTTTACTTGGATTTAACAGGTAGAAAAACAGGAAATAAAATTGACAGAATTGCTGAATTTCAGATAAATTTTCTTCAATATGAAAGCTGTAGCCTAAAAGTTCCCTCAATGGTTCATAAAAGAAGATAATGAATGGGGCCAGCCAGTGGCTTAACAGTTAAGTTTGTACACGCCGCTTCGGCAGCCTGGGGTCCATGGGTCTGGATCCAGGTTCAGACCTACACACCACTCATCAAGCCATGCTGTGGTGGTGTCCTACATACAAAATAGAGGAAGACTGGCACAGATGTTAGCTCAGGGATAATCTTCCTCAAGCAAAAAGAGGAAGATTGGCAACAGATGTTAGCTCAGGGCCAATCTTCCTCACCAAAAAAAAAAAAAAAAAAAAGATGATGAAGACTGTTACGAGGCTAAAAGTCATTTGTTTGAACTCCATGTATAAACCACACACGAGAACTGATGGACTCTTTTCTATGAAAAATAAAGTAATTGGTCTTATGCTTCCTCCTACCTCCTCTAGATTTTTGTTACATTACTTATTTAACATTCTAAAGGTTAGACATTTACATTCTATTCTGAAACCATAATTCTCAGTGGTTTGGACTTAGCTCCAGATTTAATTGAATTAAAATGAAGTTATTTGAGGCATACAGTTCACTCTGATGAAAGGAGCAACTACCCAAGGGGATATATCATTAGTATTTGCATTTTTTCCAACGTTCATACCAACGTGTATATTGACTAAACCAAAGAAAATTAAAGTATTGTTAATATTTGACTTTTTAAAAACTTGATCCTTATTTATTAATTTAGGTTTAGGCTCATGTTGTATTATAAGGCAATACACTGTGATGTTATTGCATGTGCTGTAGGTATTGTTATTGTATGAATTTGTTATTGTATTGTAAAATTTGGAATACCTGACAAAACAATAAGTAAGCCACATTTCAGTGAAATCGTTCAGTTCCATTCATTTTCATGGGAAGTCCGTTCCCATACAATATACTAGAATTGACCAAAAAGTGAGTTGGACATATGTGGTACAGCCTGATAATTCATTAACATATATAATTATATATAATATATATATTCCATAGAAAAAATGACACTAAGAAACATGAAAGGAAAAAAGTGCAAATTCACTATATTAAAAATACTTCCAAATTAGTCATGTTTTTATGAATTTAGTAAATTGATGAATTTCATGAATTTGGTGGCTGTATTACTTATGTTGCTTTTATAGATGAAGCACATTTAAAGTACATCTAAAAGTAGTGCTACAATTCTAATTTTTGTTTTACCCAAGCCTTCTGCTTTAGGCTTGGCTTTTTGATACATAATAAAATACTTTTATTTATTCATCTTCATTCAAAAAGTATTTTCCTGAATGTCATGCATGTAATCTTTTGTCACTTTCAAACAAAAACAATCTTGTCCACTATACATATGAAAATAATATAATTAATAGAAGAGCAGAAAATATGCTACATTCAGTTGAATTACTGGGGAAACCGCCATTTTCTTGGAAGAAATACACATCTTCTGGACGTATCAGGCATTTCAAAACTTTGTTTTCTCAAAACAGAAAAAGGGAACATGCATGCATTTTCACTGAAATAGGAACCCCAGTGGCTGCTCTAACTATGCCATACAGTGGCAGTGCAAATTTCTTTTTTCTTTTTGTCTCTTAACTAACTTTCTACTTATCAAAAACAGAATGAAACTAAAATTAGGAAAGATCAAATTTCATTGGCTCTGGGAAATTGAGTGGCAATATTAATTCTGCTAATAACATTCAGCACTTTGAAATTCAGTGGTTTCTTTACTGATAGTTATGGCAAAAATAGTTCACATAAAATACATTCGATCTCTATAATACTAAGCTGTTTCTGCAGAAACAGGAAATGGCAATGCCTGACTTTCTCACTGTGCAAAAATCGAATTTTATTAAACAGTATTAGGGTTTCTATGGGTATTTAAAAACCCACCAATATCAAATCCTTAACAATCTAAAGTTCTAATCTCATGGTAGCAGCCTTTGAGGTAGCCAGCTATCTCAAACTCCCTTCTATGCAGACTCTTTTCAGCTCCTTTTCGCTCTGAAAAGTGCTTTTCACTTTTAGACGTCTTAAAACCCCGACAGCTTTAGTATCCTTAATCTTCCATTCCTTTCCCCATTTTTTCTGTTCCTAGACACAGCAGGCTATGGCAGAGAAGCCCTTTAAGCATGTAACCTTGCTAAAGTCAATTAACATCCCGGGGCCTCAGTTTCCTGAACTGCAAAAACGTCTCATTAGGACGGTCGCTAGAGTCCTCACACTTCCCAAAGTTCTTGGGTGTTCAGTAGAAAAACAAAATTGGCTCCCAAAATACACCCTTGTGATGCATGGTCCAGGTGTGCGAACCTGCATCTGTGCAGCACAGACCACTCCTTTGGGGCGCCCACGGCTGACTGACGTGCCTACTCCGGCCCCTCAAACGTTTTTTCTGCCAGAAATCACCACTCGTGTCTGTGAGGTAAAATCTGCCTAGAGAAGGCCGAGATGGAGAAAGTATTCCAAAAACTGGGCATCAAGAGCCCGTCTGCGCGAGAACTCTGAAAGGAGACCCCAGAATCGCAGCCTCTAAAGTCGAAGGGGGCGCGGGGCGGCCCAGAAACTACTGGAGAATCAGACTCCGAAACTGAAGAGGGACCAAGAAAAGACCCTGCCTGGAAAGGATGGAGGAAACAGCACAGAAGCAGGCAGGACGACTCGCCGAGACGGCGAGCGAGCACCTGAGCGGAAGGGGCGGGGCCAGGACTTCCGGGGCGGGGCCGGGCGGGCGCTTCAGCGGCTCGGCTGCTCGTCCCGAGTCCGTCTTCCTGCGGTCCTCCTCGCTCAGCTGACCCGGAGAGGCCGGGGCGCCCCGCCCGGGAGCTGGCAGGAGAGCGCGGCGGTTCTCTGTTCTCCACTCGGGATCCGTCGGCTGGGCAGCGACAGGCCAACCGTCGCGGCTTCCGCGACCCTCGCGTCTCCTAGCAACGCGTGGCGGCGCCCCGCTCACTCAGGCCCCGCCCCCTGCGAATGGGCTTTTCTGCGCACGCGCCAGGGTTGGGCAGGCTGTGGCGAGTACAGTATGGCGAGTCCAAGTTGATCCCTGGTTGGGAGGGATCCTTGAAAGGCTCATCCCTAAGCAGAGGTGGAGAGCGAAGTGCTTTATTTGCTGCTGCTTCAGTCGTAGACGGAATTCCCTAAAAAGGCAGATCAGAGAAGCGAGACCATTGGCGATTCTGGTCCCAGATAGTAACTACCTAACTGTCCCACGCTCCTCCTCATTTTATTGGGATTAAAGGAACCAATCCATAGGGTTGAGCATAGTGCCCGGACAGTTAGTAAATTTACAGTAAACGACTTCTACAGCTTAATTTTTTGTAACATTACTTCATTATTATATATAAAATATTGACGTGACAACTCTCAAATTCATTTCCTCAGTCCAGATCTCTCTCTCAACACTACCCAACATCCACTTGGTTGTCCCAAACGATTCCTTCCAAACGCCTTCACTGCCCTAACCTGCGCCTTCACAGCCTATCCCTTTCAGTTGATGGCCCCTAGAGTCCATTCTTTCTCTTACCTTCCAGATCCATCCATCAGCAAAACCTGTTGACTTTACTGCTTCCGCTCAAGTCCAGGCCACCATCATTTCCCCCCTCTGGGTATTGCAATAGCCCCCAACAGGTCGCTCATCTCCCATAGTCTGTTCTCAACACAACGATCAGTGACATCCGTTTATAACAGTCAGATTGTCCCTCCTCTGCTTAGAATCCTGCAACGGCTCTGCATCTTAGAGAGTAAAAACCAGTGTCTTTACAAGGCCAACAAAGCCCTACAAGATATGCCACAACCCCTCCTTCCTTGCCCTGTAGCCCCAGATCCCACTTCTGCAGCCACACTGGCCTCCTGGCCGTTTCTTGACTAGCTCCCACATTGAGACCTTATTTGTAGCTGCTCCCTCTGCCGGGAATGGTCTTCCTCCAGTTTTCCCTTTGGCTAACTTCCTCATCTTCACTTCTTTGTTAATATCTCAGCTCACTCATCCCTATCCCTCTGTGTTGCTCTTCCATCGTGGAGTCTATCCGCCTAACTGAGTTCTAGTGTTTCTTTTTCCAATAGCACATATTGCCTTCCAATGTACTATTTAAATAGCTTATTTCTTAATTTTGCTTGTCTTCTGCAGGAATGTAATTCCCATGAAGATAGATCTTAACTAAATTCCTAGAAAAGTGCCTACTATTCAACAGCAGGTTGCACCAACAGTGTTAACAGAATAGCAGTATATATCAAATAAATGTGGTTTGCCACCATCACAGCCAATGCCAGTATGATGCTGTGGAAGTAGTATAGCACAGTGGCTAGGAGCATGGCGTCTAAGGCATGACCTTGGATTTGAATCTGGGTTCTATTACTTCCTAGCAACATGATCTTGTACACATTACTTAATCACAGTTTCCTTAATTGTAAAATGAAGACAAAAACTGTACCTATCCGATAGAGTTGTTGTGCGGATGAAATGATAAAAATGAGCCACTTAGCACAGTATCTGGAACTACGTAAATGATAGATAGTATTATTTCCACTAGAACGTGCACTCCATTACCACATGGGTTTTTCTTTGCCTTGCTCACTGCTGTATCTTTAGTGTCTAGAATGGTGTCTGGTACATAGCAGATGGTCAGGGACAGTTTGTTGAGTGAATAAGTGAATTCTCACCATCACATTTCCTGGAGTATTGTGGCAGCTTTCTACCCAGACTCCTTGCCCCAGACTGCTAGAGTGTTCTTTTTAAATTTGAACCCAGTGGTTCTGAGAGTTTAGGATCTATGTGAATGCCCTGGAGGGTGTGCTAAGACAGACTGCTGCGCCCCACATCCAGAACTTCTGATTCAGGAGCTCTGGCCTGGGGTAGAGAATTTTCGTTTCTAACAGGAGCCCAGATACTGTGGGTGATGCTTTTCCAGGGTCCCCACGTTGCGGAATACTGTTTGCAAAGAGTTCCTGGACCCAAATCCAACACGGGAGGAAGGAGAGCCATTCCGGGATTGTGAGCAGAGGAGTGACATAATCTGATGTCTTTTAAACCGATCACACTTAAAATTGTTAACCCTTAGTGGTAAGGACAGTACCTTGTTTTTATTTTAAAAACTTAAGAAAATGCCTGTTGTATATTTTACACTGCTTTTTGTTATGGGTTGAATTGTGTCCTCCCCAGCGCGACACAGTGTTGTGTCAGGGTTTCCTGCAGGAGCCACCCTCTTCGCGCTAGCTACACCCTTGATCCCACGCGGCTGCCTCAGCCCTGAGCACAACGGCGGCCCCACGCCAGCGCAGCTCGCAAGTTTAAACCCCTAGGTCGCGGGTGGCGGGAACTAACCAGATGCTCCTTAGCACCGCCCGCTGGCTGCAGGGCTCCTCTGATTGGACGCGGCTGCATCCGGGCGGCCAATGGTGCGGCGGCGGCTTGTTCCCGGAAGTGGCGGCTAGGTCAGGGCCACCCCGGCTTCCGAGGCTGGCTTGGGGTCCAGTCACCCGGGGTTGGCCGGCGCTATGAGTTCCTTCGAGGGACAGATGGCCGAGTATCCCACCATCTCCATCGATCGCTTCGACAGGGAGAACCTGAGGGCCCGTGCCTACTTCCTGTCGCACTGCCACAAGGGTGAGTGAGCTGCGCGCCGCCCTCCCCGGGGCCGGGGGCTGCGGGTCCTGGCCACGCGCGGTGGTCGCCCAGGGGACCTGAGCGAGGGTGCGGGCTTCGGAGGCCGGGGCAGAGACCAGCCACTGCGCCTTGTCCCGGCCTGGCTCTCCAGCCTCTCTGAGGCGTTACAGATTTCTTGATCTGTACGGGGACATAGCAACTGCCAGTTGCGCACCGACCCACGCGGATTTGATCAGGTGCAACTATTCCGTTCTTTTGGAAGCTCTTCCTATTGGAAGCGGCCAATAGTCAGAGGTTGACGAGGATTACTTAATCTTCTTCCACATCCTCGCTACCGTGTTGTAAAGAAATTTCAGAGGAAATTCTGCCGTGCTCCCAAACATTTATCTGCAATCGCGCGCGCACACACACACTCACTCACTCAAATCAAACATCCCATCTGTAAGCTCGACGAAGTGCAAGCCCTCCCTCCTTTTAGATGTTCTGTCCACTTGCAAAATGAAAGGTTCGTTTTAGTCTGGAGGCAGGATGTGGCTTACCTTATAACAGCCAGGTCAGGCAACCAGAATCCTAAAATTTCACAGCTGAACACGGTTAGGGATTAAGCCTGAAGTGTCCCCCCGAATGATAGGGTCTGCAGGCTTGATGCTCCCGGCTGAGGCTGGAGTGTCTCTCAAACGTTTCAGCCAGTCTCCAGTGCTGGAGTACCACTAATTTCACAGCCATTGTCCATTTTTAACATCTCTTATGCTAAGTCGTCACTAACTTTAGCAATGAAAACTTCAAATATCATTATGCTAATCAACACAGCCTAATTGGCATTGATCAGAGATGAAGCTCTCTAGTAGCTGCCTCTTGGAGTGCAGGCTTCCAGAAAAACTTGAGTACGATGTTCCCCACTACTCTTTTGGGGAGTGAATCAGAGTGTAACAAACATACCACATACCCATCACATGTTCTAATTTTAAAGTAAATTACAGATATCAAAACCCTGCCCTTCCTCCCAGGGCTGCTGTGAAGACCAGTGTTGCCTTGTGTTTGGAATCAATCGCTTTAACCTAGTGTAAGTTGTTGAAGTTTCTGCTTTTGGGAAATGCCTCTCCTTTCTTGCTCAAAGCTGCCAGTTCTCTCTCTAGTGAGGAGAATCTGGACCTTCCCTCTCTGTTTGTTAAATAGCCCAGGGAGCCTCTTGGAGGGTTTTCCTGCCTATTCTGGAGAATAACCTTTTTGTCTTTGTTTTGGTTTTCGTTATGAATCTGCTGCTGGAGGAGCATTCACCTGTTTTGACTTTCTGTGTTGAGTCTCACTCGAGTTTCCGAACTCAAAACGTGATAGCCACGGTTAAAGAGTGGCTGAAGGCTTGCCCTTCGTGTCTAGGAGTAGTGAGTGTGGAGGAAGGATTCATCTAAAGGAATTTGTGGAATCTTCATCATTAATTCATACATTAAGCAACAGATGACTTCCTACTACCAAGCAGATGATAATAACTTGTTTTCTAATCACATGTGGGTCCGTTTACTCAGCCTGGACATAAATTCATCAAGGGCGAGAACCGAACTTCTGCTTTCGGTGGTTTCTCACATTGCCATCTGGTGGTTTTTAGCCTTTCTGAGAAACAGACTCAGTGCTATGAACTGAATCGTGTCCTCCCATATCTTGAAATTCTAACCCCCAATGTGGCTGTATTTGGAGATAAGGCTTTTAGGAGGTAATAAAGGGTAAATGAGGTCATGAGGGTGGGTCCTAATTCGATAGGATTGGTGGCCTTATAAAAAGAGGAAGGGAGATCTCTCTCTCTCCACACACACACCTAGGAAAGGCCATGTGAGTGCATGGTAATAAGGTGGCTGTCTACAAGCCAGGAAGAAGGTCTTTCCGGAAACTGACCCTGGCACCTTGATCTTGAACTTTAGCCTGAATAACTGTGAGAAATAAACTTGTTGTTTAAGCCACTGAGTCTAAGGCATTTTGTTATACCTGAGCTGACTAAAACAGAATATCTGACATAATCCATGGTCTCTTTTGCTAGAAAAAGTTCACATAAACAAAGGCTTGTCAATTTTGTTTATCTTTTCAAAGAACCAGCTCTTAATTTCACCCATCTTCTCTATTGTCTTTTTAGTCTATATTTCAGTTATTTTTGCTTTAATCTTTGTTATTTCCTTCCTTCTACTAATCTAGGGCTTCATTAGTTCTTTTTCTAGTGCCTTGGGGTATAAAGTTAGGTTGTTGGAGACTTTTTGTTTCTCAAAGTAGGCATTTATTGCTATGACCTTCCATCTTAGAACTGCCTTTGTTGCATCCTACAAATTTTGGTATGTTATATTTCCATTTTTGTTTGTCTCAATGTATTTTTTTAATTTCTCTTTTGATTTCTTCTTTGACCCATTGGTTGTTCAGTAGATGTTGTTTAATCTCCACATATTTGTGAATTTTCCAGTTTTCTTTGTGTAATTAATTTCTAGTTTCATACCATTGTGGTTGGAAAAGATGCTTGATATGATTTCAGTCCTCTTAAATTTATTAAGACTTGTTTTGTGGCCTAGAGTACGGTCTATACTGGAAAATGTTCCCTGTGCACTTGAGAAGAATGTGTATTCTGTTGCTTTTGGATGGAATGTTCTGTATATGTCTGTTAAGCACATCCGGTCTAACATGTCATTTAAGGGCAATGTTTCCTTATTGATTTTTCTGCTTGTATGATCTTTCTATTGATGTAAGTAGGGTATTAAATCCCCCTACTATTATTGTATTACTGTCTGTTTCTCCCTTTACATCTGTTAATATTTGCTTTATATATTTAGGTGTTCCTCTGTTGGGTGCATAAATATTGACAAACGTTATATCCTTTTGTTGGTTTGATCCCTTTATCATTAGGTAATACTCATCTTTGTTTCTTATTACAGTCTTTGTTTTAAATTCTGTTTTCTCTGATATAAATATAGCTATTTCAGTTTTCTTCTGGTTTCCAAACTTAGAACTGGTTTGACTTAACCAAAGAATTTAGACCTGTTTGGTTATTTAAGTCTTTGCATGCTAAAGATTCAGAATATATTAGAATGCACTATGTATTTACTGTACTATTTTTTTTTTTTTGAAGAAAGTTAGCCATAAGCTAACTACTGCCAATCCTCCTCTTTTTGCTGAGGAAGACTGGCCCTGAGCTAACACCCATGCCCATCTTCCTCTACTTTATATGTGGGACGTCTACCACAGCATAGCTTTTGCCAAGCGGTGCCATGTCCACACCTGGGATCTGAACCAGTGAACCCCAGGCTGTCGAGAAGCGGAACGTGCGAACTTAACCGCTGTGCCACCAGGCCAGCCCCTTTAATGTACTATTTTGTTTAAATTTTACCTTTCCTTCATTGTTGTCTTTGTGTGTCTGTTTATTTGGAGGGCTGTAGAGCAAGTCTCTGTAGGTAGTAATAACCCATCTTTCAATCTAGGCATCACAGTAGGCTGAGAAGATAATGAAACTCTTCTTATTCTGGCCTAATCCCGAATGATTTCCGAGAGCATTCCATGGAAGTGAACTTGAATTTTCAGAGAGATTGTTTTAAGAATGGAATTGAATGGGTTGTAAGAGTATGGCCTGAAGGTGGTTAGAGGGAAATGAAAGATGAGAGTGAAGGAAGGTGCTGGAAGCAGTTCCAAATGAGACCCTGGTCACTCATTCTTCTGTGGCTTCTCAGAGTGACTTAGACTCTGTCCCAAGATGTAGGGGATCATTCGCCTTTACTTGGCTTCTGGTGGCTGAGAGATGCTCACCCTTTAGTGGTACCTGTCCTGTTTTCAGATGCACTCTTCACTTGCATTGGAGAGTCCATAGCACATATGAATCATTTCTCTTATCAAAGTGAACCTCGCATACATTTTCTCTTGAAAAAAGAGGCTTAAAAAGAACAAACAACTCAGTTTCCTTGGGCCAAGGAATCTTCTGAAAAAATAATGTGTTTATGATTTTTGATTGTTTTATTTTTAGATCACATGAAAGGATTAAGAGCCCCTACTTTGAAAAGACGGTTGGAGTGCAGGTAATTTGTTTTGCTGCTTATTTGTGTTTTCTTAAGTAAACATTTTAATTGAGCTATAATGTCTATGCAGAAAAGTACATACATCATAAGGGAACAATCTGATGACCTTTTACAAGTGAACACATCTGTGAAGCCTCTGCCCGGATCAAGAAATAGAAGAGTGCCAATATCCCAGAACAGAACCCTGACCCTCCCCCAAGGGTACCCTCCATTCTGACTTTTGTCATCATGGTTTAGCTCTGGCTGTTTTTGAACTTTATATAAATAGAGTCATACCAAATAGACTCTTCTATTTGTTTTATTTCACTTAACATTATATATGAATGGTTCATCCATGCAATTGGGTGCAGCAATAGCTTGTTTATTTTCATTTCTGTAAGTGTGTTTGTGAAAATGGTTGTTCCATTATAAAGAGTCATATAATGTTGTTTATCTTTTCTTGAAGCTGAACAATTGCATTCTTTTCCTGCAGCCATTGCCTAAATCCAAATTCCAAATTCTCAGGATATATATTTGGAAAGGACCTTATTGACTTTTTGACTTTTGAATTGATCTATGTCTGGCTTCTCTCCTAAGTGATATCAATAGTCTGTATTCCTTTTTTTTTTTTTAGTAGGATTAGCCCTGAGCTAACATCTGCTTCCAATCCTCTTTTTGCTGAGGAAGACTGGCCCTGAGCTAACATCCATGCCCATCTTCCTCTACTTGATATGTGGGACACCTGCCACAGCATGGCTTGCCAAGTGGTGCCATGTCCGCACCCGGGATCTGAACCGGCAAACCCCGGGCCGCTGAAGTGGAACGTGCGAACTTAACCGCTGTACCACTGGCCGGCCCCAATAGTCTGTATTCTTGATAATGATAGCTAATATTTATTAAGTATATACATGTATATGCCAGGCACTACATATTTATTAGTTCAACAGTTTCTTTGAGTGCCTATGATGAGTCAAACACCGTCCTGATGTTGAAGATAGAGTAGTGAGCAACACAGATGAAAACCCTCTCTTCTTGGAGCTGATGTTCTCTTTAGAGCCTCTTGATAATCTTTTGAATAGATACTATTATTATTTCTATTTTACAGATGAGGAAACTGAGGAACCAGAGAGGTTAAATTAGTTGCCCAAGGTCACGCAGCCAGTAAGTGGCAGGACCAGGATTTCAACCAGGTCTGTCTGATTTTAGAACCTGTGGATTAGTTATCTATATTGCTGCGTAACAAGTTACCCCAAAACTTAGTGACTTAAAACAACTAATCATGTGTTCTCTTTCTCAGTTTCTGTGGGTCAGGAATTCTGAGGGGGCACAATGGGGACGTCTGGTCTCTGCCCGAATGAATGTCATATGGGGGCTGACATTATCTGAAGGCTCACTCATTCAATGACTGACTCCTGAGTTGAGAAGACTCAAGTAGCTGGGGTTCCTTGGGCCTCTCCGTCTCTAAAAATGTCTCTTCAGCGTGGTGTTTTCAGGCTAGCTGGACTTTTTAAATGGAGACCCAGGGCTTAAAAAGTATACATCCTAAGAGAGAGTTAGCAGGTGGCCATATTGCCCAGAGACCTAGCCTTGAAAGGCCTGCAACGTTACTTCTATCACATTCTGCTGGTTAAGGTAACGAAGATCTGCCCGGGTCCAAGGGGAGGTTCAGACTCTTCCTGTCGATAAAGGAATCTCTGTGTCCATTCTGTAAGAAGAGTGTGTATAGATGGGATATATTTTAGTATGGCTATCTTTGGAAAATACGGGCAGCCATAGACTGTGTTCCTAACTGCTAAGCTATACTGTTGAATTTTTAAAGTTTATTATGAAGTTGATTTTTGCACACTAAAAACCAGAATAGATTTATATGAAATAAAACGTAGAAGTCTTCTGTCTCCCGCACCTCCTTTCATTCTCCAGAGGTAGCTTAATGTTTGGTCTTGTTTTTCCAGACATACCTGATCCTGTACCAACACGCATCTTTCATGTAAGAATGGTGAGGGATACCCTCCTTAGGAGGTCAGAGGACACAATGTTTTCTCTCACCTTTCCCATCATCCTTTACTCTCTCAATGGGACTGAGACAGTCATTGGGGTGGCATGTTGGGAACGACTGTAACCCTTTTTGTGCCAGCCCAGTTTCTGAATAGCTTGGGATAACTGATATGTGATGAAACGTATTTCCTGGCCCCCCAGATGGCATGTTGGATTGCACTGAAACCGCTTTGTTTTCTGTCTTTTCCTTTCAGCTTGAAGGTTTACTTATACTGTTCACCGGTTACTAAAGAGTTGTTGTTAACCAGCCCGAAGTACAGATTTTGGGAGAAACGGATTGTAAGTTTTATCTTTTGAATGACACTAATTCTGTTTTTCAAGTAGGAAATATTTTTTGAGGTGGATTGAACAAAGTATTAGAGTTAGTCAAAGCCTGGTTCCAAACACACTGTATTTATCCACATTAATTACAATGTTGATATTCAGTCTTTTGTAACTCAACCGTTTAGAAGAGGTTGACATCTTATTGTTGTTGACGTTGTTGTTGATTTTTCTTTCCGGTCCCTCAGCTGTTTGATCTAGCTTCTCAGTTTTGTGTTATCTCATTGAGTTTGTTGCTAAGTTGCATTTTAATACTTTAAAGTGTAAAAGATTCATTAGCATAATTGGTGAATCCTTTTACTTAGGTCATGGGATAGGTTAGGAAAAGTAAACATCTGGGTTATAACAAGAACGGGATAACCAGAATAAAGACAGGATGTATAACTTTGCTTTCCGGCAGAATAAAATGGATCTATGCAACAGAAGGTAGATTGTAAGGGGAGAAAAGCAAGCATGGTATGTAGAAAATGCAAAGATGGCAGAAAAAGTTCTAGGATAACAGTAATTACTATAAATACGAATGGAGTTAATTCAACTCTTGATCAAAAGACAAATTCGCAATTTAGGTTAAAAAAATAAGAAAGATCCACAAGTCGTAGTCCACAGGAAACAAGTAAAACAAAAGGATAAATGCAGGTTGAAATGGAAAGAAAAACAGGAGGAGATATACTGGACAATTAGAAGCTAAAAAGACCAGAGTGGCAATTTTTATATCCTACAAAATAGAATTGAAGGCAAAAAAAAATTCCCAAGTTTCAAAGAGGATGTTATTTATTGTTAAAAGGAACAATGGATCAAGAAGATACAAACAAATATGGAATTAACAAAATAGCCTCAAGCTGGATAAAGTAGTAAGTGATCACCCAGTGCTTGTTGAGGGAAAGAACCACAATCAAATTAGGGTTTGTTATATGGATTAAACCTTAGGTGATTGTGGGAGCTGGTGGAGAAGTCTGAACAGGTGTTATCGAGTCTGCTTGTTTGATGTTTGACTGCTAACAGCTTTCGACTCCCACCTCCTTCTTCCCGTTGCCCCACTTGTGGGCAAGCTGACACTCCTCCCTTGTCACCGACTGTGAAGTTCGAACCACACAAGCCCCAGGCCACTCCATAACCACAATAAAAACTAGGGCCACTCCCTCCTACTCTCTCTCAGGTTGTAAGAGTCACTTGCCCTCAGCCTGGTACTGCCCTCTCTCCCTAGAAAGTCCCGTGATGTGAGTAATGCCGTGTTTTCATACCCTCTTGATGCGTTCATGGCATCTTCAGTCTCGACCTCCACCTTATCAGTTGGAGTGGGGTCCATTTCTCTTCCGCAGAGGGCCACAACAGCAAGGCTGTAACCTGGGCCTTGGTATTAGGCCTGAAGTTGCCGTGGGTCAGCCTGGCCAGCAGTCGGAAAGGAAAGCTGAGAAAGAGATGGAGAAGAGCAGAGACAGGCTGAAATCTACAAGGACAAACTGGAACCCGTGTCTGTTTCTCAATCTTCCCAGCCTTGGTAATGCTGCCACCCGTTTTGCCACTGAGTCACACAGCCGGCCCAGGACTCCGAGAAGGTGAAGGAGGACGTGCAGCAGAAGATGCAGTTGCTGCAGTCCTGCCCCTGCCCCGTGTCGCTGAGTTAAGCCAGCAGATCAACAATGTACACGAGCCGTTAGAATTTCTGGTGCCCTTCGGAGCATTAAAAAGTGGCTCCTGGTTCACGTCTGCCTTCCAAATGTTACTCTGATGTTTCTTGTGGCCAACCCTAACCTGGAAGGATACATGGAGAGGACTTCCAGGATCGTCCCAGCTCAGCTCAGTTGTTGTAGTAAGAGCCCTTCTCACAATCTAAGGGGGAAAAAGGCAACTCAACAGCTGTAGCTGGAGAGCTTACCACACCACTCCCAGGAACTGGAAGATGAAGGAGGTAGGAAATAAGTGGAGATGAAGATTTGAATGACATAATTGATAAATGTGCGCTAAGAGAAATACAGAGCTTTAAACCCAACAGAGAAAACTAGATCTTAGGTTGAATGTGGAACATTTACAAAAATTGACTGTGTACTATGTCACAAAAGAAGTTTTAAGAAATTCTTGTGATCCGTTTTCTGACCTTAATGCAATGATGTTGGAAATCAGAAATAAAAGGAGAGCTAAAGTCATCCTTTGCATATGGGAACTGAATGCATACAAGAAACAACACTTAGGTTAAAGAGGAAGTTATCAAGAAAAACATACAGTACTTAGAACTGATGGGCAGTGAAAACATGACATGTCAAAATGTGTGGCATACAGCCGAAGTAGTACTTGAAGGGAAATTGATAGCATTAAATACACTTCTTAGAAAACGAAGACTAGAATTAAATGGAATAGATTTTCAACTCAATGAGAAGGAAAAGGAGATCTAAGCATATGTGAAAGAAGGAGACAATGAAGATAAAAGAACCAATTCGTGATATAAGGACTCACACCTGCCATGGAAAATGAAAGGGAGGCGTAACAAAACTAAAACAGGACTTTAGAGGAATAGAGAGACATTTCTGCCAAGATCAATTAAAAAAAAGGAGATGCACATAAAAATACAGAATGACAAAAAGGAAAATAACTGTTAATAACAGCAGTACATTTTGAAAAAAAATTAATATGGTAGTTCTGGAAAAGTAGGAAAATACCAAATTGAGCAAGAAAAGAGGAAAACTTGAATAAATCAGTAACCATCAAAGAAATTAAGACAATTTTCAAAGATCCCTTCTTCAATAAAGCCCCAGGCCCAGATGGTTTTATATGTGCATTTTGCCCGATATTCAAAGAACAAATAATCACTGTGCTGGATGAGCTCTTGTAGGATATAAGAAAAAGATAAGCTGCTCAACCCTCCTGGCAAAATAGATAATGATAGCACGCGGGGAAAAAAGGCCATTTCATATGTGAACACGTGTGAACATCTTAATGTAAGAGCTAACTGAATCTAACAGTATTAAAAAATAATGCATCATGAATACAATCTCTTTATTCCAAAGATGCAAGGATGGTTCCACACCTGAACTTCAGTCCCTGTAAGTTTTATGACATCAGTGGACTAAAAAGATGAAAAATTATTTTCCTTCTTTGGTCAGCTACTTATCGAATGGCTGTCTGTGCTAGCTGCTGTCCTAGTGAAGCGTGCGAGCCCACCGTGGAGCCCTCTGCCGCAGCTCGAATCTGTGAATTAAGCCAACATGTCACGGACTCATCCAGACTGTGTCCTGCAACAGAAAACCTAAACACGTGGAGCACAGGACTGCATGTTACACAAAGAGTCAAGTTCAAAGGGAGATGGGGAGGCGCAGGGAGGAAAACTGAGTTCATAGCAGTCGAGTTGCCGTGTCCAAGAATATACAAGGTTCTAAGGCCTTTAATTCATATTGCCACGTCAGCCTCAAGAAAGGTGTTATTTTAGCTTTATTGTGTTATTTTAGCTTTATCGTGTTTTCAAGCAGTTAAACAGTTTCTTATAGTGAAATTGGAAATTGTTACCCAGAAGTCTGAACCGTCTTCTCTTAGTCCGCTTTCTGTGTTTGAGCTGCGAAGGCATGTAAAGCCGTGACAGACTGAAAGTATATAATGCGATGTATACATGATCTCTTATTTTATTTTACTAGATATCAATTGAAATCGAAACTCCTACCCAGATACCTTTAGTCGATGAAGCATCAGGCGAGGTAACTAAATATTAACCAGCGTGTTTTTTAAATTATCATTTAGTGCTAAAATGATTGTTTGTCTCCTTGACTTTGAATGCTACTTAATCATAAATAAAAATTATAGTAATTGAGTGAGTTTGTAGGGGGAAAAAACCACTTGTGACCTGTTTATTTTCTATGTCTGAAGGATCGGGTATGACTTCTGTCAGAATTGCTCCTCTTTAATATCACGTGCCAATGATGCAACTCCAAATCTTGATATTATTACCACGCGATGTTGTTGTCACATTTATTAAGTTTATTATCATGTTCAGGGTATAAAACGGTGCTTGATAATTTTGCAGCAAATTTATGCATATGGTGATTCTTTTTCTGAATTATTTTTATTTTCAAGAAAAAGATAACTGTCCACATGGATCCAATTTATTTTTTGTCCTTAAATTTAGAAGCAGGTACTTTTGTGTTGTGAATGTATTGTTTTCATAGAAAGTGGGATTATGGACACACCCATTACTTATTTTTTTAACCTCAAATTGTACCTAGGGCTAGGAGGTATTTTCCTATTTTATGGCAAACCTAGTTAATATTTGTTCCATAGCCCGATCGTCACCTGCTTTGTTGACATGTTTAGCTCTGAAGGATGTCCTGTGTTGTGTAACTGATCAGACAGGTGACTTTTCCCATTTCCTCTTTGGGGAAGATCAGGCATTTGAAGTACCCTTCAACAAATTATTGTCCAAGGGGACGCTGCCGAGCCAGGTTAGGATGGGTTAAAAGGTGGGAAAAAAAGGATGACCTGCTCCTTCCTAAGTGCCATCCTGCACTCAGCTAACACTTTTTGGCATCTGCTCTAATTGCCTCGCTGCCTGGTCACCTATGTTGGTGAAAGGCATTCTCAAAATTGGGCAACAGGCAGCTGTCCTTGGGCACAATCTTGCTGTCCCCCTCTCATCTTTTATGTTTTAACGTGTGCACTGTGACTTTTGTGCTGTGTGCCCAGCTTCAGCCATTGGGAGACCCCCCCCCCCCCAATTTTAAGGGGCCTTTGAAGGAGTTCCCATTATTGAGTATTGAGCTGGTGTATCTGGAGGTCTGCCCCATAATTCCTCCAGGCTGTGCCCTCAGAGGACAGTCTGATGTGCAGTATGGTGACTTGAGCGCAGGCTACATAAGGCTTTTTTTTTTAAATAACAACTTTATTGAGATATAATTCACATACCATACAATTTACTCCATTTAAAGTATGCAATTCAATGGCTTTTAGTATATTCACAGAGTTGTGTGTCCATCACCACAATCAATTTTAGACCATTTTCATCACCCAAAAAGAAAGCCTGTACCCATTAAGCAGTCACTCTCTATTCCTCCCCCCACCAGCTCCTGGCAACCGCTGTTCTCGAAGTCTCTATGGATTTGCCTGTTCTGGACATTTCATATAAATAGAATTGTACAACATGTGGTCTTTTGTGACTGATTCTTTTCACTTAGCATAATGCTTTCAAGGTTTATCCACGTTGTAGCATCTATCAATATTTCATTTCTTTTTATGGCCAAATAATATTCCATTGTACGGATATACTGCATTGTGTTTATCCATTCATCAGTTGATAGGTATTTGGGCTGTTTCTTCTCTGGCTAGTGTGAGTAACACTGCCGTGAACATTCGTGTCTAAGTTTTTGTGTGGACGTAAGAGTGGAATTACTGGTCTTATTGTAACTCCATGTTTAACCGTTTGTTTTATGGGCAAGGATTCCAGTTGTTTCTGGGATTTGGAGCATGAGGAAATGAGGAGAAAAGGCATCCCACATTCTTGAGAAGTACTACATATGTTTTATTAAGGAGGGCTTGATTTAGCTGGGTCCTAATGATTATTTCTATTTTATTGTTTTTTCTTTATTTTCTTTTTAGAAGGAAGAGATTGTTGTCACTCTCTTACCAGCTGGTCATTGCCCAGGATCAGTTATGTAAGGGGGCTCATCTCTTTTGCCATTTTATTATATGTAGCTATGTATTATAATTGTAGAAATACATTTTTAGGGTCTAGAAAATAATACATATAGGGGGATTTGATTATTTTTTACTGCAGTTTCTTTAATCTTTGTTTCCACATTGAACTTGGGAGATTGAGGTGAAGGTCAATTTGAAAGGTGGCTTTTGGGGCCGGCCCAGTGGTGCAGCAGTTAAGTGCGCACGTTCCGCTTCTCGGCGGCCCAGGGTTCGCCGGTTCCGATCCTGGGTGCCGACACGGCACCGCTTGGCAAAAGCCATGCTGTGGTAGGTGTCCCACGTATAAAGTAGAGGAAGATGGGTATGGATGTTAGCTCTAGGCCAGTCTTCCTCAGCAAAAAGGAGGAGGATTGGCAGTAGTTAGCTCTGGGCTAATCTTCCTCAAAAAAAAAAAAAAAAGGTGGCTTTCTTAGAATGGAAGTCTTCCATAGCTATTCTCCATTGGCTTTGCATTTTTCTATGATGTGGATTTCTCTCTCCACGAGCAGGAGTAATCTCAGTGTATGGTGGAGAGCGCTAACATATTTCAGGGGACATCTCTTGCAAGTCAGTAGTATCTCCATTGTGTTATTTTTTCCTACCCCAGGGGAGAGGTGGCAGCTGAGTAGCTGGTGTGGTTTAGAGCTCCTGAAATTCCGTGAACTCTCTGTCAGAGTGGCTATGTTGGGCAGGAAACACTTGCTATGGATTTAGTATATATTTGCTTTGTTAGGTTTTGTATGAGACTTAGAAGTCACTGAGATCTATTTCCTTTTCAGGTTTTTATTTCAGGGCAATAATGGAACCGTCTTGTACACAGGAGACTTCAGATTGGCAAAAGGAGAAGCTGCCAGAATGGAGCTTCTGCACTCTGGGGGCAGGTACCCGGCTTTATATAATTCTCAAATTGAGAATGCATCATTTTAAAAGTTTTATTGCTCCCCTCAATACAAAGCTTTGTTTCCATTAGAAATCAAACTTGATTGTAATGTTTGTAACGGTAAAGCAAACTTTTCTTCTTGAAACGGGTGATGGTAACATTCTGGAGGCTGATTGCTCAAAATTCACTGAACTGTATGTGCAAAACCTGTGTATTTTATTGTATGGAAAGCATTTCCCAACAAAGTCAATGTAACAAAAAAAATTCCAAATGGAGTGGAACAGCCTGTGAAATAACGGTTTAAACGTTATGCATATTTTATTTCACATTCGATGATTAGCACTAATTGTTTTTTGTTTTGTTTTGTTTTTCAGAGTGAAGGACATCCAAAGTGTGTACTTAGATACGACTTTCTGCGATCCGAAATTTTATCAAATTCCTAGTCGGGTACGCCTCCCTGGAGAAAGGGGGTGATCATATGGGCATGGCCATATTTCTAGTCGGAAGTTTATAGGAGAACAGATCAGATCCTAATTGTCCCATTGGCATTAGTATCTGTGAATGTTGGGAATGGAAAGGACAAGTGATGTTCTTAAAAGTGTTAAATACCTTTTCAAAATCCCGCCCAGGAGGAGTGTCTGAGCGGAATAGTGGAGCTCGTCCGCAGCTGGATCACCCGGAGCCCGTACCATGTCGTGTGGCTGAACTGCAAAGCCGCTTACGGGTATGAGTATCTATTCACCAACCTTAGTGAAGAATTTGGAGTCCAGGTACGGTGACGGCTCTTTCCTTCCACCCTCCCAACTTCTCCTTTCCTCACCTTCCCCACCCCCCAAAACCGAAAGCAGTAACAGACGGAGGCCCCCTATCCAAACACGTGTGTAGCACAGGTTGGTGGCCCCTCTGAGGTCATGGCATCTTTGTTTATTCACTTCCTCGTGGGAGAAATGGACGGTGGCCCAAATGGCTTGAGGAGAGCCCTTGGGTGAAATGTCCCATAGAGGAAGGATTTTTTCAAAACTGTGGGTTGTGAAATGTATTTAGTGATTGTGACCAGCATTGAAAATAAATTTAAGCTAGAAAATATCTGAGCGTGTTGCTTGCAGTCAGAATGATTACGTTATATGAAAATTTCTGTTGGGACTCAAGCACACATGTATACATATGTGTATGTATATGGGTACTGACTTGCTGTGGAAAATTTATTTCTTACTGTGGGTCATGGTCAAAAGTGTGAGGCACTGAGCCTCCACAATGGGTCCATATCAGATCGTGCTGGGAGGGAGTTTTCACCTGCCCTTCCAGCTGGTTCAGTGCTGGCCCCTCAGGACCCTGAGCGGCACAGCCCAGAGTGCGCGTGAGTAGCTGACACGGAGCGTGTGGCTTCTGCTCCTTTCCCCTAAGAGAAGATGGATTTTTGGTAACAACTCTGAACAAAATGAAGTGCTGGAACTAATTTGACATTTAAGTTCGACTTCGTTTTGTATCTTTTCATATAGATCTCCCTGCTAACAAACTGGAGCCAAGAATTTAATTCTATACAATGTAGTTTAGTAAAATAAAAAATATCTAGTTTTTCAGCGTTAGGAATTTAGAAAATTTCTCCCACCCTCCCTCCTGAAGTCTTTACTTCCTAAGTCCTCCTTTCCTTAATTTCTTCCTGCCTTAAGTCCTTCTCTCCAAATTTATTGGTGTAAAGTTGCCGATTCTCCATTTTGAAAAGGATTCACTTTCATTCTGAGATTGTCTTTCCTACGTTTTTTGGTGTAAAATGGCCTTTTAAATTAAATCATAGTGCTAACAGGCTGTGTATGCACACGGACACACACTTTTCTATACTTTCCACTATTTTTTTTTTCTTCTCTTGGAAAAAGACAAAGGTAGCAACCACTTATCAGTCCCAAATTTGTCTTGTAAATTTTAATGGTGTGTGAAATTGAAAAGACCGGAAGCTCCTGGCCTGGAGGCCGTGCAGGAGGACACCAGGGCCGGGAGGGTTTCGGGGATGGCGGGAGAGCAGGTCTCCCACTCACCCTGGAGCGAGCCCTGTCTTCACTCTCTTAATCCCTTTGTAAGGGAGACGAGTAATTTTAGATCAGGAATTTAAAACAGGAGAGCAGTGAGATTTTTGACTAAAGGACCTCAGAGATGATCTCTGGCAACTTTTTCAGGCTTTCTTATTTTTGTGAGGAGGAAAGTTTCTATATCTCTCTATCCATCTCAGAATTTACCCCTTTTTATCTCCTTCTTAGGTCAGAAAAGCAAATTCATTGTTGCTTCTTGTCAGTCGTTAGTAAATGGGTTGTGAGCGGAACAGGTCGCAGGATACGTAAACTATTACAATCGGATTCTTTTTAACACCTGTCTTGGTGTTAATTACCACCGCAATTTGACATTATTTTAATCCGTTTTGTGATTCAGACTTCAAAATGAGAATACTTCTGTTTTGTGCCATTTCATAATCCTAACATCAATTTAGGTACTTGTGATTTACTTTGAGGTACCCAGAAGAGAAGCTTCAAGTAAAACTGACACACTGGTTCTAACTCTTCAAAATGTGTTAGCCTTAAAATTCTAAGGCTTTTTTTGTTTTTCTCCATCTGACCTCCCCCTTTTAATCCAATAGAGGTGTGTGATAAGGGGGATCTGGTCTCCTTCCTAGTCCAGCTGCCCCTCCACCAGCCACCTTATATGGCATGTTGTGTGAACGTCTTCAAGACTCAGTCATTCTTGATTGTCTTCATCTTCTGTGTTGACCGCTATATACCCAATATTTAGAATAAAGCTTGACATATGGTAGCTGCACAATAAATATTAACTGAATGATTCTTGATGGACTGAATGACGGTATTAACATGATCCAGTGAAATCTACCAAGTGAATCTCCAAAATTTTTTATTACCACCAGCAGCAGGCAGTGACGCTGGCTGGTGGGAATATGATCTGCGTCCTTTGCCTGTTGACATCCTGGCAGAATACTGATGTGCATTGAAATAGCCAAACACTAGGTTTCAAGAAAGAAGACAAAGTTAGTTCACTAACTGGGTGGTTTGCCCCTGCATAATTACACTTGAACAATTTTTTTATAGGAAATGCAATTCAAATAATATACTTATACATGTTATTTTCCTCAGGTTCATGTGGACAAACTCGACATGTTTAGAAACATGCCTGACATTCTTCATCATCTCACGACAGACCGTCGCAGCCAGATCCATGCGTGTCGGCATCCAAAGGTACCTAGTTCATTGTTGTTCTTCCTGTTTGTGTGATCCATGAAAAACAGAATTTTAGGTCCAGAAGGAACCTCAGAAATGCCAGTTTCTAGGTTCTTTTTACAAATGTAAAAACTAAGACTGAGAGCCTAAGGTCATGCAACTCTACGTTGCTGTATCCATTACCGTAAATTTCATGCTTATTAAATAGACTCCGATACTCATAGGTTTTTAGTGAAATCTATTCATACACATTTGATACATGCTTATTTGTAATGAATGATATATTTTTAATGAAATTAGTAATACGTTAGAGCTTTTAATTTAAGAAAACATATTCATTATCCATCGCTATTTTTGAGGCTCATGGCAGGTGTACATTTATAAACTTTATTTTTCTTCTGCTCACTTGAGATAAATATCTAGCTAGAACTTTGCTTCGAACTGTGAAATAGTTACACGTGTTGCTGGTCCAGTTTCAAATGAATGTTGCCAGTGTCTTTGCAACTCAATGATAATCCGTTTTCTAACGTCACCCTAGAACCTCCCTTACTAAATGCTCTTCTGTTATTAAGTGCCAGGTATTAAATTTTGAATTTGCCTTAAACATTTTTTTCGTTTTAATTTATATAGTCATTCAACATCACTAATACTAATTAGTGATCTTCAAATGCAGTGGTATGTGTGATCGTAGTTTTCTTCTAAATTTTAAAATATCTTAGCATTTAAATGCTGAGTAATTTTTTATTTTAGTAAACATTGCGTCTATACATTTAGATAATTATTGTGGTGGTAATATTGGCTCCATTGGCCAAAAACCTAAAGTAAAGTTGCTCAGCCCTAAAATAAAGTGTAATTAAAAAAAAAAGAATTCTTATCCATAGCATGGGATATTCCACTTCAGACCACTGCAGGCCCCACGCCCCGTGCCCCATAAATCTTTTAATTGGCAAATTTCTTTTGCTTTGAATTTTCTCACATCCCACAAAGTAGCTTAATTTGTAACTGCGACTCCTGCTCCTGTTGTTTCCCACCTGGCTGCTTGCCTTGAAACTACTTCTAGCAGCTTAAGACATTTCTTAGGTCACGGGCCTTCAAAATACTGAACAGAACACAGCCTGCAGACCGTGAAGCTCTGTCACCCGCAGCCTCACACGGACAGCACCAAAGGCACCAGGTGGCATGTCATTTGGATGGAGTGCTAATGGTTTTGAAGGGTTCCCATCCAAACCTAGTGTCTTGGGGAAAATAGCCCCATTGTTTGTCACCGTTTGAAAAACACTTTTGTTATGTTTTTCTCCAACTTTATTTTGAAAAATTTTAAAACAGTAGAGTTGTAAGACTAGCACGAAGAGCGCCATGTACTCTTCATCTGGATTCCTCAGTTTGTTAACACTTGGCCATATTCACATTTGCCCCGTGTCCCAGTAGTGCGTTTTGTAGCCTGTGGAGGTGGAGTGGGGGCATCCAGGATTTCGCTAAGAATCGTGTGTTGCACCCATCTGACCTTTTTAGTCTCTCTTGATGTCGGTCAAGTCTCTAGCCTTTTCCTTTTCTTTCATCCCCTTGATATTTTTGAAGAGTCCAGGACATTTGTTTTGCAGAACGTTCCTCCATTTGGAGTTCTTGGATTGTTTCCTCACATGTCCCTTTTTTTTCAGGTCTGAAAACGTCCCTGCGTTTGTTTTTGAGACCCTGCCTCCAAGCAGATTTGTTGAACGTGTTGAACTGTTTTTCTATATTTTTAAAATCTTTTTCAGGCAGAGGAATATTTTCAGTGGAATAAATTACCGTGTGGCATCACTTCCAAAAATAGAATTCCGCTCCACACCATCAGCATTAAGCCATCCACGATGTGGTTTGGAGAAAGAAGCAGAAAAACAAATGTAATTGTGAGGTAAGAAAGCAGCGTCATAGATCTTTTGAGGGAAATCTGGCTCTGAGGTAAATTGTCTGATTTATTTCAGTTAAATGCAATCTAGCCTAAGCCCAAGAAGAGGACATATTATAATTGTGGAAAATAACTTCTCAAATTTAAACTCAAGAGGTGCTACTTCCAAACCTAGCTAATGGCTAATACATTAGCCCCCATCCCCTGAGGTCCACTCTAGTTAGGCAGATAAGATGGCTGGAGACTGAGGGCGTCTTGCTTGGTGGGGAGTTATGAATTGGTGTCATAGGGGATAGAAGCCCATGGTGCAGTAGAGAAGTGCCATAACCATCCTATTTCAGCAACATTCCCTTCACATCGGCTATTCAGAATGTCTGCAGACATTTATATTTCTAGAAAGAGTTCCTTTCTGTCCGAGGTAGAACTTCGTGATTGTAGGGTGATTTCATACTGGAATAGCCTAAATGGGAAGGCTCAAAATTTGGGACTTAGCTTAGTTTTGATAAGTGACCTTTGAATTTTGTTTTTCCATTTCCCCTTAGGACTGGAGAGAGTTCATACAGAGCTTGTTTTTCTTTTCACTCCTCCTACAGTGAGGTAAGAGGACTTCAGGTACTCGGAACCCAATTGCCAACGCCTGGCAGCCTTCATGGTATAGACGACAGTGCCCTTGGCTTCCAGGGGCATCTCTTTTTCTATTGCTTAAGATTTGTTGAGGCTTTTCCTGAAGAAATACAAAGAAAATATCTAAATGGATGAGCTATATTTACTAAGTACAAAGGAAATTGCTATTATCACCTGTTTTCAGCCTAAACGTTGAAGAATATGTATGATTAAGCTTTTCTTCCCATCTTGCTTCCTAAATATACTTTAACTTCCCCACTTCAGTTGTTCTGTTCACCCATCATAAAAGAATTATAACTCTTCTAAGGATTACTACAGGTAAAATCTCATTATAGGCAGCCTTAAGGTACTGTCCAGACTCATGGCTCTTCCAAAATTTGATTGCACTGAAAAGCCATTTAAAAAATAGTCCTGAATATTCAATTCAGTAGTGGGGAAGAAGAAAGATGATTGAGATGCAGACTGTGTGCTTAAGAAAGATATAGTAGAGTAGAAAGAGGGCTTAAAATAGTTTCATTCTGGTACTTTTTATAGACGAAATTGACCTACTAGAATGGGAACTTGATGTGTGTAATTTATTTGCAAAATCCTCATACATTTCCAAAGTAAATGCTAGCATCTTACAAGTACAGAGATTCAGTAATCTGAAGTATTGGAGAAAAAGCAATATAAAAGCAGACTTTTTATGATACTTTGTCGTATATAATTTTAGTTTTTCCATTTCTGCACATAAAAATCCATTTCCCACATGAGTGTTATTTCTGTATTTGGAACACGTGGATATAGCTCTATAGCTCTGAGACAGTGAACCGTGGATGTGTTAATGATTTGAACAGGTGGAATCTTCCAGAGCTCCAGGCATTGGCATTCTTATCAAGTCAGCCATAGTATTGTAAATGATTTTTAATCATATTATCAAAGTACCACAGTGACATCTCTATTAAATAACTGACCTTAACTTTCAGGTACAAATAGGTTATCTGAGAGCAGCGTGGAAGTAGTTCATTTTGATGGTATAATTTAGTTAATGTTTTCTTCGTCAGTTTATCCTGAATCTTAGGTTGTTTCAGAGCCCCTTCCTGGTGATGTGTCCCGTGGGTTGGCATCTGGCTCAGCGTCAGGGTCCCTTCCTGGTGATCCCCTAGTGGACGAGTGTCCTTTCTGTCTCAGCCACAGGGAGGGCGTCTAACCGGGAAAAAGGGTGGGCCTGTTCCAGTTTTTCAGTCAAAATCTTCCTGTCTTATTTCTCTTCTTCCATGTAGTCAGCTGCCAAGTTGGGGAGCACAAACCTTCCTGGGATTTTATAAGACTACCTCCCAATAAGGGGCCATTTCCCTGCTTCTTGAGTCCGCGGAAGCGGCTGGCTGGCCTCTCGCCGCAGCCTCCTTAGATGAGCGGTGGTGCGGCGCTCGCTCTGCTTAGGCACCGTCCTTCAGAGCGTCTGGTGAGACAGAGAGGCTCTCCTGAAAACTGCTGGAATTAATAGGCCTACATCCTATGTACTACACTCATTGGACTACACTTCAAAATGTAAATAGTAGCTTTAAATTTCCTTTCGTTTTTTTTCTGCATACAGTTGATCGTCATTATGCGTGGATTCCTTATTTACAAATTTGCCTTCTCGCTAGGATTTGTAACCCCAGAGCCAGCGCTAGCGGCGCTTTGTGGTCGTTCGCAGATGTGCACAGCAGGGCGGTGGAAACTGAGTCGCCCGACCTGTGCATTCCCAGCTCCGGTGGAGCGAGGGGGCGCCCTGCCTTCGTGTTCAGCTCTCATATTCTCGTATCCTCAAGTCGTCCTTTTCGCGGTCTATTTAGTGCCGCATTTTTCATATTTTTGTGCTCCTTGTCAGTGATTTTACTGTTTAAAACAGCCCCCAAGCGTGGTGCTGAAGTGCTGTGTTCCTAAGGACAAGAAGGCTGGGATTTGCCTTATGGAGAAAATACATGTGTTTGAGAAACTTGTTGAGGCCTGAGTTATCATGCTGCTGGCTGGGAGTTCGCTATCAATGAATCAACGATATATATTAAATAAGATGTCTTTAAATAGAAACGCACATAGAACAAAGTCGTGTATTGATCGGTTGACAAAGATGCTGTGAGCGGGGTGCCCAGGAAGCCTGTGCTTCCCCTGGGAGCAGTAGTTCCCTGTTCACGGATTCAGTGTTGTGGTGACTTTATGGAAGGTAACTACTGCGAATAACGAGAAGTGACTGTGTTAATGAATTGTTCTAAGGCGGGCCTCTGACGAAAGGCTCTCGGCTCGCACAAGTGAGAGAAGCTGCCCATCTATTGGGTGTCTCTCTTCTCCTTGTGGCCGCTTCACCTCCGAGTGGAAGAAGTGAGTCTTTTATGGTACAGGCTGGACCTTACTTTCTTTATCCCGATTCCCTTCAAAAGCCTCAGATTCCTCCCAGCCTCAACTTTGGGTGGATTATGCAAATCATATAGGTTGTGGTCAGGTAAATAGTGGTTTCTATTTGCATGCCTGCCCTGAAAGTACAAAAGAAATTGTTTATGAAAAATATCTGAAGAATGGGTCTTCCTGTCTCTTCCCATCTTAATTGAGGGCGCCATTTTATTTTAATATGGATTCTTGATAATTCCTGGGTTCCTTCCCCTTTTGATTTGGTCCTTTATTTGAAAAAGGCAGGTACTAAGAATTACTTTGTGCCTCAGTCTCCCCCTTTGCAGAAAGGAATAAAAATCTTCGTGCTACCATGACCCACTTCGTAATGGATGACTTTCTTGGCTCTTTAACCATGGGCCGGGTACCAGGCTAGGCACTTCACGTGCATTATCTCGTTTGTACTTTCAGATGAAGAATCTAAGACTTAGAGACTTAGGTAACTTGACCAAGATCACAAGCTCACCAAGACCTAATAAGTGACAAAGCTGATGCCACCTGGGTTGTAGAGATGTTTTGAGGAATAGTGACAGAGTTCCTCTGTTTAGCATTCTGAGCTTTGCAGAAAATCAAGGTAATGCATGATTGTCCTTGTTTAGATCGGAATAAACCATTCAAACAAATCAAGGAAGCTTGAAGATGCAGCACTTGGTATTGCTGGCAATTATTTGTCCGAGGAGAGAAATGCAACTCTTAAGACCTTGAGTTCTTGTATGGATTAAATACTCAGTTAAATTCTAACTTACTGGAAGGGGATTTGTTAAATCTGGCTCACCTTCTAAGACAAGGAGGCTAATGTCATTGAAAGAACTACAGAATCCTTGAATCCCATTCATCAGTGATCCTCAGCCCTTCCTGTGGAGCAGAATCCCCTGAAGAACGATGTACTGACTCCCTGGCCCCACTGTGCTCAGTGTTAAAAGGATCTCGGGGGGCGGGGCCTGAGCATTGGGTGTCTTTTTCCTAAGAGGGGACCCCGTGTGCAGCCGGCCCTGAGAACCACAGCCGGGAGCGAGTTCTGCATCTCCTTCCCCGGCCTCCCTTTAGCTGCTTCTCTAACACCCACATGTTTCACCCTACAGATAATTGGTGCTTTGTATGTTCCTCCTTCTAGATTAAAGATTTCTTGAGCTACATCTGTCCTGTGAATGCATATCCAAATGTCCTGCCAGTGGGCACAACTATGGATAAAGTTATAGAAAGGTAAGTAGTTACTCCTTGTGGAACTTGGGTTGTTGAACAGGATGGATCCAGAGAATAGTTTTGGGCCTGAGAACAGGGGCAAGGACGTAAAATGGATGTGGCTGTAATTATGTTTCTGGTTGGGAGCATAAAGGCTTTCTTCAAGCGGGTGTGTTAGATATAATCCTAAAGGCTGCTGGGAATCTGGCATTCTGCAGTTGGTAGTGAGGCCCTCGAAAAAGGGCAGGAGACCCTCAAATCTTATTTCTGTGCCATTTCGTATTTTGTCTTCACTGCGTCTTACCTGAATGAAGAGATCAAATTGGTGAGGTTCTTGCAAGAGAGCAGTAAGCCCCCATTCAACAGGGAAGGAGACGCAGCTGGCCGGCCTGTGTTCCCTGAGTGCCAGAGGGTGTCAGTGTATTCCTTGACAGTGTTTTAGGACAGGGACCTGCTTTTCTGCAGTGCAAGAGCAGAGATACAAGCTTCGCTTTCCCTCAATCCTACTATTAGACAGATACCCACCACCTTGTATTTAAGTGCTTATATTTACCAGTTTATTATATTGAAGTGATTTTTAATTACTAAACATTGCTTTTCTGTTTTTAAAAGTAGTTATGTGATTTCCCCCATGGTCAAGTTTTTATAATCTCTGTAAAGAACGCTTACACTCCAGCAGCTTTGCCAACAGGAAGAATAAAGTATTCATGTTCATTTCAGCCTAAAGCCTTTATGCCGCTCTTCCCAAAGCACTGAGCCAAAGTATAAACCACTCGGAAAACTGAAGAGAGCTAGAACAACGCACCTAGACTCAGGTAAGAAGAATGACCCTGGTTCAGAGGTGGGGGTTCCCTCAAGGCCGCTTTTCAGGGTGCTCTTGTCTGGCGACAGCTGCACTGGGTAGAAGTGGGCCTGGGACCCACTGTCCCTCAGATTTGTCACATGGTCTCAGGAAGCGCTTTGCCTTCCCGTTTCTAACCTGTAGAGTCAGGAGCGCTCTCTTTCCCAGGTTGAAGACACGTGGCGAAGGGAACTGTGCCTGTGTTGAATCGTGTTCTTAGCTTTCTGGAAATAGGCCCTGTGGTTTGTCTAGGCCATAAGGAGAGGCCGAGCTGTTATCCATGAACATTTCCTTCAAGACACTGGTAGATGCTGAGAATAGGAACTTTTCTTGTCCTCCTTCCCATCAGGTTGATCAGTAGGGCTTAGACAAGTGGGTTTTCTCCAGACTTCCCTACCTTCTTTCGTTGCTACTTTGATTTTCCAGCGAAGAGCAGAGGCGAGCTCTGAGGGAGAAATTAGAACTTCCGATTCTGAGCAGCGCTCTCCTGCTGTACAGCATCCAGCTTTCGTGGTTAGGATTCTGGATTTTCCCTGCTTTGCTGGAGAGCCAGTTATGTACCTTAGTGCTGGTACATGACGAAAACATAGCAGATAAGAAAGATGCTGTTTATTGAGCACCTATTGTGTGGCAGCTGTTGTGCTAGGTCTTTTACAGATATTAGAGCTAAACCTCAAAATAAACCCACAAGGGACATCGTCCCAATTTGACCAACGGGGAAACTGAATCTTAGAGTGAAGTAAATCCCCAAGGTCCAGCGGGAAGGAAGCCGTGGGCCTGGGGTTCTCATCTGGGCCTGGCTTTCCCATCTCCACTCCTGCATTTCCTCCCGTTTAGAATCTAATTGAAAAACATTTAGACGCCAATTCCAGGACTGACACAGTAAGCCTTTCACTGGTGTCTGAAAGAAAGCGCATTTGTTTTTGTTTCAAGAATGGAAAGGTTCTAGAAAAACAATTCCATTAATTTCAAATGTCAAATCTATCTTGTAATGCATCTTTTAATCCTTTTCATATACAAACTTAATTGTAGGTTTTTTAAAAACAGCTTTACTGAGGTATAATTGATATACTATAAATTGCATTTAAAGTGTCCAATTTGATACATTTTTACATATGCATATACTTGAGAAACCATCACCATAATTAAGATAATGAAAATGTCCCTCATCCCCAGGTCTTCTTGTGCCACTTTGTAATTCCTCCCAACTGCTCCTCCAAGGCGCCCCCCCCCCCCCATGCCAAGGCAACCACTGATCTGCTGTCACTATAGATTAGTTGGCATTTTCTAGAATTTTCTATAAATAGAATCATGCAGTATGTCTGGCTCATTTCACTCAGCGTTATTTATTTTGGGACTCATTTATGTTGTTGCATGTATCAACAGTTCATTCTTTTTTATTGATAAGTAGTATTCCACTGCATGGATCTACCACCATTTGCTGATCCGCTCCTCTGTTGATGTACATTTGGTTGTTTCCACTTTTTGGTTATCACAAATAAAGCTGCCATGAACATTCGTGTATCAATCTTTGTATGGACGTATGCTTTCATTCCTCAGTGTGGTTCATGTGCTAGCTGTATCTTTGAGAAACTGCCAGATCGTTTTCTGAAGTGTTGGACAATTTGCATTCTCGCCAGCTGTGTCGAGGAGTTCCATTGCTCTATGTTGTTGTCAGTATTGGCGTGGGCAGGCTTTTTAATTTTAGATATCTAATGTGTGTGGCAGTATCTCCTGGTTTTAATGTGCGTTTTTCTAACGACTGATGAGGTTGAACATCTTTTAATGTTCTTATCTGCCATCTGTGTGTCTTCATGGGTGAAGGGTCTGTTCAAATCTTTACCCATTTTTAATTGTTTAGTTGCTTTCTTATTACTGAGCTTTGAGAGTTTCTGGATACAAGTTTTTAATCAGTTACATGCTTTGCAAAGATTTTTCTCCCCGTCTATGGCTCATCTTTGCAGTCTTAACAGTCTTCTGAAGAGGAGAAATTTTTAATTTTGATAAGGTCAATTTGGTAATTTTTACTTTTTTTGGTATTGTAACTGAGAAATCTTCGCTTAACCCAAGGTCACAAAGATTTTCTTCTGTGTTCTGGTAGAAGTTTTTCTAGTTTTAGGTTTTACATTTAGGTCCATGATCCATTTTTGAGTTATTTGTAAATGGTATGACGTACAGATAGAAGGTAATTTTTTTTTTTTGCACATGGACATCCAAACATTCTGGAACCATTTATTGAAAAGACCATCTTTTCTCCACTGAATCTTCTTTGCACTTTTGTTGAAAATCAATTGACAATATACGTGGGGGCCTAGTCTGGACTTTGTGTTATGTTCTGTGATCTCTGTCTTGACACCAATACTGCCCTGTCCTCATTATTGTAGCTTTATAAATCTTGAGGTTAACTGATGTAAGTTCTCAACTTTTTTGTTCTTTTTCAAAATTGTTTCGGCTATTCTAAGCCTTTGCCTTTCCATATGAACTTTAAAATCAGCTTGCCAATTTGTACGAAAATATTCACGATTGGGATTTTGATTGGGATTGTGTTAAATCTGTTGATCAATTTGGGAAGAATTGACATCTTAATAATATTGAGTTTTCAGATCCATGAACATGCTGTATCTCTCCATTTACTTAAGTCTTTAATTTCTCTCAGCAGTGTTTTGTAAATTTCAATGTATAGGTCTTGCAAATCTTTTGGTAGATTGACTCCTAGTATTTCGGGTTTTTTTATTCTATTGTACATAGTATTCCTTTTTAAATTTCAATTTCTGATTGTTGCTATTACATAGAAATACAGTTGATTTTTGTATTTTGATGTAACTTGCAGCCTTGCTAACCTCACTTATTATAGTGGCTTTCTTGTAGATTCCACTGCATTTTCTACATAGATGATCATGTTGTCTGTGAATATAGACAGTTTTACTTTTCCTTTCCAATCTAGATGCTTTTTTCTTTTTCTTGCCTGATTGAACTGGCTAGACGGCTACTACAATATTGAACAGAATTGGCGAGGGTGGACATCATTGCCTTGTTCCCGGTCTTCGAGGGAAAGCATTCATTCTGTCACCATTAGGTATGATGTTAGCTGTAGGTTTTTCATTGATGCTTTTCATCAGGTGGAGGAATATTACCAATATTCTGAGAGTTTTATCAAGAATGGATATTGGATTTTGTCAGATGCTTTTTCTGCATTTATTAAGATGATCATATAGTTTTTCTTTTTTAGTCTGTTGATATGGTGAATTACACTGATTGATTTTCAAGTATTAAACCAACCTCCCATTTCCAGAATAAACCTCATTTGGTTGTGACTTATTTATCCTTTCTAGCTATTATTCAATTTGATTTGCTAAAACTGTGTTTCGGGGGCCAGCCCAGTGGCACAGTGGTTAAGTTCACACGTTCTGCTTCAGCGGCCTGGGGTTCGCCAGTTCGGATCCAGGGTGTGGACCTACGCACCGCTTGTCAAGCCATGCTGTGGCAGGCATCCCATGTATAAAGTAGAGGAAGATGGGCATGGATGTTAGCTCAGGGCCAGTCTTCCTCAGCAAAAAGAGGAGGATTGGTGGCAGATGTTGGCTCAGGGCTAATCTTCCTCAAGAAAAAAAATTAATTAATTAAAAAAAGTTTTTCATCTATGTTGAGGAGCCTTTATATTGGTCTGCAGGTGTTTTGACTTTTTTTCATGAATTGTATTTGTGTAGTTTTGGTATTGGGTTACTGTTGGCCTTGTTGTTGTGACATATCCCTTTATTCTCCATTTTCTGGACCAGTTTATGAAGGATTAACATTATATCTTTCTTAAAGGATTGGTAGAATTCACCAATGAAGTCATCTGGGCCAGGAATTTTCTCTGTGGGGAGGTTTTAAACTACAATTTCTTTAATAAGTAAAGGGCTATTCGGGTTATATATAGCTTTGGGAATTTGTATCTTCCAAGGAATTTGTCCATTTCATCTAAGTTGCTGAATTTTTGGGCATAAATTTGTTCATAATATTCCCTTATTATTCTTTTAATATCTGCAGAATCTAGTGATGTCATCTCTCTCACTCCTGATATTAGTTATTTTAATTTGTGTCTTTTCTCATTTTTTCTTGATCAGTCTGTTAGACGTTGGCCAATTTTGTTGATCTCAAAGAGCCAGCTTTTTGTTTTGTTTTGTTTTGTATTCTATTTCATTGATTTCCACTCTGATCTTTCTTCCTTTCATCTGCTTACTTTGGGTTTATTTTGCTCTTCACTTTTAAATTTCTTAATGTGGGAGCTGAAGTCACTGATTTCAGACTGCCTTTTTTTTCTCCCTAATGCGTGCATTTAGTGCTATTCCCTCTTTAGTCATTATTTCATAAATTTGTTTTCCTTTTTAATTAGTTCAAAATATTTTCTAAGTTTTCTTTTGATTTCTTCTTTGATGCATGGATTATTTAGAAGTATGTTAGTTGCTGAATTTTGGAGGATTTTGCGGAGATATTCTGTCATTTAATTTTATTGTGGTCAGAGAAAGTACTGTGTATGATTTTTACTGACCTTTATGGTCCAGAATAATGGGCCACCTCGGTACATGTTTCATGTGTACTCAGAAGAAATATGTATACTGCCATTGGATGGAGTGTTCTGTAAATAATTAGGTCAAGTTAGTTGGTAATGTTCAAGTCCATGTCCTTGCTGATTTACTTATTCTGTCTACTTGCTCAATTATTGAGAGAAAGTCACTGAAATCTCCAGTTAGAATTCTGGATTTGTCTATTTCTCCTTGCAGTTCTCCCACTTTTTGCTTCATCTGTGTGACGCACTGTTATTAGGTACACACACGTTTATGTCCTCTTGAGGAACGGACCCCTTTATCCTTAGGGAATGACTCTGTATCCGTGGTAATATTCTTAGCTTTGAAATCTTCATCAGATATTAACATAGCCACTCTGGTTTCTTCTGATTAATCTTAGCATGGTACATCATTTTCCATCTCTATATTTTTATCCTAATTGTCTTTATATTTAAGGTGGGTTTCTTTTTTTAAAGATTTTATTTTTTTCCTTTTTCTCCCCAAAGCCCCCTGGTACATAGTTGTATATTCTTTGTTGTGGGTCCTTCTAGTTGTGGTAAGGTGGGTTTCTTGTAGGCAGCATATTATATGGGTCTTGTTTTCTTATAAGCAATCTGGTAATTTCTGCCTTTTAATTGGACTTAGACCATTTAGGTTTAATGTGATTATTGATATGGTTAGATTTAAATTTACTGTCTTGCTATTTGTTCCATCTGTTCTTTATGTCTTCTGCCTCCTTTTTTTTTAAAGATTGGCACCTAAGCTAACATCTGTTACCAATCTTATTTTTATTTTACTTTTTTCTTCTTCTGCCCAAAGCCCCCCAGTACATAGCTGCACATTCCAGTTGCAGGCCCCTCTGGCTGTACTATGTGGGACGCCTCCTCAGCATGGCCTGATAAGTAGTGCTAGGTCCACACCCAGGATCTGCGCTGGCAAAACTCAGGGCCGCCAAAGCGGAGCACGCAAACTTAACAACTTGGCCACAGGGTCGGCCTCTCTTCTGCCTCCTTTTGATTGAATATCGATAGATTCCACTTAATCTCTTGTTGGCTTATTAGCTATAACTTTTTTTTTTTTGAGGAAGATTAGCCATAAGCTAACATCTGTTGCCCATCCTCTTCTTTTTGCTGAGGAAGGCGGGCCCTGAGCTAACATCCGTGCCCATCTTCCTCTGCTTTATATGTGGGATGCCTACCACAGCACGGCTTGCCACGCAGTGCCGTGTCCGCACCCGGGATCCGAACTGACGAACCCCAGGCCGCCGAAGCGGAACGTGCGCACTTGACCGCTGCGCCACTGGGCCGGCCCCTATTAGCTACAACTCTTGTTATTTTAGTGGTTTATAGTATATATCTTTAACCTATCAGAGTGAAAAGATAAATATTATTCAACTTCAATTATGGTATAAGAAGCTTAGAACAGGGGCTGGCCCCATGGCTGTGTGGTTAAGTTCACGTGCTCTGCTTTGGCAGCCCAGGGTTTCGCTGGTTCATCCCCTAGGCATGGGCCTAGCACCGCTCATCAGGCCACGCGGAGGCGGCGGCCCACATAGCACAACTAGAAGGACTTGCAACTAGAATATACAACCATGTACTGGGGGGGGGGGGGGGGGGGGGGAGAAGAAGGGGGGAAAAAAAAAGATTGACAACAGACGTTAGATCAGGTGCCAATCTTAAAAAAAAACTTAGTACAGTATAGTTCCATTTCTCTCTCTCCCAGTCTTTGTGCTATTATTGTGATACATTTTACTTCTCTTATAAACTCCACATTACTTTTGTTTTTGCTTTAAACTGTCAATTTTTTAAAGCTTTATTGAAGTATGATTTATATGCCATAAATTTCATCCTTATTAGGTGAAGAATTCCATCACTGTTACTATAACGGGCTTGTGCAACCATCACCACTATCTAATTTCAGAACATTCCATTACTCCAAAAAGACACTGTGCCCATTTAAAGTCTCTGCATATCACCAACTCCAGGCTTAGGTCACCCCTAATCTATGGTGTTTCTCTACAGGTTTGCCTCTTCCGCACATTTCATAGCATGGAACCATACAACATGTGGTCTTTTGTGCCGTGCATCTTTCACTTAGCATAAAGTTTTCAAAGTTCCTCCATCTTATAGTATGTGTCAGTACTTCATTCCTTTTCATTGCCAAATAATATTCCATTGTCTGAATATACATTTTATTTATCCATTCACCAGTGTGGGTTGTTTCTCCTTTTTAGTTAATAAATAATGCTGCTATGAATATTTGTTTTTGTGTAGACATATATTTCACTTACTTTGGGTAGATAACAGAAGAGTAGAATTTCTGGGTCATATGGTATCTTAGTCTGCTTGAGCTGCCATAGCAAAACACAATAGACAGGGGGGCTTAAACACAGCAATTTCTGACAGTTCTGGAGGCTGAGAATTCCAGGATCAAGGTGCTGGCAAAGCAGGTTTCATTCTGAGGCCTCTTCTCTTGGCCTGGAGGTGGCTGCCATGTTGCTGTGTGCTCACGTGGCCTCTCCTGGGTGCACATGCCAGGGGGTAGGTAGGAGAGTGTGCTCTCTGATGTCTCCTCTGCTAAGGACACTAATCCTGTCAGATCAGGATCCCATCCTTATGACCTTACTTAATTTTAATTACTTCCTTAGAGGCTCCATTTCCAAATACAGCCACACTAGGGGTGAGGGCTTCAACATACAGATTTTTGGGTGGGGGACGCAGTTAGTCCATAACACAGTAAATCTGTTTTAACATTTTAAGAAACTGACAAACTGTTTTCCACACTGAACACATCATTTTCATTCCTACCAGCAATATATAAGGATTCCAGTTTCTCCATATCCTAGCTCGTTTTTTTTTTTTTTTTTGAGGAAGATTAGCCCTGAGCTAACTGCTGCCAATCCTCCTCTTTTTGCTGAGGAAGACTGGCCCTGAGCTAACATCCGTGCCCATCTTCCTCTATTTTATATGTGGGACGCCTACCACAGCATGGCTTGACAAGCGGTGCCATGTCCACACCTGGGATCCGAACTGGCAAACCCCGTGCTGCTGAATCGGAACGTGCGCACCCAACCGCTGCGCCACTGGGCTCACTTTTTATTGTCTTTTTGATTATAGCCATTCTAGTGGGGGTAAAGTGTCTCTCATTATAGTTTCAAGTTGCATTTCTCTATTGACGTTGAGCTTTCTTCCTGTGCTTTGGGCTATTTATTTGCCTTCTTTGGTAATAGTCTATTTAAATCTTTTGCCCATTTGTAAGTTGGCTTATAGATCTTACTGAGTTGTAAGAATTCTTAATATAATCTAGATGTAGGTCCTTTGTCAGATATGATTTGCAAATATTTTCTCCCAGTCTATAGCTTGCATTTTCAATTTCTTGATGGTGTCTTTTGAAGTGTAAACTTGTAAATTTTGATGAAGTCTAACTTATCTAATTTTTCTTTTATTGCTTGTGCTTTTGTTGTCATTTTTAAGAAACTATTGCTTAATCCAAGATCATGAAGATTTACTCCTGTTTATCATTTCTGGATCAGTTTTGACTATTCCTTATTATTTCCTCATTTTTTATACACACACACACATAAAATACATATATACACATACATACACGCACACATACATATACACACGTATATATGTATATACACATATGTATACACATACATTTAAACTTTTTATTGGAAACTTTTTGTTATTCTTCAAAAACACCAATTTAATGACTGCATACTTTGCATTATGACTATATAATGGTATATTTAATCTTTGTCATTACACATTTAGGTTATTTTGAACTTTTCAGTTTTACAAATAATATCCCGATGAGTAACATTATACACATAAGTGTGTTTCACATCTCTCCTATGATTATATATCAATTTATACAGACATCAATCGTGCATGACAGTGGAAAGTATGAATTATTTATGACATTTGTCCCTTCTTTTATTGGGTTTAAGTATGTTTAAAAGCATGTAAATGCTATTAAGGACTTCAGCACTTTTATATTTATTGTGATATCTTCTCAGTGTTATATGCCTTTCCATTTTCATAAAGAAAAATTTTAAGTTTTTTATTCTTGTAACATAGAAAAAATACATAATGTCAGAATAAACTAATAGTATAGAAACTTTACTTGTTTTTCAGATACATACAGATGAGTTAATGTGAAAATGTTTTGACAGATTAAAGTGCTTTACAGTTGAAACACACCATGATACTGGCATAGTCGCTGATCCAGAAGGACAGGAAACTGTCCAACTAGAGATGATACAAAAATATTTCCTAAAAGGTAACTTTGGCATGCTAGTAGAGGAGCTAGAACAAACGTCGAATTCATGGCTTAAAGTAAACCCTCACCTCGGAGACTAGGACGACGACGAACACGGTAGCTAGACATCTTAGCCACCTCAAGTCTTTTAGAAAAGAAGGGTCTGATAAACAATTATAAATCGTAATAGAACCCTGTACTTTAAAACTTGGGTTTGATTCGTGGCTCTGCCTATCTAGTTTCTTGTCCTATGCGTTGTCACACACCTTCTCTGAGCCTGTCTCCTCATTGGTGAAGTGGGAGCTGGATGATGGTCTCTGTTCTTTTAGTGGCTTTTAAAAACATAATGTTTAGCTACACTCTTTATCACTGGGAAAATAGTTACATTTGTAAGAAGTAGGTAGCTAGAAGTTAACACCAGATTGAGCACTAGAACAATAAGTTGCTCGTGCTAGTCTCATGAGCATTTAATTTCCTTCTTAGGTAGGTGCCATGAGAGGGCAAGAAAATGTTTGTTTTCCTCCCAATTCCATGCCTTCTCAATTTAATTTACGTGAATTTCATATATTACGTTATGAGAATTTCATCCTCCAAGTAAGGTTTCCTCATTTTTTTTTTTAAAGATTTTATTTTTTCCTTTTTCTCCCCAAAGCCCCCCCCAGTACATAGTTGCATATTCTTCATTGTGGGTCCTTCTGGTTGTGGCATGTGGGACGCAGCCTCAGCGTGGTTTGATGAGCAGTGCCATGTCCGCGCCCAGGATTCGAACCAACGAAACACTGGGCCGCCTGCAGTGGAGCGCGGACTTAACCACTCGGCCACGGGGCCAGCCCCTAAGGGTTCCTCATTTTAAGAATTCAAGTGGACTGGGCGCACTATATGCTAATGCAGCATGCTTAAGAAAATCAGTAAAATGAATTTTGTTGACTTTTAGTTCTTGTCATTAAATGTGGCTTATTCAGTATTTTAAAGTTGATCTAATCCGTGTCCCACTCCTGCCGCCCCCAATATCTATCACAGCCTTGTGCACTTAGCCAGCTCTGGCTGCTGTAACAAATACCAGGGACTAAGTGACTTAAGCACCAGATGTTTATGTCTGTTCTGGAGGCTGGGATGTCCAACATCAAGGTACTGACAGATTCGGTTCTTGGTGAGGGCCCACTTCCTGCCTTGTAGGCAGCTGCCTTCTCATTTCCTTCGTCCATGGGCACAGAGAAAGTGAGAAATGTGTCTGCCTCTTCTTACAGTGATGTTAATCTCATTCTGAGGGTCCCACCCTCATGAGCTCATCTAAACCTAATTATCTTCTAAAGGTCCTACTTCTAAATACATCTCCTTGGGGCTAGGGCTTCATATTGTGCATTTTGGGAGGATACAAAGCAGGTATCAATAAAAAGGTAGCCCACCTTCAGGGATTCAGTAGGTCTGGAATGAGGTACAGAAAGCTGTATTTTTTTTTTTTTAAAGCTCTTCAGATGATGCTAATGACCAGTCAGGTTTGAAAATCACTGATAAAGGCATTGTGTCCTTATTTGGGGAACATAGATCTATATTCTCAACTCAGTCTGGCATTATAAGAAATTGAAGGATGGTTAATTGTTCAGAACATCCCAAGAAGAAGGGGCCTTTTAATTTCTCCTGGAAGAGTGAACTCCCTATTATTTGCAATTCCACAAATTAAAAATGTAGCTAAATGCTACAATCTGGATTTTTAATGAAAAGCACAGTTAGCTCCCTTTGCATTCTCTGTTTCCTATAAACCTGCTTTGTTTGTCCCACAGAGGTGGAGGAAGATGATCTCTTTGATGATCCTCTGCCAGTCCCTTTAAGGCACAAGGTTCCAAACCAGCAAACTCTTTACCCTGAGGCATTTCCAGTGACTGCAGTATCACAAAACCAGCCTGAAAACCTGAGAGAAAGCACAGGAGGCTTCGAAGCAGAGAGTACGCAGACCTCCCTTTGGGCCAACTTTATAGATTGTGAGGAATCCAACAGTGAAAGTGAAGAAGAACTACAAATCCCAGCTTCCTCTCAAGGAGATCTGGGTCCCGTCACTCATCACCAGCCAAAGGCTGATACGGAAGTACCACAGTGGGAAGTATTCTTTAAAAGAAATGATGAAATCCCAGATGATGGTTTGGAAAACTTCCCTTCCTCCACAGAGGCGGGAGGCTCTCAGTCACCAAAGCTTTTCAGTGACTCCGAAGGGGAATCAACTCACATCTCTTCCCAGACTTCTTCTCAGTCAACACACATATCGGAACAAGGAAGTCAAGGCTGGGACAGCCAATTTGACACTGTTTTGTTATCTTCCCAAGAGAGAAACAGTGGGGATATTACCTCCTTGAACAAAGGTGGCCACAGACCAAGACTCAAAGAGAATGTTCCTGCCTCTCAGGTGGAACAAAATGTATTTTGCCTAAAGGATACTTACTGTGATTTGAAAAGCAGGCATCAAGATGTAAATATAGTTCCTGGTGTTGGAGAACCAACCACTCTAAGCAGTGGGAAACATATACCTCAGGAAAGAAGGCTGCTGCATCCTAGCACCAACGCAGACTCACAGAGCTCCTCTGATTTTGAAATTCCCTCAACTCCAGAAGCTGAGTTACCTGAACGAGAGCATTTACAGTATTTATACGAGAAGCTGGCAACAGGCGAGAGTATAGTAGTTGAAAAAAGAAAAAGCTCACTCTTAGATACTTGAGAATTAAAAACACTTCATTCCGGAGCAACCACTAAAAAACCTATACAAAGAGGTAATAGTCAAAATCATAATAGATAAATTAAAATGGAATACTTAAAAATGCTCATAGAATGTAAAAGAAGGCAGTAAAGGGGAAACAAAGGAATAGAAAACAAATAAGGTATGGTAGAACTAAATCCAAAAATGGTCTAAACACACAGGAAAAAACATAATTATGTGCTGTCTATAAGAAACTTCCTTCAAATGACATAGGTAGGTTAAAAATCAAAGGATGGAAAAAGATATACCATGTAAACACTACTTAGAAGAAAGCTGAAGAGGCTATGTTAATATCAGACAAATTTCCTAATGATAAAAGTTTCAGGTCACCAAGAAGCCTTAATCCTAAATGGGTATGTACCTAACAACAGCTTCAAAATATACAAAGCAAAAACAACTGAAAGAAAAGACAAACTAATGCACAATTATAACTGGGGACTTTAACATTCCTCTCTCAGTAATCAAATTAGTATACAGAAAATCAGCAAGGAGACAGAAGAGCTGAACAGCACCATCAACCAATTGGATCGGACACAGAACACTCCACCCAACAGCAGAACACATGCTTTTCAAGTACACATGGGACATTCACCAAGACAGACCCTATCTTGGGTCATAAAAACATTGCAAATTGAAAGAATAAACTTGGATCTATTACCATAAACTGATGGCTACAGGAAAAAATCAGCCCCTTATTTATCTCAAACGATGTTACATCACTTAAGAATATTTGTGTGAATATAGTGGTAAAATTATAATTAGAAAAATTAGGACCTAAAAGAAAATAATTAAGTGGCAAAAGTATGAGTGTGTTCTGTGAGTCCTTCAACTTCCTTATAGTTACATGTGGACGTAATAAAGTTAAATATTCATCAACACTTTGGTATGCTGACATTCAGAGGTTGAGGAAGCAAAAGCAGAGATTTCACTTAAAACAAGTTTAGGTGGCGTCTCTAAAACACATTTTGGGATCAATCAAACTAATAATGATATGCATTACCACCACGCTGTATGGTAACTGGACCAAAAGTAAGTATTGGATCCACAAAACTAATTAGAGTTACAAGACTTAGAGTCAGTGGGAGAGGAAAATAAACTGGGTGCTCAGAGGAACCAATGCCAAGAGGACCCAGGAAGCCAGCCCTCTCATCCCCCCAGAAGGCAATGTTCTATCCCCAAATGTTGGGAGAAGGACAAGTAGCCCTCGTCCATTTACATGGGAGAAAAACTGGACAGTGACACCTAGACTTCAAATTTCAGCTAAGAAACTGGCACAAGAGGAGGGATGAGGGGCGGAACTGACACGGTTCTTGAGGGAGAGGGCGGAGGGGAGGGCCTGGTCAGTTCCCCTTTGAGTGGCCTTTGAGGAATATGTTGAGTCACAGTTTAAGGTAAGTGTCTCTGCCCTAAATTACTCAGCAGTAAGTTTTATTACCATGTACACTATGTATACCAAGAGAGAGTGCTCTGAGCTTAGTCAGGTACCTGGGGGGCAAAGGAACAGAAGGCCGAACACAAGGAGTTTTAAGTGAACCCTCACCCCTTTTTTCTAGCTCAGCTGCTGCTCTGAGCTTTTGATGACACACCTCTACCCACTCAGTGTGAGAGGGGCAGGATTCCAGTTATATACATTTCATTTTCCCATCTCCCCTATGAGGACTACCACCTAAATTCAAAGTGAATATGAAATCACTGGAGAGAACCAGCAGGGACTGCAAACCATGGGTTGATATCTAATAACAACTACAATAGGCCTATTACAGAAACCAAGAGACTTCATTTTTTATTTATAGCTCTAAATGTTACACTTCATTATCATAAATCATGTAATAAATGTAACTATATACATTCGTATATGTTCACTGACATTTAAGATTTCATCTTAATAGTACAGCTTATGATCCAAGGTAGGTGTTCAAAACATGCCTGTAAACATTCTTCTGAATATATTCTTGGCATTTTATAATCACACCATCAATTTAATATTACATACTGCCACATTTTCATTGATTTATTATGTGAGTCTGGCATAGTAAATGCTGGCTGAAGAAATTTAAGGGCTAACAGCACTAGAAGACACTTTGATCAAAAAACTTCTAGTGATCACCAAAGATTTTAATGTACAGGTTTATAGTACAGAATAACTATAGCAAATGCTTATATATGGTGCTTACTCTGTGACAATGCTTAATTCTTTTACACACTGTATATTACCTCCTTTAATCCTCACAACCACCCTCTGAGGTAGATAGATAGATTATCCCCATTTGCAGATAAGGAGGCTAAGGCACAGAGAGGTTAGTTCACAGAGCTAGTAAGGGGCGAAGTCAGAACTCAAACATAGGTAATTCAGGCCCCAGAGTCCACGCTCTTAATCACTATGCAAAAATGCCTCTCAGAAAGAGCATAAAAACAGGTAGGATTAATTGAAGTAAAAATAAAGTAGCCACTGTAAGAACTGTAAAGTGTAAAAGGAAAAATGAAAAACAAAAAGTTTCAAAATACCAAGATATATCACAGAAGAAACCCAGTGGCTAGCCACATTTCCCTTAGAGAGGAATCCAAGACTTCGAAGTTTGTTTAAACTAACAGTAGAAACTGATTTTTTAAAAAGTCTGCCTAAAGCTGGTTAAATACGTTAAAAATAGTCAGATTCAGTTTACTGCCTCTGAGCTGGGTGATCTCTGGCGTGCTATGGTTACCTAGCCAGTCTAAACTTGTTTCCTTCAGTGTCCTATAGTGACTTTGACAGCACCCACCTCGTCGATTTATGAGAAGCACATGAGTGCATATAAAGGGCCTAAGACTGGCCCACAGAGTGTTAGCTCTACTTCTTAAATTCCTTTGCACTTCCAGGCAGTACTTAGCACAATATGTTTAAGTCCCTAATAATGCTAAAACATTTTAGAAGTATCCATTCCACATTATGTTAAGTGTAAAATTCTACTTTAATATTCAAATACACAACCCATGACAATGATAACTCTCTTAAAACGAAAGTAACCTTTAAAGGAATGGTAATAAACCTTTGGTTAAGCTCAATAGCAGGTAGTCAGGAATACATCAGTATTTTTCCGCTCCTTTTGTAGCCTTACTGGAAATAACAGTAAAATATTCAGAAATAAAGCTAAGTCATGATAAATAGAAAGTCAAATGCCAAATTACATTTATTTTGCTAAAGAAAAACTGTTGAACTATAAGAAAAATAAGTGCAGTCTAGATTTTGCATATATAGGGAGAAAACCCTGAGATTACCAATTGTGTATCACAATACTCTCATGTAGATACTGAAGACAATGGTGTTAACATAGCTTGTACAGTGGATTAATTTACAGGTTAAACTTGATCTAAATATTATCTTTGAATATTTGCTTTATATTGAGAGAACAAATTCTGGCAACTTAGGAAACTAATTTAAAGCAGCTAAATGTTGACTTAAAATGGTTAAAGCTCCTAACAGCTTCATTTACATAGTTTCTATTATTTTACTGTTTAAGTTCAGCTTTTTAATAACATAAAGGTAACATGGGTAATTAAAATCTCAAAGGCCCATTAAATTTCTATTAATGAGGATAAAGTTTACTGAAAACAGCCAGTTTCCCTTTGCCCTCCAGTTTACATATTTTAACACAAAAAGTAGAAAAGATCAAATTACTAGACGGTAAAACACTGATTTTTTTATAAAAAGAATGTTGACATTACATCTTTAAACCTGTGAAAAAATTATGCAAAATAATCTTGGCCACCGGAGCAACCTGTAAATCTGTGACACTTTCTTACCACACAATGTATTTTTTCCATAAACAAAACATAAGAAATGGACTAAAAAATGTATTTTTCCTTGACACCTGCAGATTTCGATTAGCAGATATACTCTGAGGCTCAAACATGTAAACAATTTACCCTATAAAACAGGAAAGTCACATGGTAGCAATATAATGAATTATAAAGTGTAGCTTCTTCCAAAAAAAGAGAGGTTAAAGATTAAGAAGATATCTGAGTGCTGCATTCTTGAAGTCAGTTCAAGTTTACCCACTCTTATTGTTGGTCATTAAAGCCTGGGGCACTGAGCGTAGGTAGACGTTAATTCGGCATACTGAAAGGTACATTTACTTGCTTCATTTACCTTCACGTTGGACACCATAATTAGAAATCCCAGAATCAGAAAGAGATGAAAACAGTTTTTCCCAATTGAGGTTTTACTATACAGCATAAAAAAGAAAAAAAAACAATGAATATATTCCATTTCAGTCTTCATAGTTCAAGTAATAAATGGTTTCATAAATTTAGGCACATATTTTGGCCAAGCCAGGTTTAGCTTTATCACATTTAAAAAAATTCATGTATAAAATAAGTATCCATTCAAAATACAGATTACTTTTTAAGAAGAGCCTGCAGGAAATACAAAAATAATTTAATTTGATGGAAAGGAAATGTTAAAACTGCCTGAAATTCAGAAGCTGTTATGTTAGTGTACTGTGTGAAAACTTATCATTAGGTACAGCTGCTCTCAGGGGTGTCTTGTCTCACTGTTCAGACCAGAGGCACTGTGTGGCTCTAATTCATATTCACGAGGGGCCCTTATGATGCTTCATTTCCCCTGCCCGGCACTCCAGAAAACCTTCCTGGTCCCACCTCCCCACCGTTTCAGAGAAGCATATTCTAAACTTTTAGAGCATTTTGGAGATTTTCCTTCTACGGAATTAAAAAATCTTTAAGAATTACTGGTTCAGACATACATTCATCATAATGGTCTAGATTGCTTCAAAATATGAAATCAAGCTGTAATTAATTTTTTTAACATTTAATTTTAGACTTTAAATTTCTGTATCAAGATCCCAATGTTTTAATGAAAGAAGTAGAAAATAGAGTATAATTCAGTATCACCTGTTTATCTCAAATACAAGTACAGTGAGTAGTAAGTAGGTACACAGGAATGGCAGTAACAAAAATAGAACTTGTATATTTGCCCAAATTGAATTAACTCTCTCTAAATTCAAGGTGTATGGCAAGTTGAATGTTGGGTCTTAGCAACTGTTACATTATCAGTTTAACACAAACTCTGAAGGAGGCATTTCTCTATTCACATAGACTTCTTTAGTATGTATATGCTGATCTGTAAATGGTTTTCCTTTCACGTTTGGTATCTAACCAGTAAATATGTATGTTTCACATTAGTCTTTGTGACTCTATTCCTCTCTTCAGAAGCATCACTAATACATGTGGCCCATAGTTTGAAACATGAATTTAAATTAACGTAGTGTATAATCTTGATAGTATGAAAAGAGTCCCAAATACTTATTTTTTAAATATTAATATTAGAAAAAAAGAAAACTACAATTATCATCAGCTCTATTTCCTGAAAATTCAGTTGAGGTAACCTCTGCAAGTCACAGCTCCACATTTGCACACAGTTCTGACCCTCTTTTTGGCTGGGCTGTGGTCAATAGAATCTGAAGATATATCTCCAGAACCTGAATACATAAGAAAAGAGAAAGAGGGTTAAGACAATTCAGAATGAGTTTCAAATTTTCTATCAGTTTTAAATAAATGTGAATATTCAGAGACAAATCATTATGAATTGTTGTGAAAGGATGTTGTTGGCTAGTAAGAGGGAAAGTGTATGTTATTAGCCCATATTTACAAGAATGGAATAAAACTTACTGGGAAAATTCAATATACAATCATTCTTTTCATACATTACTTAAGAGCCATAAATTGAGGTCAAGTAGTAACAATATGCAAAGGGCATCATACTTAGAAAAACAAAGGAAAGAAAACACTTATACTGTCACAGTAAAGCAAATGGAATTAAACGTTCTTTTTAAAATCCAAATTCAAGTAGGAATGCAATAAATCCATATGTGATTTAAATCATACTTTCAATCTTTTGAATATACATCCCTTAGTAAATATTCATAATGTAGGTTTACAATTTTTTAAATACAAATAGTATTGAGAAAAGATGTTGTAGTACAATTAACAAGCTTCCATAATGTAAGTTGTGAAAAAGCAGGTGGCAACGTGATAGAGAAGCGAGAGCATTACTCAGCCCAAGGTCAGGCAGGCATGGATTCTAGTTTTAGCTCTGTCAGATTAGCTTTGTGACCTTGAGTAAAAAGACAAACTCTTATGGCCTCATTTTTTCAGTTTTAATATCAGTTTGGTTCAGATGATCAAAGGTCTTTTCCTACTGATTAGATCCTTCATACTGAAACCACCAATGAAATTGTACTTGAAAACCATACCTTTCATCTGATAATCAAAAGTGAGCTCTTCTCCGGCATTTATGGTTCTCGTGGAAAATAATGCTATTCGGGGAAGACGAGTATCGAGGTTATCAATGAAAACATTGAACACCTGAAGATTTGGGTCACACTAAAAAGGAACATCAGAACCCATTTAAGTAAAAATGACATGAATGAGCTCTTCTACCTGCCATATAAAATCTTCAATTTCCCAGAGTATTAGTTTTTTAAGTTCTACTGGAAATTAAGTTGCTTATTGTTTAGAAGTCTTTGAGGAATGCACATTTTTAAAAATAGGGTTTTCACTTATAGAAATTTCAGACATACATAAAACTAGAGAAAATAACATAATCTACATGTGCAGCTCCCAACAATTAACATTTTTGCTAATGTTGTTTCACCTAGTCCTAACTTTTTAATTTTTCTGGAGGATTTCACTGCCAATCCCAGATACTATCATTTCACCTGTAAATATTTCAGTAAGGCATATTTAAAGAACTAGAGTAACTGTATTAAAAAAATCAAATGAGCACTGTAGAACTGAAATTTCATATTGCATGAGGTTTCATTCCTTAAAATTTGTTTGGAATTGTTGGATATTTTGAGAACTCTACACCAAATTCTGGAATAAGCAAGGAAAAAAGATCCAGTGAGTCATACTAAGAAATCAAATAAGTGTTTAATTTGTCCTTGAATACAGTATCTTAAATTTGTTATTTAAGAAAAAATTTATTATATATAAGAAAAAATTTAAAGTACAAGTTTAAGTAAATCAGAAAACTAACAAGGGAGTCAGAAGGTCTCTAAGATTTCACTACTAATCATAAACCAGTTTCTTGGTATAAAATCCATCAGAAGTTTAACATGGTCTACTCCCTTATATGGTTAGCTATATAACTTACTCTCCGAGACCCATTTTCCTTGTAATCTATAAAATGGAGATAACGTCACTTTCGTGAGCCTAATACTGTGTTATCCACCTGGCACTTAGTAGGTGCCCAATTAACTACTAACCTCCTTATATTTTTGAAAATAGTTTTTATAAAGTATAAGATTCTGGAGTTAAGGTTCCAGTTGTATTCTAAGCTCTTTTCAAACATGAATTAAGAATACCAATTTATAGTTTAGAAAAACAGTCCTAAATACTTCAATACTCTACAAATTCTTAAATTTTATAAAAATGCTAACGAGTTTACATTTTAAGAAACAACAGCCATCCTTAGCTGTATATCCTAAACTTAAGCTGTGTTAACTTCTGTAAGAAACCTATATAGTTGTGTGTGATTCTTAAACATTTTACCTCCTGATTCCTCTGCTTGTCAATTTCCTTCTCTATATGAGGATAATACCTATCTTATAAAGTAGTTGGAAACTTTAAATGAAGTCACATATGTAAAGACTCCTGCAACATGCACGGTATTTGGTAGGCATCTTGATGAATTTTCCTAACACAGCAATAATACCATGACTTAACAGAAGAGACCCTTGTATTAAAATACTTCGGAAATATTAAAAGGGTACGTAGTTTAAAAAGAATTATTCCTCAATGGAATAATGGAATGGAATTCAACAATGGAAAATCATTAAATCAGCACTAAATTAGTGCTGTCTATACTTTAAGTATTTCTTACACTGTGATTCACAAAATGAGACACATTTCCATATCGAGCTGCATCCACTGTGAATTCATCAGATTCATAGTCCAGATCAAAGAGATATGTGATTCCTTTGTTGTCATATAACTGCCCCCGTCTTTCAGCTTCTTCACTTGTGATTACCTAAAAAGAAAAAACTATAGTATATTTATACATAGTATAGGGTGTAGTTTATTTATACGTAGCTATTGCTGAACTGAAGAAACACTCATCCATAAGTTAATCGATATATTAACGCCTACAAATGTGTAAAAAGAAAGAAATTAAAGTGTCATCAAAACAAACATTCATACAAACTACTCTAGAAGAGTTCGGTGGAAAGAGGTGGGAAAACAAAGGGAGAAGAAACGATGGTGCAAAAAAATTATGACTGTTTAAATAGGAATTAGGACAAGCCAACAATTAACAAGTTGAAACAGTGTACTAACTTTCATTCTAATTTGTTGAGATGTTCAAAAAGCTAGACAACTACAGCTCTCTGCAGGACATAACACAATGTAAAGGACTAATGACAAGTATACTGTATATGCTCTAAAGGCCTATTTTTCCTATAACTAATCTGTGTGCAATTATAAATGGAGGTTTGTTCCAAATACAGGAGAGAAGCTATGTTAAATTTGCAGTCAACTGTGTGGAAAGTTCTGTTTTGTAGAAGAGGTTGTTTCCATGAAATTCTGTAGCTCAAAACCATCATCTACAGTTCTGCTCTTAAGCACACAGCTTGACCACCTGCTCAGCTTAGGAAACCAAAAATGTCTAAAGTGATTCGTGGTGTCAACCAAATTTAGCTGCTGCACTCATCAAGCCAAAAGAGAGAATACTTTGATTATAGAAGATCTAGTATTCTGAATAGTGATATATAATAATCTGCCATTGTCTAAAACTGTAAGGATCAAAATAAGGATCCAATTTAATCTCAGATTTCTATACAATATACATAAATATAGGTTATCCAACTCCAAACAACTTTTAAAATGTCAGATTTGACAACCCCAGATATGCAGTCACACTCATATTTTTGTAGTCACAGCTGAACCCAGGTTGAGGAAGTGTGGTACAGTGGTGAAGTGCACTGATTTTGGAGCCTTAGTTTTGAATCCTGGCTCTTCTTTACTACTACTGTGTGACCTTGGGCAAGTTGCTTCATTTCTCTGGGCCTCAGTTTCTTCATCTATAATAATGGAGATAATACTACTACCTCACAGAGTTGTTCAGAGAATTAATGAGTTAAGTTAATACATAAGGTGCTTAGAAGAGTATGTGGCACATGGTTAATATTATTTTTTGTATATATACGTTATATGTCTAAAAATAAATTTGCTTAGTATTTGGTGATTTAGAGAATAGTCTTTGTAGCCGACTTGCAGATACAGAGTTTGGATTTTCTTGTGGATGCAATGAATGCTTTTATGTATATTTTACAATACTTGCTCATATAGCATTGGTCTACTCTACAATATCCTTCACATTCATACAAAAGTTGAATTTTGCCAACTATACTTAACCATATTTGGTAAAATGGATGAAGTAAATTACAATTTAAAAGTTTCAAAGTCAGCATGTGTTTAGATCTGATTTTCTGTTTAGACTTTTGTGTAAAAATAGTTGTCATATTTTAAAATTTACAAATGCCAGTTTCAATGACCATGAATGGGTGTTTGTTGAAAGATGACTGTATCCATTTCATTTGTCATTCTATGTATTTTTTGCTCATATTCAAGTTCATATTTCTAACTATGCCAGTGAACCCTTCTTCTCAAACTAGAAATATCCACTTATTTCCAAATGATAATATCAAAATCATAATACCACATATTTGTTACTGAGGTAAAAAGGTAACTTTTCAAAAGCGTAAACCTTCCATGCACATTATTTGCTATGTGATAAATTGAACATACCTCTCCAACATATTCCATGACAAAACTCATTCTTTTAATCTTCACAAGGGTTTTTACACCCCAGCCACAGCCATTGCTAGTTCGAAAGATGCAAAGTGAATACTGTGTGCCTTTTTGTACAATCCTATTGGGACAATCAGGTCCACATTGACACCTTGAGTTGCATTCATAAATGGGGGTACCAGGTGGGATTTTAATTTGTCGGTTTTTATTATAAGCCAAAAGAACTCCAGCTTCAGCAGGACAACATTTCTCAAAGAAGCAATCTGTGCACGAACAACCAAATGTAGCTTCATTTACTAAGCTGATTCCAGGAGCTGGTTTGTATTCATTAACGTAGTAGAAGTCTGAAGGTGGGCCCTCTAAGTCAACAGTATTTTCAACAAAAATCATTCCTTTATGATTCTTTTTTCTGTTGAGTTCATCTTGCCATCTCTGCAGAGCTATCCTTTGTTTAGCCTTCTTTACAATGTATTCAGCAATGGCAGGTTTCAAAGCTTTGTTATTGTCTTTTAGAGTTATTGCTCTGCCTTTCTTTACCTGAGATAAATAATTACGCTTGTCATTAAGGAATTGCTGAAGTAGTAATGGGCACTTGAGATTTTGCAAAGGTTCCCAAGTATTTGTAGAATCTGGCCATCCTTTCCATTTTACAAGATAATATTCCATATCCTTAAAATATAAAAGAAAATGCAAATCAGATTATGACAGTCTCAATTATTTAAAATAATTTACTATCTTAAGGAGTAAGGTATCCATTATCATTTTTCTTAATAAAGTTCAGAATATATAGTCACAGATTTCTAGCAGAAGAAGTTCAAATCCTAAAAAAACATGATTTTTCTTTATATTACATAAAATATATATAGAATTTAGATGTGGCATAATATATTTGACCATATGCAAAAGAGTTGCACCTAGAGAAAGATAAAAGTACTGAAATTCATGAATATTTTACCAAACAGTGATTATGTTAAACAAAAAAGTATTTCTTGATCATGGAAATAGGTAGTCCCCGAACAATTTAGGATCTAGATTAGTGGTTTACTTGGCCAGCAAAAATGTATGCATCCTCTAAAGTCTGTAATTTAATATTTTATGCTGGATATGAGGAGGTTCTATTTCTCAGTGTCATGGCACACATCCCCTAGATGTTCCAGAGACACACTGTCGCATACAGTCATTCCTAGCCGTGTGTATCTATGGAGCACCTGAAATGTGGCTGGTCTGAATTGAGATATGCTTTACGTGTAATGCACACTGAATTTCAAAGACAGCACAAAAAACAAATGTAAAATATTGTTTAACTTTTAAAAAATGTTGACTACAAATTGAAATAAAATTTTGGATTTATTGGATTAAACATATTATTGAAAGCAATTTCACCTTTCTTTTTGTTTAATGTGGTTACTAGAAAATTTAAAATTATACATATGTAGCTTGTAGTATATTTCTATTGGACAGCACAATCCCAGAGAACTCTTCCCTTAGTTAGATTCACCTGTGATTGGATTAGGGAGCAGGCACTCGAGCCACCAAAGGTCAAATATTTTGCTTTGCCCCTCAGACTGCTGTTGGCCCCCACGGTGCCCGGAGTCCTGCCCTCCTACCCCAGTGACTTGACTATGTTTTCTTCCCTTAAAGTCAGGCAATGCCATGTTCCCCTTAAAAAAGGTAGTCAAGTGTGTATAACAAAAAAATTCTGCAATAAAGTCTCTCAGTTTTTTCTTTGTCCTGTGGGGTGACTAATACATCGACGTGCCCTAGGGTAAAACACCTTCTGAAAGTGATTAAACTGCATTCTGTAGTTTTTAGTTATTTTGATTCACAGATATTAATAAAAATTTAATTGGGATACATTTGCTTTCCCGTCAAATTCTTAATAAAGATTTTATGATAAAGTAAGGATGCCCATGCTGGCTGTTTTACTATCCATAATGTATTAGTACCAGACGCCCTGGAAGGTCTCGGTAATGTGGTATTAGCCATGCTGCTGAGGCTCCAATTGGGCTGAGGAGCACCGACGCAGCTCTGCAGGAGCAAGTCACTCAGCTAAGCGAGAAGCTTGTCTTCTCCCCACTGTCTTCATCTCAGTGTTTCACGATATTCCACTCAATAAGCAGGAATGCTTGTGAATTAAAAGAACTTTGCTTCTTTATGAAAATGGTCAAAATACGTTTTCTCTGTTAAAACTATGTGGTTAAATTATGGTGTGAGGGTATGCACAAAAACTGTACTTCCATGGAGATATAGATTGTGATTCCAGGAAAAAAGGCCTAGACATATATTTAAATATTAGTCAAATTGACTCCCTAAGATGTAACATGGATTTCTTCCTCCTGTCAGGTAACTCCTACAATTTGGGACGGTTGTTAGGTATCTACTCAACAATAATGAAATCCACTTGACAGTATCTAACATATCTACTGCTCTAAATTATAAAAGTTTTTAATTTTTCTGATTCCAGAATAAAGCAATGAACCCTGGGTCCTCTTTTTTTTTCTGCTACAGTTTTTCCTACCAAAGCCCTGGGTTATGCCAAAGTTGCCAGCAAACAATGAGAGAAACAGGAACACGGCTTCAAGTCAGATAATTAAACTAAATTATCATTTAGCAAAACTAAAACACTGTGCTACTGGTTTGCTTCCAAAATAGCGTATTGTATTGTTTAATGATAAGTCACTTGCATTTTTAGTGACTAAGTTTTGTATGTTAATCACATTGGTACCCACTTAATTTATGGATGGTAAAGATATTTATGAAACATGAATGCTTTTAGCAAATAGTATAGAAATATTAGTAATATTTTATTTCTACTACTTTGTAGACTTTATTTTATAAGAATACTTTACTATTAAAATCCAAAAAAGATATTTCCAGTTTGAAAAATAAGATAATTTTATACAGAAAAATCAGTTTGACTTAAGAAACAAATTCAATTAATTCAATATCCTAAAATTCCAAATAAAAGCCAAAAATTTCATAAGCCTCATATATTATAAATCAGTATCTTATTCTGATATGCAGTCAACTCTTGATTACCTATAGAAATGGAGCATAGTCATAAAAATGATCCAACAAAATCACTCCTGTATAATTTGGAATGCATCATATGAAGTTTTTCTTAAAGACATTTTCCCCCACTATGTTTGGCTTGGGTTAAATTCAAATATTTTCGTATCTACAATAAGTATATGAAAGTTTTCGGTCATTAGGAGGTATGATGAAATGGAAGGCAATACTAGGCTTTAGGAGTAAAATCTTATTGGGAAAGAAGGCAATAATATGTAAAATAAGTAGCAATGCAAGGTAGTACAATTTTAAATGCCAAAACAAAGAAGACAATCAATACAACTGGAATATAAAGAGGGAAATCAACAGAGGTCCGACAATCAGAACAGGTCACAGAGGAAGGAGAACAAACTACACCGTGAAAGACTGCTAGGACTTGCTGGGTAGGGAACAGGGCAGCCAGGATGAAAAACACCAGCAAAAGCTTGGAGCTAAGATTTGCACGAAGTATCCAGACAACATGAAGAGATGGATTTGGCTAGCTTTAAAGTTTAGAACATTGAAGTGAAAGATAAAACCGTTATGGCAAGGCAAGAGCAAATTTTAGACAGCCTCGAACACCGGACTGAGGGCTCTGAACTTGTAGGCCAATGGTTTTTACAATTCTTGGAAACCATGGTGTTTCTGTGGGGAGCTTCATTACATTTAATTCCATCTTGTTGATTAGGAACAATTTTACCAATCTTCTAATTGCCAAGCCAAGGGCTCTTCTGACTTACGCATTGATATCTTGATTCTCCCTTGTTCCTCTTCTGCCTTCTTCACTGAGACTGCTATCCCTGCCCTTCACTTAAAAACAACCAGATACTCAGGGCTCTGTCCGTGGCCGCTTTCCACACTAAAGAACCGTTTATTATCCTTTCGAGAATCTGAAGTAAGCTCTGGACCTTTCCCTAACAAAAGTCACATATGTAATATTTTGGGTAATTTCAGGATATTTGGATTCCAGGTTAGGAATTCCTGCTCTAAATGCCTCTCTGGGCAAGCTCATCACTCCAATGGTTTTAATTACATGCTGATGACTCCCAAAATTTTATTGCAACCCCACATATCCAACAGCAGACTGGATGTCCGAGTTCTTAAATTAACCTATCCACATGGAACTCCCCACTCTCCTTCCATTTTAAATGGATTCCTTCTGTATTCTCCCCATCAAGAGGAATCTTACCCTGTCTACGTAGTCACACAGGTTGCAAACCAGAAGATCAGCCATAATTCTTCTCCTCAATTCCTCATCAAGTTTCTTTAGATGCTTACTCCTGTCCATCTCTATTATCATAGCTCTAGTTACTTCAGGCTTTCGATTCTTGCCTGGATTATTACATTAATCTCCCAACTGGTTTCTCCGCCTTGAGACTGACAACTCTCCAAACTATCCTTCTTTATTAAAGTGTAGAGTTTCCATATAAAAAAATTATCCACCGTACCAGTCATTTTGTTATGTTCTTGCTTAAAACTATGAATGGCTCCCCGATTGCCTACAGAATTAAGTTCAAACCTCCTTACAACAAAGATCATTCTTGATTGGGACGGTGCTGCCTCTCTAGCTCAATCCTCCAGTATGGCCCCATTCACACACCACCCTCTAGCCACAATGACCTGCGCTGGTACTTGAGCTGCCAGGCCTTTTCATACCTTCCTGCTGCTTTGCTCACAAAGTTCTCTCTAATTAAAATGGCCTCTTTCATTTACCTAATGAACACTTATTTATTTCAGTTTCATCTTTTATGTGTAGAAAAACCAACTCATCTTTAAAATTCAGCTCAAGTGTCATCTCTTCTGACAAGTCTTTCCTACCTCTCTTGCCCAAAGAGGACTGATCATTGCCAACCCCACCGTATTCCCATTTCCAATCTAAACTATAAGAGATTTGTGGGAAGGGATGGAATCTTATTCTTTGTAGCCCCAGAACCAAGCACAATTGCCTACCATATCTTAGGCTTTAATTGCATGTTTCTGAATTTATAACAAAAAATATGTTTACCAACATGTGTGCAATATGAAAATCACTAGTAACTACATTCATGCGTTGCTTAACGACAGGGATATGTTCTGAGAAAAGTGTCCTTAGGCAATTTTGTCATTGTGCAAACGTCACAGAGTGTACTTACACAAGCCTCGATGTACAGCCTACTACACACCTAGGCTATCCAGTACTAACACCGTCATGCATGTGGTCTGGCGTTGACTGAAATGTCATTATGCAGCACATGACTGTATATGAGTCCTTAAAAGAAATACCAGCTGATACACTTAACCTGGAGATAGTAATTCGTGGTTTTTCAGTATTTGTTCTATCTGCTGTCTATAGCCAATAAATGGTAGTAAGCACAAAAACTTTTAAAATATCTATACGGGAGGAAAACAACAACAACAAAAATCTATCTTCCCACTAGCTAATTTTTTCCTGCAGGTTTTGAAATAATCATCATATTCAGTGTTAGTGATAACAACAGCCTGCATCTGATCACGAAAACACCAGTGTTCCGTGGCAGCACAGTTTGAGAACTATTATGGTCTTTGGAAAGCTAATGATTTTCACATCAGTAACTGACAGAGAGTAGGAACCGTGAGACCTGGGGTAGAGGTCCAAGACCAACACAAATGAGCAACACGTCCTTGGGAAAGTCCTTTCTTGGAGCTTTCTTGATCTCTAAAATTTGGGTTTTAGTCTAATGATCCCTATTCTTATTCCAGTTCTTAACAAACCACTCTAAATGCAATCATTCTTTTACGAATATTAATCCATGGTTAGATGTGGAATATTCTGTTAGTATGTAGCATGTAGTATAGTGGTGGTTCTAGAGAGACAGAATTACCTGGATACTGTAAGAAGTCAAAGTTTTGGGTAATAGTTCTTTCTTAATATGTGCTTACTAAGGGAGAAGCCCCACCAGTATGCCTGGGGACTCTAGTTCTTCACTAATGAGCTAAGCATGTTAATAGAGAGTACCCATGTTTTTGTCAGAAATTTTTCTGTAGGAAGGAGTGACATGGCAAGAACATGGTGCAGAAAAATCACAGAGCACTGCGATTAACTACTATAGTATAGAACCTTTAAGTTCAACTGGACCCTGACATGAACTCATAATAGTAACAACCCTGCTGTTCCCCAGTTAGTATTCTTTCCATTTCCCAAGTTGGCTATTTCAGACCTCCTCCACCTGCTCAAGGCCTCTATCCCACTAGCTCCCCCATTTTTTTCAGTAACACAGGACCTCTGTTCCTAATGTAGAGAGAAAACAGAAATCTCCAGGAACAAATTCCACTCATCCATGGACGTTAAGTAGAGAAGAAGGTGGAGGCAGATGCAACAGAAGAGGGAGACTTCCTCCATCAATTACCCGTCCTCTTCCAGCTCTCCCTCTCTACTGGTTCTCGCTAGCATTGAAACCTCGCTCATTTTTAAAAAGCAAATTAAACTAAACCTCCTTAAAGATATAAATATGTAAGGAATCTCTAAACGATATGATATATTAATAAAAGCTGAGAGACTGGAGACCAAGATAACAGGGTGGAAGACTTCTTTTCAGTATAAAGCCTTTTATAACATTCAATTTTTTAAACCACATGCATATATTATTCTAAAAAATGTAAAACTATAAGGACCCTTACAGCCTACACATCTTTTCCCCTTTCTTCAAAGCTAAAATTCTTGAAATAGTTGTGCAAGCTACTTGACTCTACTTTCTTACTTCTGATTTATTCTTTACTTCACTCTATTTTGGCTTCTTCTCTCCATGCCACAGAACCTGCTGTAAGGGCACCCACGACCCTCCCACGGCTCAGTCTCATGCAGGCCTTGCAGTTCTCCTGTGACCCGCTGGGCACTGCTCTCCTGCTATAAGGACACCCACGACCCTCCCACTGCTCATTCTAATGCAGGCCTTGCAGTTCTCCTGTGACCCGCTGGGCACTGCTCTCCTGCTGTAAGGGCACCCACGACCCTCCCACGGCTCAGTCTCATGCAGGCTTTACAGTTCTTATGAGACCCGCTGGGCACTGCTCTCCCGCTCTAAGGGCACCCACGACCCTCCCACGGCTCAGTCCAATGCAGACCTTACAGTTCTTATGAGACCCGCTGGGCACTGCTCTCCTGCTGTAAGGGCACCCACGACCCTCCCACGGCTCAGTCTCATGCAGGCTTTACAGTTCTTATGAGACCCGCTGGGCACTGCTCTCCCGCTCTAAGGGCACCCACGACCCTCCCACGGCTCAGTCTCATGCAGGCTTTACAGTTCTTATGAGACCCGCTGGGCACTGCTCTCCCGCTCTAAGGGCACCCACGACCCTCCCACGGCTCAGTCCAATGCAGACCTTACAGTTCTTATGAGACCCGCTGGGCACTGCTCTCTCTTGCTTGCATTCTCTTTTCCTCAGGCTTTCATGATTTACTCTTCTGGTCTGCTTCCTACTTTTTTTTGCCAGTTGTCTCAGTCTCTTTGGCTGTTCTTCCCATGAGTACCCCTTGCTATTCCTCAGTCTTTGTTCTTCTCTCACATTTTCTTTGCTTGAATTATTGCAATAGCCCCTTACCACTTTCCATCCGTTCATAGCACAAGAGCTAGAGTAATATCTCCAACACATCCATCTCACCATGTCGTTCTCCTGCTCAGAACTACAAAATATTTCCCTATTGCCCATAAGAAGTCCAACATTCTTTTCTTAACCTAAAAGGAGTTGCACTTTCTGGGTCTGTCCCTCCTTCTAGCTTCATTTCAATCCCTCTTGCTGACCATGTTCCACTCACACTTTCTATTCCTTGAAGAAGTCAGGCTTTCTTCTGCCTCAAGACCCTTTCCCATTTATCTTTTCATCCTTTAGCACCAAATTTAAATATCGGTTCCTCACAGATACCTGCCTAGTCTCTCCAGGATAAGTCTGAGCCTTCTCTACATTAGCACTTACCTCAACTATAATTAAGTACTTTGTGCAATTATATTTAAGGTTTTTCTATCATCATGAGAAGATAAATACCATGATTACTGGAGTTTCTCTGTCATTCATTGCTGAGATCCTAGTGCCTAGCACAGGATATGGTAGATGGCCAATAAATATCTACCGAGTTAATGAATGGGTAACTGTATACATTCCCAGGGCTTCAGTTGCTATCTTTTTGCCAATTACTTCAAGAGCCATGTTTCCAGTTAGTTCTCACTCTTGATTTAGAGCCACATTTCCAACTATCTACTGGTCATCTCATATTTAAATGTTTTCAACCTTCTTCTCCAAACCCAATCTAGTCCCCGTCCTAATCCTGCTATATTCCTGGGTCTTGGTGAACAGTATTATTATCTACACCATTGCAAGTCAGAAACCCATGTTTTCCTAGATGGGGCTCCCTCACTGCCAGATCCTCACCCAACCCCCTGACCACCAAACCACAGACTTTTAAATTTTACATCCTTGCTAATTAAAAACTTCGCCTACTTCTCTTCACCCCCATTGTTATACTTTGGTTCAAGCACCATCATTTTTTGCCTAGATTATTCCAACAGCCTTTCAGAGTGTGTAAGTTGTGCATGTGTCATTCCCATCCCCGCCAACCCATTTCCTCACTGCAGAGAGAAAATTCTCTGAATCACATATCTGATTGTGTCACTCTTTTTAGAACCTTTCAAGTGACTCGCCATTGCTGTAGCAGGGCTGAAAGTTCATTCACTCACCTCTCATTCTTTCCCTCCCGCTCCATCCTCTGTACCAAAGCCACAAGGAATTACAATACTTATATTTTCAGGCCCCAGCTGGATATCACCTCTTTTGGAAAGCTTTCTGTGACCAGGCCTAGGTGTGCTTCCCACAGATCTTGTAATGATGTCTGCAATAGCACTTATTATACTATACTGCAATGGATGATTTACTTCTCAATCTTTCTCACCAGGCTGTGAGTTCCATAAGGTAAGGGACAGTTCTTATTAATCTTTATTTTCCCAGTGCCTAATGTAGAACCTGACATACAGAAGAAACTCAAATGTTTATTAAGTGAGACTACAGAAAGAAGAAACAGGAGATATTAGTCAAGAGATTGCTGTTAGAATCTAAGCATGAAGCAATGAAGGTTTAGTCTAATAGTGATGGTGAAGACTGGAGAAATCACTGAAACAAAACTCAGTTCAATTCATTAGTCACTAACTAATACCCATTATTACCCATTATGTACTAGAGACTACAGTAAGACATAGTCCTGGCTCTCCACTGGTTGACAATTTAGCAGGGAAGGTATGAAGCAAAGCTATAAAATGTGATAAGTTCTAGAATAATGAAAAGAACAGTGCTTTATAAGTCCTAAACATGAAGCAATTAATTGTACTGGCAGTGGGGAAGGGAAGAAGGCTCCATAATAGGTGGGAACCTTTCAGCTGAACTTTGCAGGCCAAGTGGATTTTGCCAAGGAGAGAAGGGAAACAATAGTATTCCAAAGAGGCAACTGGGTGAGAAAAGCAAAAGGGCGAAAAGGTGCATGATGTGTTCCAGGAATTAGAATACGAGCTATGTCTATTTTTAAGCTCTGTTCCCAATGCTTAGAAGAGTGCCTGGCCCATAGCAGGTGCTCAGTAAATCTTAGCTAAATGAAAGAATTTACAAGTATTCCAATGTGGACAGAAAGTAGGATATTTCACAAGAGGTAAAGATGGAAAGGTGGCTGGTGGCCAGGTAATAAAGAACCTCAGCCTAAATGCTCTCTTAGACTGGCAGACAACAGGAGCCACTAAAAGGTCTAAAGCCAGGCCCTAATGCAATCAGAGCTGTGTTTTAGAAACAACTGTAATGGCTTTGAGGAACAGGGTAGTGAGACAGTGTCTTTTACAAGCTAAATGGAGGGGAACACACAAAGAAAGTAAGGGTCATAAGACCTTTCACCTGCCGTGAGTATGAGAGAGTGAGAGAAAGGAGAGAAAAAAGGTACAGGTATGTTGAAGTAATGCTGGCTTATAGATTAAATACTCTGTGCTAGGCAGGAGAAGAAATGGGGGATATAAGTGGGGTGTTGAGGACATAAGTGTGCAAAGTAAGGTTGCTTATTCCAAAGAAAGAAAGCAAAGGACTGATGAGAAGGACGAAGGAGAAACTATACAGCAAAAGCTACCCAAAACTGAACTACGATACTCAGAATTCTGTATGAGAAAGAATGTTGGTAGCTCCTTCAATGTAAGCACTACTTAGTAACTCTCTCTGTGAAAGTATAACAGGAATAAACAGGAAAAGACAAACAGAGAGGCAGAGATAATATAATCTTATGACCTATTAGATTAAGCGAGTAGGAAGGAAAGAAGAATTAAAGATGAAATTACAAGGTTAGGTAACTGGGGGTATTATGATTCTGTTAACCTAGATAGGGAACACTGGATCAGGATGCAGATTTGTGGGAGGAAAATGAGTGTAGTTATGACTATTTTGAATTTGGGTACCTGTAGGCTGTGCAGTTTGAAATAAAGCCCAGACAGAGGTCGATGCCTCACAAAGATTTGGAAGTCATGAGCCAAATAGATACAAGTAGAAACCAATGGGAAATTGGTCATCTACAGAGCAACTTCAAGGTGAGAAAAGGGCCAAGGACAGAGCCTTAGAGATTACCTGTATTTCAGAGGAAGGACAGATAAGAGTCAGTAAAGGAGATTCAGAAAGAACAGTGACAAAAATACACAGGCAGAAAAGAGGAGTGGAAAGAGAGCTGAGTAACAATAATGACAGTAAACACTTCTATAGTATGAACATGTCAATCTCTGTGGTAAGCGTTTCACCTCTATCAACTCCTTTAATGCCAATAACAATCCTATGAGACGGGTACTATATTTCCTAAGTGAAGAAACTGAAGGACAGAGAGGCTAAAAATTTGCTGAAGGTAACACAACTAATAAATGGTAGAGCCAGAATTTGAACCTCGGCAGTCTCGGCACAGACAAGAGAGTTTCAAAGAACAAAGGGTAGCCAGCAGTGTTGGATGTTACAAAGAAGTAGAGTAAGATTTGAGGTCCTCAAATTTGGCAATTAGGTGACTGACAGGACAGAAATCAGAATATAGTGGGTTAAAAAGTTATTGAGAAGTGAAAAGACACCCATAGGAGGAAATTTTTGCAAACTGTATATCTGATAAAGGACTATGCATAATATATGAAGAACTATGACAACTCAATAATAAAAAGACAAATGACCCAATTTTTAAAAATGAGCAAAGGATGTGAATAGACACTTCTCCAAAGAAGATATACAAATGGCTAATAAGCACAAGAAAAGATGCTCAGCATCGTTAGCCATCAGAGAAATGCAAACCAAAACCACAGTGAGATACACTTCACACCCATTAGGACAACTATAATCAAAAAGTCAGAAAATAAGTGTTAGTGAGGATGTAGAGAAAATGAAATTCCCATACACTGCCAGTGGGAATATAAAATGGTGCTGTCGCTTCGGAAAACAGTTTGGCAGTTCATTAAATGGTTAAACATAGAGATACTATATGACCTAGCAATTCAACTCCTAGGTATACATCCAACAGAAATGAAAATCTGTCCACACAAAAACTTGCACATGAATGTTCATAACAGCAGTATTTGTAAGAGCCTCCAAACAGAAACCACCCAGATGTCCATCAAGTGGTGAATGGATAAATTAAATGTGACAGATCCATACAACAGAATATTTGGCAATAAAAAGGAATGAAGTATTGATATACGCTACAACATGAACCTTGAAACATTACGCTGAGTGAAAGAAGCCAAGCACAAAGGACCACATACAAATTGTATGATTCCATTTATATGAAATATCCAAATGGGCAAATCTATGGAGACAGAAAGTAGATTAGTGGGTGCCCAGGGCTGGGGGGAAAGGAGAACAGGGAGGTTTGGGGAGGGACTGCTAAGCAGTGTGGTGTTTCTTTTTGGGGTAATGGCAATGTGTAACCATCCCCACAATCAATTTTCGAACAAGTCTGAGAGAACACCTAAAGCTTTGTACACTCTAATTTGGTGAATTGTACAGTATGTGAATTATATCTCAATAAAGCTGTTTTAAAAAGTTAATGGGAAATGAAGTAGGAGGAGAAGACAGGAAATGCTTGAGTGGAGAGGTAAGGTCCTAAGAAGATTTCTGAAGGTTAGGGAAGATCTGAATAGGTTTATCGATTGAGATAAATCAGTGGAAAAAGAAAACTTGATACAAAAAAGACATCACAGATTAAGCAAAGTCCTAAAGGGGATGGATAAGAGGAAAAAAGAAAAACGGTGATACCTCTGAAAGTAAGAATGAGCAATAGTGAGAGTTCACGCTTGAAGGATCCTATTTTCCACTGAGGTAGAAGAGCTTGGCAGCTGAATACCAGAGGGTGAGGGATAGAGTATGAAGTCTAGAAAAGTTATAAAAGTTGAGAAAACTGCTGACAAGAATGGGAAAAGAAAGCAAAAGATAAAAAGCTTGTCAAGGAGAAGTGAGCAGGGTGAGAACAGAAAGAAGGTTTAATGGAGCCAATATATGTGATTAGATGAAACTCTCAGCTAGAATGGCCAGACCGGAGTTCAGGAACTCAGATGGCAGAGGATTGGGCCGTTTTGGGGTTGAAGGTTGCTGAGAGTTTAGGTGAAGTGCTTGATCATAAAATCCCACTAGGCGGGGAAGGCAGTGATACCAAAAGAAGATGGATGTTTCAAAGAAGAACTGAATTTAATGACTGAATTGATATGAGGATGAAGGAGGAGGAAATGAAAGAATTAAACAGGATTCTGGATTCACTTATCTGGAAGAACTAACAGATCAATGACCAAAACAGAGTTCTTGGAGCGGGAGTAGGCTAAAGAGCGATGAAGTAGTCAAAAATATATTGTAATGTTTAGAGTGAAAAAGCTTCTTAGAAGAACAACGCTTGTCATTTTTAAGAGGAATAGGAATAAAGTGAGGCCCAGAGAAGTTAAATGACTTTGCTGAAGTCACAAGGTACTAGATGAAGTCTAGAAATGACTGAACTCCAGGCCATTCTATTACACCACAGAACCTCACTAATCCTTGGAGTTTGACGTGATGGCAGGAAACACAAATCAATGCTTCCTGAGGAGGTTCAATAACACGAAAATTGGTTTTAATTTCTAAGGTTCATTTCAGGTGATAGTGGGGAAATATGATTCAGGAACAAAATGAATGACAGGAGAAGCCAATCTGAAACAAATGAAATACAACATTTGCTCTGGTAATCCACATGGAGATAATCAAGAGTTGGACGTAGAACGATATAAACACCTTAAAATATTCTAACACAAGAACAGTTTATGCTTCAAAATCCTCTCAATGTTATTTGGCAATATAGATGATAGGACATATAAATTTTTATGGTTTAGAATTTTAAACATTAAGAAGAGCTTTGCTTACTTTTAAGGTTCCTTTTATGTTACAGAAATATGAAATACTGAATTAGAGTTCGATTAAGTCTCTTTTAAGGGGCTAGATATTTGCCTTACCTTTACTACCTTGTAGTCACACAAGTATTCCACCTCATAATTGTTTAGATTCCTTTTGGTGATTCCAATCGATTTACATGTGAGCTTTTCTTTTCTACATAATTCCTGAAGAGTATCAAGTGAAACTAGGCAAGGCACACACCAAGCTACAATAAGAAAATAGAATTCTTTACTAATGAAACAGCTACTCAGTTAAAACAAAAAAAAAAGAAAAGGAAAAATTTAAGACCTCTATAGCCCCACCCTTCAACTGGCAATTTTACAGGACTAAAAATTCATATAACAAGAAACTGTTTACGTGTCTTCAAGAAAAAGTTAAGCATGGAAGAACTATTTTGGTAAACTGGTCTTGGATTTTCTCATGGGTCTCTATCCTACTGTGTTATCTGACGGCAATTAATTTCTACAAAACGTTTCATGTCTGTAAGCTTTCTTAAGATTACAGATAATATGATGCAAAGGTCGACAGAGATAATGCTTTTGACTTTTCCATTATATTCTACCTAGACCATAATTGCTGTTTTAATAATTGTGGATCTCTAGGACATACTTATTACTGTTAGAAATATATCTTAAAATATATTTTAAAATATATATTAAACTTTAAAATAATTTTAAATATATTTTATTTATATATTTTAAATATATATTTAAAATAATCTTATATATTTTAAATATAATCTTTTATATTTTATCAATACATATAGAATATATATAATATATATATTATATATAATATATATAATATATAATCAATATATTTTAAAATAATCTTATAACTTGTTAAAAAGTAACTTTTTCCCTTTCTCTTAGTTGCACAATAAAAACTGAAATCTAATTGAAATACAGTTCTATAGTCACATATTCGTACACCACATGCCCTACTTTTCTCACTTTGTAATGCTGCATGAAATTTTAACTCCACTTATGATTTTGCCCATGCTGCAATGTGTTACTATCAAGGCGAATAAACCCAAGAGTTACAATAAAATAATGGAGTATATTGATTTTCCTAATCCTTATTTCCTGTATTGTTTTTAAAGCCAAGAATTACAAAACAGAGTATTCATTTTACATGATCTATACACCAAGCTTGAAGAAAATCAGCCACACTCATAATCAGCCTTACAGAAGCCAGTAATTGTGCTGCAGAAGATTTTACCCTCAAATTTCTGTAAACAGTATGCCACCATACTGCATATAAAATATGTTAACACCAACCGAGGTTTAGAAATAGGTAATAAACTTGGTTTTATGGCTAGTGTTATGGTAAGCAAGAGAGAGGATTAAGGGTCCTCTGCCCCAGCCTTTGCTAGGCCACCTAGCTACATGATTTTAGCGAGGTTTCCATCTTTCTGGTTTTCAGATTCACTGAAAAAATTTGAGAGGTGGAATAAATGGGGGTTATCAAACAAAATCTATCAGTAAATTCAAGCTTTACGTGGTAGCTCTCCAAGGTAGCTGTGATAATCTTTTGTTTTGAGGTGATTTCCAGGGAAGAAAGAACACAGCAGCTCTTACTATATCCTTTCCTCACCCTCCCCAACTCACACACGGACTTCATTGTCACAAAGCCTGAAGCACGATTTCCACCACCCCCCTTCCTACAAAGGACTCATAATTCTAGACCAAGAAATGAAAGATATTTTCCCCTCAAAAATCTGGGGGAAGGGGTTGCTTGCTTTGGAGTGGTGGTTTGGGGGTAGGAGACTGGCAGAACAGAAAAGACCCCTTAAATCCCTTCCATTGAAAACACTTCAGGATGTTTTGTGTAAATTTACCCTCATTATGCAGATCACGTGCAAAGCAGGCTCCTGTGGGGTATCTACCCAAGGTGTACTTGTTTGCCATTCCCACCATTTTTATCTAGCTGAAGGAACAGGAGGATTCAAGACACAACTCTCGACGGAAATGCAATTTTGAGAATAAGACAAACTGGAACATAAAAACTGCAAACCCTTGGTAACAATTCCGATTGTCTATAATAAGGTAGAAGAATTCATTTGTAAGATTAAACATCTCATTACCACCACAAAAACCTTACACTAGTTCACACTAAGCCCTCGTGGAAGAAAAGTTGGGGGATTATGCGTTCATAAACTACGTGGAGAGGAGAAGCGCTGGAAAACATCTTTAAAATTCTAGAATGCATTGAAGGTTCCAGTCTTTGGGACAGCGCGATACCAACACGCACCCACGTTCAGTACCCAATTCTCTGGCGCCCACATAAGTAACACGCAAGTTCCCGGGGGTATAAAAATTACTGTAAACCAGAGGCTACGTCCTCAAACACCCACTTTCTAGGCTATTCTCCAATGCGAATGTAGCCTCCCAGGGCGTCCGCCTCGGGGGTACCCTCACTTGCTTCCTTTCCTGGCGCTCATCCTTCGGCGCCCTTTCTTTCCCCTCCGATCCTGAGGTCGCATTTACCCACCGGCTTCTCAGCCGAGCGGCCACGCCAGCCGCAGACGTCCCGCCCCCGACCACAAAGGGGTCCAGCCACCCGCGCGCCCCAGGCCCGACCCCCCGCCACCCGAATACCTCCGCACGGCGGCCATGCGGGGAGGGGCCTCGGGCCCGACGGGCAGCGGGGGCCGGGCCACCGAGTCCGCGGGACCTCCGCCGGGCGGGAGAGCGGCGCCCCCGACGCCGGGTGCGCGGGCAGGGCCCCGCGGGTGCGGGGCGCAGGAGGAGACTGCGGGGAGCGGTCGGGCCGAGCCGCGAGAAGGGGCAGGGGCAGGGGCCAGGGGCAGGGGGCGGCCCGCGGCGCCCATGTGGGCGCCGGGGTGTCAGCAGGGCGGGAGGCGGCGTGTCGCCGCGTCGCGCTCTGGCGGGCCCGCGGGTCCCGGCCCCGCTTCCCGGGCCTCGGGAGTTTGCCTAGGGCGCGGGGCACGGTGAGGGGCGCCTCTCTCCAGCCCTCACCTCCTCGCGCCTCGGCCGCCGCCATCTTGGGGAGCTTTCATTCAAACTGGCGCGGTCGGAGCGGATAGCTCAGCGGGCCTGACGCTCCGCCCCTGCCCGGCCGGCAGTCGGAGTCGGGGGCCGCGGCTCACGGCTGGAAGCCGCCGGGTCCTGACGTCACCGGAGGCCGACCCCAGCCGCGGCTGCGAGCGCGCCTGCGCCCCACGTCGCCTCCCGGCGCGCGGCCGGCAGCGGGGCGGGGCTGCGGGGCTCCGGGGCGGGAGGCGGGGTGCGCGCCGGGGCGGGCCGCTCCGCTCGTTAGCGGCCGCCCGCTCTCGCACGGCTGGTCCGGCGCCTAGCTCCGGGGTCCGGATGAAGGCCGCCCCGCGCTTTTCAGTTTTTACACAGGCACTCGGGGTACGCCGTACAAAGTCGAAAACGCAGAGCGGAGCTGTACTGTGCAGGGGATGTTTCCCTCCCGTGCCTGTTCCTCAGCCACCTGAGCCCAACTGACCATTGGCCCGTTTCCTTCTCGCTACTCCCCTGCATCCAAGTTCTCAAACTGGCTGCACGTGGGGATCATCTGGAGAGGGTGCTTTTTGGCCCCACTCGCGGAGACTGATTTAATTGGTAGGGGTGTGACCTGAGAACTGGAATTTTAGAGCTCCCCAGGTGATCCTAGTGTGCAGCACGGTTTGAAACCACCGGTCTAGATCAGTGCGTCTCACACTGGAAAGGGCATAGAAATCATCTGAGCATCTTGTTAAAATGAACATTTGAATTAGGTAGGTCTGGGCTGGGACCCGAGGTCTGCATTTCTGACGAGGTTCCAGGCTGTGCCCGATGTTTCAGGGTCGGGGCCACACCTTGGTGGCAAGGCTGCGTGAGGCCCAGGTCCTCTCAGCAAGACAACTCCAGGAGTTCTCCATGGTCTCCACCTCACCCCGCCCCCATCCATTCTTCACACTGCATCCATGGTGACTCTTCTAAACAATCCAAGGCAGAAATCTTGGAAGGGTAAATTGCGAAAACTTCGCTAGAAAGCCATTTGACAGCTTAAGGATTTTTAAAATAAATTTATATAAAAAATTACAAAAATATTTCAAAACATCATGTATAAATTTGAAATATTGGAAATAACACATTAATTTGATTCAATTATGAAATACTGTATAGCCATTAAACATTATGAAACCTTTAGTACTGGGGAGGTGTTTAATACGTTAAGCAAAACAAACAACAAAAACCTATGAAATATACAGTTTCAACTGTGTAAGAAAAAATGTACTATAGGAAGATAAATACAAAATCTCTGGGGAGTGATTTCCTTTTTGACCTGTAGTTTTGCATACTTAACCATTTCTATAATGAGCATCTTAGCATCTTATTACCTTGCTAATAAGGAATAAAGGTCCTATCCAGCCTGTCACATAGAAGCCCCTTTGTGATATGGTGGTTCCTGTCCCCACTTCTCAACCTCATTGCTCATACTTTCCTCCTATTCTAATTGGTCACTTCCTCAAATATTACCTGTTTCCTGTCCCCAGGACTTTGGTCAATCCTGTTCTCTACGTAGAAAATGCCTACTTGTTCCCCATCTTTGCTAGGATTACTCCTACAGACCCTTTAAGACTTGGATAGAGCCTCACCTCCCCCCAGGGCATCCTTCCCACAGCTTCTCCCACCCTCTCCTCCCCAACGGTACCCTTGGCCCCTCCTGTATGTCCTAACAGCACCGCATCAGCATCCATCCTTAACTGTTTCTTTCTTGGTTTTCCTTCAACCTCACTAGCCACTCTTTACTCCCATTTTTGGCTCCTTCTCCTCTATCCAACCTAAATGCTGGGGTTCCCCAGGAGCTGGCCCTGAGACATTTCTCTTCTGCCCTCTCCCTAAGTGACTGCCTCAGTTCCCATGGGTTTAAAATATCATCCTTATGCTTAAGATTTCCAACTTTTTGTCTCCAGCCCTGACCTCTGCCTGAATTCCAGTCTTGACTACATATACAGCACCTAGTTGACGTATCCACTTAGGTGTTGCACAAACATCTCAAATTGAACACACCCATAAAAATACCCTTGATTTTTGCCTCCAGACCTCGTCCTCTCCACTGGAGGCCCCCAAATTTTCTCATCTCACTACACTGGCAGCACCATCTACTCATGTGTTCAAGAAGGAAATCTAGGTGTCATCTTGATTCACCCTCTCTTCATTCTTTAACTCCATTTGCAAGTCGTGTCAATTCTCTGTTCAAAGTATATCTTGATTCGGCCTCTTTTCTCTACTACTACTGCTATTACCTTGGCACAGGCCGTCATTTCTCAACTGGAGTCCTGGCAAAAGCCTACCTGGTTACACTTCCACTACTGCTCCCCTCCAATCATTCTCCACATAGCTAAAAAGTGACCTTAAAACAAAGTGGAGGGGCCAGCCCAGTGGTGTCATGGTTATGTTCACGCGCTCTGCTTCAGCGGCCTGGGGTTCACTGGTTCAGATCCCAGGTGTGGACCTACACACCAAGCCATGCAGTGGCAGGCATCCCACATATAAAACAGAGGAAGATGGGCACAGATGTTAGCTCAGGGCTGATCTTCCTCAGCAAAAAGGGGAGGATTGGCGGTGAATGTTGTTAGCTCAGGGCTAATCTTCCTCAAAAAAAAAAAAGAAACCAAACATAAAGTGAAACATGTCCTTCTCCTGCTTTCAATACTTCCAAATGTACCTAGAATAAAATTCCAATCTTCCAATGGCCTACGCGGCCTCTGTGACCGGTACCCTGCCTCCCCAACCTTCCTTCGTGCCACTCTCCCCTTTACTCACTCTTCTCTACGACTTTATTCACTCATTCAGAAATCTCTGATTGTGCATCCCCTATGTGCCAGGCACTGTATATGGTGCTGGGAATGTAATAGTGGACAAGAAAGAAAAAGACTGTCCTCATAGAGCTTATAGCCTAGTGGGAGGAGCAGGTAACAAACAAGCAAGGAAATAACTTTAGGCAACTCTCAATTACTTCCTAGTTCAGAGGACAAGCTTCTTGCTTTCTTTACATGGCTACCTTCTTGCCTCTCAGCTTAAATGTCACTTCTTCAGAGGCCTCTCGTGGTCACCCTATGTAAAGTAGGTACCTCCTGTCTTTCACTCTCCTTTGCACCCTTAAATGCACTTATAAAAATTTACAGTTACCTTGTCTACTTTTTGGATCTTGATCAGTTTCAGTAAAAATTTACTGAATGAATGTATTAAGCTCTTTTGTAAATCAACTGTTTCCTTTGATTTTCTACTCTTGAATCTCACTACTTCCAGGGGATAATTAGGCCTTGTCTCTTCAACATGCATCACTGTGTCTACTATCAAGAACAGTAATTCGCAAAGTATGGTACAGGGACCCTGGGACCCTTCAGGAGGCTCATAAGTTCAAACTATTTTCATAATAATACCAAGGTGCTACCTGCCTTCTTTACTCTCCTTTCACAAGTATACAGAGGAGTTTTCCAGAAGTCACAGAACTTGGATATTCCAACAGATTGAATGAAGAAGAAGATACCAGAATAGAGCTATCTTCTTAAACTAGATATTAAAGAGATTTGAAAAAATATAAAACAATAACACTCTTGCCACTAAATTTTTGTTTGAAAAGTTATTTTTCATAAAAATGTTACTTATGTTATATGTAATTCTTTTATTTAAAAATGAATGATTATTTAAAAAATCTCTTGGTTTTAATTTCTATATGGTAAATAACCCCACACACACACACACATAACCAATATAAACACAAGGTCTTTAGCTTTGCAGTAATTTTTAAGAGTATAAAGGAGTCTTGAGACTAAAAAGTGTGAGGATCTCAGTAAACCCTGGCTCTAAATGGAGAGGGAAATCAAAAGCCACCAAGAGAGATACACTAGTGTCTTCAAGGGGACAATACAGAATTATGCTTCTACCTCCTAAGTTTTTCCCATAAAGATCACTGGAAACATGATTTCCAGAGGTCCATGGAGTGTCTCATCTTCCATTTAAATAAAATAATGCACACAGTGTGCTTAGAATAGTAAGCAATCAAGAAAAATTAAGTTTACAGGAAAAGCATCTGAGTATTAGTTCAAAATTCACCATTTATTTACTGTGAGACCTTGGATAAATTAACCTCTCTGAATCTACTTCCACATCTGGAACACAGAAATAATAAAGGCCATATTACTCTCTACATACTGCAGCCACTCATGGAGCTGCGGGAAGATCACAATTAAAAGCAGGATAAGGACTTCAAGCAAATCAACAGTAGCAGAATTACAAACGTTAAACGGCTACTCACTGCTATTTTAGGAATCCTGACATTTTCCCATAGAACTTCTGTGCTCTGAAACTTTTTATCTCTAAAAACTCTCACACAGATAAAAGCTTTTCAGTTTGTGATGAAGTATTTTGTGGCCTCCCAAGACTTTCACAGTATTACATATAGGCAATTCTTTCTATTTTTATATTTGGCTCTGTCCTTTAGACAATATCAGACACGTAAATAGGCAAAATTATAATTTGATATAACCTTTTGCTGGTAAAAGTGCTGAAGTTTTTAAATATATATGTGACACTGCAAAGACAATTGGCAAGTGCATGAAAAGATTATCAAGATGGTCACAAAAAAATATCTTAACAGTTGTTACTCTGGGTGGTAGCATATAGGATGTTTTATATTTTCTTTTTTAATTTTAATGTGAACATGTATCATTTTATAATCAGAACAATGTTAAAGCTATTTTCACCTTGAAAAACAAAAAAAACTAGAAAGTTTAATTGGCAAATCTTCTCCCAATTTAGAAGAAAAAACTTAACACCTGAAGATATAAGAAAATTTGGGAGAAACACTTCATTAGGCAACAAAGCACTTTTGATGACAATTTCAAGTTTGATATGTTTGGAGGAAAAAATTATGCAAAGCTGACTAATCAAGTCAGAAGTAGTGGTATTCCTTTCCTTTTTTATTGTGTTTCTAAACAAACCATAAAATATGCAAAAGATATACTTACTGGCTATTGTCCTGTAGAATACAAAGATGGCACTGTTATGTTTTCTTCCATATAATTCACTTATTCAATAGACATTTACTGACACCTAAGTTCAGGTATTGTCCTAGGGGCTGGGGCATAATGGTGACTAAGACTGGGAGTCTGCTCTCACAAAGCTTAATAATCTAGTGGAGAAAGCAGTCAAATAAGTATTACATGGATATGGAAGAAAATCAAACTCTTGAATAAATCCTTATGATATTTTAGGCTATAAGTTTCAATAATCTACCTCAGGGGTTGACAGACTTTTCCCGTAAAGGGCCAGACAATAAATATTTTAAGCTTTGTGGGCCACACAGTGCTACAACTACCCAATTCTGCCATACAGTGGGAAAACAGCCACAAACAATACGTATACTTTGGAGTGTGGCTATATTCTAATAAAATTTTATTTACAAAACTAGGTCTGGGGTAGAACTGATAGATCATTGGCCATAGTTTGCCAACTCCTGATCTAGATCAAAGAGCTAACAATAGCTACAAAATAAAATGCTAAACGACTTTTCCAGAGCATAACTGAAAGCATTTAGACTCAGCAGTTCAACTACTAGTTCAGCTGGTATTTTCCTATTTTCTGAAAGAGCTTAATGGCTTATACATATCTTTATTTTATTTCAAACAAAGAGAGGGAAAAATTCCTTCTCAAGGAAAAGATCCTAAGAAGTATTCAGTCTTAATCAAAAGGGTATAAAACAGCACAGTTTTTAAATTTTACCACCGAATAAAGCTATTTCCTCTTCTCAAGTCTGCTGGGAAATAACGAGAGAAATGATAGACAATCCTCTCTTGGTAATAAAATCCTGAGTCTCATGGTCACTGCTCACCTCCCAGCTCTTCCCTCAATACACAGATCAGCTGTCCTGTTTTACTTAGAGGATAAGCTTTTTCATTAGTAACCCACTGAGCATCTCAATGCACTAGTGAATGCTCTCTGACAAAATGAACATGGCTAGCCCTCTCTTCAAAACACACAAAAAATCTTTTAATTTCAAAAGAAAACATGTTTGTTAGAGAGAAAAACCAAACGAAATAAAATCAAAAAAGTCAAAGCACCTCTGGTGTCTAGCCTTCTACCCTTTTCTCTGTGTGTGTCACATGCATACCTTGGAAGAATTGTTGAGTTTGAGTTTACTTTTTTCTTTTAAGCAAAAACGCCATCTTTGCACATGGTTCTGCGATTGTTTTTCAATTAATATCAAAAACTTCACATTTTTCTCTTAGTTAATTATCTAATAAGAATTAATAAAAGATTTAAAACTAGAAGTTATAGAAACAAAAAATTTTAAAACGTTAATTTTCCAGTAAAATTTCCTTCACTCCGCTTAATTTAATTCTAGAAAGCTTCACGACAGAAAAGTTTCTTATATTTCCACTAATCATGCTTCATCTTAAATGGAAAATAAAAAAAGTTGCAACACTTACCAATATATTGTAGTTTAACAGAAACATAGATAATACAGTTCATTCAAAAAGTATTTTATATATAAACATCACTTATAAACAAAACCAAATACAGTTGATATTCTAGTTCTAAAGGATCATGGTTTCCCTACAACACTAAGATGCCACCTCAACAGTGATGGCTTCACATCTTCCAGTCTCTTGATCTGTGCACGTCACATGTAAGGATCCATCCCTAAACAAACGAAAAATAAATAACATTTCATAAGCTGATTTTATAAAAACAGGGAGACCTTAAGAAATTACTTGAGGACTTTTGAGTAAACGGGATAATTTTAATTTTTGAAAGAAGAGTATTAAGATAAGGAAGAGAAACAATTTCAGTGTCTTTAAATTTAGTATCATGTGCTATAATCAGGTATTTCTTAAAAATTTCCTCCTAGACCACTGAGACAAAGTTGTATCCCTTTGACAACTCACGATGATAAAGATCTTAAGTCTAAGACATTATGCAAGCTCAGGATGCGTCATGCCGTTTTCAAGCTCAGGCCGAGGCCAAGCTACCTTAGTGAAATCAATATTCTTGCTAAGCACTGTTTATGGAATGAATTGTTAATATTAATTTGGAAATGAGTTACTTGTAAGACATAGTGTTATGGATGGACTGTAGTTAGAGAAATGGTAATAGTTGGATTTAATTAGTAATTTATTTCCTAGAGATTTTCTGTAGCAATTCTGAAATAAACTTATCCTTTCATAGGACAAATAATATCCCATGTAAACCTTAGAAAATGATATTTAAAATTGATAAATGTTATGTCTCAAACTTGCATGGACCAGCTTTTTAGGCTGACTATACCCAAAATAATTAAAGAGTTCATAAAAAATTCAGAATGCAAGTGACTTGAGATATACTTTTCTTTGTAAAATATAGTAATTTTGCAGAATAAAAATGTAATTCACTGATAAAGTCTTTGTAAGTTTTTAATAAATGATTTTCCTAGAATAACAATGGGTGAAGAATCAATAAACTAACAAAAAAGGTCAAGTCTCAAAGTGAATTTTCTTAAAATCAGAAGTAGTTTAATTTTGTACCTTTTCATAGTAAGAACAGCTAATATATCACGTAATCCATTTTCCTTTTTATCTAAATCCTGGAGTACAACCTGTTTATGCAAAAATAATACAAAGATAATTCAAATACAAATACAAATAATACAAAGATAATATGTCAAAGTACTTTGACATATTAATAAATTGATACATCAATTATTCCAATGGACCAATTCTTACTTATTACTGAAATAAACCTTTTAAATTAGGGCAGTTTTCAATTGTTCCACCATTTATCAGAATTGAGAGAACAGGATTAAGCTTTCTTAACTGGAAATATCTCCTCTAGAAGGAGGGCATATAAGATAACTAATATATTTATCTCTCTTAAATGTCATGTCCTAGATTCAAGTGATTGTTTCTACGAAGCACTGTTTGTCTCAGAAAATAAAGACTGCTTTTCTTTTTGGTAATTAAGCCATTACCAGTAACATGTAAATTATATTTTGGGAAGCCTTCTATACTTACTTTTTAAAATTCAAATATTTTAAATACACTTGGAAGACTTATTTAAAAGAAACATGTGGCAAATTCTTTTGTACAACTAAAATTACATTTCTAAGTAAGAGATACTAATGAATTTACTATAAAATTCCTCAGTTTCCTAAAGAAAAGTATACCAGTAAACCAAGTTTGTAAGGGACCTTTTCCAATTTTGCCAATATCAAGTTTTAGGACCTTAGGCAAGCACCAAGTACCATGGTTTACTCATTTGTAAAATGAGGAGGTTATAAAAAGATCTCTAAAAGATTCTCTTCCAAATTCAGTGTTATGTGACTAACTCTTCTCCTCCTGGAATCTGTAAGTTAGGATACAGTGACAGCTGCAGAGTTTCAGAGTAGTATGTGGGAAGAAAAGGTAATAAATGTACAAGCGAAAGAAAGTAAAGGAATATTAAAACTGCCATGTGAGTTTAAAATCTGGTGCATAGGAAAGTGCTTGTAACACAATATACAACAGAAACATCTAGAGGAGCTTTTGAAAACTTTACTAGTTGAAGGAGCCCTGCTGCAGTAGATTCTAAGATGTTAAGTCTGAAGTGGAGCCCAGACGTTATGTATGTGTGTGTTTTCATTATTCTTCCGCTGAAATCAGAAAATAGGTATAAAGCTAAAGATGCTATACATTCTCTTTTATCTAAATTTGTTCTGGTTTACTATAGAAGTAATTCATGCTCATGTCCTGTGTTGTTTGTAAAAAACTCAGTATAAAGTGTTAAAATGTAAAAAAAAAATCCCCTTAGTATCTTCAAATCCACCCACTGTTAAATTTTCTGAATACAGTTCAAACACCTATAGATATTTTCTGTATCTACGCATGGATATCTAAATATACACAACTACCCAAATACCATCACCCTCATATACACTCAGGCTCTCAATCTTTTTATTTAAACACAAATGACATCCTACTGTAAATACAGTTCTATCGTCCTTGTGTGTGTGCTGTAATGTAACTATAATTCTTGGGCATGTGTCCAGGCAAATAACATGGCTCCACCTCCCTTTATAAAGGATGTGGAGGACCATATAATATGAAATATGCATGTGGTATTTTGAAAAAGCAAACTTACCCTGTATCAGAGATAGCATGATATAATGGCAAGAGCATGGCCCCAGGAGTAGCTCAATCAAGAAAATAACAAGGTCTTTACTACCATGAGCCTGTTTCTAATCACCTATAAAATGCACATCATAATGTCTATCTTAAAGCATTTTGAGATTATGTTTATAAATTACCTAATACGGTTCCTACACTTAGCAAACAAAAAAATGTCATTTTCCCTGCCACTTATCTTATTACCCAGGAGGGTCAAGAGCACAGAGAAAAAGTATAAATATAAATTGTATTTTGTTTTTATTTTCCTGTAACTCTTTCAAATTAAAATTGCCTATTTCTTCTCTCTTTCAAAAATGAAGTAGAAGTAATCCATTCACAAAAATGTCTTAGATGTCCTATATACATTTTATGTTAATTGATGTTAAACTGAGTCTAATCCAGAGGAAAAACTAAACAGTTTCATGTGACTAATTCATCATCCAATTTTGTATACTCACCTGTGCAAATTTGTTCTCCTCATTTGCAGAGTTTTTTCCCTCAGACTCGTAGAGTTCAAGGCACACCGAAGATATACTTCCAGGGGCTTGTAACGTGTGTTGTCTACGAGCTGGCAAAGGGGTCCCTGATGGAAACAGTACTGTGAAACTGTTGGCTCCTGATGCATCAACTCCCTAATAAAGAGGAATAAATATGCATATCCTTTGATATCTACCAGTATAATTTTAAAAAATCACTCCTATTATAAATATAATATATATTCCTTGTTGATAATCTGGAAACTACAGATAGGCAAAGAGAAGAAAACAGAAATGATCCTAATCTCAACCCATTATTTAAAATTAAAATGTAACATATATTTTTCTTTCTGTATTAGAAACTTATGATTAAAATTACAGTTAGTTAAGAAATTAACATGGTAAATACTAACTAAAAGAATATAAGAAACTTATTAATAGTAAAACTATAAATCTAAATTTAACATTTTTACCAGTATACAAAGTTTTATTGTAAAAACATGGTACATATGAAAACTTATGGCAATAAATTTATACTACTTTTATGGAAAAGTAAAGAAAAGCTAAACATACCTTGACTAAAATGTCTTTGGCTGAACACTCTATCTTAAGAGAGTCTTCCACTAAAAGGTTTTCCTTCCCAATAAGAATTCCTGCTTCTATAGCTGCACCAATAGGGATAACCTCATCAGGAGGGATAGAATTTAGAAGCTCGACAGCTGGGAAAAGGTCTTTAATCAGTTGCTGTAGCCTTGGGATTCGAGAAGACCCTCCACAAAGGACAACCTAGAAAATAAAAATAATTTTCAGTTTTTTACTTTTAGAACAACGGTTGTTTCCCAAAATTAAGTGTAATAGGCTGACCTATCTTCATCACATGTAATGGTAAAATATAAAAAGCCCCATTTTAACATATTATATGTTATACTTACCAAATAAATATATATAATCTGTATTTAACATATTGTAAATATTTAACATATCTTTTACTCATAACAAAATTCAAAATGAGAGATCTCACTAAGTATTAGAAAATATAACATAGCAACATATATGTGGCTCATGATTAATACTGGGCATATAAAGCTTAACTACAAATATTCATGAGAATAGGAAATATTAATTAACATTTTGCACTATTCTAACATTTCTAGAAGAAATGTTTACATAAATCTTACAGCATTTTTGTGACAAAATAAATATGGCAATCCCTCTATGTGAAAACTATGCCACAGAATTTTTTCTTCACCATGGAAGAAGAATAATATTTTTGAGGAAAAAGATGTTTTAGAAAACTACATTTTAAGCTCTGGGTACCATATGATTAAATCTGTTGTCTCTGAAGAACTTCATATAAACTTGCTCCTTTATGAGCCTGTCTACACGTCTAGTGCACCAACTTTTCAGCTGCCACCCAAGGTTTTAGGCACCCAAATCACCTTGCTCTGATAGCCAACAAGGCTTGCATTTACAAGACCTATAAACTATAGCAAATAAAGAAGCAGTCTCTAAATGGGTGCAGGAGAAGCCCCGTGGCCATATACCTGAGCTCAGTGCAGAGACAGGCAAAAACACCTATCTCCCAGTTTCTCCCTAGAAAGGATTTGGCTACATACCTTCCCAGCTGCTGCCTGAGGGTCCAGGTACAAATCATCCTGCATCTAGGTGCTCACTGCGATCTTCCCCTGTGTGACACTGATGGGTCTTGGCACCCTCTCAACTACTGGGAGCCACTAAGAACAAAGATGGTGTCTTGGACAATCACAAAGGTTTGAGAGACAACCAGAAGCTGGGGTTGGGCTAAGTGACGAAGTTCATGTCCCACACAAGGCCATGCTGACAAGACTGGAAGGGGTATCTATTTTATCTAATGCACAGAAACCAATTGAGAGTCAAGATAAATGGAGAAGCAAGGGAATATGTTCCAAACAAAGAACAAGATAAATCTCCAGAAACCAATTTTAATGAAACGGAGATAAGTGATTTACCCAAATGAGTTCAAAATAACAGTTATACAGATGCTCACCGAGGTCAGGGGAGTAACGCATGAACAAAATCAAAATTTCAACAGAGACAGAAAACATAAAGAAGTACTAAAGAGAAATCACAGAGCTGAAGAACACAATAACTGACCTGAAAATTTTAATAGAGGGGTTCAACAGCAGACTAGATCAAGTAGAAGAAAGGATCAATGCACTTGAAGACAGGGCAGTGGAATTCACCCAATCAGAGGAGCAAAAGGAAAAAAGAATGAAAAAGAGTGAAGATATGTTAAGAGACATATGGGACACCATCAAGTAAGCTAATATTCACATTACAGAGCTCCCAGAAGAAGAGAGAAAGGGGCAGAAAAGTTATTCAAAGAAATAATGGCTGAAAACTTCTCTAATTTGAGGAAAAAACAGACATCCAGATTCAGGAAGCCCACAAAGTACCAAACAAGATGACTCTAACGAGACCCACACAGAGACACATTATAATTAAATTGTCAAAAGTTAAAGACAGAGAGAATCTTAAAAGCAGCAAGAGAAAAGCAACTTGTTACATACAAGGGAATCACCATATGACTATAAGCACGAAAAAGGAGAACTAGAGGCCAATATCGCTGATGAACATAGATGCAAAAATTCTCAGCAAAATTTTGGCAACCCAAACTCAGCAATTCTTCAAAAGGATCATACATCACGATCAAGTGGGATTCACAGCAGAGACACAGGGATGGTTCAACATCCACAAATCAATCAATGTGATATACCACATCAACAAATTGAGGAATAAAAACCACATGATCATCTCAATAGATGCAGAGAAAGCATTTGACAAGATCCAACAGCCATTTATGATAAAAACTCTTAACAAAATGGGGATAGAAGGAAATTATCTCAACATAGTAAAAGCCATATACGACAAACCCACAGCCAACATCATACGCAATGGGCAAAAACTGAACACCATCTCCCTGAGAACAGGAACGAGACAAGGATCCCCACTATCACCACTCTTATTCAACATATTACTAGAGGTTTTGGCCAGAGCAATTAGGCAAGAGAAAGGAATAAAAGGAACCCAAATAGGGAGGAAAGAAGTGAAATTCTCGCTGTTTGCAGACAACATGATCTTATACATTGAAAACCCCAAAAAATCCATTAGAAAACTAATAGAAATAATTAACAACTACAGTAAAGTTGCAGGGTACAGAGTCAACCTACAAAAATCAGTTGCTTTTCTATACTCCAATAATGAACTTACAGAAAGAGAACTCAAAAATATAATTCCATTTGCAATCGCAACTAAAAGATTAGGGGCTGGCCCAGTGGCACAGTGGTTAAGTTCGCATATTCCACTTCTCGACAGCCCATGGTTCAATGGTTCGGGTCCTGGGTGGGCACATGGCACCGCTTGGCAACAGCCATGTTGTGGTAGGTGTCCCACATATAAAGTAGAGGAAGATGGGCATGGATGTTAGCTCAGGGCCAGTCTTCCTCAGCAAAAAGAGGAGGATTGGCGGTTGTTAGCTCAGGGCTAATCTTCCTCAAAAAAATAAATTAATTAATAAATTAATTAATTAATTAAAGTACCTAGGAATAAGTTTAACCAAGGAGGTGAAGGACTTACACAAAGAAAACTATAAGACATTACTGAGAGAAATTGATAATGACTTAAACAGATGGAAAGAGATTCCTTGCTCATGGATTGGAAGAATAAACATAGTTAAAAGGTCCATACTACCCAAAGCAATCTACAGATTCAATGCAATCCCTATCAGAATCTCAATGACATTCTTCACGGAAATAGAGCAAATAATACTAAAATTCATATGGGCCAATCAAAGACCCCGAATTGCTGGGGCAATCCTGAGAAAAAAAAACAAAGCTGGAGGTATCACAATCCCTGACTTCAAAATGTACTACAAAACCACAGTGACCAAAACGGCATGGTACTGGTACAAAAACAGGCACACAGATCAATGGAACAGAACTGAGAGCCGAGAAATAAAACCATACATCTACAGTCAGCTAATCTTCAACAAAGGTGCCAAGAACATACAATGGAGAAAAGGTAGTCTCATCAGTAAATGGCGTTGGGAAAACTGGACAGCCACATGCAAAAGAATGAAGGTAGAGCACTATCTAACACCATACACAAAAATAAACTCAAAATGCATCAAAGACTTGAAGATACGACCTGAAACTATAAAACTCCTGAAAGATAATATTGGCAGTATACTCTCTGACATCAAACTAAAAAGGATCTTTTCAAATACCACGTCCTCTCAGACAAGGGAAACAAAAGAAAAAATAAACAAGTGGGAATTCATGAGACTAAAGAGCTTCTACAAGGCAAAAGAAACAAGGATCAAAGCAAAGCGACAACCCACCAATTGGGAGAAAATATTTGTGAATCATATATCTGACAAGGGGTTAATCTCTATAATATATAAGGAATCCACATAAATGAACAATAAAAAAGCAATCAACCTGATCAAAAAGTGGGCAGAGGAGATAAAGAGACATTTTTCCAAAGAAGATATACAGATGGCCAATAAATACATGAAAAGATGTTCAACATCACTAATCATCAGAGAAATGCAAATCAAAACTACACTAAGATACTACTTTACGCCTGTTAAAATGGCTATAATCACTAAGACTAAAAATAACAAATGTTGGAGAGGGTGTGGAGAGAAGGGAACCCTCACACACAGCTGGTGGGAATGCAAACTGGTGCAACCACTATGGAAAACAGTATGGAGATTCCTCAAAAAACTAAAAATAGACCTACCATATGACCCAGCTATCCCACTACTGGGTATCTACCCAACCAATTTGAAATCAACAATCCAAAGTAACAAATGCACCCTTACGTTCATTGTAGCACTATTCATGATAGCCAAGACATGGAAGCAACCCAAGTGCCCACTGACCGATGACTGGATAAAGAAGATGTGGTATACATATACAATGGAATACAACTGCGTCAGATCAAAAGAGAAATTCATCCCATTTGCAATAACATGGAAGGATCTAGAGGGAATTATGCTAAGCGAAATAAGCCAGACTGAGAAAGACAAACACCAGATGATTTCACTCATATGTGGAATATAAACAAGTACTGGGACAAAGAAAACAGTTCAGTGGTTACCAGGGGAAGGGGGGTGGCAGGGGCACTGGGGGTGAAGAGGAGCACCTATGTGGTGACAGTCAAGAAATAATGTTCAATTGAAATCTCACATTGATGTAAACTATTATGAACTCAATAGAAAAAAAAAGATTGCAGTAAATGACAGTTACTGTTCTGATTATATAAAGCATTTGCACAAATAATTTTTTTAAAAATAATAAGATTTAAATGATTAAACAGGCAAAGATATGAAATTAATATTTACATACAAGGAAATGCAAAATTAAATAAAAATTTAAAAAATCCTCTAGTAATCAATAAAATATAAAGTAAAAACCTATCTTTTTTCAATTATTCAATGGAAAATTCATCTTTGAATGATAAAACTCAGAGTCAGCAAGGTAAAATGTATATTCTTAGGTACTGCTGATAGGAGTACTGGTTAATCCAACTCTTTCGGTAAGTGACTGAAGGTAAAAACAATCTAAGCCAATTATACTCTTTAACACAATAATTCTACTACGGGAACCTATTCTAGGAAATAACACCAATATTGTGAAAGCCAATGTTCAAAAGATGGGCTTTTCTGGGGAAGGGGGAGACCCAACCTAGGTGTCCACAACAAAACAATGAAATAATCTATGGTGCCTTTCTTTTTCTAGAATATTAAGAATCTATTTAAAATTGTATTTATGAAGACTATGCAGTAATATGGGGCAAGGAATTGATTACAATATTATATAAAGAAAATAAAATTCAAAATTGTACATACAGATTAGATTAGTTAGAAATAATCCAAAATATAAGTGGTTGCCTTTTGGTATTTTCTAAATTTTCTCATATGAATACTTATTATTATTTTAATAATGTAAAAGAAAAAGTTTATATACATGTTAAATGAGTAGAAATAATCTTGAGGAAAAAAGAAAACATTACAAATCTGAATGTTTTTGGAAGTCTCAAAATATATTCTTGTGCAAGCAGAGAGAAGCAGTATAGTACACTGATGGACAGCAGACTCGGGAACTACATTGAGTTAAATCCTGGCTCCTCCACCAACCACATGATCGCCAGGAAGTTATCTCTCTCTCTGTACCTCAGTGCCTTCACTTACAAAATGGGGATAAGTAATAGTGCTTAGCTCAGAGTTGCCAGTGAGTATTCAACAAGTTTATCCATGTAAAATACATAAACAGGGCTTAGCACACAGCAAACATTCAAATATCTGTCAGTCTTTGCTTACATATTAAAAAATACACTAAAAAGATTTTTTTTTTTGCTAGGAAACTGATATGTATATTTATATTACGAGAGCCATTAATCAAATTTAATCAATTTTCCTTACTCATTAACACAAGCTCAGAAAATATTTAAATTCATAAAAATATTCTTTCAGTACCAAGGGATTATATTCCTTAAATTCCATGTCTGAAAATACTCCTAAAATAAATGATAAAAATATAAAAAGTATTACCTTGTTGATATCATCTGCTGTAAATCCACTTTGTTCTAAGAGTTCTCTGATTGCTTCTATACACTTATTAAAAAGTGGAGAACAGAGAAGTTCAAATCTTGCTCTGTATACACAGACACACACAGACATACACACACAGAGAAGAGAGACAGAGAAAAGGCTTAGTACAATTAAACATCTTAAGACATCTTTTGCTTTTGAAGAATAATACCAAAACCTAAACTGATGGTTCTCTTAAGAATAGGTTTATGATCAGAACAGGATATTTAACACCCAGCAGTGCAATACCACTGGGGGGAAAACACCTAAGTTATTCATCTACAAATATATGAAGACATTTAACATCAAGTTCAGTGGGAGACTCTTACCCATGGCCTACTTATAATCTTTCAATAAACCTAAAAATAAATATTAAATGTGTGGCATTCCCAACCATAAATCCACTAATCTAAATCAAACCATCATTCAGAAGTTTTTTTGCTATTTTTACAAATGTTAGAGTTTTAAAAATTATTTCTCATTATTTTTCATTATAATCTGAGACTGTTCTGTACATAAGTTTAGTTCTTATGCACTGCTTAAGATGCTTGAATGCTAGCATATAATTTCAGGAAAGATCTTACATATGTTCATGAAAAATGTACTCCCTAATTTCATATTGAGTTTCTTAAATGTAGATGACTCAATTTTAAATTTATTTGTGCTATCTCTAGATACTGAAACATACTTTATTCTTGAAATCTTTGCGATACAGACAAAATTTCCTAAATGAGAAATTACAAATACTATTTCATTCTTGATAACTGGTATGAATAAGCACACATATACTTAGTACTTGGACAAACTTAGCACTAAGTCAGGAATTCTAGAAATAGAAGAAATATCAAAGTCTCCGCCCACAGAGATTTCAATTCAATGTAACACCTTTTTGTCTTTTGGGTTGTAGCTTCAAATTTCTCTTAACACTGCTAAAACAGTACTGTCTAATAGAATTTTCTGTGAGCCACTAGCCATATGAGGTTATTGAGCACTTGAATTGTGGCTAGTGTTACAAAGTAACTGAAGTTTTTGTTATTTCTAATTAATTTAAATTTAAATAGCCACAGGTGGCTAGTGGCTATCATATTGGGCACACAGATCTAGAGTCTTTAGGAAAGCCCAGGGAGAGTGAAGAAGCTGAACTACAAAGGCCAAATGAAGAGAGAATTTAAGCAAATAAAGTCTGGAGAATCCTAAAAATAATACAATACTGTAATTCTGGAAATTTTCACTATGTTTGCAAGTTACTTGTTAGATTGTTGGGAGGTTTAAATAGTTTAGTTAATGGTAGCTATTATTATTGTTAGTAACATGTAACACAAAATGATAGGGCAACGTCCTCCCTTTGGACTTTCTGGGTAAAGGGGCAATCACTCGTAAACAATGTTTGGGATTACGTAAAAGGTACAGGCATTAAAAACAATTTTATGCACATTAAACCTGAGTTTACTAAACGTCATAAAAGCTACGAAAATGTAAAATGTTGACAATGGATGACAGAGCAAACAAAACCAAGACAGATATCAATCTTCAGTATGGTGTGACAGTTACAGAGTATGAACTCTGGAGTCAAACTGGCTGGGTTTGAATCCCAGGCCCATCACTTCCTAGCTGTGTAACCTTGGGCAAGTAATGAAACCTCTCTGTGTTTCAGCTTCCCCATGTGTAAAATAAGGGAAACAACAACAGTACTTACCTCACTGGGTTGTTATGAGATTTCATGAGTTACTACATAGCAATACTTAGACTACAGCGTGCCATGCAATGTTAACTATTAAATTACGGGAAGCAACCACTGAAACATGTGCAAGCCCCACATTGAATTGTAGCAACACCGAACTAGGACTATACAGGTGGGACTGCAATTGAGTAAGAGAAATCTGAAAATCTCAAACTTCAAGTCTGCTCTCACTCTTCTTTAAAAACTCTAGCATGCCTTTTTCACACACTGCTATTTGTAGCTGTTAAATAACAGGGCAAGCAGTCACAACTGATGTCATCAAAACCATATCACAATCACAGGTGATATCATCAAAATAGATGTAACTGGGAACAGCTGACAAAACTGTACTCCAGAAGTAAAGACAGGAAAGCTCTCCTTTTATAGATGGCTAATAATCTCAAATGAACAAAAAAAAAACCAAAAGTGAGAAAATCACACCTAAATATGAAGGCACTTGGAATTTTTTTTTAAGTTTTCTGAACTTTAGTTTTACCTGGACACATTGCAGTCAAAATCTTGACCTTCATATAATGAGTCAAGGAAACAATTGGCACTCCCCAAGGTTGACAGAGAGTGCTTTGCAATGTCAGCACTGTTCATCAATTTCATCATGGCTCGGGCATTTCCTCTCACGTCATGTTTGAAGGATCTAAATTAAAAACAGTCTTTGAAGTTTAAAAATTACTAGGTCATTTAGAATTTATTATAGCTAATATCTGGGTAATAATAAGCTCATGAATCAATTATTAATACCAGGTTTTAGTGTCTGGCTTCAAATCTCCAAAACTTCTAAAGAAAATTCTCTGCAATTAAAAGAAGGGTATCCTCAAGAAAAATGAATAACCAATATACTTAATAGTTGGAATTGCTGCACCATGTAACTGTAAGAATAGAATGTACTTTGAAGAAAGCAGAGCAGCAGTCACCTTTTTGCAGAGGAGACAAGTGGAGGCTGAAGGAGATCTACGTAACTGGGTCAGGTTTCATATCTCACCCTTTACAATCGCAGCACGATCATTGTTTAAAACGGTACAAAATCATCTGTCCAGCATTCAAAAAACCAAAAAACCTAAAAGTGCTTCTTCAAAGACATTTGATGCATAAAAAATATGTAAAATTATAGTTCCTTTATCTCCAAGATGAGTTAATTGTTAAAACTGCTTTCTAAGCAGTGATTAATGACTATTTCTAGACATGTTTAATAATCGGAATTGTTAGTAAAATTAACAATGCCTGACCTGACTTGAAACACCTTTATAATAAAAAGCAATATGTCTTTATTCAAGTGAGAAATTATCACTTTTTCAATACTTTTTAACCCAGTCAGTTTATTCAAACTTATGAAAATAGTTTCAGCTACTTCTTTTTAGAGCAACAATGTTCAAAACATAACCTTTACCTATTTGACTCTTGATGTGCCAAACAGGATTTTGAATGGAATTCAAATTCCATTTTGAATTTTGAAATGGAATAATTACATCCAGTAACAAAACTAAAGTATTCCTTGCAGCAGTAGATTAGTAATTAAATAAACACTTCATAAGACATTAATTCCCTGGAATGTGGCTCTAACACAAGGTAATCCTTCTCAGATCTAAACTTTTAAAAACTGTTCAGAAGGTAGTGAGGCCTCACTGCCTGCACCCTCCTTTATCTACACATAAGGACTGCACCTGAAGAATTAAGAAATTGAACTTGAAATGCAAGTCCACACAGTTCAGTGTCTGGTGGTCCCTGATAGCAAGTGAAAAATCCAAGCACACTGCACTGGGCCACTTGGGCTCCTCTTCCTCAAAACCACCTGGATAGGACATTAGAACTCTAGACACAAAAATATCCAGTGCACTGAAAATAACACATCGTCGTTTGAAGCAGGGCAATTTAAAATAAATTAGGAAAAAAAATTTGAAGAGACACTTCAATCAAAATATATGATCAAGTCCATTAATACTCACCGCTGAAACTCGGAAGCTAGATACTGCGCTAAGGTTTCTGTGAAATGTGTACCTCCAATGTTATCGTCAGTGTTTGTTGAAAGAACACGATAGATTCCACTGTTAACTTCCATGACACTGATAGATAAGGATGTTCCTCCAAGTTTAAACACCAAAATATTGCTTTAAAGAAAGATAACATGAGTGACAAGAGAATTAAAACATTTTAAAGCTAGGTCGGACCCTAGCAGTCACAGTTTAATCTCTTTAGATCACAAATGAGGAAAGTGACAATCTCCCATGAGCCAACTAAGTTGTCCACAGTCATCACCTAGCGAGGAATCAGGCCTAGAACCCACATCCTCTGATTCTAAGTCACAGTCCTTTTTCACTTGGTTGTGCTGGTAAAATTGGATTCTTCTGAGTAACTGGAGTTCAAACACTAACTATCCAAAGTAAATAAAGAAGAGATTTGTGATTACAGTGAATTGTAAGATAATTAAGTACAGAAATTTTGTCTTCTTATTGTCAAAATTACTACTGCAATAACACATCTATAAAAATAAAATAAGCAAAAATAGCAGCTAATTTCCTATGTATCAAATTCCTAATTTCTGATATTCTACATTTATCTAAAAATAATTTCCTAGTGATTTATACATATTATTTTCTTTACTCTGTGAGATATGAAGCAGATGAAGCAATTAGGGAAAACTAGCACATCTGAATTCATCTCTCTAACGTTGCATGTGTCAGGTCTGTTAAGAAAAGTTTGACAACTAAATTGGAGTATGTCTTCCTATTTCATTATCAAAAGACATCTTAAATCCCCATGCTGGATTTCCCCCATCTCCTGCCAATACAAATGTATATAAAAGTACTATTTCTAAATATGTTTAACAACTGGAATTGGTAGTAAAATTAACAGTGCCCTGGCCTGAGTTGGAACTTGGATGGGCTTATAAATTTCAAATCTTCCTCCAATAAAGGGACAAAACATGGATGATAAGAGAAGGGCAGGAAAGCTCAGTATTCCCTTCTGTTATGTCCCTTCTCTGTCTTCCTAGGATATCTTTCTCATCTATTTGAAAAATTCTAGGGGAGAGTGTCGCTGTCTTTTCATCCAGAAAGGCTTGGAGCGACTGCATTATGTAACAATCCCTATTGACAGAACTGCTATAATTTAAAATGTTTTCTGCACTGGAAAACTTAAAGCTGCAAATACGGTTTTACCTTTTTCCAGTGGGGGAGTCTTGTCCAATTCCATAAGCCAGAAGAGCTGCAGATGGTTCATGGATTAACCGCAAAACATTAAACCCAGCAGCTCTGGCTGCTTCCCTGTGGACAATTTGCTTTCAATGAATTTAATATCACAATAGGTTCAAGTCTAAATTTTTAGAAATGCTCTGCTAAAGATTTCATGCAGTAGCAAATAAGATTTCACAAGTAAAACATGAAGGATAATGACCTTTAGAAGATAACAGAACACAAGAAATGGAAGTAACTGTAAGAGTAGATCATTTTTTACTTAAAATAATAAAGTTCAGAGCTTATTTTCTTGACAAAGAAATTAATATGTATTTCTACTGAATAAGGAAAAGAAAGCTCTTAAAAATGCCCAAGCTTACTCACTTTAGAAAGAGATTAAGACAAATTAAAAATACATTTTGGAATTTTCCAATTTCTTTAATTTAGCGTCACAGATTTTAACATCCCACAAGTTCAAGTAAATAAAGTAATCCTCTGCTCTAGATGCAACTTAGATGCTCTCCAAAGTCCCACATGGAACTCTATCTGCAGGCTCATCAACTACATTTGCATAGTGACCTATAAAAACTAAATCCAACTTTTTGATCAGATGTTAAGATCTAAGGTGAAGAAATAATCTCAAATACTTTCTAAAATTGCCTATTTTTATATAATTCCCACATAAACCTTAATTACATGAAACTAAGGTACAGTGATTCATAAACATCAGCTTAACTTTGTAATTAAAAACACTTCCAATCAAAACAACTACGGTACATCTAATTTCATGTTCTCTTGGCATTTCGTAAAAGATAGGAAATATTAATGATCGTTACCATACTTTTTACCATACTATCTATATATTTAAATATAGACATGTATTTACAAATACAATTTTATTGCCTAAGCTATTTTCAAATACAATTTTACCTTTTACTATATAGTGATATTATGAAATTTGTATTTCCTTTAACTAAGCAAAGAAGATAAACCCCATATTATACTTACCCAAGAGCGTTTTTTTGCTTTTCTCCAAAATCAAAGGGAACAGTAATAACTACATCATTTGCATCTGAGCCCAAGACAGAATGTGCTGTTTCTGTATAGGAAAAAATACAAAAACAAATTCTGATGACACAAAAAGTCAAGTCATACTTTCTGAGGTTTATTAATTTGAGCCAAAGATCTTCTCACTATAAAGACTCTCTAATTCTTGCCCCACCCCACTGATTTTCTTCTCTTGCTCTCTTAAATCACGCAGTGCTTTTTGTGGTTTTGCTAGTTTGTGGACGTGGAACTAGGTACTTTCCAAAGAGCCTAGCTCTTAGGCTTCAAAGTTTCAACCATCTCCCAAATTAGACTGGTTCCATCGAGGATGAGCTTCTAACGTGTCAGTGTGAAGACGAAACGGCATAATCTTAGTTCAACACATTAAAAGGCTGCCGCCCGTCCCACAAGTTCACAACACAATTCCAGAGCTGAAGGGAGCCTTATAAATAACCTACTCCAGAATTTCCCAAACTGTTCCACAGCATGCCACTTAACTTCGAGTCTTCATCCAAAATGGTGACAAACCAGAACTACTTAATCTGCCTAAATAACTGTTGAAAGAGCACTGTCAACCTTGAAAAGAGACATTCAACATTCACTCTTCACCAAGCTTATTTGGCCCCTTTTTTTTCTTTTGGAGGAAGATTAGCCCTGAGCTAACATCTGTCACCAAGCCACCTCTTTTTTGCTGAGGAAGACTGGCCCTGAGCTAACATCCATGCCCATCTTCCTCTACTTTATATGTGGGACCCCTACCACAGCATGGCTTGACAAGCGGTGCCATGTCCGCACCCGGGATCCGGGCTGGTGAACCCCAGGCTGCCGAAGCAGAACACATGAACTTAACTGCTATGCCACTAGGCCGGCCCCTCACTTCATCTTAAGAAGTTTTGAAAATGCTAATCTGACTCAATCCACTTACATTACTTCTAGGAAAACCGAAGTTGGCAAGGGTAAGCCATTTAACCAAGGTCACATGCCAGTTAATGTTTAGGTCTCCTAAACTGCCCATCTGCTCATCACCTTGCTTCTCCCAAGGTAAAAAAAATATCTCTAACTTTTTTTTAAGGTCAAATTCTAAAAGATCTTCTCTTTTGCTCAATACCTTTCATTTTACTAAATATCAGTCTGGCAACATCTTCTGGGTTAACAAATTTTGTTTCTTCTCCAGTATCTATTTCATATCGTAATTTCCCATTTTTTTCAATGACCTATAAAGGAAATTGTGTTAAATAAGTAATAATTTTAATAAAAATATAAAATTTCAAGTCAATATAATAGGTTATGATCATGGAAATTACTCTGTGTAACAGAGAAATAATAATAGAATCATACTCACTAAACATTTACTCTCCATGATGTATTTCTGAGCCTGTGGATCATCAGAGCTGTCCATAAAGACAGAGACAGTTAAGTATTAAAATCAGTATTGTTGATACATAAAGGTTAAAGACGACTATATTTTTCAATACCACTGAACAAATATAAAAATATAAACCAAATCATTAAGTGGCTTAATATTAAGAGATCTTGAAGTATTACAGACAATAGGATTAAATGGATGCAGTATTTACAATAGTTATGGTAATTCTATTAAAGTATTAATCTCCACATTTGAAAATGAATAGCTTTTACTTCTGATCTTGCTATTAACAGATGCTACACATTTGAGGGTGATTTCTCCTAATAGCAATGATTTCCTCTCATATACTCTCACATCCGTGATCCTGAAAACCCAACCACTGATATGAAAAGGACAAAAGGAGATAAGATCGCAAAGTCAGGGCAAATAATACCTAACACCATCTTTGTTACTTGGCTTCTGAACATGAATCAACACAAAACCAAAGACTGAGCAGTATGCATGTTATCTTCGGAAAGGTGCAGAGTACTACAGGTAGATAGATCTATAATGTCCTGCACAAAGTAGGACTAATGTGTATGGCAATAAAAAAATTAAAACAATGGGTGTTACGTTGTTCAAAGTAGTAATACCAACTTATGCAGACTGCAAAATGTTTTCACATCTATTACCTTATTTGACCTTCACAATTCTTAAGTGGGGTTAGCTTGGCAGGTATTATTTTACAGGTAACAGGTTCAGAGGGTCAATGATTTACAAGTTAATGAGGGGCAGAATCAGTACCTGATCCCAGATCTTCTCTATCAGGCTAGCGTTGTTTACACTTTACCAGACTGCCCTGCAGTAAGATGGGAAATAACTAAAGTTCTTTTGCCCCTTAAGCAGGGATAAAAGTCTTTCATCCTTGGCTTAATTTCACCTAGAAATTAAGATGAAGTAGGCCTTTGCTAAACTCTTCTTCCAAGGGGCTGTGGCTATTCTGTTCAGAGACCAGTCTTAAATGTTTAGTAAGAGATGAAAATTAATAGCGGCTAATTGCTGAAGGGTTACTGAACATCTGAGAACCCTAAACTGTATAAGTAATAAGACAAAAGGGGTTTAAGATGGACTAATTGGGCTTAGAACTCTGTCTGGAATACTTGCAGATTCCTCACACTTCCTTCTCTATCACCTACAAATTGATAGAAAGGAAATAGGTAAGTAGCTTGCCCAAAGTCACATGGCTAATTAATGGCAGAACTGACTGGAATATGCTTCTTTTAAACAAAGTTTAGTATTCTTTCCAATAAACGCCCCCTTCCTCCCTTTTCCTAAACGCAGTATTTAGACTACATTCTGGACATTTTATAAGTAAGAAAAAAAGATTAAGTGTGCCCATAGTAATATTTTTTGCACCAATATTGTAATTTCAACGTGACACTCACTGGTTCTGCTTTACTTAGAATAGAACTTTAGTCAACCAGGATAATTTATGCTATCATGTGGAAGTTATCTTCCACTCAGACAAGATCATTTGCCATGAAAAGGTATCTTATGGAATTTACAGAACTCTTAGAAATGGAAAATTATTTCTCAACTGCCATGCAGAGGGCCTCTCTGAGATGAGGACAGAAAGCACACATAGCTCTTGGGGCCATCTACAGGAAAGACCCTAAGATTAGCTAGCAGAAAAGGAGAAAACAGAGAATGGAGGTGACGACAAATGATCCCGGATATCGCCAGAAAGTAGCGGACTGACCCACAACTACATACAAGTAAAAACTTTATTTGTCCACACCAGGATTAAATTACTTAACAGGAAAAGAAAGGGTGGTGGCACGTAGGTATACAGAACACCTCATTTATGTCCCAGTCTTCAGGAGGCTGAGCGTTAATCCTACCATTGTACCACAACCTTTATTAGCAATGCCATTTTCTACTCCTCCTCCTCCCTCTTTAAATGTCTCCTGCACAGTCAGCAGGCCCTCGGACCTGGCATACACCAGCACTCATGTGCCACAGGGTCTTCTCCCCACTTCTGTCACATTATGGTGCCTTCCACGTCTGAAAGCATTTTTACAAGCATCTGTTTATTTGACACTCACAACAGTCCTGTGAGGTAGGTAGCATAGTTATTAGTTTCCCACTTTATAGGTGAGGAACCTGAGTTACAGAATGCTGAAATGACCTGCCTGAGGATGGACAGGCAGGAATGGCTGGGCCTAGACTTCAGGCAGGACTTCTGGGCTTGTCTTTCATACAGCCTCCTCTTATTACAATATTTTGCCTATTTTTCTATTTATTTCTTTAAAACCTTTCCCTTTAGTTTTATTCCCACATTAAGGTTACTTCACCCACTGGATCTTCACAATGCTATCTCCAAAGTTTAACTCCACTTCTCTTCTTTAGCACTTCTCTTATCTTAAATAAATCCCTGCCTAGGTACTTGGCTACCATTAATAGATTAATATAGTACAGGCCTATCTCTCCTTCAAGTACTTCCCTGTTCTTCCAGAAAGCCCACCTATCTACATTAGCGTTATCTGGTTATGACTAACACATATCCCTCCATATAATGACCTAAAACAACTTGAGAAAATGCATTTAAGCCTTGAGAAAGGCTTAAAATCTCCATTTCAAGCCTTAGTATGTGCTCCTTTAAAGCAAGGAATCTATGTCTGGTGTGGTGCTGACAGAAGTCCATAAGTATATTAATAAATATCAATCCATAGAATATTTCCTTAAAATACAATTGTTACCAGAATTTCAAACATACATTAATATGCTACTATGACTGAAAATATTACAATTTAAGTTTCATTTTGCTTTTTTTTGTTATGCTACATCACATAATTTTTTTAGAACTGGAGCGTAATAAAAGTCACCTAGCGCAAATCTCTCACTTTAGAGATAAAGGAATTGACACACAAAAAGGATAAGTGATTTGCTTAATGTAACAAAACTGTGACAAGATTAGAACCCAGAAGTTCTAACCAGATTCCAGTGTATCTGCCACACCAGCTGCCATCTACATCCATCACCCACTCATCAGGAGTAGCTTGCTTGCTTGCCAGCTGTTCACGCTTCCGTGTTCCCACTGTTGTTTTGACTATTTCTCTACCTATTCGTATTTCCAGCATTTTGGTAAGCACCCAAGCCTGCAAAATATAAACAGAACTTCTCCCAACATGCCCACACTTAATTCTTTTCTTTTTCAGCCTCTAGATTGAAAGAAATCTTTTTAAATTCAAAGGTTCCTATTTATATTTCCTGAAAGTACTGAATAAACCCTAAAATCCTTAAGTTAGTTTAATGATGGCCAGTAATGGCTTCCCTTCTACAGTAAATTGGAAATATGGCTCAACACCTTCATCTCCCAAAGGAAGTATGGGTGTTTTGGGGGCCAAAGGGCAGTATTTGTTGAGGGCTTGTGCCCAATAGGAGTCATCTGTTGCAGGCAGTCTTTATCCACACCACTCTCAGTTGTTCCCAAAGCTGTTCTCTTCCACTATGTGCCATTAACAAGGTACACCATGTGACAAAAAGTGACTTTGCAAAGTTTCCTAGCAGGAAAGTTTTCTAGGGCTTGCCTTCTGTAACATACTAGACAGAAAAAAGTCTAACAGAAAAGAACGAAATGAGCTAAAAGCATTTGGGAAACTGATAGAAGCCAAGTTGTTTCCACAACGTTCAAATGCAACCCAAACTTCAAGATATATAATTATGCATATAAAGGGACTCAAATAATACGGAATGCAAAGAATTTACTTACATTTAATATTTTATAAACAGCCAATATCTCATTAAATCAAAGATTACCAATATGAACCATAACACAGGATTGTGGCTCCCTGTCAGTTCTGAACGATATTGTTATAGTGATAAGAGACTAAGAACTAGTAGAATGGAAAGACGGTTTGACTACTGAGTGCTTACTAGTAGGTATGTCATAGACAGAGCAGTGAAAGTACGAGATAAAGGTACAAATACACGTTGTGTCTCTATTAGTCTAATAAGCTATAGAGGGATTTAAAAAATGAAGATCTTAAAGTCCAGGAAGTAGTCAAGGTAAGCTAGTAAAGATTCAAGCAATGAGGTCATGTATACAACCGTCATTCTATATCTTGTCAACTAAAGTGCCTCACCCTAGCCTCACCTTGGCCAAGGTCATATGATTAATAACTTACGTGTGTATAGTGCTTTTAAACTTTTAAACCCTTTCACATCTACTAGTCACTTCATCCTCACAACAACCCTGTGAGGTAGGCAGGTCAGGAGTTACTATCTAGCCCCCATTTGACAGATGAGGAAACTGGTGTAGAGAGGTAAACTAAATTGCCTCACATTACTGACAAAGCCACAGCTAACTAGCTGTCTGGACTTGGCTCCATCTATTTTCTTTTAGGCAACCTCTTACATATCTGAAAGGTCTTCCAATCAGTGGAGAAGCTCGAGAAAAGGAACTAGCATATATATTCCTACCACTCTGCATATTAATGGTTAGTCCATTCTTTTTTTCCTGAGGAGATGGAAAAGAAGCCAGGGTACCAGAAGAAAGATGTTGGAACTGGGCTTCTATCAGTTTAGGAAACACACCCTTTTGTAATCAGTTTCTAACTTTTGGTATTCGAAATTAACCTCTGAAGCAATTTTTCAAGCCCTAGCTGAAAAGCACCGGTGGCCTCTTCCACTGCTGTCGCCAAGCGTCTGACTGCGATCACGGCATCCCTGCGGAGCTCGTTGGCCGTATCTTGCTGAGCACTGGCCTCCTCACCAATAGCAATCAGCCTGTCCAATTTTTCTTCCTCACGCTTGGAAAGTTCTCGTGCCAATCTCCTGTTTTCTGCCAACTCAGCTGCAATAGTCCTGGCCACTGACCGCCTTCTTCGCCTTGCCCACCTTGGAGGGGGCTCACTGGTCAAAGGCCTGTCCTCACCAGAAACAAAAGGAACTCTGGAGGAGGAGACTGGAGGTCGCTGTGTGAAGGCCACCCCAGGAGTGTTTCGGCTGGTGCTGGTGCAGGGACTGGGCTCACCGGACACACCCAGTCTGGTCATGGGGCTGCTCTGACAGGGAGTAACTGCACCTCTGAAAAGGTGGTGGGAGCTGCTGTAGCTGGGAGTCCCTTGAGAGCACCCTGAAAAACAAAGCAACAATGTTGCAAAGAGGACATTCCTGCTAAGGGAATGCTTGCAGCCAGCAGCAGAGTTGAAAGACAATTACAAAACTATGGTAGTTCCTAGAAAGGCCTCTTTACACAAGGGACTGGGTGGAATTCATTTCCTTAGTCTGGACATTTTGGCCCATTGCAATCTTACTGCTAAAACCTCCTCCTTGCTTTCCTGAATCCCTTTCTATGTAGCTATCCAACCCACTCTATATCCACAAATTCCTAAGTACCCATTATAAATAATGCCAAAACTAGTTTGATTCTAAAGAGTACTACCTCTACGTTTAAAAAGTTCTAGGGGCCGGCCCCGTGGCCGAAGGGTCAACTTGGCGCACTCTGCTTTGGCAGCCCAGGTTTCGCTGGTTCGGATCCTTGGTGCGGACATGGCACCACTCGTCAGGCCACGTTGAGGCGGCGTCCCACATGCCACAACTAGTAGGACCCACAACTAAAAAAATACACAACTATCTACTGGGGGGATTTTGGGAGAAAAACCAGGGGGAAAAAAAGGACTGGCAACAAATGTTAGCTCAAGTGCCAATCTTTAAAAAAAAAAAAAGTTCTAATACCTTACATACATAGGGTCACAGCTTTTAAAAAGCTGCAGCCCTTTATCTTATCATTAGGTTAAAAAAGGAATAAAAGAGGGCAGCGAGCAGAAACAGGGACAATGCTGAAGAGAACACCAAACGTACACTGCTGTTTAGAATCAAGAGACTCGGGGACCCCAATCCTTCACATGCTTGGGAGTTACCTGCACCCGAGGATTCATCCCAGGAGTCCTCAACGTCACTGGTTTCTCGCATCTGGTCACTGATTCTCAGCTGACAATCCTCATCTGAATCCTTAACTGTTTTCAAGATAGGCTGATGATGTGCTGCCTGAGTCCTTTTTGCTCTCAGAATGCTGGTTCCCTCTTCCCCTGGGGTGTCAGAGGCCACTAAGTTCTGATCACAGTGCTTGGCCCAAGCAGCATCCTCCATTAAGTTGTCTGGGTCAGTCACTATCTGATTTCGGAGAAGCTGATCCAATGTATCATAAAATGGACAGTGTGGTGGATCACTCATACTTGTGGCATGGGCAACATATGCCTTTAAATACAATGCCTTCAGAACTTTAAACTTGGAGCGGCACTGACGTTCGGTGCGGCGGAAGCCTTCCTGCTGCATTCGCTTAGACACAGCCTGATAGACATCTGCATTATGATGCACAGTCTGGAGGCGCTGAATATACTCCGCCTCGCCTAGTATGGAGAGAAGAGTTCGTGTCTCCTGTCTGGACCACCGGATGCCCGCACTGCTATTGGAACTGGCCATAGTGGACTGGGAAGGAAGGCTAGCTGAAGGAAGCTCCTGGGCAGCAAGGTGCAAATCTGAAGGTGTGGGGAAGCTCTGTGTGCTCAGTGTATTTCCAGGAGCCAGTCGATTCTTCCCTCTCAGGGCTAATTGCTGAGAAGCCAGGGCCAAGGACCGAATTTCTGGCTGGAAGGCCACAGGGGAATGAGAGTTACAGGCAGGGTGGAAGGATAATTGTGGCAGCAAGTTAAGTGGTGCTACCTGTAAGTAGGTGGCAAACAGGTAGGATGCCAAGACTGAGAAAGCCCAACTTTGCGAGTTGACCCAAGATGGGTACCGGACCAGGGGCTAAAAGAGCCTTACTGACTGATAACAAGGGGACTGGCTCCTCCACAAAGGGCAGAATGCTTCCAAGGCTGAGACCTGGTACAACTGTGGATCTGTAAAAATCACCACTGTCTACTAAGAAGACAGACCGAGGAGGGAAATACCTGGACCATGAGGCAGCTCACTCTGGAGAAGTGCATGCAGGACCATGGTGTAGCAGGACGTCTGAATGGTGCTCATGCTTTAACAGCCTTGGCCCAAGTAGCACGCTGTGGCTATGTATTAGCACCTGACTGTCACCAGTGCATTCCTTTGTCAAAAGGCAACTTTCAGGGCCAGAAAAGAGAGCTTAAGTTTTCCTGCTAATACAAAGCTTTCTGCATAGTATGGCAGAAGACAACCACATCATTACTCCAGCCATCTGCCCTAAAACAGCAAGCAGGGGATAGATGTATGGAAGCATCCTGTATCTTGATTGTGTCAATGTCAGTAACCTGGCGGTGATACTGTACTATAGTTTTGCAAGATGTTACCATTTGGAGAAAGTGGTAAATTCAGTAATACGCTGGATCTCTCTGTATTATTTCTTACAACAGTATGTAAATCTACAATGATCTCAAAATAAAAAATGTAATTGAAAAATATATATTGTTGGCTGCTTACAGTGAATCTAGCTTCCAAAACTATCTACAATTCCCTGTTTTTTTTCAGTTTATAATTTGAAAATTTGACACCAACTGCTTTATTTCCAATATGCTCAATACTAAATTCTGTCAACAGGTAAATGGATATGGGAGTACATTTAACATCACAAAAGTCTGAATTCTTTCCAAAATACTACAGTTTGTGGCTTAATGCATAGATATCCTAAGGAAAAAAATAGATAAGTTCAGTTTAACTAAACACAGGTAAGGGACAATAAAAAATATCTGTACGTATAAAAGAAATAAATATTCAATTTAATCTATAATCTCCAAATCCTAAAATCAACACCAAGGAATTTCTACTTAAATTCTCAACTAACAAAGCAGAAAGGAAAGAACCTGGGGCTGAGGGTGAGAGGTCCTGAATTGGGGTCCCATCTAGTTCACCCCCTCACTAATTCAGGAACACCACAACTTCTATGTGTCTTGTTTTTCTCATCTATAAACAGGGAGGGATAAAACCTGACCTACCAATCTTAAGGGATTTGAGAGGATTATATAAATAGATGTAAAAGCACTTTGAAAATACAAAAATACTCTATCAAGTATTACTACTCCAGTGAAAACGGAAACCCCTAATTATTATGGTAATCTATAATTTGAGGAGACAGAAGTCTGGGGAAGTAAGACTCTTTAATCTTTTAATTAAAGTTACAACAAATGATTAACCTGATTCTTAAGATGTTAATTAAGCTGTTTCTCTAATGATTAAATTTGTAAGCCAACTGGAAAAGGTAGTTCCCAGAAAGTGTCACAAAAGGGCTTGAGGAAGAAAATCGATAGCTTCTACATAAGCTTCTACATAAATTATGACCAATTGCAATATATTCTGCAAAACTCAACAACAGTGCAAAGAAATCTTCAAATTCCCACAAAATCTTTCAAGCTCTCTAAGAAACTAATATAAAAATGTGCAGAGTTCCAAATTACCATCTGTGAATGACACAAATTATAAAAACTAAATGAACATCGGCATTTATCAATACTAACAGACCAGTCAGCAAAAAACAAGTGTCTGAGTGAATCCCACCCCTGGAAGACTCAGCACTAATCATCACAAGAAACAGCCTACTGGGTACTCTCTGAAACGACTCCGTCATAAAAACGATGAAAAAACAAACTGGAGTTTCTAGTCTCATTTCACATTATGCTTAGAACGTATAAACACATTTTATTACCATATGTAAAAGCATTATTTTATTCCATACCTTCTGCCAAGGATCTGCTTTACTTTCATTACTGTATTTGAAATATTTCTTATTCTACTTTGCTTTGCTGCCAATCCAACAACCTGAAAAAGAGCAAGATGTTACAATGCATCTAATTTTTACTTTTTCAAAGAACAAAAGTAAGAGGAATAGGAGTACCTCTTCATTTTCTGAGTAAGCAACAACAGCTGGGGTAACTCGGTCACCTGCATCATTTGCAACCACATCAGCCCGGCCATCCTGGAGAAAAATACACTACATTAGTTCTTCAGAAATGAAATATATGGTTTCATTAGACATATTCAGACATGTGTAGGCCAGTGCCATATATGCAGAAAGAAAAATCACTATATCAATACTTTAAATTTGTAGATTTAACGGCCATTATTTATTTCCTAGAGTTTATATAAGGCCAACATTTAAGGAACATCTGCCTCATTTTTTCAGTCTGCTCTGTATAGCCAATAACTGGAACAAACAGAATAACCAACCACCTTTCTATATATAACAACATCTCATTACATCACCCTACTTCTCCTCCTTACCTTATACAAACACGTATTTCTTCCCTTTTCTACATATGATGGAGCACTAATCCCTTCGGCTGTTCCTTAGAAATCACGCGACATTTAAACGCGAGACTAGTATCAGGAGTTCATTATTACTGTTCCAACTCCTAGTGAAGCTCTCTCACCTCCACAAAGGCCAAGTCAGTGGAGCACGTAGCATCAACTCGCTTCACCCGCTTCACAGGCCCAACAGCTACAGTTCCAGAGCGCGGCGGCCCGCCCATTCCTGCCAAACGTCCAGAAACCTCCCGGCCTCCTGCGGCCACGGCGTCCCCCAGACCCTCCCGGCCTCCTGCGGCCACCGCGTCCCCCAGACCCTCCCGGCCTCCCGCGGCCCTGCCGTCCCCCAGACCCTCCAGGCCTCCTACGGCCACCGCGTCCCCCAGACCCGGCCGGCCTCCTACGGCCACCGCGTCCCCCAGACCCGGCCGGCCTCCCGCGGCCCTGCCGTCCCCCAGACCCTCCCGGCCTCCCGCGGCCACCGCGTCCCCCAGACCCGGCCGGCCTCCCGCGGCCCTGCCGTCCCCCAGACCCTCCCGGCCTCCCGCGGCCACCGCGTCCCCCAGACCCTCCCGGCCTCCTACGGCCACCGCGTCCCCCAGACCCGGCCGGCCTCCCGCGGCCCTGCCGTCCCCCAGACCCTCCCGGCCTCCTGCGGCCACCGCGTCCCCCAGACCCTCCCGGCCTCCCGCGGCCCTGCCGTCCCCCAGACCCTCCAGGCCTCCTACGGCCACCGCGTCCCCCAGACCCGGCCGGCCTCCCGCGGCCCTGCCGTCCCCCAGACCCTCCCGGCCTCCCGCGGCCCTGCCGTCCCCCAGACCCTCCCGGCCTCCCGCGGCCACCGCGTCCCCCAGACCCGGCCGGCCTCCCGCGGCCCTGCCGTCCCCCAGACCCTCCCGGCCTCCCGCGGCCACGGCGTCCCCCAGACCCTCCCGGCCTCCCGCGGCCACGGCGTCCCCCAGACCCTCCCGGCCTCCTGCGGCCACCTCGTCCCTCAGACCCTGCCGGCTTCCTGCGGCCACGGCGTCCCGCAGACCCTCCCGGCCTCCTGCGGCCCTGCAGCCCCCGGGCGCCGCGCACTTGCGTCGTCCCCACTTTCCGCCAAAGCGCAGTAGGCTTTCCAGAGGAGCTGCGGGGTATGAGGCCAGGTCCGCCAGGCCCTTCGCCTCGAAAATTCCCCGCAGTGACGCCTCTCCGCGCGACGTCCCTAGGTCGGCCACACGCGTCCACAACTCCGTAGGTGACCAAAGGACTGGGCGCCGCCCCCAGAGAACGGGTGGCCGACATTAGGCCCGTAGCCAGCCCCCACTCCCTCACCTTATAGACGGCCACGCAGGCTGAGGTGCAGCCTAGGTGAACTCCGATGGCCGCCATGAGGCGGCAGAGACGGCGGCAGCCGGAGCGAGCGGGTGCCCAGCAGCACCAGCTCCCGGCTTCGGAACAGCCCCATCAGGCACCGCGGAGACTTCACGTTCCCGCCCGCCCCTGCGTGCGGGCCGTCCGCCCCGGCCTCTCGCGTCGCCACCAATCAGCGTGAAGGTCCCGCCTTCCCCCTCGAGCAGTGGGCGAATAGCTTTAGTGCGTCTCTCTCCGCCCCGCTGGAGCGTCACGGCGCGCGCGATAGAGCGCACGCGCCAGTCGGGGAGGGACAGGAAGGGGCTCCTTCGCCCCACCCCGTTCTTTGCCCCTTTCGTGAGAGCCAATAGAAACTCGGGATTGAGTTGCGTCGTTTGTGCTAGCAACACCCGGCAGATTTTTTCCAACCACGCGGCTCGCTTTCCTGTGTCCCCGCGCAGCCCCCGGCGACAGCTGCGCGGCTGTCGGTGGACGCAGGTGGGCGAGGTGTTTGGGGCTGCGGGCTCAGCATGTGGTGCACGAACCCAGCCGCGATGGTGGCCTTTTGCGCCGGGCTTTGGGTCTTTAACCCGGTGCCAGCGCGGGGCCAGGAGGCCGGGGGGCGGCCAGGGGCCGACTGTGAAGGTGAGCGGTGTGAGACCTGCTTGCATGGCGGCGGCACCGCGCTGCAGCGCAGCTGTTGTGGGCTTTGGCATCTCCCAGCGCTGGCTATAAATAACATGTCACAGAGGAAACGCAGGCCCTATCCCTAGTTTCCGATCGCCTTCGCCCAAGCCTGGGCAAAAGTTCGAGCCAGGCCCGGGATGTGACTATTAATTTAAGCTGCCGCAATCAAAGCTGGGGGGTTTGGATTTGGATTCGATTTTATGCAAACACATCTAGATTCAGACGACTCTGGCGCCAAATTGATTGTGCTGCTCCTAACCGTCGAGACTTGCCTCCCCTTGTGCAGGCGATGTCTTTCAAGTTCAAATTAGTTTGTAACTCCCAAAAGGAAAATAAAACCTGAGAAGTTGTCTGTGATTGAGTTGAGGTAGCTTAAATCAGAGGACATAACTAACATTTATTAGACTTTACAGAGAAAAGTTGCTTTACAAAGGAGATCGTTAACTCCTTAGAATGAGGAGGAACACAAAAGAGTGATTGCTTTTCTGTTCACAGTCTCAGCTGTGGACTTGCAGTCAGAACACGTGGGTCTAGGTCCCAGCAAGCCCTCCGGCTTTGAGGTCACGCTGGCACCTGGTTCTTGCAAAATCAGCGCGATGATACCTACTTCAAAGGGCTGTTAACAAGATCAAAGAAGATAATTAGCTATGCTAGCCCTTTCCTTGTGGACTACTGTAGCACTTACAATGATGTTTCATTCATTGAAATTAGTTTAAATGTATATCCCTCCCATCCTTCCTTGAGCTTGCGAATCTGTCCTTAACAGAAAATTGTAAGGTTCACAATATATGGTGAATGAAGGGATGAGTATAGATTGTACTATAACTAAATAAAGTCTTCATAATTGGAGCCCAGTTTTCTATCAGTCCTGCAATAATGAAACTTTTCATCAGAAATGTAAAATAGTGATGTGATGTTATTTTTAAACTTTTTGTAGATATATTTATGCAACTAAGTTACAATGTTTAAAGATCTCTTATAACTGTGTCCTGTACGTTTAAAGCAGAATATGTGAGGCATGAACAATTGGTTTGATTAGTCCTCAGTAATTTAAATTCCTGGAGGGTCTACCTAAAAACATTTCAGAAGTGTCAAAGCGTCTGGATCAATTAAATGTGAAGCTTATGCCATCTTTTCTGAATTTATTACAGCATATGGTGATTATTAACTTTCATGTCTCACTAACCTGGGAGTATATATCCGTTTGTTAGATACAGAAGTTGTAGAATCACAGTGAAGGAAATAGTAGTTTTAGAATAAGAAGAACTGGATTCTAGATCTGGCTCAATTACTGCTTTTGAACCTCAGCATTAGCCACTTACTATCCCCTCAATTTATATGATTAAAATGCTTTATGTGTGTATATATATACACACACACACACACACACACACACATATATACATATATATATATACACATACATACGTATTTTAGGGCAAAGTTAAAAAAACTGATAGTCCATGAGCCACCTGGGACCTATTGATCAATTTGATGAATTTTATTAAGGTCACAAAGTATTTTGAAAAACACAAATTAATTGGCTACATTTTAAAAGTGGGAAACTTCATATTAAAGAATTCAAATTTCTGGTTTTTCTTGAAAAACCAAGTGACCTGTCAAGACTAGCCCATACGTCCATGTAGTGGGAATTGGCTGTGGCTGCTCCTTTCGGAAAGGACATGTGTTTTCCAGGTTTTGGTTGTTTTTCCTAGACTCAAATTGCTTTCCCCGTTCATTTTACCTGCCTGACCCCTGTGAATATTTAAGTTTCTGAGTCCTGTTGTATGTCACGGGAGACTTACTGAAAAGAATGTAAATGTTTCTGGATCTGTTTAAAAGGATTGTATTATGAGACTATTTTTTAAAACTTTTTAGTTTGAAATAATTATAGATTTGCTCATGGGACTATTTTTAATAAACAAAAACCCACAACACAAATAAAAAGAGTGTGGTTATCTGGTTATAGCAATAAACACATGCCAGGAACTTTAGATTACAGTTTGTTAGGTGATTTATGGTGAGATTATTCTCTTCGTATTTCCATTCTGATCTTGACTTCTCTGTGGCGTGGGACACTGCTGACTTCTTTCTCTTTCAGAAACTTCCGTCTCTTGATGGCTATGACACTGCTGCTTCTTGCCTTTGCTTCCTGTCTCTGTGCCCACTTGTTCATAGTGTCTTTGTGGGCTTCTAATTCTCTAGCCATGGCTTCAATGTTAGAATTTTCCAGAGTTCTGTCTTCTGCACGCCCTTCTCAGTATACACAGTCTTCTGTGCAATCAGAATCGACCTGCCTGTAGTCTGATTAATCCCAAATGTTTATATCCAATTCACCTCCTTTCTAGAGTCCCAGACCTTGCACCCGATTGACTACTGAACATCCCCACTTAGATATCATATACCTTAAATTCAACAGTCATACACCAAGGTCATCAGCTCCTCCCCTTCTCAATCTCCAAAACCTGTTATGCTTCCAGTGTCAGTATCTACCTGGTCAACTAGACTACGCTTCTCTTTTCTCCCTGATCCCCTATGCCCATCAATCATTGTGTCCCTGATTCTACCTTCTTGTTGGCTCTGCTCCTTTCTCCTTCCCCAGCTCCAATGCCTTGTTACAGACTTTCACCATTTTTACCTTCCTTACTGCCAAAACAGCACCCTTCCTGCCACCTTTCTTCCTCCTCTCTAGTCCCCTGGCAGGGTTATCATGTTACTCCCTTACTTAATATCTTTCAGTGGTCTCCCAATTTCCTCTAGGTATCTGCCTCCCCTTCCTGTAGTGTTTAGTAATTGTTTTGGTCACCTCCATGTGTACACTCCTTCAAAGTCAAGACTGTTTCTCTCGCCACATCATCTCCAGCGGCTACCACAGTGTGGGGCGTATAGTAGGGCACTCAGTTTTGTTGAAGGAATGTATGCATACATGCTGCAATAGGATTTTACGTAACTTTTACTGAGTCAAAAGTATATCTTTAAAAGTACAAGTTAGAATTCCCAACTCTCATTATCTAGGTAATATAATGGCAGAGCAACAGTTGAAGTATAAAATCATATGAAGGTGTATTGTGGGAATAGAGTAAGAGCTATGAGGCATTTCAGCACTGGGTTTGTTTTATAGATGAGAATTGGAGGTCACTGCGAGACTAATGATAGTTTCTGCTGACTTGTAGCATTGATTATTGTGGCAGGCATCTCCTTTGCACGCTTAGTATATTTTCTAATTAAACTAAGAAAATACACATTGGCAAATGTCTCATTTTTCATATTTTATCAGTAGCACTTAACACAGCTGATCAGTCAGTTGGTCCCTCCTTTTAACGCTTTCTTCACTTGTCATCCTGGACACGGTCACTCACCCTTTGTTCTCACCCTACCTCACTGGCTGCTCCTCTTAGACTTTTTCTGGTTCTTTCTCATATTCCCAAGTTCTAAACAATAAGTTTCACAAGACTGAGACCTGAAACCATGTCTCTTCTCCACATCTCCTTATTCTCTGGTCCCTTCTCTTAAATACCGTTTGAACGTTGATGACTTACAAATTTATGTATGTAGACCTTACCCCTGAACTCCAGAGTTATGTATCCAGCTGCTTCTCACTGTTTCCAGTTGGATATTGTATTAGTTAGGGTTCTTGAAAGAAGCAGAACCAACAGGAGAGAGAGGGAGAGAGAGATTTATTTTAAGGAATTGCCTCACCTGATTATGGAGACTGAGAAGTCCAAAATTTGCAGTGGGGGCTGGCAGACTGCAGACCTAGGGTAGCTGATGGTACAGATGAAGTCTGAAGGCAGTCTGCTGACGAATTCCCTCTTGCTTGGGAAGGCCAGTTTTTTGTTCTATTCGGAACTTGAACTAATTGGATGGGGCTTACCCACATCATGGAGGACAATCTTCTTTACCCACAATTCACTTATTTAAATGTCAATCTCATTCAAAAACGCCCTCCAAATAGACACAGAAAATTAATCATCACAGATGTCTAGAAGTATCTCAGACTTCACGTGTCAAGACTGGATTCCTGCTTGTCTCCACACACTTGCTTCTCCTGCGGTCTTCCCAGTTGAGCAAACGGCGACTCCATTCTCCGCTTTCTCAGGCCAGAATCCTTAGAGTCATCCTTGACGTCTCTCTCTTTCTCTCTCTCACATGCCACATCCAATCCATTAGCAAATTCTTTTGGCTCTTCCCTCAAAATGTATCCAGAATCCAACCACTTCTCCTCACCTCAGAGCTACCATGCTGGTCCAAGATGTGCAGCTATTTTAAGACCCTCCGAGCTGGTTTCCCTGTTTCCATACTTTCTCTCCTGCCACCTGTTCTTCAGACAGCCTCCAGAGGTATACTTTAAAAATAACATCAGAAGACTGCACTCCTTTACGCAAAACCTATAATGGCTTCCCTTCTCAGAGTAAGACCCAAAGTCCTTACCATGGCTTTGGAGCCGTAGATGACCTGCCTATTTGACCTCATTTCCTGCTTTCCTCCCTTTTACCCACTCTACTTCCACCACACTGGCCCCCTCACTGTTCTTGGACCCACCAGGGATGTTCCTACACCAAAGCCTTTGCACTATTCTTCCCTCTGCCTGGAGAGTTCTTCCCAAGCGGTCCACTTAAGTTGTTCTCTCACTTCCTTAAGGTCTTTGCTCAGATACCTCTTTATCTGACAGGCTGTGCCTTTATCACCCCATTTAGGAAAATACTATTACCTTGTCACCCTCTATCGCCCCTACTATGTTTATTTTTCTTCATAGCCACAAGATACTTTTATTTGTTCACTAGAATGTAATTCCTGAGGATGAAAACTTTGTTTTCTTCATTCTTGAATCTGAGGAATCTAGAATACTGTCTGGCACTTACTAATTGCTCAATAAATATTCGTTAAAACCATGAATGCCTGGCTATTACATTTGGTGTTCTGTTCCTGTTAATAGCATTAGAAACAAATATAACTTCAAACTCTAAGAGATGACGTGACTGGCCCTCCAGCTGAAAACAACTAAAAATGCTGGACAAAATAAAAACATAAAAATATTTTTGAGTGTATGTGCGTAAGGCACACCCAGAGGCCCAAACCAAAGTGAAATTGGGAACCAAAAGAGGTGAAAGGAACCCCAAAGCTGGCTTTTGCCTTGAGGGCATTTGCCTCACAGGTGATCTGAGAGCTTAGGTTTTCATGGCTTTGGTAAAATGAAGAGAATGAAGACAAAGTTCAGGGTCTTCCCAAGTTGGGAGTGCAATAGTGGATCCTCCTGCCAATTAATTTTGAGTCCCAAAGAGCTAGACTTTTATCATAAAAGCTGAACTGGAAATAATCAGGACTCTGCTATCATCTTTAGGGACTAAAAGGAATTGTACTATTTGAACTTTTTACTGAGTAAAAGGAAAAGCAAAAATGTCTCCACACGACTCATAAACACAATCTAGCTCACATATGGGTTGAGGCCCAAATTTACTCTACCTGGCTGATCTGAAACATCTGAAACTGAGAATTTAGTTTAAAGGGGTTTCAAGCAGGGATCAGCAAATGTCAGTCCTCCCTACAAGAATCCACCTTCAATCCAGTCTTCAAAGAATTCCCACAAAGTGCTAAGAAAGAAAGCTCACATTCAGAAAAGCTATAAAGCCACGGGGAAGAAGGGCACCATAAGCAACAGCTAGTTGAGACAAGAGACAGAAGAGGCACACCTGAAAAGGCTTCAGGTATTGGAATTATCAGGCACAGGGTATAAAATATGTTTATTATGTTTAAAGAAATACAGGAAAGGATTGAAAATATGAATAAAGAGCAGGAGGCTATTAAAAATGTGCGACCATATTTGGAAAAGAAACAAAATAGAAATTAATGGATTAACAGCATATTAGACAGAGTTGAGAAAAGAATTAGCAAGTTGAAAGATTGAAGAAATGTCACTAAGAGATTAAGACATAAAAAAATATGAAAGAAAGGAGCAATGAGGATAAAAAGAAAAATTCCAACATAGGTTAATTGGACTTCCAGAATCAGCAGAGAGAGGGTATGCGGAGAGCAAATGAGATAATAGCTCATTCTTTTGAAACTGATGAAAGTCATCAATCCACAGATTTGCAAGTCCAATATACTCCAAAGAGTATAAATAAAAATATCTGATTAATATCTAATCATATCATAGGAGAATTGCAAAACACAAAGGAAAAAAAGAAAAAATCTTAAACACAGCCAGAAAAAAAAAAAAAGACTGATTGCTTTCAAAGGAATGGCAATTAGACAGACAGATGATTCAATAATGAAAGGCAGCAAGTCACACAACTAGTAGGTAGTAAAGCCAGGATTTGGACCCAGAGAGTCTGACTTCAGAGCCCAAGCACTGAGTCACTGCCTATACTGCCTTCTGAGTGTGGTGCTGGAAACTCATTTATTTAAGGCAACGTTAAAAATAAAATTGGAACAATGAAGTAGGATACAAATTATTCAAGAAGTTCTGGCTGTTCTTAAAGTCTTAACTCATTATAACACGTATTACATACCTGGGTAGAAATCTCCCTTAGTCCTGGTAACACCCAATAATCTGGTGTCTTTTTTTTCCTCCAAAATTAAGCTGGACCAGATAGTGGGGACTGACTTCTGTTCTAGAAGGTGTAGATGGAACTATTGAAAATAATGTTCCTATCCCATGGATAGTTTAATAATTCAACAAACCTGATTTTAAACATTTTATCATTATCTTTTTGAAAAAGTTGTAGCTTTTTTTCCTGCAGGTGGCATTGTTATATTTTTCAAATACCATTTTCTCCTTTTGGGTTCTGGCTAATAATTGCTTAATTGAACTATGATTTCACTTAAAAATGTTTAATTCAATTTCATTAATATTGCCAAATATTTTATTGAGCATGTTGGGAGTTTCTGTGATAGTCAAAGATGTTATGATAAGTTTTTAAAATAAATTAGGAGGTATTTCAAACATACAGAAAAATATTTATATGATATATGCTTAGCATCCAGATTAAATGTTAATATATTTGCTACAATTCTCTCTCTCATAAAATAAAATTAGCTGCCTACGTCTGATTCTTTTTCTCTTATCTTTCCCCCCCTTTACAGAGGAAATACTTGTTCTGAAGTAAAGGTATACTTCTCATCTATTTTTTGAGAACCTTTACTATAAATGTATGTATCCACAAATAATCTATGCATTTTCTGTGATCTTAGATCTATAGAAATTGTACATTGTACATATTCATTTGCAACTTTTTCCACTCAACATTATATTTGGGCATTTGTGCATATTGATAACTATAGATGAAGTGCATTCTTTTAAACTCATCTCTAGAATTCCACATTATGAATGAGATACAGTTTATTTATCTATTCTCCCTTTGAAGGGCAGTTAGGTTTTTTTCCCCACTGCTACGTAATTTTAAACAACACTGCTCTGAATATTCTCATACGTGTCCCCTTGAGCACAGGTGTGATAATTTCTCTAGATCATAGAATAAGAATTGCTGAGTCATGGGGTACATATATTATCAACTTAACTTTTTTCTATTGGACTTTGTTTTTCTTACGGATATTTAAGAGTTCGTTTATTCAGTCAAAAAATGCATACTTAACACCTAAGCTAGGTGCCTAGCTGGGGACAGAGCAGTGTGGCTGAAGTGGGAGAGATGACAGAAGCTGGGGGCTGAGAGGCAGTGGAGAGTCAGGTCACCCAGGGCTTTGCAGGACATTGTGGGACTTTGGAGCATCCTCTGAGTGATATGGAAAACCACAGGAAGGTTCTGAGCAGATGAAGCAGCATGCTCTGTCTGTCATTTTCAAAGAATCACGCTGGTTCATATTTTAGGAATCTAGTGGATCAGATTTATAGCAATCTTCTGGCCAAGAAATACTGACAATGCAGGACAAAATATAAAGACATAGTAAAAGAACCAAAGAGCTGAGAAGATACAAAGTTTACGATGGCAAAATTGAAGGGAAAGAAGCCATCCTGAGAGGTAAACTGAGCTTACAGCCCTTTTGCCCTGAGGATATTTGCCAGTCAGAGTAAAGATGATCTTTGCTGAGGAGGACAGAAGTCAAAGCCCAAGATTTGTTTTAAGTGGGGAGTTTGTCTACTAGGAGACTCTTCCTTGTTAGTCTGGAATTCCCAAAGGGTTACTCCATGAGAGTAAGGTTGAACAAGTGATAAACTTAACCCATCCCTATCCAAGGAGGACTATAAGGAAAACTTCCTTGACATTGAGCAGGATAGAAGACAGAAATAGCTACATCTCTGAGAGATTATGACCACAAGAAGTCCCTCACTTGGATTTGCAGCTAAAATTCACATCGGGGGTCCAAAAAACATCAAGCTATCAATTTAGTTTAAAGCACTCCCTGGCTAGTAGCCCCTAGACCTGATAAATACAAACACAAATCTATTACGGAAATAAGGCACCTCCATCTCCACACATATGTTTCAAGAACTATGAGTCTCATGCGGGACAAAATAAGCAAGCACACAAAGAAACAAGGCACCACGGGCAAGAAGCTATAGAAACATCAAAAGCAGAACCGTACGAAGGCTTTAGATATTGAAATTATCGGACCGTAAAACAATTACGTTTAGTGCATTTAAAGATATAAAAGACAGGAAATAGGAAACTCTGAGAAATGCACTAGCAGATTTGAAAAAGAACTAAAGAGAACTTCTAGAAATAAAAGAAAAACTCAAAATTGAAAATGCAATGAACAGATTTACTAGTAGAATATAGAGAGCCATTGATGAGATGGGTGAACTAGAGCCTTACTCCTCGTGGTCCTCGTACCAGCAGCCTTGGCCTCGCCTGGTAGCTTGTTGGAAATGCAGAATCTTGGGCTCCACTCCAGACCTAAAGATTAGAATCTGAATTTTAATAAATGATTTGTATGCACATTAAAGTTGATCTAGGAGGGGACCAGAGATTCTTTATTTATAACAAACTCCCAGGTGATATTTATGCTGTTGGACCAAGAACCACAATCTGAGTACCAATGAACTAGAAGAAAAGTTAGAAGGATTATATGTAATGCAGCACAGAGCAACAAAAGAATGAAAATAAGGAAGAGAGACTAAGGGACATGGAGAATAGAATGAGACAAGCCAACATATGTTTAATTGGAAGGAAAGAAGAAAGAGAATGATGCAGGAGCAATATTTGAAGAGATACTAGCGGAGAATTTGCCAGAACTGAAGAAAGACTCTAATCCACAAATTCAAGAAGTCCAATAATAGATAAAAAGAAACCCACATCTGGGCCAGCCCTGGTGGCCTAGTGGTTAAGTTTGGCACACTTCGCTTTGGCAGCCCAGGTTCAGTTCCCAGGCACGGAGCTGCACCACTCTGCAGTGGCCATGCTGTGGTGCCGGCTCACATACAAACAGGGTACCTTGTTTTACTCTGCTTTGCTTTATTGCACTTCCCAGGTATTGTGGGTTTTTTTCATTTTTTGCTGAGGAAGATTTGCCCTGAGCTAATCTTTCCGTGCCAAGCTTTCTCCACTTTATATGTGGGTTGCTGCCACAGCATGACTGACAAGTGGTGTAGGTCTACGCCCTGGATCTGAACCTGCGAACCTGGCTGCTGAAGTGGAGCATGCTAAACTTAACCACTACAACACCAGGCCAGCCCCAATACTGCGTTTTTTTATAAGACCCTCCCCACTCTGGCAAAAAGATTATGACTTGCTAAAGATGATGGTTAGCATTTTTTAGCAACAAAGTATTTTTTAATTAAGGTATTTACATTGTTTATTCAGACATAATGCTATTGCACACCTAATAGACTACAGTATAGTGTAAACATAACTTTTTATGTGCTGGGAAACCAAAAAATTCACGTGACCTGCTTTATTGCAATATTTGCTTTATTGTGATGGTGTGGAATCAAACCTGCAATATCTCCGAGGTAGGCCTGTACTTAAAATTTATAAATTCCAGAGCCAGCCCTGATGGCCTAGTGGTTAATATTTGGTTCTCACTGTTTCAGTGGCCCAGGTTTGGTTCCCCAGTCATGGAACCACACCACCCGTCTGTCAGTTGCCATGCTGTGGTGGTGGCTCACATAGAAGAACTGGAAGGACTTACATTTTGGATATACAACCATGTACTGGGGCTTTGAGGAGGAAAAAAAGAGAGGAAGACTGGCAACAGATGTCAGTGAATCTTTCCTTGCAAAAAATTTAAAAAATAATATAGCCATTGCAACTCATCCCTCTGGCTCCCCAACATAAAAAATAATTTGTAAATTCCAAAGGAATCAGCTAAAATGATTGAAAGAGAAAGTTTTGAGTTGGGGGGATATGGGGAAGGAAAGGCAAGAGACACTGTTTTTTACAACAAACCTTTTATAACTCATTAACTTTCAACTGGTGGGAGAGGGAGAGAGAAGAAACTTGGAAATCACAAGTATAAAAATTATTTTAGAATTTTTTTTAAAAAGGAGTGGAGAAATGGGATGGTGTTTGGGGTGGGGAGATGTGGGGCTGAGAGAGGTTTTCCTTGTTCTGAAGAAGTGAGAAGTAACAGCATGTTGCAAGCTAATAGGAATGTATCAGGAGAGAGAGAGAGAGGTCAGAAGCACAGGAGCTAGAGTTGATAGGATCTCCTTAGCAAGTGGAAGGGTTGTCACAGTTCATTCATAGAATTAAGGGAGAATATGTAGGTACAGGTGTGGTAGGTGCGGTGGCAAAGCAGGTGAGGGTCCTCTCCTGGTGCTTCTTCTTTTCTCTCAGAGAATGAGGAAGCAAGATCATCAGGTGGGGAGAGGATGGGGTGGAGGTGCTAGACTAAGTCTGAGGAGAGAGCAGCTGTGCAATAGCCATTTTGGGAGTGGAATATAGTGTGAGTGAGGTCAACGTAGTAGGATTGTTGGGCAGCCTTGATGGCTCACTTGAAATTAGCGGTCATAAATTTAAAGTGAGAACAGTGAGCATGACTGTGCTATTTCCTCCAGCCAAGTTTAGGGAGCATAGGTATAAAGTGGATGGACCGTTGGTTTTAACCAGGATTAGGGTTTTGCTGGGTCAGTACAGCAAAGAAGAGAGATGCAAGGGAGATGAATGTGTATGCACAGGACTGATTATATTATTGAACCACAAAATCTAAGCTGGGTAAAGAAGCATGGTGAAAAGGTGGAAGAATTAATGGATTGTATGACCTGGTGGTGTCAGAGAATTGTTGGCACTGGGACCGTAGAGGACATGAGCTGGACAGATGAGGTGATGGACAGATGATGGGATGTTTCAATGGAGATTATGCAGAGGTTAAAGTCATTGTTAATGACTGCACCTAAGGGTTATGACCATAGCGATTTTTCATGTATTCTGGATCTTAATCCTTTGTCAGTTATATAAGTTGTAAATATCTTCCTCTAGTCTGTGGCTTTTCTTTTCTTTTGTTTATGATTTGTTTTGCACCACAAAATGTTTAATTTTGATGTACGCAAATGCATGATCTGTGTCTTGGTATCTTAAGAACTTCTCTATCCTGATATAACAAAGATAATTTCCTATATTTTCTTCTAAAAGTTTTATAGTGATGCTCTTCCCATATGTCGTTATTCACCTGGGATTCATGTTTGTGTGTAGTGTTAGGTAGACGTCTAAGTTTACCTTTTTCTGTTGTAAGTTGTCCTAGTACCATTTATTGACTAGTCCATTTTTCCTTCACTGATTTTTAGCATCACTTCTGTCCTATACCAAGCTCCTCTAGATGTGGTTTTGTTTCTAGACTCACTGTGTTGATCTATTGCTCTTTTGTCTAGATCTGTGCTGGACCTACAGTGTTTTATTTATTTATTTTTTTAAAGATTTTATTTTTTTCCTTTTTCTCCCCAAAGCCCCCCGGTACATAGTTGTGTATTCTTCGTTGTGGGTCCTTCTAGTTGTGGCATGTGGGATGCTGCCTCAGCGTGGTTTGATGAGCAGTGCCATGTCCGCGCCCAGGATTCGAACCAACGAAACACTGGGCGGCCTGCAGCGTAACTCGCGGACTTAACCACTTGGCCAGGGGGCCAGCCCCAAGACCTGCAGTATTTTAAATGCTGTAGCTTTAGAAGTAAGTCTCCATACTGTTAAGGTCCACTCCCCAAACTCCTTTTTCTTCTTCAAATATTTCTTGGCTTTCATTTGCTCTTGTTTTTTTAATACGTATTTTTGGATCAGCTTGTCAAATCTATAAAAATCTTATTGGGATTTTGATTGGAACAACGTTGAATTTATAGATCTACTTAAAAATAAGCGTCCATAATATTGAATCTTCCCATCCATGAACATGGCATCTCTTCCCATTTCTTAGGTCTACTTTTAGGTCTTTTGATAAGGTTTTGTAAGCGTTTCCTTCAAAGTCTTCATATATATATCATTAAATTTATTCCTATTTACCTAGAATTTTTGTCACTATTGTAAATCATATCTTATTTTAAATTTTCAGTTTCTCATTGTTTATTCCTATATTAATCTTATATTCAGCAATTTTGCATAATACTCTCATTATTAAAAATGTACTTCTGACTCTTGGATTTTCTACATAGACAATCATATTATCTGCAAGTCATGGCAATTTTGCTTTTCCCTTTCTAATAGATGTCTTTTGCACTAGCTGAAACAGTGTCCAGTGTCAAATACAAGAGGTGATAAAGGACGGCTTTATTGTTAAGTAGGACGTTTGCTATAGGGTTTGGTAGATATCCTTTATCAAGTTAATGAAGTTCCCTTCTATCTCTAGTTTGCTAATTATCTGTACATGTATTTTTGCTCTAATCCTGGACAGAAATTAGATTTTATCAAATACTTATACATCTATTGAGATGATCATATAATAAATTACATTAATAGATTTTCTAATTTTAAACCATCTTGGCAACTAATGAGATTCTTACTCGGTTATGATTTTTTTTAATGGGCATTTTGTTTTCAAAAGTGAAGTTGACCAATAATTTTTGTCTCCTGTTGTCCTTGCCTGTTTTTGATATCAAGGTTTAATCGATCTCATTAAAAGCTGGGGAGATTTCTTTTCTTTTGTTTTCTCTCCTGTTTTTTTTTCTCTGTGACAGTTTATTTAGGATAGTTTTGGTAACTTGGCCCTTTTCTCTCCAGTAGATTTTTAAACACTGATTCAATTTTTTAAATGATTTTTAGGACTGTTCAAGTTTTTATTTTTGTTTGGATCCATTTTTGTTTGTTATACTATTCTAGGATGTTGTTCATGTTATCTATTTTCTAATTTACTGAAATAAAATTTTTTATGGTGTTTTCTTATGATTTCTAAAGTTTCTATGCTCTCTGTAATGTCTTCCTTTTTATTAAGAATGTTCTATAATTTACATTTTTTACCAAAACGTCATGTCTACAGACAAATTTAAAATGTACATTTTTTTGGGGGGTCTATGTTGAAAAATGTTAGACCCCTCCTCATTCCTCTCTATTTAGTGCCTCCCAAATATATCAGCTGTTTCATCTGAAACCTATTTTTATTAACCTAAATAAATTGCTTAAAATGCTTGTTCTCAGTTTTCCAGTTTTTGATATCTATTACCTTCCTACTATGGAAAATAAAGTTTTAGATCTATTATATCCACTCAGATACATCTCCCCCATTTCACATATGTTTATATCACCATTTTGGGTAAATATCTATTTTACAGTTTACATTGTTGTGCCCATGTAAATACTACTCAATGCTGGGTTATCTAGTGCACCAAGACTTCATCTTTCATGGACATCTTTCTCCCCTTGAATTAATTCTGACCTCAATACTTTCTTTGATTAATGTTTGTTCTAATCATTAATTCATCGCCACATTTTTTTTCTTTTTTTTTGACAACTGAAAATCATCTCTGAACACATTAACTATGTCAGGTATTCTATTCGTTTCATTTTCTTCTTGGTGACATAGTTCCTGGGACTCTGCTCCTGCTTTAATCTGGATGGGCTTCTCTCCAGCTGCTCCATTGCTGTCATCCTTGGGCTCCCTCCCCTGCCATCCTGGGAATTTCCTTTACCTCCTTCCTGTGTTTTAGCCTTTGTTTCCTGGAATCCATGTCAGCCCTTCATTGGTTCATTCCTCTATTTTGGTGAAGACTAGGGTCCTGAAAAACAGTTGATAAGAGTAAAATTTTGAGATCTTGAATGTTGAAAATATCTTTATTTACCTGTACTTTTTAACTAACAGCTTGATTGTCTTATAGAATTCTAGATTGAAAATGTTTTTTCTGTCAGAATTTTGGTGACATTGTCCCATTTTCTTCTACCTTCCAGTGTTAAGAAATCTAATGATATTCTACTTTGTAATTGTTTAATAATAACAATATTAGTACTGTTTTTTTGCTTTCTGCAAAATTGTAGAATCTTTTCTTTTTCACAAGTGTTCTAAAGATTCTTGATTTTTGTGCTTTGGTATTGATATTTTTCAACTATTGGAGGTCTAGCAATCCAAATATTCATGTTTCCAGTAATGGGGATATTTCCTGTATTGTTTCTTTGAAAATTTGCTCTCCTATTATATCTGTCTGGAACTCATATTATTTAGGTATTTGGCCTCCTGAATTTCTTAAATTTTATTACCCATTTTCCACCTCTTTGATTTTTGGTTTACTTTCTGAGGATTTCTTTTTTCAACCTTATCTCCTAAATAAATCCTGTGTTGAGTTTTTTCTTTAATTTTAGCTATCATATTTTTAATTATTGAGAATTCTTACTTGTTCTTTGGTTGACTGTATATTATTTGATTTATCACTTGACAATTCTTTAACTTATCACTTTTTTCTTGCTAGGTACTTGTCTATTTTTACCAGCTGTTGGGTTTATTGATCTTTATTTTTTCTAATTAATTAATTTCTTTTGTTTTATTATTTAATATCTTCTACATTCTTTTGGTTTATATAGTTATACTTTTTGAAACTTCTTGAGTTGAATGCTCACTCATTAATTTCCCATTTTTTTCTTTTGAAAGGTATACATTTGATGTTATGAATTGCCTTCTATGTACTGCCTTAGCTGCATTCCTTAAGTTTTATATATAATACTTTGATTGGAATTAAGTATTAAAAGTTGCGCATTTCCATTACTACATTTTCTTTGACCCATGGGTTAGTTGGAAGTGTGTATTTGAAAGTTTCCAGGCATCTGGGGAGCAGACACTGGGTGGATCATTATTATTTGCGTTACTAGTTTCTAATTATGTTCAGAGAATGTGGTCTGTTTCATACAGGGTTTTTGGTACTTCTTGAGATTTGCATTTTGGCTTAATATCTGGAAAATTTAAGGAAATATTCAATATTTTCTTGAAAAGAATGAGAATTCTCTAATTTAGAGGAGAAGGGTTCCATATATGTTTTAGGTCAAGCTTGTGAATAGTCTTGTTCAAATCTTTAATGCCCTTATTAACTTTTGGTCGATTTGATCAAATAATGGATGAAAGGGTGTTAAATCACCCTTGTTGTGAATTTGTCGATTTCTTCCTATAATTCTATTAGAGTTTTCTATATTATTAGGCTTTGTCATTGGCTGTATACTAGTTCAATTTTTTTTGTATTTCTGGTGAATAGTCCATTTTATGATTAGTAGTGACTTTTGTTATCCCCAATAATGCTTTATATAGCTAAACCAGATTTTGGTTAGCATTTTCCTGGCATATCTTTTCATTTTTAAATTTCTTAATTTTGTTGTTGCTGTTTGTTTTTTCAACCCCTTTCTGTAGTCTCACACTTTTTATGTAATGCCTATAAGTAGCATGTAGTTGGATTTTTGATAGTTATGTTAAAAATATAAGCTCAAGTTTAATATATTTATGTATATTATGATTAATGATATATTTGGATTTATTTCTCCCACTTAATTTTGTCAGTTTATAGAAAATCTTATTGTGCTGTTTCTTTCTCTTTTTTCCCCTTTCCTGCCTTCGAGTAGACTGACAATGTTTTAAAAATCCCTCCCCATGCCCTTCACCAATATTGACCTAGCAGCAATCTATTTATATTTTTTAGTTATTACCCTTACGTTTTTAACATGCTTAACTGGCTAAAAATTAATATGACAACAGTAATGTTTCCCTACCTTCCTCTACGATGATGAAGGATCTTGGGAAGCTGAACTTGAATTCTCCTTTATTTCCCATCTTATGTTTTAGGATTGTCTTTATTTTCGTTTTACCTTATGTTTGTACTCCTACATGTTCATTATTATTGTTTATATAGTTTATTTGTATTTAGATTTTTCTCCCATGTGCCATTTTCTTTTCTCACCATCACTTCTTATAACCTGATCCTCCTTTCTGGATTTTGTCCCCTTCTTCCTGAAGTGCATCCTTCAGTAATTCTATAGTGCTTGGTATATAGAAAGTAATCAATAAATCCTTATTCATTGAATAAATTAATTTAATCAACGAGCATAGTTTAAATTACTTTAGGTATCTAGTTTGTGTATTCGAGTGACTTGTAGATCTTGCCTCATTTATCAGACAGATAGACAAGACACCTGATTATTGGAGCATTGGGGACAGAGCACATTACCTGGGTTTAGTTAATACCATGAATCAAGAGGAAGGATAGAGAGAACCAAGGGCCTGAGCACCCTCCTCTCTTCCCTGCTATGTTTCTGTAGAGGTCTCTTTCTAATATCAGGGCTGTTGTTTGCAAGCATAAGCCTCTCTGCTTGCGAGGGCTAGACACTTGCCCAATTGGGAAAGCAATGTGGGAAGGCAGGCTCCTCCTACTGCAGAGTAATCTAATGGATGAGAGTGTGGGCCCAGAGTCAGACCACCTGGGATCTAGTTCCCTCATTACCACTCACTGGGCACATCAATTGGCCTCTCTTTGACTAAGTTTCTTCATCTGTAAAATGAGGGTAGGAATGTATCTGTGTTGCAGCTCCGTTGTGAGTATTGAATGAGTTAATAAAGATAAAGAGCTTAGAACAGTACCAGCACCTGTAAGCACCCAACAGATGTGAGCTACGTTTGTTGTTATTGCCTGTGCCTCTCTTGAGCTCCATCTCTTCCCTTGCTCTGGACCCCGGAATTGAATATGATTGCTCAAATTGGTATTTCATTTCAGGTTCATGGTGATGGAACATATAGACACAGGCAGACTACCAAGAGGCCTCATTCAAGATACATATTCAGATTTTACTCTGTGCTTTAAGCTGTCCCAAGCATCATATCCCATAGAAAGCCATATTTTCTTTTAGGGTTAGCCAAATTTCATAGGAAAGTTCTCATTTTAGGTGGAACTTAGTTCCAAAGATTGATTGATTCAATAAGCTCATATTACTCAAGGCCCCAATGGCCTGAAACCATTCTTGCTTATTATTTGAATCCGTTGTCACAATTTGTTGAATCATGCTTAATTTTTTATTTGGTGAGTGGAACATATATGCAGGTGTAGGGGTGGTTATATTGTACATAAATACATTTTTTTGTTCCTTCTAGTATGTAAGGAATTCTTGAACCGATTTTATAACTCCTTAATAACCAGAGGAGTCAGCTTTTCTCTGGACACCATAGAAAAAGAATTGATCGACTTTTGCTTGGATGTCAAAGGAAAAGAACACCGCCTGGTATGGTCAATTTTCACCTTTCATTTTTCCCTTGTGCTTGAAGAAAACTGCTAATAGTTTCATTTCTCATCTTGGACTTAACGTTCTCCTGTTTAGATGCCTGCCTCAAGCATGTTCATTGTAAACAGCAAGCAGAAATTAAGCTTTCAGTGAAATGTGGTCATGTGCATATTCATCTAGAATGTATCTGGTTTCATTTTGCTTTCTGAATAAACTACAGGCTGCCAATTCCATGTTTTCCTAAATGAAATTATACAATTGAATTCCTAATGAGAATTTACGGTCTGAGTTAAGAGTGGTAGACTTTTCGTTTCTTACCAAAACAGTCAAGCCTATCGAAACATTTCATATCATTATTTATACATAACTAAGGAAGTATCTGTATTTTGTGGTAACAGTGTTTCATGAGTAAACGTAGATGACTTGTTTCAATATACTGTTTTACGTCACTAAAGACAATTTTAGGCCAATTCATGTTGCCTAAAATTGTCCTGTTCAATTTTCTGGTTAAATTTGCATTGTTGACTGTGCACCACTGACACATTTGTGAAACTCTTGGCATTTATTTGTGCCATTAAGTTTTATATTTTTAATCGTAAAATGCTAGGTCAGGTAGCTTAAAAGGCAGTATAGTGTGACGGAAAAGGGCAAGGATTCTAGAACCAAATGCTAGATTTTTGAATTCCATCTCTTTTACTTGCTACTGGGGTGACCTCCAGTTGGCTTGGGTATAAAATGGGGATGATAATAGCGCTTACTTCATAGGATTGTTGTGAGAAATAAGTTCATAACTTTAAAACCCTGAGACCAGTGCCTGGCACAGAGAAAGACTTAGCAAATGTTGGTTCTTCTGATTAGTCTTGGAGCATCACGTAGATTGTAGAGCACTTCTAATTAGGATGATCATGGGAATGGAGTCATTTGTTTCCTGGTGTCTTAGTCAGCAGGGGTTAAAATTGAATAGCTGGGCCACAAAAACTAGGTTAACCTCTTTCTTGCTTCTTGAAACTACATAACTTGCTTTTTTCAGTGTCTGGGACACTAAATTTTCTCCATTCTCCTTCAGTGCTATTATCTAGGAGCAACAAAAGATGCAGCCACCAAGATCCTAAGCGAGGTCATACGCCCAATGAGTGTGCATATGCCTGCAGTGAAAATTTGTGAGAAGCTGAAGAAGATGGACAGCCAGATCTGTGAGCTGAAATACGGTATAATGGAGTCCAGTGTTTTCCCCCCAAATGTCCAAAGTATCGCCTATTCGATAAACATAGGCTGTGTTTCTAAAAAGTCAGTTTTAGAAGGAAAGGAATTCTCCATTTGCAAACAAGTTGCTGGGCTGCTGAATGGTGAGTGCCATTGGAGCTTCTTTTGGGGAAGAGAAATGAATACTGGCACAACCAGCATTAGGTAAAACTGTCAACCCAAATAGCAAAATTCAAACTCTTAAATTACCAAGGCAATGTTGACCATGTACGTCAAGGAAAGATTCAAAAGATCAAGTGAGCAGCTGCTCATAACGATTTGGCTTTTGGTAACCTCTTAACACAAAAGATTCAAAGGTGGTGTAAGGACTTTGAAGTTTTAAATGTGACCATATCTTTCTTCCTAGATTTGTCTGTCATTCTGCCAGTTTTAAATGTTAGGAAATAGGTTATTCACATCAAATCAGGTTTTCCCTGATGAAATAGCTGTATCAAGGGTGCCCAAAATAAAAAAGCAAGGAAAGGAAGGGGATGTCCTATTTAAAATATTATCTTTGGCCATGTAAATTTCACATACATAGAGCTATTCTTACACTGAGAATTTGCATCTGGGCCGGCCTTTGGGGTAGATTGATTAGGTATGATACAAGGCTGGGGGATGCCTCCCTAAGCCCATCCTTAGCACCTGAAATTCCACCAGAAAAGACCCATTTGTTGCTCGCTTGCTTGCTTGCTTTCCTGTTTTTTTGAGGAACATTAACCCTGAGCTAACGTCAGCTGCCAATCCTCCTCTTTTTGCTCAGGAAGATTGGCCCTGAGCTAACATCTGTGCCCATGTTCCTCTACTTTATATATCAGACACCTGCCACAGCATGGCTTGATGAGCGGTGCTAGGTGCGCACCCAGGATTCCAACCGGCAAACCCTGGGCTGCTGAAGCAGTGCGTGCAAACTTAACCGGTATGCCTCTGGGCCGGCTCTAGACCCATTTCTTTTGCTTAAGCCATTATTTTATGTTACATACCCGTAGTACTGTAAACTACCTAAGTAATTAGCACCCAACTCTGAATTATTTTAGTCTGATTTTCCAACATAGCTGTGTAATATGCTGATGCACTATAGCCATATAGCTGGCTTTAAATAAATTTAAAGCTGGAAGATACCAAAGACAACCTGTTTCCCAATTTGCCAAGGGCGGGCCCTAACTTCCAGGCTAGTAATTATGGGGCATGCATCTCTTTTATTGGCTTCCCAGGAATGAAGTAGAGGCAGGAACCACTGACTCCATATAAACAATATTCACAAAAGGGACAAACCTGTACTGATTCTTTCATCGAACAAATTTATTTTGAGTAACATCTACTATGTGCCAAGGGTCTTACTGGGCTCCTTGAATAACAGAAAAATTAATCAGATATTATTGAGAAAAAATGAACACTTACTAATGTTTTGGCAATGCTGGCCACTAGAGGCCCTTGGGGAGCCATGAGCTAGGTTGGTGTCGACCTTTTCCTTGCAGTTTTAAGGTATCATAGAAATTTTCCCCCTTTTAAAATTAATGGCAGGTGCCAAGTTCTCTGGAAAAACTCAAAGAAACTATCGATACTTGCAAGAAAGTATTTTTCTCCTTCAACGGTTTATCTTGAATAGAACACTAGTTCTAACTTCTTCTTCCCAGCTTGTTGTTGGCAGGAAAGTTGAGACTGAACAGGGGCCTACGAGCTGTAGGATATTAATAATCTGGGCTATAAAAGCTTCTGCTTTTAAAGGGAGCCTGTCAAGTAAGCCATGAAATTAACCAACAAGATAAGTGTAGATTCGGATTATGTTTTCAATTAGGAAGTTGTCATTTGGTTTTTGACCTGAAAGTTCTTGCTTGCTCTGTTTTTAAAAGAATAGAGATCACTGTAAAAAGGTAAGGGTCTCTGGAGCACAGAGTGCAGCTGACGCTCGAAATAAAAAAAAGGCTTTAAAATTCAACTTTTATTTATTTATTTCCAGCTTTATTGAGATACAATTGACATAGAACATTGTGTAAGTTTAAGGTGTACAATGTGTTGATTTGATACACTTATATATTGCAAAATAATTACCACCATGGCATTAGCTAACACCTCCATCATCACATCATTACCATTTCTTTTTTGTGATGAGAAGATTTAAGATTTACTCTCTCAGCAACTTTCAAACATATAATACAATATTATTAACCATAATCATCATGCTGTATATTAGATGCCCAGAACCTATTCATCTGACAACTGGAAGTTTGTACCCTTTTGCCAACATCTCCCATTTCTCCCACCCCCTTGTCCCCGGCAACTGCCATTCTACTCTTTGTTTCCATGAGTTCAGTTTTTTTGATTCTATGTATAAGTGATATCATACAGTATTTGTCTTGCTCTGTCTGACTTATTTCACTTAGCTTAATGTCCTCAAGAGTCTATCCATATTGTTGCAAATGGCAGATTTTCTTCTTTCTCATGGCTGAATAAAATATTCCATTGCGTATATATACCACATCTTCTTTATCCATTCAATTGTTGATGGACTCTTAGGTTATTTCCATATCCTTGCTATTGTGAATCATGCTGCAATGAACATGGGAGTGCAGCTCCCTCTTCAATATCCTGTTTTCCTTTCCTTTGGATATATACCAAGAAGTGGGATTGCTGGATCACGTGGTAATTCTACTTTTAATTTTTTAAGGAACTTCCAAACTGTTTTCCATAGTGGCTGTACCAATTTGCATTGGTACAAGGGTTACCTTTTCTCCACATCATCTTCAACACTTGTCTCTTGTGTTTTTGATGAAAGCCATTCTAACAAGTGTGAGATAATATCTCATTGTGGTTTGATTTATATTTCCCTGATAATTGGTGATGTTGGGCACCTTTTCATGTACCTGTTGGCCATTTGTATGTCTTCTTTGGAGAAATGTCTATTCACTTCCTGTGCCCATTTTTTAATTAGATTGTTTGGATTTTTTTTGCTATTGAATTGTATGAGGTCTTTATATAGTTTAGACATTAGTCCCTTATCAGATATATTATTTGCAAATATTTTCTCCCATTCATTTTGTCCATGGTTTCTTTTGCTGTACAGGAGCTTTTTAGTTTGATGTAGTCCCACTTGTTAATTTTTGTTTTGTTACTTGTACTTTTGATGTCGTAGCCAAAAATTCGTTGTTGAGACCAACGTTAAGGATCTTTTTTCCTGTATTTTATTCTGGGATTTTTTTTAGGCCTTACATTTAACTCTTTAATCCATTTCAAGTGAATTTTTTTCAGTAGTATAAGATAGGGGTCCAGTTTCCTTCTTCTGCATGTGGTTATCCAGTTTTCCAAACACTCTTTATTGAAGATACTATTCTTTCCCCGTTGAGTATTCTTGACTCCTTTGTCCGATATTAGTTGTCCACATAAGCAAGGTTTATTTTTGGGTTCTCTATTCTGTTCCATTGGTCTGTGTGTTTGTTTTTATGACAGTACCATGCTGTTTTGATTAGTATAGTTTTGTAATATAGTCTGAAATCAGGAAGTGTGATGCCTCCAGCTTTGTTCTTCTTTCTTAGGATTGCTTTGGCTGTGAGGGGTCTTTTGTGGCTCCATACAAATTGAGATTTTCTGCTTTTGTAAAAAATGCCATTGAAATTTTGATAGGGATTGCATTGAATCTGTAGATGGCTTTGGGTAGTATGGACATTTCAATAATATTAATTCTTCTGATGCATGAACATGGGATATCTTTCCCCTTGTGTCCTCTTCAATTTCTTTCATCAAAGTCTTATAGTTTTTAGTGTATAGATCTTTCACCTCCTTGGTTAAATTTATTCCTAGGTATAAAATTCACTTTTGAATTAGAGTATGCTTATTGCAAATGCTTGATAAGTCACTTGACAATGATGTTAGGTTGTTAAAAGGTTTTAAATGCTACATTCCATTATGCAGGGAAAAAAAGGGAAAGGACTCTGCACGAGAAGTCCTGGGCTGCCACTAATTGTTTAATAAGTAAACTTAAATGTTGTCTCCATGTTCAAACAGACACCTGGTCTTGAGGAAGGAGAAGGAGACTTTCCTTTGAAAGAGGAAAATTGCCCCTTTCTGATAGGGAAATTGCAATCATGAGTGTATTATAGATGAGCTTAATTTTTCTTCTATTTTTGGGCTTGGCAATAGAGAAGTAGCTGAGTTCTTGACATTCTCTGCAGATAATCTGTAAACAGGAAAAGAGTAGCTTTGTTAGAGGAGTTAGATGTTGGTGATGGGTATTGCTGGCAACGATGTTAGGAGCCAGATTGGCTGGCACCAAAGCCCCAGCATTAGAGAAGTTGGTGTCCCCTAAAAGACTGTAAACAAATCCTCTGATAATACAGTAATCCCAGCAGGGGGGATCAGGTGAGTTTAAGCAGAGATCTGAAACAATTGAGGATCAGTGAGAATGCTCCTAATCTTATTCACGTTTGAGTTTCTTTAAATTTGTGTTTAAAAACCCAATAGTGCTTTGTAATATGTATGCTCATCTGTTTCACTGCAGACATATCTTTGTATAAAAAGTGAACCATAACTTTCTAGTTAATTACTATCTATGGTTTTCAGTTGGCCACACACAAGGCCCTTCCAAGGCATTGCCTTTTATCACTTCCCTTCTTTTTGCCTTATCAGTAGCAATGAGGAAGCAGTGCTGTTCATTTTAGCCCTGGAGTGGTAGCAAACACTGCAAAGATACAGAGGCCCCTGTTCTGAAGCAAGTCTAATTCCGCGGAGAGAAATCTGATAGAACATGAATTCTCCCAATAGCTTTGTATGTCCCACATTTCCCTTATGTATGTCTTGGTTTTCATAGAAATTGGAACTATTCCCCACTTCGGATCATAGGGCAATCAGCACCAAGATAACTAACACCATTTGCCTTTCTACATTTTCATACTTGTTTTCGTTTTTTAAAAACTGTGCTTTCCCTTTTTGTCATTTAGAAAAGAAACTGGACTTGGCCTCAGTGGACCTGTCGAAGATGAGAGTAGCAGAGCTGAAACAGATACTGAACAGTTGGGGAGAAGAATGCAGGGCCTGCGCAGAAAAATCCGACTACGTGAATCTGATCAAAGAACTGGCACCCAAGTATGCAGCGATGCACCCCAAAACAGAACTCTGACCCTTGGAGGCCAGTGCACCATTGATTGTAATGTGAGACAAAATGACCCTCTAGGATGTGGACGTGTTGGTTAAGAATAACCAGGAGTTGCGCTGTGTATGGTCACATACTTTTTGTTTTCATGCTACACCTCAGCATTGGCTACTTGGGTTTATAAGTAAAACTGTTAATATTAGTGGTATCTCACATTTAGGGTAGTAAAACCTAAAAGTGCCTTTCTCATAATTTTCTTGTAAGAACTGTGTGAATTATCATTACCTATCTCCTAAAACTGGGAAAAATGAACCACTGAAAAGTTGTTGGAGTAAATGGATCCTAAGAAGGAAGAGAGCGCTCGGAGGCCCTTTCCATGCACTAATTTTTAATTAAATATATTGGATTAGGACAAAAGAAACAACATTTAGCTTCTCGAACTCCGAACTTGAACCCAAAATAAGAATCTGGCATAATCAAAAGTTTTTTAATTAGTAAACTTTGTATTTTTAAGTGCGGATCACTCTACGCTCTAGCCGTCTTTTGGTGTCAGAAATGGAAGGACAGGAGGCACCACGTGAAATTAGTGTTTCCTGTATGAAGAAAACCTATTTAAAATCTGTATAAAACTACTTAAAGAAAATAGATCACTAATCCACATAAGCATAGCCAATGTCTTAGCAAACTGTATCAACACTTATACTGTTAACTGAACCCAACTCAATGTCTTGACCCTCCTTCCTATCCTAGCAGTCAAGCTGTTGATAGAAGATTAAAGCGTGTTAGGAGCACCTGGAGGCAACATGGGCTGTATAGTTCTTAATGTTATTTTATCAGCTTTAAATTGTAAAATCACTTTTGACTCATTTTCTGGCCACCTGAGAATAAGAAACCCACTGCAGAAGTGGCTGCCTATGCATGGCCGGTGGAGGTGGGGAACCATAGCAGAGCAGTTTGAGAGAACTTTCTGGGGTGATGGGAATGTCCCATATCTTGATTGGGGTGGCAGTTATGTGGGTGAATATGATCATCACACTCATCCAGTAGGATAATTAAGATCTGGGCATTTTATTGTGTGTAAATTGTATCTAAAAAACTGCTGTAGAAAGATTATTTGAAAATTAACTAAAATGAATTGATTCAAAACATCTTGCGTGTTTAAAGAATGGCGCTTACCAACTGGAGTCCTTTTGGGGAGTGGAGGAGAAATTTTCCAGACTGAGAGTATACATGGCAAGCATAATTTCCACTTTTTTTTTTGAGGAAGATTAGCTTTGAGCTAACATCAGTGCCCATCTTCCTCTACTTTATATGTGGGACGCCTACCACAGCATGGCTTGCCAAGCAGTGCCATGTCTGCACCCGGGATCTGAGCTGGCGAACCCCAGGCTGCCGAAGTGGAACATGCGCACTTAACCGCTGCACCACCAGGCTGTCCCCCTAATTTTCACTTTTAAATGCTGTACAGGTAAACGAATTTTCCATTGGGTGGTTGGGATGTAACAGAACTTGTCAGAGAATTAGCAGTTAGTAACCTAAAAATGAGAATTAAAAAGCTTTGTTGTAATGAACAGCCAAAAGGGTGATTGTTTCCGGATTTTGGTAGCTTGATCATTATGTGCAAAGCACTCTATTTGGAATTATATCCTTAAAAGCCCAAAGTTAGGTTTTTTACTGTTTATAATCTTCATGTTTGTTTTCCTTTAGTGCATTTTTTAACCTATTAAGAAACTCATTTAAAAATAGTATGTTTGATGTCTGATCTCAGAATCAGGTCATATGTCTCAGGGTTATTTTTTCAGACTATAAATCTAGCTAGTAGGAACACTGCCCAGCAGAACATTCAAATCGATCATGTTTAGTGTGGATTTTTCAAAGGGCATTTGCTCTAAGTCAGTGCTACTTAAAACTTCTCAAACTGTGCGTACAAATCACCTGGGGATCTTGTTAAAATGTGGGTGCTGATCCAGTAGGTCTGGGTGGGGCCTGAGATTCTGCGTTTCTAACAAGCCCATGCTGCTCTTCCAGGGACCGCACTTGAAGTAGTGAGGGCCTGGCTCATCCTTCAATTGATGTATTTTTTCCTTTTGCCAGTCTCAGTCAGCTAGGTTTTTGATAGAGCTGAATGCAACAATAACCACCACCAAAAACTCCCAGTAAATACTCAAGAGTTGATTCTCTCGTGTGAAAGAAGTCCAGAGGTAGCCAATCCAGAATAAATATGGCAGTTCCACAAAGTTATTGGGGACTCCACTCTGATCTTATTGCTTTACTTCCTAGTGGTGGGTTCCATTCTTAACCCATGGTCCAAGTTGACTTCTGGAACAGCTTGCTCCAGAAGGGAGCAGGCACGGAAAGACCCGCCCCTAAGCTGAGCCAGCTTCTTTAGGACAGCCTTCTCCTTCACCTTGCTCTCCCCTTCTCCCCGCACCCCTGAACTCTGCCTCTCCATTCCCGTACCCAAGTTCCATGTCCCACTCAGTGCTCTGCTTATCCATGATCAACCAGAACTTAATCACATGCCAAATCTAGCTGCAAGGGAGTTTGGGAAATAGCACCTTTTGGTTGAGTTCATTGCAGCCCAAATAAAATCAGGATTTTTTAGTGAGGAAGAAGGGAGAAATAGTTTGTGGCCACAAGCCATCTCTGCTGTACAGCATAACATTTTCCTTCCCGTGAATCTGAGCAATAATTCCAGGTAATGGGACCCTCGGTAACTCTCCTCTCACCTTACCATTTGCTTCTTCCTAAATGTAGTCAGTTATGTCTTTCCTTCTCTTTTGGTTTGACAAGAGGTAGCTACGGTTTTTATGTTTTATTTTCATTTTAAATTGCTTTCTTTCTCACTATGTATGTGTACATGCATTTTGTGTGTGTGTGTTTTTCCCAAAATCCATAAGCAAGATTTAGAAGTCAGACAATCTAACAAAAGTGACAGAATTCTGGACTATAAACTCTCGTCTAAAGAGAAGTTATCTGGGGCAGACTTTAGTCCTGGTCTACTCTAGATTCCAAACATCCCAAGGAGAGGACCCTTTAATCTGGTTCCTACATGCTCATGGAGACCAGATAGAACAGAGCACAGCTTAGAAGTCATAGTTCTTCATTTGAGGATGGATATCCCTAATCCACATTCCACTAAAAAGTGTTAAATTTAGACCAAATTTGCTTGGCCCATAGGACATGAAAGTATTTGATTGGCAGATCTCTGAAAAACAGCAGGGCATTTTGTAATTCAAGAGGCCCTAACTATGGATTTGAGCTTCTCTTGGTAAGTGTCTTTTCTTTTCTTTCATTTTTAATTGAACAAATATGAGACGTAACATTGTGTAAGTTTAAGGTGTACGGCATGTTGCTTTGATACATTTATATGTTGTAGTATAATTACTGATGCAGCAATATTTATCATGTTACATAATTGTAGTAAAATATTATTCTATGTTCATTATACTGTGCATTAGATCTCTATGGCTTATTTATTATCTGTACCCTTAAACACCATCAGTCTTATCCACCCCACCCCCCCACACCTCCTTTCTCCTTGTAACCACCATTTTATTCTCTGTTTTTCACAGGTTTAACTTTCTTAGATTCCCATTTCCAGGTAAGTGTCTTTTCTAAGCAGCTATCTGTGAGTTTCTTACCGTCTCAGCCTCATCCAGAAGAAATGATTGTCAGCTGCCCATTTTTTCACAGTGTGTTCAAAATAAAACAGTTCCACCAAAGAGAGATCCTCCTGGATATGCTCTCATTCTGAGTGTAGAAACTTATTTTTTATTAGTGTCAATCATTTATTTCAGTTTTTTGTTTTTCATTTTGTCTTAGTCCGGGGATCTTTAATTTCTAGTGGCAACAAAGGATTAAAATTAGAAATTTAATTGCATTGAATTATTATTCCCCTAGAAACATTTTTTTTTCTCCTGGTAACACAAAACAAAGATCAATAGAAAAGGGAATGAGTAGTATGTATTGTTAAGTTTTTGGTTTGCTTTTGGTATGCTTTTCACCAACAAGAATTTGGGATTGTGCAGGCACACCTGGTGCTGAATTTCTAAAGCTCCCCAGGATTTAAATTAAAATTTTAATGTGTGAGACCAATAAATTGAAATTTAAGTGTGGTAGTTGACAGAGGTAAGGCTGTTAGTCTTAGTCAAGTGGATCCGTTTTAAGGCACGTACCTTATGGGTGGATTTTCACTTCCTGGCCCAGTTCTCAGCCTCGGTTTTGTGCTAGAAGCACCCAGCGAACTTTGCAAACTCCTGAAGGCCAGGCTGCACCCAGACCAATTACCTCCATCTCTGGGTGGTGGTGGGGAGGGAAGGGAGAGTCCCAGGTGATGGTATTTTTTAGGGCTTCTCAGGTGACTTTCCTGTGAGGCTGTCTTAGGTCTTCTACATACAATTCTGACAGCTCCTCCCAGAGGTGGTAGTTTCTGGGTGTAGGATGCTCAGCCTGTTCCAGGTTGGGTTCTTCCAAAGTTTGGTGGTTGGCCTTGCAAGCTAACATACATGGTCTGACAACTTGTGCATTTTCTGTGAACGTATTCCTGCTTATGAAGGTACTGTGAGTTAGTTGACTATGCTGCGTAAGAGATGGATTAATCTACATTTAGAACAAAAGAATATAAAGACACATACTACAGACCCACAATCCAATACTAAAATACTTGGAGCTAGGTATTCTTAGAATTCATGATTTTTCAGATTCTGGAAAGATATAGTATGGTGCATACACTAAATATTTCCTAACCCCCTTGGGGCAGCACCCTGTAACGCCCTCCCATAACACCACGTCAGGTTTTGTCACCAGAAGAGGTCAGTTCAGTTTCTGCTTGTCAAATGAGTTACCAAAAAGAACTTTTCTTTTCAGAGCCTTTTGCATTTTTGAATCGTGGATGAGAGACTGTGACAGTGTGATTCTGTGGTGACTCCCATCTAGGTGTTATCAATCCTTAATTAAGACGTTGGGTCTTCTTTTATAAAAACTCTATATAAACCCATCGACTAATCTCCCATAGACAGAACTTCTTTCTCCTAGAAAGGAGATGAAGAGAACCTGGAGGCCTCAGAAAATTAGGACTCAAGGTCCTGATTTTCACTTCTTTTTGGGCCACATACCTTCCTGGAGCATGGCGGAGGGTCAGCATTACATGCCACAGAGGAAATGTGCTCACTGGGTTGTCTTCCTTCCAAACAGGTGGGTCAGCTGTGCTTTCTCCTCTTCAGGTCATGACAGTGGAGAAGCTGAAAGGAGTAGCTGCTCCTCCTTTGTGCAGCACCCACCCTCAAGACTTCTCTCTCGTGAGACTGAAAGTCTGTTCTGACTTTGCAACCAACTGTCCGACGGCTCCATGGCCACATTGTTCACCATCAGCTGCAGAAGACATTGTTTACACGGCTCTTGCCTTTTTTCCTTTTGAATTTTTTAAAGCCTATTTTGGAAAGAACAGATCAAATGTTGGCGCCTTAGTGGCGGAGCAGCTATAAATACAGTCTAAGCGATCTTGGGCTGTGCGATTCCTGGCAGGCAGCAAATTTGCTCACCTGCTAGATGTTATCTAAGAATGTATGTCTATTCCAGGAATTCACATGTTCCTCTCATTTCTGAGTCTTCTACTCTCAGCCAAATATTTACTTCTCATATTTCTCTATTCTTCCTCAATCCTAAGTTAATGAGTTCCTTGTTTCTTTCAGAAAGCAGTCCGGAGTTTTCTCCTTTCCAGATTGTATTGATGTGTTTTTGCCTTCCCAGAAAGTTCAGTGTCACAGCACCTTGACCTTGGGCTGTAAGTGCTCAAAAGTGCTATTCAGACCCAGGCTTTCCAAATGACCTTTGCTGTCTCCTTTCCTTTCTCTAATATGTTTTATTGCTGGTTCCCCCAAATTTCATTTATTGGTAAAGTCTTATTACTGTAATAGCACCCTGAATATCCAAAGATGGAAGTAGAAATAATGACAGAGCGCGGAACTGGAATTTGAACCCTAGGTTTGCCTGTGGCTAGTAGTGCTATCCGAGAAGAGTCATTCAATTTTGCTGGCCCTTGGTTTTTCGTCTTAGGATGTAGCTGATAATGTCTACTTAACTGGGTATTTGTGAGGATTAAACGGAAAAGTATAAGTAAAATATGTAATGGAGTACCCAACTCAGGGTAGACACCTCAACAGATATTAGTTAAATCTGAACGCACTTTTCTTTTAAAGATTTCATTTATTATCTTCACATTCTACGTGACGGTGTAATGAGTGTTGGCCCATTTTAAAGATGCGGGAGTGAGGCAGAGGTGACGGTGAATTGCCCACCAAAGCCTGGAAATGAATTCGGGTCACCTGACTTCTGGATTGGATGTAAATTTTAGGCTGAAAATTTCAGAAGTGAGAGAGTTAGATGATTTGGAAACTAGAACTTTAAAGTGATCTTTGGGACACAGGCACAGTCCTGCCCCATTCCTTTGAGTTCTTAAAGGGATTGCAAGAAATAGTCAAAGAAAAATGACGTAATATCATCGGAATTTGATAAATAATGATTATAATGTGTTCCGGAACGGCACCTGTGATCATCAGTGGGCTCTGTCTTTTATTTAGGGTGACACCATATTTCTGGAGCATCCTTTAATTTTACCCACCTCCGTGATGCTGTTGCATCATGTAAGATGGAGGAGAATTTAGGTCAACCGTCTTGTCCAACAACAAAGATTATGATGACTATTTTCACGGATCTTTTTATTGCGGCCACATCTACTGCTATTACACATCTACTGGAAATGCCTGGGAAATTTACTCATCAGCGTATGTCTCTAGAATGCCTGTAAAAACTCTTGAAACTCAGCAATCTCAAATGAAGCACTTTATGAGTTGTGCTTTATTTGAACCAGTATGACTATTAGTAATTTTCCCATCTATCTTTCTTCTCCCATTAGGCAAAAAAGATAATATACTATAACATGATGCTCTATTGTTCTGTTTTGAAGAGTTGCTTTTCACTTGTTTAAATTGCTAGAAAATATAAGAGTTGATCTCTTTTTCCTATTTTCATGTAGTATCAATTATTTTCATCAAACAGATGCTTGTTGGAACACACTCTAAAATATATATCTCTCTCTTCTGGAGGGAGGGGAAACTATGTAATATACTCTGTGGAAAATCAATGAGTACCTATGGATGTGTTTTGGTTAAAAGCCTATTGGTCCTTGGGTCCAGCCTGGTGGAAAGCAGTTAAATTCATGCACTTTGGCAGCCCAGAGTTCGGATCCTGGGCGCAGACACTGCTCGTCAAGCCACGCTGTGGCAGCATCCCACATACAAAATAGAGGGAGATTGGCACAGTTGTTAGCTCAGGGCCAATCTTACTCACCAAAAGAAAAAAAAGCCTATGGGTCCTTAATTTTAAACCTAGACCTTCGTAAGTAAAGACTATATTAAAAACAAAAGGCCACTTAAGTGCTTTTACTAATCATTGCAATTAACTCGAATGGAATTTTCCCCCAGCTGTAAGAATGGTGATGAATTGATGATTTGATTTTCTTACAGTGACTATCATGTGTGGTTTGAGTGGAGGGGTGGTTGGGGCAGTGACGTTTATGAACTTTTCATTCCTAAGCTCTCCACTCTTTGATGACCGTGTCACTTCCTAGGCGATGGAAACAGGCACAAAGGGCTCCTAGGACACCCTGTCTCTTAGCTTCACAGGCTCCATTGTACAAAACCAAAAGCCTCACAAAAGTACCCATATACAAGCTTACTTTCCATTTATGCCCCTAAACCATACCTTGCATTTCCACTGATTCCCAGGTGATTTGAGTGTCAGTTTTGCAAGAGTAATGCCCAAGGCTTTGAATGCTTGTCTTGGACCAACCTCCACTCCTACTGTATTTAATGTCTGCTTGGGATGTTGGCAGAGTGATGGTGCCACAAAGACCACTTACCCGGCCCTGTCTGGCTTTGGGAAGCTTACTTTCTTTCATGGGTAGCCTCTCTGACTTCCCTCTTCTAAACACAGAATAATCACATGTATGCAGAAACTTTGCCATTCCCAAGGAGTATATCAAGGGAGAATTGTTCTTCAGCGACAAACACAGCAAACAAAATGGTTTCTTCTGATTCTGTTTTTGCTGATTATGAACATGCCTGAATAATTTCACATGTGCCAGCATGCTGGAAAACATTCACAGCTGTAAGGATAAGGGAAGAAATTGCCATGCCATTCCTAAGTAGCTGAGAAAGAGGCCTCCTAAGTTAAGATAAAGCAGAGTTTTTAAAAGGCATAGACTGTTAGAAAGAAATAAGATGAGGAGGCACCTTGAAAATTGGCTAGTTGCCCAGCTAGAGAGTGGGCATGTGGAAAATTCAGGCCGCATTGAAGGGTCATAGTGATTTTGTCCATTGGCACAAATCTTACCTTGAATTTATTGTTACTTTTGAATATTTGGGTAACCCAAATCTGAGGATTTTTTCCTCCTATGACATGCAGTAGTTCACATGCTGACTTTAAGTATATGATGTTATCTAGTATTAAAAGTTTAGAAAGAAATGTTTTAAAGGACATTGGGTGCAACTTAAATCTCTTCTGATGGAGAATTGTTTTAAAAATGATGAAATATCAATACAAAGCAATTCTATGCAGCTATTAAAAGATCAACACAGATTTATCTATACGGGTATGGAAAGATCACTAAGATATATTTTTAAGTGAAAAAAGCAAGTTTCAGAACAGTTTGTATAATATGATTCCATTTTTAAAATAGTAACAAAACTTCTGTGCATGTACATAAGCATAAAAAGAAGTCTTAGATGATGCCTCTCTCTCTCCCCCTTTTCCTCCTTCTCTCTCCGTATATATATTATTTATTTATTTTTGCTAAAAGTTGGTGTTGAATTTTATCATATACTCTTTTGGGTAACTTTTACTTTAAAATAATTTCAAACTTACAGAAAAATTTCAGTTTCAAGAATAGTACACAGAAGTCCTACATACCCTTCTCCAGATTCACCAGTTGTTAACATTCCACCATATTTTCTCTCTCTCTCTCTCTATATATATACACATAATATGTTTTTTCTCAATTATTTGAGGAAAAATTTACCTCTAAAGACGTCAATGTGTATTTCCTTAAGACGAGAACATTCCCCATGTAGTTACAGGACGCCCGTCAAAGTCAGGAGACTCACATTGATACCATGCTATCTTCTAATCCACAGATCCCCACTCAAATGTCACCGATCGTCCCAATGACGTCCTTTATATGTCCAGAATTGTGCATTGCACGTACTTAGTATGCTTCTTTAGTTGTCTTCAACCTGGAACAAGTTATTTAGGCTTTCCTTATCTTTCGTGACCTTGACATTTTTCTCAGTGTCCGAGCCAGTTACTTGGAAGAATGTTCCTCAGTTTGGGGTTTTCTGATGTTTTGTCGTGATTAGATTCAGGTATGTCATGGGAATATCACAGCAATGGCGGTGTGTTCTTCTCAGTGCCTATCATCAGCGGGTACATGATGTGGGTTTAACCTATTAGTGGTGATGTTGACTTTCGTCTTTTGGTTAAGATGGTGTCTGTTAGGTTTCTCCTCAGTAAAGTTAATTAATAAGTACTTTGTGATGGAGTATTAAAAGTATTGATAAATATTCATTAAGACGTTAATAAGCATTTTGTGGGCAGATAGTTTAAGACTGTAAGTATCTGGTTCCTCGTTAAACCTTTATCCATTAACTTTGGCATCCACAGATGCTTTTTTCCTACCAAATTAATACTAAGATAGTTGATAATTATATAATGCTAGCATTCCTCCTACGCTTAGCTGGCATTCTACCAAAAGGTAGAGCTTTCCCTTCTTATTTATTTACACCAGCACAGATTCACAGAGTCTTCTTTTATTGAATGAATTACTAGCATTATTTATTGTGACGCTCCAGCTGGCCCAGATTTGGCCAGTGAGTGCCTTTTCAAGCTCCTGTGACTTTTGACAGTCCGCATCACTCTTGGAGAACCTCCTTATTCCGCCACAAGAAATTCCAGGCTCATCTGATGCTTTCCCTGACCTAGTCCTGGAAACAGCCGTTTCTCCAGGGGGGCCTAGTTCTTTTAGTTGAGAATGGTATTAGAAATCAAGATTTAGGCATTAAAAGTGCTCAGTGCTACAAGGGTTTTCTCAATGCCAGGTCCTCTTAGTGCATAGAGCTAGACAGACACAAACAGGCACGTACATCCATTATGTATATCTAGATCTGCGTATTTTGGAAACCTGGCATTCACATCAGTGCTCCAATTACAATCCACCAGCACATGGGTTACTCTAGTCTCCTCTTGTCCATATTTGTTCCTCCCTTCTTCAACAGTGAAAAGCCTGGCTCCTGTTATCCTCAATGTATTTGATTAATTCTTCTGGATACAACCAATCCAAGCTCACTGTCTTCTCATCCCCAGTGCTTCCAACTCACCTTGGCCAGTGCAGGTCAAGAGCCAAGACACCTTGTGCCAGCTGACAGTTCCACACCTGTATTGTTTTGAATGAGTATTGACTATTTTACTGAGGGGCTATAATCTAGTGGTTAAATGCAGGGTCTCTATAGTCAGAATGTCAGGCTTACATCATAGCTATGCCACTTGCTAGCTGTGTGGTCTTGGGCAAACTAGTTAACCTCTTCTAGTCTCTAAGATTCTTCTCTTCAAAGAGAAGCCATGAGCAGGAGAAAGCAGGCCATCCTAGTGCATCTTGCTGATTTGGGTATAGATCCTAGTCTCAGAATAAAGGGTTCTGCCTTCTCTGGTCAGGTGGCCATTGATTAAACGATGAGCAGCAACCTTCAGCAGGCCACAGGGGTGGGAGTGTGAGAGGGCTTCAAGGGAGTGGGTGGGAGGGTCGACGCAAAATAACCAATCACCATTCTATACATAAGAGTGAGAGGTGAGTTTTACTTGAGCCAGAGTGAGGATTATAAACTGGGAAGGACTTTTCCAGAAAGGGAGAAAGCATTCCAGAGAAGCATGGCTTTGAGTACAGTCTTATACCTTTTTAGAACAAAGAACACATATTAAACATGGCCAGGCTACGTATTCACCAAAGTTTCAAAGAGGTATTCAGTTGCAAATTAGCAGGTCAGCGTGACCCTGATGTCGGGAAAGGGACTAAAAGGGGGGCATTACCAAATACCAAGGGGGAGTATGCATCCTTAGGAAGACAGTGCATTCTTCAATGGTTCAAGCAGATGTACAATGTATGTTGGATAGGCCATAAATCAGACTTTAGTTTAAGCCGAATCTGTTTTGGATCTAAATAGTTACCCCATTTACTTCAAAATGTGAAAATCTCTTGTCAGGAGGGAGATGTCAGAAAGTGGGCTTGTCTGTGATATCAGTTCACTTGGCATAACCATAGCTCAGTGCAGAATGATATAAATTTGGGTCACAGTTTCTTTATTTGCAAACTGAGGGTGGTGATGTGGGCTTCCCCACCTTAGAGAATTGCTGTGTGAGGATCAAATGAGCAAATGTGTGTGAAGCATGTGAAGTGGGAGACCGATAAAGAACATTTCCCACCCCCATCCCCTTTTAAGGGTAATGCATATTCACTGTAGAAAATTTAGAAAATGCAGATAAGCAAAATTAAGATAATAGCTATCACTGGTAATCCCATCAGGCAAAGAAAGCAACTGTTTACATTCAGGAATAGGTCCCCGCGGTCTCATTTCTAGGCACATTGGTGTAAGATGCTAACATTACGGAGTTCCCACTCCCTTCTCTTCCCCCTGTGCAAGGTGAGGACCAAATTTCCTCCAGGTACCACTCCCTGATTCTCCTGAGCCTCTGGCTAGCTGGACCCAGTAGTACGATATCCCCACAGAGCAGTCGGCAAGCAGGCCAGGGTCTACGCATGCACCCTGTGGACAACGCACGGTGCACTCCTCCTGGTGGGCACTTCTGTCTGTGGCTGCTCCTTCAGCTGAAGCCCCTCTTCCTTCCCAGGTGCAGAGGCCAAGGAACAGGTTTCCTGGCTCTTTGATCAGAGTGAGTCATCCACTGCGGAAGCTGGCTGCGGTCCAGATTCCAGGGGAAAGAGCAGCACAAGCCTTTTCTATTCGAGTGTGACTCCATTGCAGCTTCTCTGGGCTGAGGTGTTTGCGAGAGCATCTGTGGCTCCAGAAACATTCAGGGGGTGTGGGGGATCAGCACTCTGGGAGATGTGTACACATTGACTTCTCAGCTTCCCATCCCTTCGGCCCTTCCTTTGACGTTGGTGTCAGCTCATCTGGCTGGTCCACTGACCCTATGCTTGGTCACTTTGTAAATATTTTCTCAAAGATTACAGAACACTATATCAGTGCCTGGGGAGAAAATGGGGGGAGAAGGATATGTAAAAGTTACCTTTTTTTCTTCTGTTGGTTACGTGGTAAAAATCTTGAGGGAAAAATATCAACTATATATACATGTATTTTAAAATATAGGCAAGAAGTCCTCTGTTCTATATTTTTCTGTGAGTTTCAGATTTTCCCCTTTGCCCCAGAGAGATGATAGATTCTATACTTTGAACTAAAATTTGAACTATAAATAGCTTTGAGGAGAAAATTTGAAAGGTATGTGAGGTTTTGACTTCTTCTTGGTGAGGAAGAGTGGCCCTGAGCGAACACCTGTTGCCAATCTTGCTCTTTTTTGTATGTGGGATGCAACCACAGCAAGCCTTGATGAGCGGTGCATAGGTCCACACCTGGGATCCAAAGTCTCGAACCTGGGCCGCCCAAGCAGAGCACGTGAACTTAACCACTATGCCACCGAGCTGGCCCCTATATATGAGGTGTTTACTTTTGATATGGCATTTTTTTCCTATGCAGTTCGCATTTTCTAGCTGAATACATATGCTACTTTTATTAAATATGTTAACGAGAGTAATCTGAGTGGGTAAATTATAGCCTAACTTTGCTTGCTTGTTTTCCCTTTATATCTCTCTGAATTAAAAAAAAAACAAACCAAATATATGTTTTATTATTTTTAATAAAATGAAAAAATTTCAAAACCTAGAATTTGAGTCACATTAAAAAAAAGCATTATTGGCTAACAGGATCTTGCATTGCAACCTTCCACTTAGCACTTCTTTCTTATCCAATGAGTCCAGGAATGACTGTTAAGAAGAAATAAAATTCACTCTTTCAGGAGAAGATTTGACACTTTCAAGAACCATGGAAATATTTATGTATATTCTTTGTGCTAATATCTTGACAGGATAATCTAAAATATAGAGAAAAGACAGTATTCATGATAATTCTCCTCCCAGTGTATTTAATATAGTGAAAAGCAGAAAGTAATCATGCAGTGAATAACAGGCGGCCACTGAAAACAATGTGTAGACTTTGTAGCAGTATGAAATGCTTATGCTTTAGTAAGTGAAGAAAAACAGGATGACTAAATTGCATATACTGTATGACGTAGGAAAAAATATTCAAATAAAAAGACTGGAAATTATATTGGTCTTAGGGTGGTGAAATTATGGAAGTTTTAAATATCTATTTTCCTAGAATATAAACATATAATCAATAATTTAAAAATTTCCTAGAAATATCTATTTTTTTCTTTTGCTTTTTTTTGGTGAGGAAGATTGGCCCTGAGCCAACAGCTGTTGCCAATCCTCCTCTTATTTTTTTCTCCCAAAGCCCCTGTACATAGTTGTATATCCTAGCTGTAGATCATACTAGTTCTTCTATGTGGGACGCCTCCACAGCATGGCTTGATGAGCGGTGCTAGGTCCACACCCAGGGTCTGAACCGGTGAACCCTGGCCCGCTGAAGGAGAGTGTGTAAACTTAACCACTGGGCCACAGGGCTGGCCCCCTAGAAATATTTAATTCTTTAAGAAAGTGGGAAGCTCTAAGAAGCAAAGGTGCTGTTATAAATTATATAGCAACATCATAGAAATAATTAAGTTGCTCCTGTATTGGGGTATGGGTAGTCATGGTATTATTTTGAGTGGTCCTGTTAGCATCTTAAGCAATGTAACATCACAAAGGAATAGGAACAACTTAAGGGAACCTTAGTGACTTATTCTATGTCTAATATGTTTTTGTTCTAAGTGTGTCAGAATTTTCTCTATCTCTGCATGTAAAAATATATATTTAAAACAAAAAATATATTTTAAGTTGATATATAAAAATTATACATGTACTTCTATATGCATTTAAAATAAAAATTATTATATATATTTAAAATTAGTGTTTTGGGATTAGAGAACAGAGTAAATGGTTATTGCTTCTTATTCACATTATCTTCTTAAAGATTTTATTGAGTTTTTTTGTATTTTAGTACAATTTCTTAGCATGGGTAAGAATAAAGCTAAGAGTTGAAAGGCTTGCTTTGATTATATTTTTCTTTCCCCTCTTAACAGTTTTAAGTACACAGAATTCACTATAACTTTGGTCGCCATGGGTAACATCTGAAAGTAGGTCTGTTAATGTACAAGCGAAGATAAGTTACTCTAACCTGACTGAGGTGATGACCAAGAACTGAAAAGCCTAAACCAGTGGAGCCCTCTGTAAGTTACTGTCAGACACAAATATATATTTCAATCCTGGGAACCCAAGACAAATTTAGAAAAAGGCGCATTACTACTCAGTACCTAAAAGAATAAGATTTTGAGTTCCTTCATCTATGGAAGTGACTTGAGAACTTTTAAATGGTCGTAGGCAAGCCCAGTGGAGAGTGAGAGGAGAGAAGGAGGCCTATCAGTGGTGAGGAGAAAATTGACAGAGGGATGTGGTTGAGGAGACAGGACTGCACAGGTGGAAGAGGTTGGTGGGAGCGCCATTACAAAAGGGAGAATGAAGAAAGGATGGGTGGCAGTTTGATTTACTTAGTTTTTAAAGCAAGTTGGTCAGTTTCTCTGTTTCATTTTTCAGTTGTTTTTAAATTTTAACCTCTTAAAATTTATTCTCATTTTTTTCTACATTAGTGACAAAATTTATAACATAAAACAATGTTTGGCCATGCCCAACAGAGATGGCTGTGTGTGCTAGAATGTTCATACTATCACTATTTGTAAAAACCCAATCTGGGAGCCATCCAAATGTCCAGTAGAATAGATGTATTTTATTGTAGTGACACCACCGAGTACTCACTATACAATAATGAGAATAAGAAATCTATGACTAAACACAACATCCAACAGCATGATGTTGAGTGAAATAGGCCAGATTATTTAATTACATTTACATAAAGGAAAAAAAGGCAACACTCTTCCACACTGTTAGAAGTCAGATAGTGTTTATCTGTGGGAAGGGGTAGTAAAAAGGGGGCACAAAGGGATCTTCTGGGACACTAGTAATATCTTTTGATCTGGGGACCAGTTACAAAGGTGTATGCAATTAGTGAAAATAAATTAAGCTGTACCTTTATGACATATACGTATTTCTGTATGTATCTTAAGCTTTAATTACAAAATTTAAAAATATTTAATCAAAGTGTTGGCCAAGAGTTAGAAATGCTTAGTCTTTATAATCTTTTTTTTTTTTTTTTTGATGAAGAAGACTGGCCCTGAGTTAACATCTGTTTCCAATCTTCCTTATTTTGCTTGAGGAAGATTGTCACTGAGCTAATAACTATGCCAATCTTCCTCTATTTTGTATGTGGGATGCTGCCACAGCATGGCTTGATGAGCAATGTGTAGGTCCATGCCTGGGATCCAAACCTGTGATTCCTAGGCTGCCAAAGTGGAGCCTGCGAACTTAACCACTATGCCACTGGGCCTGCCACTTTATAATCTTTTTGTAAAGCTTGACAGAAATTACAAGAAAAAGAGATAAACCAACAGCTCTCATGAACAGAGTCAAAAAACCCTAACAAAATTTTAGCAAATCAAGTTTTGCAGATTATAAAATGGACACTACATCTTGACCAATTGGAATTTATTCCAGGAATGCAAGGTTAATTTCCCACTCAAAAGTCAATGTTAGGGGCTGGCCCCGTGGCCCACTGGTTAAGTTTGCGTGGTACACTTTGGTGGCCCAGGGTGTTGCCGGTTCAGATCCTGGGCACAGACATGGCATCACTCATTAGGCCACGCTGAGGTGGCATCCCACATGCCACAACTAGAAGGACCCACAATTAATATATACAACCATGTACTGGCGTGATTTGGGGAGAAAAAGCAGGGAAAAAAAGAAGATCGGCAACAGTTGCTAGCTTAGGTGCCAATCTTTAAGAAAAAGAAAAAAGTCATTGTTATCCACCATATTGAAAGATCTATTAGATCATCTCAATATACGCAAAAAATATTTTTTTAATTGTCCCTGAGTAACATCTGTTGCTAATCTTTTTCTTTTCTTCTTCTTCATCTTCTCCCCAAAGCTCCCCTTTACATAGTTGTATATTCTAGTCGTGGGTCCTTCTTGTTCTGCTGTGTGGGCTACTGCCACAGCATGGCTTGATGAGCAGTGCTGGGTCCACATCTAGGATCCCAGCTGGTGAAACCCCGGGCTGCTGAAGCAGAACTTAACCACTGGGCCACAGGGCTGGCCCTCAAAAAATTTTTGAAAAAATTCTACACAGATTTATGATAAGAACTGTCAGCAAACTGGGCATGGAAGGGCACTTCCTCAATGTGATAAAAGGGATCTATAGAAAACCTCGTATATTATGGCATAAGACCAAATGTTTACCCCCTAAGATCAGTAAAAAGATAAGAATATCCACTCTGACGCTTCCTTTCAATGTTGTACTGTAGTTTCCAGCCAAAGCAACAAAGAGGGAGGAGAACAAACCATGCTGGAACAACTAAATATCCATGTGGAAAAAACAAACATTAACTAGTGGATGGATAAACAAATTGTGGTATATCCAAACAATGGAATATTACGCATCAATAAAAAAGAAAGAAATGAGTGAAATTAACAACATGGATGAATCTCAAACACTAAATGAAAAATGCTCAACACAAAAGACTCATTAGATGATTTCATTTATATGAGATTCTAGAAAAGTCAAGACTACTGTGACAGAAAGGGCTGTGGTGGTTGGAGTTAAGGGATAAGATGAAGAGATTAACTGAAAAGAGGCATGTGGAAGTTTTAGGGATAATGGGAAACTTCTGCGTGTTGATTGTGGTGGTGGTTGTGTGGCTTTAGCCATTTATCACGACTCAACAAAATGAACATGTAAACTCAGCAAATTTTATTGCATGTCAATCGTAACTCGATAAATCTGATTTTTAAAAACCTGTCACAGTTTGGATATGTTATATGGTTTCCTATAAATTCTTTTCTTTTTTTGTGACATTGAAATCAGATGATTGATTACTACTTGTCACCCGGGGATGCTTGTTTGACACACACTGAAGCCTTTTGTTTATTACTATTACTCCTATTATAGCAATTTAGAAATATTCTACTTGTTGTAGTCTAGGATTTGGCAAATCTTTAGAAACAGTTAACTGGAAAGTGACTGGGGAAAGCAGTTCTCAGGATCAGGTACTTAAATATCTCTCTTTACCTTAAACCACCACAACCATTAGGACCAGACAATAGGGCTGCCTGTTCTTTTCACGTCACTTTGGGCTCAGTTTTCAGAATACCTTCCATTTGTGAGGCTGTCCCTATTTATTCAGTGCTTCCTCAGAACCTTCAGGATAAAGCTCGTATTTTCAGCATGTCAAAGGACCATCTTCATCTGTTTCCTGCGTACTGAATGGCATTATTTCTAACCTCTTCCACCTTTCAGCCATTTGAAGCGCTGGCCATGCTCTAAGGGAACTTTGCTCTCTCTAGTTTCCAGACCTCACCATGTGCTTCCGTGTCTACCTGGAATGTCCTTCTTTCCTTCCCATAATTTCCTGCCTTTCCTGTATCATTCATCCTACTCATCATTCAGGCTTCAGTCTACACGTCACCTGCTCCAGGAAGCTTGACCCCTTGGGGTTATATTAGATGTTTCTCTTGGGTGCTTCCATGACACTGTTCATGCTTCCAACATCTGGAAACACAATTTGAGCTTCATGTATAACCTTGCCCAAAGCCACTTCTACACTCCCTTATGTGAGCCAACAAATTCCTTATTTTGCTAAAGTCATTTTGTCTTGAGTTGTCTTTCTCTTGCTACCATAATCATCATAAGTGATGGTTGTGAGAATTGTTACAATGGCTTTCCAATGTGCAAGGGGAGACAATTTTACAAAGGGAGTGGAGAAGAGGGCTTTGAAATACAATAAGGTGAACTGGGGGGAAAGCTAACAGAGGCTGGTTTCGTCCACTTATAGTCTCTGTTAGCTGGCCTCAGGCTAGCTTGAGAGGCTTGAAGGCCCCCAAATATGCTTCTGGTTAGTACAATTAATTCAGGGGGAAGAAGACAAAGTCAGCATTATCAAGACTCAAAAAAAGTAAAAGGGCTTCCATTATTGTGTTCTGATTTCAACTCTTAAAGGTGATATGAAAGTCGTCTTAGAAAAGCAGGCTGGTCAGTGGACAGCCTGTTCCTAAAGGCAGGGGACAGTGGGAACACCCAAGGCCAAGCTTCACAGAAGGGAGCCCCTGGACAAACTCACACTGCCCCTGACAAGCCGCCCTCAGCCACCCTACACTCAGGGCAGTCTGTCAGTCCATCTGAATCCCTTCTTAAGCATCTTAGAATCCACACGCATCACAATTCTCCAAATTTCTCCTCTACCACAACAATTGAGAGGTGTTGTGTTTACATCAGAGATTTGAATATCATTGATTCATTAAAATTATTTAGTAATGGACCTTAACTCCTGGATCTCTGACAGAGAAGCCCTCCCGGAATGGTCCCACGGCAGAAGTAGCCCTAGATCGTCCTTTCCACCTGAAGAAATGAAAGCCAAGAGAAGCTTCATGATTTGTTCATGGTCACGTAGTTGTCAAGTCACAGAGTTGGGACCAGAATGTGAGACCTCTGACTTAGAGCCCACTACTGTTTTAAATGCATCTCCACAGCCCCAACACACTTGTTTTATTGTTCATTGGCATAGTAAGAGAAACAAGTTCCTTCATAGATGGAGCAACCAGCAGATGGGAATCTATTGAGAAATCTCAGAAACATCATCAGATATAAGATGCTTGGGAGGGTAAAAGTAACATCTCATCAAGGAAAGGGTAAGGATAACTATGATATAATAAAAATTATTAACTTCTGCTTGGGAAAGTGCTTAAAATTTTTAATTTTCTGGGTAAGTGTGAGTAAATGTAAAAAACCATTCTATTCTAATCTTAGGTGTTGGGATTTTTAATGTGGTATCAGTCCATTTCCTGCATGAATAAATAGAGTACATGTAGTATAATTTGCCCTTTGAAGCAAAAGATTCTGTAACAGTCTATGTCACTATAAATTCTCATTGTGTAGTATTGATGATGTACTTGCAAAACCTAGGAGATAAGATGGTTTAAAAAGAATTCCTTGGAAGCGTTTTTTTTTTTCAAATACTATGACTCAAAAGTGAAGTATAAAGACTATCAGGAAAATTGTGGGTTTCACCAGATCAGGAGTTTTCTATGTGACAGAAATTAAAATTCATGGTTTTCCTCTCTGATTCACGTAAACATACAATATTCCTTTCTTAGGGCTGCCGTTGCAAAGTCCTGTAGACTGAGTGGTTTAAATACAACAGAAATGAATTGTCTCACAGTTCTGGAGGCTAGAAGTCCAAAATCAAGGGCCATCCTCCCCCTGAAACCTTTTGGGGAGACTCCTTCCTTGCCTCTTCTAGCTTCTGGTATTTGCTGCCAATCTTTGATGTTCCTTGGCTTGTAGACCCAGTGCTCATATCTCTGCCTCCCTGGTCACATGACCTTCTGTTTCTGTGTGTTCCTATGTATCTGTTTCTGTGTCTCTTCTCTTTTTCCTTTTAAATTCACTAGTCATATTGGATTAAGGGACAACCCTATTCCAGTATGAACTCATCTTAACTAATTACATCTGCAATGACTTTAGTTCTAAATAAGTTCACATTCTGAGGTCCTAGGGGTTAGGACTTCAACATACCGTTTTGAGGCCCCCAATTCAACCTGTAACACCTATGAATGAAATTAAAATTCGTGACTTTTTTTCCTGATCCATGTAAACATATTCTCCATTTGTCCTCCAAGAACCATTCTCTATGCTTCTTGCCCTGTTGTGTGTCCCAGGAGGCTGACCTCTATGGACTGTCTGCCTTTTGGCTTATTGGGTTTGGCCAATGGGAGGCACCAGCAGGAGATCAGAGGGGAGGAGAGTAAGAGGTTGGGTGTTTATGTTCCCCATTCTCTGACTGTGTCGCTGCAGTTTTGACAGGAAGTGGGGTAAAGAAGTAGACACTACCTCAAATTTATTCTAGTGGCGGTAGGCAAAGACATCATACTGTTAACATGGTAAGAAATTTTAATATCCAATAATATAGTACTAAAAGCAAGAAAATATGTTAAGGAACAAAGAGGGATGTTATATCCTGACAAAAGGAATAAATAGAGCAAGAAGATATCATCATCGTGAACATATATGCACCTAACAAAATACCTTCGACGTATAAAAAACAACTGATAGTACAGAGAGGAGAAATATATGAATCAGCACAAGCAATTGGAGGTTTTAATATAATTATCTCAGAAACTGATAAAACAAGGAGACTAAAAATAGGCAAAGATACAGATTAGAATAATATAATTAAGAAACTTAAGCTATTAGGTGGTCTAAAAATTACTACAAACCAGCGGTATAAAACAACACAAATTTATTCTCTTGTAGTTCTGGAGGCCAGAAGTCCAAAATGAGTTTTAGGAGGTTAAAGTCAATATGTCTTTAACCTTGTTCCTTCCGGAGACTCTGAGGGAGAATTGGTTCCTTGTCTCCTCCAGCTTCCAGAGGCTGCTGGCAGCCCTTGGCTTGTGGCAGCATTCCTCCAATCTCTGCTTCTATCATCACTTGCCTTCTCCTCTTCTGTGCTCAAACCTCCCTGTACTCCGCTCTTATAAGGACACTTGTGATTGCCTTTAGGGCCCACCCAGATAATCCAAGGTCCTTAACTGAATCGCATCCCCAAAGTCCCTTTTGTCATTTAAGGTAATATTCATAGGTTCTGGAGATTAGGACAAGGATATCCTTCAGGGCCATTATTCAGTCTAACATAGATACATAATTAGAACTTGACACCTAGCAGACAATACAAAACTTTCCCAAGAACGCATAGAATAAATACAAAACTGAACACCTACTAGGCCACAAGAGAACTCTCAATAGATTCCAAAGAACACATAGCATATAAATCTTGTGCTTAGACCATTATGAAAAATCCTTAGAAATTAATAACGAAAAGATACCTAAAACAAACCTCCTATGTCTAGAAACTAAATGACATATTACGAATAACATGGTAAAAGGGAAGCATAAGGGAAATTACAAAATACTTACAACTGAAAAACGATGGCCACGCCATATGTCAAAAATTTAGGGACACATCTAAAGCAACGGTGCTGTCTGATAAAACTTCTGTGATGATGGAGATGTTCTATATCTACTCTGTTCAATATGGCAGCCACAAGTCCCATGTCACTCTTAAGTCCTTGAAATGTGGTTAGTGTGACAAAGAAACTAAATTTTTAAATTAAGTTTAATTTTAATTAATTTAAAGTTAAAGTGAAATAGCTCCTTGTGGCTGGTGGCTACCAAATTGTACAGCACACAGAGTCAGAGGGAATTTGTGTCTTTAAATTTTCTTATTTTTCTAACAAAATAAAAAGATTGAAAAAAGCGAGCAAAAGTAGAGTTGGAAAAAGCAACAGTGCAAACCCCTTATCTCATAAAGATAAGGTCAGAAATCAATGAAACAATGACAATAGAGAAGATAATCAAAATGAGAAATGAGTTATTTGAATAGATTAATATAATGGAAAGAACTTTGGTAAAACTGATTTAGACTTAAAGAGGACTTACATAAAATACAGGATTGCAGGGATAATAGCCGCAAAGCAGCAGTGCTGGCAGAGGCCCAGTGTTACGCTTTGCTCAGGGGAGCTGTGGCACAGTGTCCATGGGAGGTGGACACCATCTTAGCATTAAATTTTTAACCAAACTGGCTTAAAACCTGATTTTCTGGCTTTCTTTGAGATTCCATGAACTACCAATATCTTTTTATATTGCGGGGGGTTTAATTTATATGCAGTAAAATCCACTCTTGTAAAGTGTACAGCTCAGGGCCGGCCCTGTGGCTAAGTTCATGTGCTCTGCTTCGGCAGCCCGGGGTTTTGCCAGTTCTTATCCTGGGTGCAGACCTAGCACTGCTCATCGAGTCATGCTGAGGCAGCATCCCACATGCCTAGAAGGACATACAACTAGAATATACAACTACGTACTGGGGGCTTTGGGGAGAAGAAGGAAAAATAAATAAATAAATAAAATCTTAAAAAAAAAAGTATACAGCTCTATGAGTTTCCACAAATGGAAATATAACATTTCCCAAACCCCTAAAATCCCCTTGTGCTTTTTTGCAGTCAATTCCCTCCTCCCTTCCTCAGTCCTTGGCAGCAATTGATACTAAATTCAGTTGCTCTTTAGGACCCAAGAACTAATATTTGCAAAATTCCTAATAAACCCATTATGTTACTTGTGTTGGAACCAAAGCTATACGTTTACCATCCTCTTTCATTTTCCTAGGACCACAGGAAGACAGCCTCCTTTCAATTACTTTGGGGGTTGTATAATTGAGTTCCGGCCAATGGAAAGTGAAGGGAAATGACGGGAGCCACAGGCAAACTTGGCCCTTAATAAATCCTGTGTGATCCTACAGCCCTCTCTTCCCCTTTGGCCGCCATCTTGGAATATGCATGATGGCGCGTATTCTAAATACAAGAGGGAAGCAAACGTGTCTTTGAGTCCCCAGTTGGAGGAGAGCTGTCCAGAAGAGGTGCATTGGACTGTGACAAGAAAGAGAAAGAAATCTTTATTGGGTTAAGCTCTTGAGATTTTTAGAGTTTATGTGTTTCTGCAGCATAGCTTAGCCTAACCTGATTAATTGTCCTCTTCATTTTGCAGGCTTTGCCTGAACTTTTACTTTCCCTCAGTCCTAGTCTGTCATTCACTTCCTTTTCTGAGGCCTTTCTGTTCACTTGGAACGTCTCCCCTACATCTCTCATGCAAATAGCGCTTGCTTATTTCTCAGGAAGCCATGCTGGAGGCTTGTGTGTAGGTTGTTTAGAAATACTTTTCAAGCTAAGGATGTCATTACTTGAGTATTCTTTCTACCATTGAACCCTCTCAAAGTTAATATTTCGGTTTCTACTGTCTTAAGAAACATGTCAGCAAAAACAAGAAGAGTAAAAATTTTATTCCAATTTTATAGTGAAAAAACACACACACGTCCAAATGAAATTCTCAACATATGTGGATTTCAGTGATAGGGAACTTCCAAGCTTTGATTCTTGCTCTGTAGTTCCTGCATTAGCCTTACTGTTTATTCTCACTGGTTTTACATTCTTTACAAAGGCGTCTGGTGCTAGGGAGGGGTTTCCATGACACTGTTGAATTCACAACAGTGTCCAAGTTTATAGGGTGAAGAGCAGAAGACTTTACTTTTTGATGACCAGAGATCTGAAAGACAATAGTTTAAGCTGCAGCTTGGCCTAGGTCATCTTTCATGATATTTATAAAACGTTGCTATTAAATATGGGTATTGGTGAGACCAGAGTCCATCAGAACCAGAACAAGTAACATTTGGAGTGAGATGTGGCTTTCTGAACAGCCAAGAGCTTGTTTCTCATGCAGACAAATCTAAACTTTGAGCTGAAGAGAGAGAGGATTTTACACTTTCCATTTTCTCTCGACTATTAGTCTCAGAGTTTTTGTGCAAGGTAGGGGCAAACAACAAACCACATGTAATCTCTATTCCCTGGGCTCTAAGAATAGGGTAACAATGGTCTCCACATAATACTATTTCTTGGGTGTACCCCTACCAGCTCCAGCCTTCTCTGCTCTCCTTCCTCAGATTGTTCCAAGAGCTCCCTGGGAGTATGTATGAATGACGTAGTGCGACACCTCCTTCGGGACTAAAGCACACCTTCCCCCAGATGCTGGGAGTGTGGGTGGCTTACAGCTCTCGGATAAGTCCCTCTCCCAGAATTGTCCTCTGCTGAAGAGCAGCCTTGCCCACTGCCTTTCGGGGGCTGCTGGTACTCAATGACTTGTCAATGCGGAGTATCAAGACCCAACCCACTTTGCCTTAATTTGGGAAAACTCTGAAAAGCCCTCCCAGCTCCAGAACTTCTCACTGGATCAGCAGAAGCCTTTGATGTAACTGCATTACTGTTCATCTTCTCCCTTTGCCCAATCCTATTTCCTTTCTTCCACAACAGTACCCCTCAATAAACTTTCTACATATAAATCTCCTATTCAGGTCTGCTTGCCAGGGAATGCAACCTGAATGGTCAGTTGCAGGAATGGTCCTCAGAAACGGTCTCTAAAATCAAATTTTGAAGGTGGGTCACCTACCAGCCATCTGGCCAAGAGAACCACATAATTGATGGTGGAGCAGTGATAACCCCTGGCACGCAGCAGGATTACCATTGTGAAACTTTTCACCAGTGTGGAATAGGGATCAGAGACTAGCAAAGGGCTGCACTGGGTGGGAGGGGGGTACAAGGTGTTAGGCACTTTTGAAAAGAGGAATTAGTAATTATAATGAATATGGAATTAGATAGCTATTGCTGGAGAAAATCAATAATTTGGAGAAAGACAACGAAAGGCTGAGAGTGATTACTTTTTCTTCTTCTCTGCCTCCCTTCCTTCTCCCTTCCCTTCTTTCATTCTTCCTCCCTTTCTTAATAATTTCTTCTCCATTAGTTTCAGCGTTCTTTCTTTCTGGAATTTCTGTTCACCAGATATTGAACCTCCTGGGTTGATCTTCTCATTTTCTTCACTCTTCTCTCTTGTCATTCATTTCCGTGCTTTCCTCTTTGCCTAGACCCAAGCTCAGAAACTTTCTGGTTCAATTCCTCCAGAGAACAAGTCTAGATTTCTTTGGGAGTGGGGAGGGATCAGTTCCTTAGCTGCCTGGACTAGAGAAAGCACATGGTGTCTACGTGCTCTTTAACACATTTTCAAATAACCCCCTACTCTTCCCAACCTCCAGATTGCCTGGTGCCTCTGATTTCTAAGCCCCTTCAGGGGGATGGGGAAAGGTGGCCGGTGGTTCAGTGGAGAAGATTAGCTTGTTTATCGTCTGGTATCCTTTCAACTCTTAGGTTTCAGTAGCTGTTGCTCTCCGTCCCATTTCCTTTTACATGTCTTGTCTTCTCTTGTCTCTTCTTCTGTCCTTTTTGTCCTTATGGATTTGCACCCTTTAAATTATTGAATGTTTGTGTCCTCCCAAAATTCATACCCTGAAACCCTAACACCCCATGTGATAGTATTTGGAGGTGGGGCCTTTGGGAGGTAATTAGGTTTAGATGAGGTCATGAGGGTGGGGCCCCCATGATGGGATTAGTGTCCTTGTAAGAACAGGAAGAGAGACTAGAGTTCTCTCTCTCTGCTCTGTGAGGGCACAGCAAGAAGGTGGCAGTCAGCAAGGCAGGAAGAGGATTCTAACCAGGATGGTGTCTCACCAGAAATAGGTGTATGCTGTTTAAGCCACCCAGTCTATGGTATTCTGCTATAGCAGCCAGAGACGTTATTTTACTGTTATTTCAGTTGAATTCTTTTATTGTTGTTTTATTGCTCTTTAGTCATTTAGAATTTGCACTAGAGCTTTGAACCACATCAAGAAACACGTTCACTTTTTATTTAAAATTCACTTTCTCTTTATTTAACAAATGAGATCTTAAATGATGATTTATAACCTTTCTTTTATTGACACAGTATAAAGATTTTTAATTTGTGGCCAAATTGCTAGGGGACCTGCCCTCCTCATTCCTTCATCCCACCTGCCCGTAGTGTGTCATGCAGGAAAACAAGCATGGTGACCACACCTGGCCCTGGGAGGGTAGAGACTGCGAGGGGCTGTGAGTCCTAAGTGAGGTGGGATGTGTGTACAGGATGAACCACTGCCCAGTGCAGCTCCTGGGAAAGGACTCAAGCATGTGGTTTAGGGAAGATGCCTTTTCACTCTGCAACCTTTGCAGCCAAACTTTATCCAGACCCTGTCTGTGGATAAGGCATCATAACGACTGTGTAATGAGACGGACCAGCTGCGTCATAAGGATGCAATTCTATCTGCCTTTATTAACTCACCAGCACTGTCCCCAACATCCACTGCCTGTTCCTATGGCCACCCCAGGGGGCTGAAGACACCCCAGCATGACAGGCTATGGACCAAGAAGAATGGCGGAAGGAGCTGGGAAATGGGCATATCTGGGGAATCTCTGAATCCACTCAAAGATCAAGGGCCCATTGAAGGAAGCTAATTAGGAAACTGAGAGATCAGTAATTCTCAGAAGTTTTGGTGGAAGCTGTAGTGATGTAAATATAATACTGAAGCTTGAGCTTTGCTGAGCATCAAATCGAAAAGGTCTGCTTTCTTCAGCCTACCTGACACATTGGCCCTTTTAATTTCAGCTGCACTTTTGGATGGAAAGCAGAAAATCTTTGCTTTTGCTTTTGCTCCTAAGGAAGATCACACAGTAATCAGCTGGGATTTCTGTGTGCGGGTTAAAAAGAGGGGTAAAGGGAATTCTGAAAATGTAGGGCAGGCAGTCTTAGTTCGTGGCACATTCTGTGATAGTCAAGTCTAGTTTTATGAGAAATTTGGGCATTTTCAATGGTCTCAGAAGTGTTTGAGAAATTTTTACCAAAAAAAAGGGAAGCATCACCTCATGTTAATTCATTTTGATTTTAAAATACATATGGGGAGAGCGAGATGATGTGAAATGAAACAGCAACACTGTTCTTGGCCTGATCGAGAACCACAGCTGTGTTTCTGGGTCTTAACGCCTGAGTGACCCGTTTCCAGATGCCCCCCTCCCCACCACCATTCCTCTCTTGGTTGGGTGACCTTCCTTCCTCCACACTTAGAAGGAAGTGGACCCCTCCTGCTGCGTTCAGGGACTGACGCTGGACTCATGAATTCTGTTGTGATTGTTTGTCTTGCTGGGACGTGCGCTGAGGCCTGGGGTTAAGGGGAAGTCCTGGTGTCAATCATACTGTGGCAGGAAACGACAGGAAGCTGGCTCTCAGGAGGGAGAGGCAACCCCTTCCTCTCTCAGGGCCTTGTCTCTTGAGCCTAGTCTCTGAGGAGTCTAGCTGGCGTGAGGGGGTAATATAGTCCCTGCCCTTTGGAGACCAGACAGGAAGGAGCAGGGAGGAACCCCTGGGAGACCCTGTAAGGATGACTTGGGGCTTTGGGGTGCTGACAATGATGTTATCTAGCAGCCAGTAAAAGAAAAGAAAACAGTTTTTTGAGAGATGTAATTCCCTTTTGTAATCAGTAAAGTCTGTTCAAACACCACTACATTAGTCAGGATTCTCCAGAGAAACAGAACCAATAGAATAGATGGAAAGATAGATAAATAGATGGATGGATGGATAGAGAGAGAGAGAGATAGAAGAGGAGGTTTACTATAGGAACTGGCTTACGCAGTTATGGAGGCCGATAAGTCCCATGATCCGCTGTCTAGAAGCTGGAGACACAGGAGAGCCAGTGGGGTAACTCAGTCGGAGTCCAAAGGCCTGAGAATCAGGAAGCTAATGGCATAAAGTCCCCTTTGAGTCTGAAAGCCAGAGAACCAGGAGCACTGATGCCTGATGGCAGGTCTCATCTCCAGCAGGGAGATCACATTTGCCCCTCGTCTGTCTATTTGTTCTATTCAGGCCCCCAACTGATTGGCTGACGCCCACCCACACTGGGGAGGGTGCATTTTCTTTACCCAGTCTGCTGACTCAAATGCTAATCTCTTCCAGAGACACCGTCACAGACACACCCAGAAATACCAGCCATCTGGGCATTCCTTAGCCCAGTCAGGTTGACACATAAAATCAATCATCACAACCACAGACTAGCATCAGCTGAACCATGGAGGAGAAGGGGCAAGTGTGGCTTTTCTTGGGCTGGATTTGTAAAGGGGAGGGTAGCGCTGCCCAAGGCCATTGTAGCAGGGCAGTGATGAGTGGGATGGCCAAGGGGAAAGTGGATGTCAGGGGAGGAGGCTGTGAGGTCAGCCATCCTTCCCCACACAAGTCGTTGTTTCATGTCTGGGAGCCAGTGGGGTTTCCTTACAGCACTTAGCACACTAGCTCATATGCTGCGTTGGCCTTTGAGCTCCAAGAAAGCAAGGATCCTGTCTTGTTTGACTCATATCCCCACAGCAGCACTTAACTCAGAATCTGCTATATATTGGGTTCTTAATAAATATCATCTAAATAAATGTCACAGTATTAGTGTTTCATCTCTACCTTCTACATGAAAAGTGACTAATATTCTTAAGGAATTATGATGATGGCATAGAATGACTTCATTCACTTTTAGGTGAATGAGGTCAGCCCTGTTGTTTTTCTCTTTGAAGAGATCATTTGAGCCAAATCATTGACTTTTATTTGAGTCTCTGCCTAGAAATGATTACATTGGTGCCACATCACCACAGAATATTTCTATGCTAGCTTTTTTAAATTGCAAAATTAATATTTGCATATGGTTAAAAAAAACAAACCCTACAACAGAGTATGCCATGAAAGGTGTCTTCCTCCCAGGCCAGGCATTTAACGTGTTCTCTCCAGAGGCAGAGACTAACTTCTTGGGCACACTTCCAAAAATTTTCTGTATAAATGTAAACATATACACGTATATATTCATAGGAGTGTATTTATAGATATGCACATATATTTAACACAATTGAGTGTATACTATATAACTTATTTTTCAATTTGCTTTTGTCATTCAAAATATATCTTGGAGGCATCACACTTCCTGATTTGAAACTATACTAAAAAGCTACAATAATCAAAAGAGTATGGTAGGGGCATAAAAATAGACACATAGGGGCCAGCCCCATGGCGTTGTGGTTAAGTTCAGTGTTCTCTGATTCGGCTCACGATTGGGTTCACGGGTTCAGATCCCGGGCACAGACCTACACCACTCATCAGTCATGCTGTGGTAGTGACTCACATATAAAGTGGAGGAAGATTGGCACAGATGTTAGCTCAGGGCTAATCTTCCTCAGCAACAAAAAGAAAGAAAGAAAGAAAGAAAAAATGTATAGACACAAGGACTAATGGAACATGCTAGAGAGCCCAGAAATAAACTCTTGCATACATAGTCAACTAATATTTAATAAGGAAGCCAAGAATACTCAATGGGAAAAGATGGTCTCTTCCATAAATGGTAATGGGAAAACCGGATAACCACATGCAGAAAAATGAAATTGGACCCCTATCTTATACCACTCACAAAAATTAACTCGAAATGAATTGAAGCTTTAAACATAAGACTTGAAACTGTACAACTCCTAGAAGAAAACATAGGGAAAAATCTCCTTGATGTAAGTCTTGGCAACGATTCTTTGGATGTCACACCAAAAGCACAAGCAAGGAAAGCAAAAACCAACAAGTGAGTCTATATCAAACTAAAAAGCTTCTGCACGGCAAAGGAAACAATCAACAAAATGAAAAGGCAACCTATGCAATGGGAGAAAATATTTTCAAGCCATATATCTGATAAGGAGCTAATATCCAAAATACATAGAGAACGCATACAACTCAACAACAAAACCCCAAACAATCCAATTAAAAAATGGGCAGAGGAACTGAATAGACATTTCTCCAAAGAAGACATACAAGTGGCCAACAGGTACATGAAAAGATGCTCAACATCACTAATCATCAGGGAAATACAAATCAAAACCACAATAAGATATCACCTCACACCCGTTAGAATGGCTATCACCAAAAAGGCAATAGACAACAAATGTTGGCGAGGATGTGGAGAAAAGGGAACTCTTGTGCACTGCTGGTGGGAATGTAAATTGGTGCAGCCACTATGGAAAACAGTGTGGAGGTGTCTCAACAAATTAAAAATAGAACTACCATGTGATCCAGCAATCCCACTTCTGAGTATATATCCAAAGGAAATGAAAACAGGATATTGAAAAGATACCTACATTCCCATGTTTATTACCAGCATTATTATATAGATAGATAGACAGATAGAAAGAAAGATAGATAGATAGATGGATATCTGTTATGTGTATACACAGATATAATGGAATATTGTTCAGCTCTGATAAAGAAGGAAATCCTGTAATTTGCAATGACATGGATGGATCTTGAGGGCATTATGTTAAGTGATGTAAATCCAGCAGCGGAAGACAAATACTGTATGATATCACTTAAATGTGTCATCTAAAAAAGCTGAACTCACAGAAACGGAGAGTTGAATGGTGGTTACCAGGGGGTAGGGGTGGGGGAACTGGGGAGATGTTGGTTAAAGGGTACAGTTAAAAGATGAATAAGATCAGGAGATCTAATGCACAGCATTGAAAGTGGCTAAGAGACTAGATCTTAAATGTGCTCACTAGGAAAAAGAAACAATAATTATGTGACATGACCGAGGTGTTAGCTAACGCTAAGGTGATAATTATATTGCAACATACAAGTGTATCAAATCAACACGTTGTGCGCCTTAAACTTATACAGTGTTATATGTCAATTATATCTCAATAAAAATATATATACATATCTTGGACATTTTCCATATTACCACATGTAAATTGACATCATTCCTTTTTTTTTTAAGAAAAAGTTAAAGTAATACTCGCACCTGATTTAAATAGAAAACATACAAATGGGTTTATAATGGAAGGGAATCATCTTCTGCCTTACTCCCTCATCTGTCGCCCCGCTCCCAAAGGCAACCTCTTATACCTATTTCTGTCTTTAGTTTTTCTGATGGATAGCACCATCCTACAAAAAACATGTTTATACTTCTGTTTCTTAATTTGTTGACTTAAAATATATCTATTGACATGCTGCTATGATAGCTGAAGATCTATCCCACTAACTAATATGATTGTCTCTATTTATCTATCAACTTTAGAAGTTATCTATTAATTTTCAAATAACATAGGTGAGCATTTAGCTACTTACTCCATCCTGTCTCCTTCCAATATTGTTCTGTCTCTATTTAAAATGCCCCTCTAGTCACCTCAACAGCCTCAAACACCATACTTAAAAATCTATTCCTCTTTGCATCAACCATAGAGAGCATCTTCTGACTCTGAAGTACAGGAATATTAGCAAACATCTCCTTCTCTCCACTTATGTTACCCGGTTCCACAACAGTCTCTGCGTCTTTCAAAAGCTCTCTCTTTGTTTTGCCATTGTCAAGATTGATAAGGTTTTCATTCTATTCTGCAACCATAACGAAGTCTTCTCTGATTTGCTGGTACATGTGGTCCATATATAGATTAGGACTCTTTTAGTAGCAAGTGACGGAAAACTCAACTCAAAGCAAATGAAGCAGAAAAGGAAATTTATTTGCTCACGAAATGGCAACATCTAGGGAAAGATGCAATCTCATTTGAAGCTTCATCCAAAAGTGTTATCAGGATCCCGTTTCTCTCTCTCCATCTCTTAAATTCTGTTTTGTGTTGGCTCCATCCTGGGTAAACTCTCCCTTCAAGGAGGCAAGATGTTGGCAGCTGCTCCAGGCTTTCACTCTTTCAAGTTTAAATCCAGTAAATCCAGTGAGTCAAATTTTGGTATTCATTCTGATTGGAACACTGTGTTCTCATGCCCAACCCTGAACTCATCGCTGTGAGCAGGGGCTTTGGGTATGCTGATTATCTACCCCCCACCTCTGGAATCAGAACTGGAGCACCGCTCAAAGCACAGACGGGGTTCCTCCAGAAGGAAATCAGGGTGCTGTCACCAAAAAAATGGAGGAAAGGAGGCTGGGCACCAACAATGCCAAATACCCACCCTAGACCACAAACGCTAATGTCTTCAGAGTTCCATTTACATAAACTTGTGAACTGACTGAGGGAGAGACACGGAGGGGTGGTTAGTGTGACCTAAAAGCAGTGCAACAAAAATTTTTTAAATGCCATTAGCCAAATAAAACACATCTGGAAGACTAATTTTGCTTGAGAGCCGCCAGTGTGCAACTATTGGTCTGTATATTAATTCTGAAAGTTGAAATAATGTAAATAGTATTTATGTTATTATAGCTATGTAAACAGTTTTCATGGCAGAGGGAATTAATGTTTTCAAATTCTCTAGGATCATCGTCATGACTTGGGCGGCACTCAAAGAGAAGTTTTCTGGTATCCAGTTGCAAAGATTCTCCCTACCCGTCCCCCACCCCCGCCATCCATTGCTCAGAATCTAGCTGTGTGTTAGTTTCCTGTATACTTGTACCATCCTTTGAACGGCAGATATTGTTGCCTGCCCACCTACCATTCCCTCATTCTCCCTTGCTAGGATCTTTTCTTTTGTTTTCCTTGTTTGTTGTCATTGATGTTGCGATTCTTATCAAATGTCTTGTGACGTCTTGTGATCTATTGGTATTTTTACAAGAGGGTGGAGTTTGAAAATTGACTCCGAAAGCTCTGTGAAGGTTGGTGGGATTCATCCACTGACTGGTTCACTTTTAAGTTAATAAGCAGGGAGCTCTCAGCTATTACTTTGGGCCCTAAATAAAGAACCAGAGAACTTGCTACCATTACTAGTTCACTAGACATTTCATCAAATAGTTTAGATAAGAACTGATAAGACAGTTTGTTAAGTAGTTTAGATAAGTTTGGATAAGACCCCAAGCCCCCACCTTAATTTTTATTTTGTTTACTTGGTTATTTGTTGATTTATTCATTTTTATTTTAATTTATTCATTAATTTACTTTATCTATTCATTTTGTAGCCTGTTTGCAGATAGATGAGGGTATAGGAAATTTTTGATTTTCATATTCAGAACTTTAATTAATCCCCCATTTTCAGACCTACTCTTAAGTTCCATTGTACTTGCTGCCCAAGTCAAGAGCTTCTATGGGGTTCTACGCAGCATGCTGGCTTTCTGGGTTTTTCACTAATTAATAATATTTCATCTGCTTTGCATCCTATAGGAGTTTGTTTTCTCGTATATTAATGGCCTCCTTCTTATTCTCTTTAGTGTTGTGAATTGAAGCCCTTAAAAGAAGTCCATTACTATCACCTTAGTGATTTCTTAGAAAGGGGAGGCTGTAAATACATGTGCTTAATTAGCGCACCATATTAAACCTGAAGCCTCTACGTCCTTCTTAATAGCTGTATAGTGATCAATTGTACAGACGTTTTCTTACATATTAACCTGTCTTCTACTGATTAACGATTAATTTTGTGACTCCAAACAGTGCTGCTATGGACCTTTTTGGACATAACTCTATGCACGTGTACATCTATGGAATAAATTCCTGGAGGTAGAGTGCTGGATTGGAGGTTGTTGCAAAGTTCCTCTTTGGAGGGTGTGTGTTTTTGGAAAGTGATCTTGTATAGTAATTAAAAGCATGAACTCTGCGGCCAGCCTGCCTGGGCTTGTAAACCTGGCTCTCTTCCTTTGCATTGCTATGACCTTGGGCAAGTTACTTAAGTTTCTGTGTCTTATTTTCCTACTAGGTTAAAATGAGAATTAATAATATCACCTTTCTCCTAGGGTTGTGAGGATTAAATGAGTTAATTTGCTGAGATTCATGGCTGATAATAAAAATTCAATAACTATTAGATGTTAATGTTGATATTCCAGGTCAGACTTAGCAACCATATGAGTAAAAATGAAGCCACTGTACCAAAAAAAAAAAAAAAGACTCAGCAACCGCCCTAGTGAAAAGAAGCCACCATTCTTGGTGGGCTGGAATGAGCCCTCTGACTAGTGCTCCTGGGCTCGCCCCTTGGGGGAAGTGAGGTGGTCCCCACAGTAGGGCTGCAAGTTTGAAGCCGAGAAGAGTGGTACCACCAGCCTTGAGGGGGGTGTGTCAGAGCTTTCTTACCCAGTAGTCTACCGAGTATAGCCCCTTGAAGGCTGCATTCTTAATTGCTGTTTCTCTAGTTTCAGACAGCACTTGGCACATAGTTGAATGAATAAATGATAGAGTGAATGAACCCAAGTTTGAGAATTAGTTTTCTTCTTTTTAATCTCTTCTTGTTACCCCCAAGCCTTCCATAAAGTCTCGTTGACCGTTACAGCCCAGGTTTACCATAGGCATCCTTGGGAGAGAGGGGACTGAGAAGGAAGAGAATGTGAGGGGAGCATGATGGAACCACCTGCCCGAAAGCATGGAAGCAGCCAGGGCAGAAGAGAGGAAAAACACAATTCCCAGGGCTCCCCAGGAATCCTCGGTGGGGGAGCCTACTAAAAGCCTGGACTTCCTGCAATGTGACTGTGTGGAGGGGGATTTCACTACTCGTCCTTGGGTGTTGAAAAGAGGATGGTCTCTCAAGACTGGAGTCTGGTGTATCTGGGTAGGCACAGGGCGTGCTACATGGTAGCCTCTGAGTAAATGGCAGTTTTTTATATCTTATTCCTAAATTACACTAAAGACCAGAGTAAAGTCTGCATTTGATGCCGTATCCACTCTTGCTCAAGCCATACATGAGTTCGTGTATTATGGATATGACTGTCCATCCAGGATAATATTGCCAGTACAGCTGTTATGTCGATAAGATGATTGTCAGGTCGGATGAGACGTGGAGACCAGACAGGGTAGCAGAGATCTTGAGCTTTCAACCAGCCTGTCTCAGCAGCATGACCTTGCATTAGTCTCTTGAAATTTCAGAGTCAGCTTCTGTCTCCATAAATTGGGGATTAATGCTGTAACATCTACCACCTGTCTGGGTTTAAGAGCACATCTTGATATTAAATTAAAAGAGAGAGCAAATGAATAAATTAGATTGGGTACTACACCCTGAAATCTTGACCTGAAAGTCGCTATTAATGGTAAAACCATTACAATATTATATTTCTCTAACATTCCTAGCAGATGGTTGGCTAAGGGAAGAAATCTCGATTTTGAGCACAGTCTTAGAATATGATTATAATTTATTACTATTATTTTTCACCATTTATATATTAAAATAGAAGATCTCTATTCCAAAGGGGATTATTTTCCAAAATTAAGAATGCATACAGTAGATGGACAAAACCCACCTTCATACATACATAATATTTATATTAATTGTTCACATTGGCTCATTTTTAACTTGGTGTTGTTGAAAATTAATCAAGAATTTAGCATTGGTAGTAAAAAAGCAAATTAACAAAGACTCATTTATTGTTACTAGAAGGGGCAATATAGATCCTGAAGCCAGGAAGCTCATTGGGAGAAGATTCAAGAAAGATCCAGAAAAGTCCTCGTGACATGAGACCCAAACATGGAACTCTCCAGACAAAAGATTCAAGTCTACCTCCTATTTTAAGAATGAAACAGCTGCCAAGGTCAAGGACTTTCTTGGGGGGGGTCTTCACTTGTGATGGATAACTGGGTGGTGTCTGTTTTGTTTGGGGGAATAAATATTTGAAGGTGGTAACCAAAGAAGGTTATGCTGCTGTTATGATGTTATTGATACACGGGCTGACGCTATTATGGCGGATGCTATCAGGCTACATTATCTTTATGCCTCCAAGGTAACCTGAAGCAACTGTCTATTGACTTGGCACTACCTTACACTGAAGCGTCTGCCCTGCCTGGGGACTGTAACCGAAGCCAACCACATGCCTAACAGAGAGTTTTCTTTAGCCACTGACAGCACCAGGGAAGGAAGAGCGTGAAATAGCTGAGGATGGACTCTTCCGAAAGGGGGTTAGCTGTGGAGCGACTCTCAGGGAGGGTGGCCCTACCACCTCCTAATCTTCTACTTAGGAGCAACCACTAGAAAGTCCTTCTCTTCAGGCAATGAAATAGTGACTATAAGGAAACTGGAGGTGATCTGAACCCCTGGAAATTTTTCTTTTCCCCTTTGAACGTTGCTATGTTTTACTGCGGGTCATGTCCACGTGGAAGGCAAGGCTCACCAAAAGACTGAAATCTCCATCTAGAAGGATGCATCCATTTCCATGCTCAGCTCTGCTGGCTTGTTTTGGGAATGCAAGGGACAGTGCTCCCTTTGATCAGCCCAGCACAACTGATGCTCATTCCACTATCTACATTCAGCCCATGGCCAAAGCAGGTGGACACCCAAGTCACCCGAGAGGGGAAGAAGGAACTGCAGAGAAAAGGCGAGATTCCGGCACCCATTCAGAGAGAAATGGCAGTGCAAATCAGAATTCCAGCAACCATGCTGCGGTCCAGCCTGTTGAGACCCCCGAGGATTTGCCTGGGTCCCTAGATGGTAAAACGAACTGTGAGGAGGTTGCTTTTCAGACTTCAATCCCCCGACCATCAATTATTGAAATGCCAATGGTGAGTGATCCCAATGCTATTATAGAAGGAATGGTGCTGGAGGGGAGCTCTGATCGTTTGGTGAATGCCATCAGGAAACAAATTTGTTGAACATTATTAATGAATAAGACATTGAAGGGAACTCTTACTAGTGAGAGAAAGTGTGTAAAGCCTTTTAAATTCTCATAAATTCTCAAAGGATTTGGAGGGAGGCAATGAAAATAAGCTCTGGAGCCTTAGCAATGGCCAAAATTGACCTGCAATTAACTGCCGTTGGTGCTTCAGAGCCAACAGTGCCTCAACAAAAGTTCGGGAGTAACATAGTCTGGGAAAGTATTTTTTGTTTTACTGGTCTGTGAATTTATTTATATGAAAATCCACAATATGAAAGGTTTGATCATAGAATTTAAGAAATTGCCTCTCCTTAAAATTAATCACATGGTATCAAAGAAGTCTAGGAAAACTTGGAAATGATCATCACTACATGCACAGCAGGAAAGAAAGGAGTTGACTTATAAAACGATTCGTAATATGGATGTTGCTGCAATAGTTTTGTGAGACTTAAAGGCAGGAGAAAGAAGTTATTTTTTTAAAAATGGTGCTGTTGCTCTTACAAGGCAGCGTTTGAGTTATCTGTTTTCCCTTTTGGTGTGACATTACTAAATTTTAATTGTTGAACATTCCAATTGGGTTGAGCTGCACAATCATTTCAAGTTCTTGCTAATCCCATTTTGGGGAAGCTGTGTAGAGGCCAGGTTTCTTGAATGGTGTTTTCTGAAGATACCCCATGAGCACTTTTTGGTCGTATTCCTGGCCAGGTAGCTTAGGAACAGACTTTAAAAACTGAGAAGACTTTGAGGATCCATTACTAAGATATTCTGATTTTTAAAAATTGGTTTTTTCTATCTGGTTTAACAAATCATTCTTTGCCTGACTTACTGACTTGAATCCAAGATGCCTCATTAGCTGTAAAAACTGCCACCCAGCAAAGACAGGGTTAAAACATAATTTTAAAAAGTAGTTTCACTTGAAATTCTACAGGCTTATGTTAAAGGATGGAAGCTCAGTTCTATTGTCTTCTACTCTGAGATGGAACAGAGGATTTCACCAAGCCCTCTGTTACAACAAGAACTGTAGTTTGTTTTTCTTTCCAGCACGATTAAATCCAAACCCCAAATAAACAGAAAACAAAACATTTGTTAAATTTTCAGTTTATACCAACATCCAGATTAAGATATTTTTAGTAGTACTGTAGTTAGCGGAGTGGACATGATAGGCAAGTTTATATTTATTTTGTGGTAAAGGAAGTAATGATTTACTGTTTTAATGAGTTGGAAGACTTTCTGTTGGGTAGAGATTCCAGCAGCCCAGGCCTTACCCTATGTTGGTAAGTACAGCAGCAAGCACAAAGGGTCGATTTGATTTTATCTTTCTGTTTTAGGAGTATATGTGACACAGGGCTCAAGATAAACCTGTGTATTCAAATATAACCAATTAAACACAGCAGGGTAACATCTGTATTTATTGTCCACTTGGTATGGACAAAGCCGTGATAGACTACAGAGGTGAGACGGGCCTTATGATGAACCAGCCCGAATGTAAGGCTGAATATGTGTCCTAAAGAGAGACATACGTAAGACAGTTCAAAGGAGTTTGGAAGGTCTGGAAAGGTACATTGCAGGGGAGGTGAAATTTGAGATGGGTTTAGAAGGAGGGTTAGGATTTTTAAAGACAGAGATGAAGAGGAGGACATTGCAATAAAAGGAAATTGTATGAACAAAACCATGGATGTAGGAGAAGGTAGCAGAGGGTAGGTACATCAGTTTGGCTACATTGGGGAGATATCTGGAAAGGCAGATTAAGGTGAAAAGAGGGACGTCTTGAATGCTGTAGTGAGAAGTTACTTCAGTAGGCAATGGCGGAGCTTTGGGAATTTTGAGCAGAGGAACATCATGCCTGGGATTTCATTCCAGGAAGATAAATAGATAAAGCCACGTAGGACGGATTCGAGTTAGCAAGACTGGAGCTGAGAGGCCACTGTAATAATTCTGGCCTGAGGAGAGTCATAAAAAGAACAGCAGGAAGGTGAGGTTGGAGGGGCAAGAAAGAAGGGACCCCAGCGGGGGAGCAAATACCAGCAGTTGACTATGGAGGCCAAACTAGATAGAGAGGGAAGGGAGACCAAACTGGGAGTGAGGAAATGAAAACACTGCAGAATTAAGTGCCGGGGTGAGTATCAAGAGCCGGTCCTGTGGGCGTGATAAATGGATAGATAAAATCTAGTTCAAACCAGAGGAGCTACCGCTTAACAGAGCACTTGCTGTCCACCAGCCAGTCTTCTAAGGGCCCTACGTGGAGTATCCATCAAACCCTGGGTACCATGAGGCGCATAATCTTATGATCCCATTTGACAGATGACGACATGGACACTTAGAGCGGGAAAGACACTTGCCCAAGGTCACAGAGGGAAGAAGTGGGAGAGCTAGGATTGGAGCTCAGTTCTGTTTGATTCCAAAGTCCATCCTCTGAATTACAACATGCTTCCACTGCTCATTATTATTATTGGTGTGGTGTTTGAGGATTTACAATAAAGTATTCGTGCATGGTCTCATTGTTATGCAATCAAACTAAAATTCCATGTGTGTTTGCATATATATTTATACAGAAATGTATCTGTGTGTACAATAATAATGATCCCTGCTTGCTTTTTATTAATTTGCTTTAACCTTTTTCCATCTTAGTTTCATGGTGTGTAACACTGCAGAAAGGGACACTTCCCACTTTGCATCCTGCCAATGATGAGGCTTTGTTGACGTTAGTGTGGGATTGCTTTGAGATTTTTCTGATTAAAAGTGCCGTAGGACTGCCCAGATTTTTCATTACCTAGTAATTTTGTAGTGACATGTTTCCCCTCAGCAGATGATGAATGAGCTTCTTTTATTACAATCTTGCCTGGCGGCAAAAATATTTCCCCTTTGGATGCACTGATCCTCATCATTTAAGCTGCCTGCATGGAGGCAGCAAATAATACTTTTGTTTTAGAGCTCAGCCTCAGAACGTAAGCATAGCTAAGAAGTGGGGCCGAGTCCCTCTATCCGTCTTTAGGTACCTGGTGTTCAGACAGGAGGGCGATTCATTTAAATTTGAAACAACATCTGGTCTGAGAGGAAAAGCTCAAGATAGAGACGCCAAGTGAACTAGCAAAAAGTAAATGTTTTTGTTTGTGTAAACGTATGTGCATATGTCTGTATTTACAAAGTGATACCAATTAATCTTCAAGTTTTTTGTGGTCATCTCTTCTCTGTTCCGGACCTGAAATCAAGGTGATAACAATCCTAAAAGTGGAATGTGTCTTATAACTGCTGGTGTCTTCTGATTGTAATTTTTTTCTTTCTTACGGGTCTTGCAATGAAAGTGTCTTGTAATTGGTGGGATCGTAGAGTCAATGAAATACAGCAGACTGCGTTTATTCTTTAGCCAAGAGTTATTGTGTTCTTACTCTGTGCCAGGTCAGCACTAGCCCTAGGGAAACAAAGTTGTTTAAATCGAAGATGATTTACGACACAGTCTGTGGAGTTGCTTACATTCCAGTGGGAGAGCCAGTTGGGTAAACAGGCAGTGTCAATGCGGTATGAGAAGGCTTATGCAAGGGTCAATACCAGATGCCACAGGAGCACATGGAAGAGGCATCCATCTTAGCCTTGGGAAGACAGGGGAGGCTGGAACATGTGGAGGAGAAGGGTTTCTGCCTTATTCCTTTATAATTGCACATCAGACCCAACACTGCACCTTTCTGGTCGAAAGTGCTGTTTTTCTTCTCTCTCCCTCTCTCTTAACAATGTCGGCATTGTAAGAAAGACGCAGTTCCCATCCCACGCAACTAAGGGCTTCCGAGTAGGCTGGTGGTTTCTGACAGTCTTTCTATAACAGTGTGAGTTTTTATCTAGTTCTTCCTCCAACAAGGTAGCCAGCCTGACACGGGACGAGAAAGTAATTGTGTTTCAAGAAGTCATTCCTGGTATTTTAACTCTAAGTCAGTTTTGCAAAGAGGAAGAGAAACAGGGCCCACCTTGGAGCTGACAGCTGCATCCATTTTTGTAACAGGCTGGTTTTGCTACTAGGCAGAGAAGTGGTAACCAAGACATGCCCGGAGCCCAAATGGTGGCCTGGAGGAAGCCTCACAGCCTCAGGCAGTCACTGCCTTCTAGTGTCCGAGTCTCTGCACTGCTGTCTAGAAATTCAGTTTTGTCAGTCATCCTTCTCCAAGAGACAGTCTCTTGATGCCCACATTTACAAGAGCTTGATGTATAAATCAGAATGCCCGTTGAGTTGTAAGCGTTGAGGACCAATGGCCAGGGTAAGGCTGACTAAGCCATGTATTTTCTCCACAGGAAAAAATTACACGTAAAGAGAAACGTTAACCAGAAATTTGTTGGAGAGTATAGACCCAGAGGAAGGGAGAGCTATATTTTTTTATTGTAGTAAAATATACATGTCATAAAATTTAGAATTTTAATTATTTTTAAGGGTACAATTCTGTGACATGAAGTACATTCATATTACTGTGCAACCATCACCACTATCCAACTCCACAACTTTTTTCATCTTCTCCAACTGAAACTCTGTACCCACAAAACACTAACTCGCCATTTACCCCTCTCCCCACCCCCTGGCAACCACCATTCTATTTTCTGTCTCTATGAATTTAACTACTCTAAGTACCTCATGTCAGTGCAATCACACAGTATTTGTCCTCTTGTGTCTGGCTTATTTCACTTAGCATAATGGCCTCAAGGTTCACCCATGTGGAAACGTGTGTCAGAGTGTCCTTCCTTTTTAAGGCTGAATAATATTCCATTGTATGGATATACTACATTTTGTTTATATATTCATCCATCGATGAACACCTGGGTCATTTCTATCTTTTCGTAATTGGGAATAATGCTATTATGAACATGGGTGTAAAAATATCCCTTCAAGACTGTTTTTAGTTCTTTTGAGTATATACCCTGAATTGGAATCACTGGATCATATGGTAATTCTATCTTTAATCTTTTGAGGAACTGACATACTGTTTTCTACAATAGGTTGTACCGCTTTATATTACCACCAGCAATGCACAAGGGCTCCAATTTTTCCACATCCATGCCACCACTTGTTGCTTTCTAGAGTTTTTGTTTGTTTTGATAATCACCATCATAACGGGTATGAAGTGGTATTTCACTGTGGTTTTGATTTGAATATCCCTAATGATGAGTGATGTTGAGCATCTTTTCACATGCTTATTGGCTATTTGTGATCTTGTTTGGAGAAAGGTCTATTCAAGACCTTTGCCCATTTTTTAATTGAGTTGTTTATTTTTTGTTGTTGAATTATAAGAGTCCTTTGTATATTCTAGATATTAATCCCTTGTCAGATATATGATTTGCAAATATTTTCTCCCATTCTGTGGGTTGGCTTTTCACTCTTTTGCTAGTATCCTTTGATGTACAAAAAATTTTAATTTTGACAAAGTCCAATTTATCTGTTTTTTCTTTTGTTGCCTGTGCTTTTCATGTCATATTCAAGAAATCATTGTCAAGTCTAATATAATGAAAATTTTTGCCATGTTTCCTTCTAAGAGTTTTACAGTTTTAGCTCTTACATTTAGATGTTTGATCCATTTTGAGTTCATTTTTTTATATAGTGTAAGATAAGGGTCCAAATGCCTTCTTTTGCATGTGGATATCCAATTATCCCAACACCATTTGTTGAAAGACTGTCCTTTCCCCATTGAATAGTCTTGGCACCCTTGTGAGAAATCATTTGACCATATAAGTGAGGGTTTATTTCTGGAATCTCTAGTCTATTCCATTGGTCTATATGTCTGTCTTTATGCCCGTACCACACTGTTTCGATTACTGTAGCTTTGTAGTAAGTTTTGAAATCAGTAAGTGTGAGACCTCCAACTTTGTTCTTTTTTTTCAAGTTTGTTTTGGCTATTTGGGGTCCCTTGGATTCCAAATGAATTTGAGGATGGATTTTTCTATTTCTGCCAAAAATATCATTGAGATTTTGATAGGGATTACACTGAATCTGTACATTGCTTTGGGTAGTTTTGACATCTTAACAATATTAGGTCTTCTAATCTATTAATGCAACTTGTCTTTCTATTTATTTGTGTTGTCTTTAATTTCTTTCAGCAATGTTTCGTAGTTTTCAGTATCCAAGTCTTTCACATCTTAGGTTAAGTTTATCCCTAAGTATTTTATTCTTTATGATGCTATTCAAAATGAAATTGTTTTCTTAATTTTCCTTTTAGATTGTTCATTTTTGGTGTATAGAAATGCAATTGATTTTTGTGAGTGAGTTTTGTATGCTACAATTTTGCTGAATTTGTTTATGAGTTCTAATAGTTGTGTGTGTCTGTGGAATCTTTATGGTTTTCTACATATAAGATCATATCATCTGTGAACAGAGGTAATTTTACTTCTGCCTTTTAAATTCGATGCCTTTTATTTCTTTTTCTTGTCTAATTGCTCTGGCTGGAACTTCCAATAGTATTCAACAATACCGTGTTGAATAGAAAATGGCAAAAGTGAACATCCTTGCCCTGTTCTTGATCTTAGAGGATAAGCTTTCAGTCTTTTACCACTGAGTATGATGCTACTATTGAGTATAATGTGGATTTTCATATATGGCCCTTATTATGTTGAAATAACTTCCTTCTATTCCTAGTTTGTTGAGTATTTTTATGATGAAAGGGTGTCAAATTTTGTCAATGCTTTTTCTGTATCAATTGACGTGACCATATGGGGGTTTTCCCCCTTCACTCTGTTAATGTGGTGTCATATAATGTTATATTGATTGATTTTTTTGTATATTGAATCATCTTTGCCTTCCAGGATAAATCCCACTTGATCATGGTGTAATCCTTTTACTATGTGGTGGAATTCTGTTTGCTAGTATTTTGTTGTGGATTTTTGCATCAATAGTCATCAGGGATATTGGTCTCTAGTTTTCTTTTCTTGTGTCTGATTTGGGTATCAGGGTAATACTGGCCTCATAGAATGAGTTAGGAAGTGTTCCCTCCTCTTCAATTTTTTTAGAAGAGTTTGAGAATAATTGGTATTAATTATTCATATGTTTGGTAGAATTAACCAGTGAAGACATCTGGCCTAAGGCTTTTCTTTGTTGGGAGGTTACTAATTCAATCTGCTCCTAGTTATAGGTCTATTCAGATTTTCTTTCTCTTCATGATTCAGTCTTGGTGAAGAGGAGATACTTTGATAGCATCACTGAAGTATGGTATTTACAATCATGATTACTACTTATTGAGCACTATTAATAGACTAGGCATGATTTAAGTGCTTTACATGGATTAGCTCATTTGATCCTTTTAATCTTTTTACAATGTTAGTTCTTGATAACCCCAATCACCCCTCTCCTCAAAACCCTCCAATGGCTCCCTCGTTTCCTCAGAGTAAAAATCAAGTCTTCACAGTGGCCCACAGGTCCCATACAAAATATCCTCCATTAACTCTCTGAACTTGTCTCCTACTGTTCTTACTGATGGGGAAACTAGGACTCAGTTGAGTTAAGCATCTGATCCATTTCCAACCCAAGGGTAACTCTTCCAGCAAAGTAGGAATGTCAAGTCCACTGGTCAAAGCATGACTTCCTTGGGCAGTGCAGAACTCACACTACCAATAACCAAACAGCTGCTTATTCTGCTTTCCTTGTCTAGGCTCCATGCCCATCCTTCTTATTTTCTTGGCACAGTCTTTATTAAGACCTAGGATAGTTTAATTAATCAGATTTCAACTTCCTTGGTTAGAATCAGATTCCAGCCATGCTCTCTTAAAGCTACATCAAGGCCATGTTACTTGGAATTTGGTGTTGGAGAGGCTCCTGGATACCTATTAACAGAAAAGCTCTGGAGGTGTTCACCTCTGTAGGCAACTGATCTCATTCAACAAATTGATTTTTATTTTCAATGTCTTAAAGTTGTTTTGAAGTCAAGTCTTGGGAGTACCATCTATAGAGGGCTGCTTAGAAGCATACTGCAAATTTGCGTGTAAACATCTATCACCCCTCATCCCACCCTAACTCTGCATGCCCCTTATTTAAGCATTATTGGGGACAACTCTGCTGGGCTGCATTTCCATTTTCTAGTACAAACCAGTTTTCCTGTATTTCTTTAGAATGAAATCCTCCGTTCCTTTCCTCCGGGCCCTAACAGAAGATAATAGAATTCTAGGCTACCTGTAAAAACAAATACCCTATTAAGGAAGCTTTCTGCAAGACAGATGATTTGACATAAAAAACTTTTAATAGCAACTTATAGTTCCACACAATCAAATGTTAGGTTTCTAGTTCCCTTTCATGTTCCTGAGCAAAATCATGAACTGCCCCCGACCCTGCAACAAGGAGGATATCTTAATGAGCTGGTGGAAATCCCATCCCATTCCTTTTAAGCCCTGATAATTTCTTATGCTAGGTTTCTACTTTCCAAAGAAGTTAAACATAGTGGCATGATAGTGCATGATATACCCAGTGTAGTCAGACAGGAATTTTCCAATCCAGATATTCAGTTGCATCCCAACTGGAAAAGAGAGAAACAGCCTCTTGGCTTCTCTTAGAATGAAGTAAAATAAACAGTCCCCATAAAACCACGAAGATTTACATTTTACAACTTTGACTATTGGAGATTATCCATAAAAAACTGTAGAGGATGACGAAAATGCAAAATTTGCAGACAATTTAGAGCTGAGGGGCATATACATTCCAAACTAAGACATAAAAGTTGAGTGTATAATTTCATAGCATTTTAAAGCATCATTTTCAGGTGAGGTTACTCCTGCATTTACAATTCAGATAGGAATAATAAATATTTTTCTAGGGAGGTGTTGATGTTGAAGGGAGAGGTACAAAAGGAAGAGATCAGCCCATTTTTGAGCAGCCCTGTTTCCAGCTCCTCAGCCAGAATCTGGCAGTCTGCCCATGACCTAGTTGATCCTTTGCCCTCATTTGCACAGGTGGTTAATACAAGAGCAGGGTTTACTTTGTTCGTAGGCAATGGCCGACTGTCTAACCAAAGAGCCACCAAGGAGATTCCAATTCATTGACAAGACCCACGGTCTCCAGATACTTGCATGTGTAGAGTTGGAATTTCCATCCTCTTGATTATATAACATGCATTTGGACTTCAGTTAAAAAAAAAGAAAAATTCCACTATTGCACTCGCTGGGTATGCTGGAAACTTTAAAGTCTCTAATGCTCCAGGAACCACAGGGGCTAGCTGAATGAATGTGCTATATTAATCATGGGAAGTTAGAGGCTTTTTTTTTTTCCAGCCAAGGACATGTGTTAACCTGATCTGAACTGCCTTTAGTTTTGCTCTCACAGTTCCTCCTTTCCAAAGAAAACAGAGCTCATCAAGTTAACACTTTTTCCAACATGAGGCTGACACACTTGGTTTTGTAATTCTTCGCCAGGGGAAATGAGAGTTTGGAAATTCGAGGCAATCAGAGGAAGCAGGAGTCTCCACAAAGGGCATAGGACCTGCTGTGGGAAGTGTTCATGCTTTTGTTGAGGAAGGCTGGTTTGTGGGCGTCCCACATTAGACGGAAAATGGCAGCTCAGGCAACTGTTAGAACCCAGACACGCAGACGTGCTTTGGTCCACAGAAAAAGAGAAACTGCCCCTCAAATGAGCTGCCTGCACGAGGAGAGTCAGTTTCTGTAACTTAAAACATCAAATCTCAAAAAGATGTGTCTCATATTGTTTATTACTAATAGTAATGAATGTCCTGCCATTTGCACATAATAAGCTGACTTTAAAAACAGAAAGATTTTAATTTTTATATAAAACAACACATAGTCTTATAAAAAGTTCAAATGTGATATATGCACACACTTGTAATTAGAGCTAATTCAAACGTATCCCTTTTTAAGAAGATCACTCATATAGGGTCAGGTAATCTTTGCCAAAGGCACCAAGAATACCCCATGGGGAAAAGATAGTTTCTTCAATAAATGGTGTTGGGAAAACTGGACATCCACGTGCAGAAGAATGAAATTGGACTTTCATCTTATGCCACTCACAAAAAATCAACTCAAAATGGATTAAAGACTTAAATGTAAGACCTGAAACCTTAAATCTCCTAGAAGAAAACATAGGGGCAAAGCTCCTTGACACTGGTATTGGCAATGAGTTTTGGATTTCACATCAAAGGCACAAGCAAGGAAAGCAAAAATTCAACAAGTGGGACTACACAAAACTCCAAGTCTTCTGCACAATGAAGGAAACAATCAACAGAATTCAAAAGCAACCTGAGATTGAGAGAAAACATTTGTAAACCGTATATCTGATGAGGTTAATATCCAAAATAGATAAGGAATGCATACAACTCAATAGCAAGAAACCAATAACCCAATTAAAAGATGGGCAAAGACCCTGGATAGACATTTCTCCAAAGAAGACATACAAATGTCCAGTGGGCGTATGAAAAGATGCTCAACATCGCTAAATACCAAGGAAATGTATATCCAAATCACAAGGAGATATCACTTCACACCTGTTAGGACGGCCATCATCAAGAAGGCAAAAGGTAAGTGTTGGTGAGGTGCCATCACTTTGGGCATTAGGTTTTCAACATATGAATGTGTGTGTGGGGAGGGGCACAAACGTTCAATCTATACAATACGTATTTTGTGGTTGTTGTTATTCTTGTTGCTCATGCTGTTTGTTGTTTGACGAATAGTTCTATCCCAGCTGTTCTCAACACTCGCTGCATTTAGAATCATTTGGGGAGTTTTAAAAATTACTGATACTAATAGCAATACTAGCACTCTCAGAAATTTGTATTTAATTGATCAGAGCTGGGACTATTGCCTCAGTATTTAAAAAGCCCCCTGCAGCAATTCTAATGGGCAGCCAGGTTTGGAAAACACTGCTCTGCCTCATGGAGACCGAAGAAGTTGGGGAAGCCAGACTCCAAGAGCCGGCTGACAGCGTTTCTGAGAAATAGGCAATGAAAAATCTTTATCAACACCACGCAACAGCTTCCTCATTGTTCTTTTACCCTCAAGATCTCCTAAGATCCTTAAGGTAAGCAATGCCCATTGCCAGGCATGAAGGGTTGCTGGTGATTTCTCTGTAAAGTGAGTGGTAGAACAGGGCAAGAAGGAAAAGGAAGTTTCTGTGATGTATTGTGTTTTTAAGTGACTATTCCACACTCAGTAAGATGCTTTGTCAAATCTCCTTTGACAAAACTTAAAACAAAAATTGCCCTGCCTATCACCACTTTAGGTAGACTTATTTTCCCTCGTACCCTGCAAACAGAGTCGCTGGCATCCTTCAAATATTAGGCTCCAAAGCAGAGTTATGTACTTGGCGCCTAACTGGAAATCTTTCAAACCTCATCTTCAAGTTCCATGACTTGCTTCTTTAAGAAAGAAGGATCTAGATGGTTTTGTGAAGAGAATGGTGGGAGGGCTTTATCCTTCCTTCTTTGGAACTAGTTCCAACCAAATTATTTCAACTAGAGATCTTGTTGTTTTTCCTTTATTCAGGACATTGCCAGGAGATAACGCTTTAAGAAATCCTCAGTGGTAGCGTCTTCTCTTTGACTGCTGGAGATTTCCCCATGGTATTCACTACACGATACAGCACTTTAGAGGTCTTATTCACAGATCACCACTTCCCTGCACAAGTCATTAGGCAGTGGTTTCTTATATCCTGAGGATTTCCGTCTAAGTTTCTTGATCTTCATCAGGGGAATTTTGTATTTGCCCTGTCTAGCTTGTTGAATAGTGTATCAGTCAGAGTTCTCCAGAGAAACAGAACCAATAGGGTGTCTAGCTTTGGGGATGTGTGTGTCTGTATCTATATCTCTGTCTCTCTTTATATCTCAGTATGTATCTGTCTGTCTGTCTATCTATCTATCTATCTATCTATCTACATCTCTATTTACCCATCTATATAGAGAAAGATTTTAAGGAATTGGCTCATGAAATTATGGGGATATGCAAGTCCAAAATCCATAGGATGGGCCAGCAGCCTGGACACTTGGGCAGGACTTGACACTGCAATCTTAAGGCAGAATTCCTTTGTCTTCAGGACCCCTCAGTCTTTGCTCTGATGGCCTTTAACTGACTGGATGAGGCCAGCCACATTACTGAGGGTAATCTTCTTTACTTAAAGTCACCTGATTGTAGATGTTAACTGGCATTTACAAAATATCTTAGCAGCAACCCCTGGATAGTGTTTGAGTAAATGCCCGGATGCCATCGCCCAGCCAAGGTGACACATAAGACTGTCATAGAGAGTTTGATGAAGAGAAAAGCATCATGGATTCTGGAGTCAGAAGATCTGGGCTGTAGCGCCAATTCTCCCACCAATTTGCTAGATGGATCTTGAGCATGTCTCACGAACTTTCAGAGCTTGATTTTACTCTTCTGGAAATTTGAGGATGAGGCATAGAGAAGCAGTTTCTAAGGCAGCGATGTTCCATTAAGCTCTAAAATTCTCAGAGCCTTTCAAGCTAATTCAGTATCCTGAATGTTTTTGCCCTCATCTGAAAAGCACATCTGCTCTTTGATTATGGATTTTGTGCTCATTACCTCTGGGGATTTGCAATGAGTGAAAAGGTGTTCTCTGTGGGAAGAATGGGTGGAAAAGGAATTGATGGAGTGATTCTGGGAAAGAGCAGTTATAATGGGATTGATTGGAAGAGTTTGAGTTGAGGATGAGGCTGTGGCCTTGTGACTACAGAGGCTTTGCTTTGGGGATCTCTGAGTTGCCTTTGGCTCTATTGCTGGTAGCTTTGCTCTCCTGGACTCAGCCCTGGCCTAGAGTAGCTTGTTTTTGCTCAAAAGAGATTTCTCTTGGACCACTGAATCATTTTAAGCTTAATTTAGACCGCAGTTGGTGTTAAATATTCCTTAGAAGTGTGAAGTCACAAAAGCTATGCATTTGCTGACTTGGTTCAAGTGGTTGATCTCCAAGTTTCTAGTCCTACAAAAGATGCTTCCCCCCAACAGTGAAAATGTTAGCAGATAAATTAAGCTGTTCCTAAAACAGCTCTTAACTTGTGCCCTAGCCCTGGCAAGCAGAGGTGACCTCAGCCCTGTTTACTTACTGCAACCTGTCGTTAGGAATCAATTCCAAGCTTTGGTGTTCAGAAGCACTTTTCTTTTTACCCAGATCTGTATTTCCTCTCTGACAGGATAACTTTAAAAGAAAAGAAATTCATAATTTTCGGTATATGATGGATTTCGATAAGAAAAAATAAAATTATCCACATGGTTGCAGATACATAGATTTGCTGTATCTGACAAGGTGCATTTGTATCTTAGTGGAAGAAACCCCAAATCAAACAATTAAGGAAAGTACAGTTTTTATTACTAAAATGTGCAGTCAGAGCAGGCTTTGCAGTGGCTTGATACAGTGGCTCAAAGATTCACAGAAGACCAGCTCTTTCTGTGTCGGCTCTCAGCTTTTCACAGTGTCACTTTCTTTTAAAGGCTGGCTCCTCTCATGGTCACCACGTGGCTGCCCGTAGTTCTCAGGGCTTTGAGATTTCACATCCTTGCTCGGGTGGAGGCGAGAGATCAGCAGGAAGAGAGAGCATTTCTTTTCCAACCATAAAATAAGTCTTAGACTTTCTATTACTGTTCTGATGCCCAAGGAGATAGCACTACTGTGCTGGGTTAGACAAGTCAGATCCTACCTCTGGAGCTGGATGCGAGGCCATGCTACCCATGGTGCATTGCTGTTCATCACAGGAGGGGCACATGGATCCAAGGGGAAGCTCATTGATACTTATATATTTCAGAAATTACTTGGACTCATTTTTCCTTTAGAAAATTTGATATGAAAAATTTGTTAGTTGAATTCAAGATAATTTTTTTTTACATTACATTTTGTATGGGGGAGGAGGATGTTGAAAGTTTGGAAAACAACTCACAAAATACTTTCTCTGGTTATCAAAGTGGAAAAGTTACGCACACTTCTTTTCCTCCTTTGAAAAGCAGTAAAATTTCTCTTTGTCCTTGAAGAGTACACGTGAAGTGAAAAATTGGAATAAACAAAGAAGTCAGTCGTTTAAATATTTATCCTCACCTTTTCGTCCCATTTTCCTCTCATTTTCCTTCTACCCATCCATACACAGTAAATAAAGCATGGGTATGAGGAAAACTGAAAAAGAAAAACTCTACTTTAGACCAGAGTTGGGTAAGCGGTAGATCATTACAATGGCTCTCTGCAGTAAATCTAGAAGTTTCCTTCTGTGTCCTGGGAATCTTGCCCAGGCATCAACATGCCTGAGGAAGACCTGCCCATGATTTAGAGATTCGGAGGGAGAATTTATTTTTTAATCTAATCTCCGTGTCTTCAGTATAATGGGGTTTTATACTCCCATTCATAACTTCTGGTTCCCATTGCCATCCTGGTCAGGAACAAATAACAGAGCTTCCTTTGTCAAGAAAAGTGCAGTCATAAAAACTTCATATATGTGTATCAGTGAGCGTGTCTGTGTGTGTGTGCATATGTGCACTGACATCCATTACCACTCTTTTCTGACTACCCTTTTGATAATGTCATAAATAGCTTTTGAACTAGAAACTTTACAGGCCAGCTTTGTGCTTTGGGAACACTTATACTTTATTAAAATTATACTTGGGCTGATAAAAATCGCCCATTCTTGACATTTTCTTTTATACAACATGCTGTTTGAATGGCTAAGTTTGCGTAAACTTGACCCACCCCATCTTACAGTTGTCATCAGATGCTGTCACACACACAGAGGTCCCCCCTCACAGGATGGGGTGATACACCACGGCACAAATTTAGTTCTGTTGGAACTGGCTGTTGATGTTCTATATCAAACTCTTCTTATTTTTAACAACCCAGGTTTATTAGAAGCTATATGTCTTTGCATCTGGACTTGGCCCTGGAGTGGAAGTAAAACTCTTGTCTGAACTTTTTGCAGGTGGAATAGGAAAGAGAAGGCTTTGAGTGTGAAGCTGGGTCCCTCCCAATCACTCTGTCCCTTCCCGGGGCTCAGTGCCAGGGTGGTTCAGGGGCCAGCTTTGAAGAGATGAATGGGGAGCAAAAGGGAAGAGACTGACGTCATGGAGATCTGATGGGCAATAGGTTGAGTTCCTTTTTCCAGGCATCACTTTCCAGGCTGCAGCAAAAACAGAAGGAAGGATGCCCTCTCAGACCAGAGCGAATGGGTCAGTGTCTCTGCAGGAGTCAGCTGCATCAGCAGACGGGATATTGGGAAACGTGCAGGCTGGGAATGACATCAGCCTGAAATGGAAAAATCCACCCTGGCCCAGTAAATACCAAACTAGGGGGACTGGTGGGTATTTCAAAACACATCTGGAACCCAGAGCAAGAGAGATGCTGCAGACTAAACCTCTTTTCCGATTCCTTTCATTCTTTTTGCAACATCCTCGTCTTCCCAGACGTCGGGGAAAGATTTCTTGTCCTGTTCACAACCTTTTACCTTCTTCAGAGGTGGAGGTGGGAGTACAGGGCAGGTGGACTTCACTCTAGGTATGTTACAAACTTCCCTCAAGAACCTGGCACTTTCTTGCCCTGTTGTCCCTGCAGCTGTCAGAGCCACAGACCAGGGCAGAGGGACACCCAGGGACAACTTTGGGGGCATCTATGGGTGCTCTAGGAAGCTACAGATGTCTCAGGACTTTCTGCACTTTTTCAAAGGGTCAGCCTCTCAGGTCACTGCCCACAATCTGCCTCCCTTAGGAACTCTGCCCAGTGCTTGGCATCCGGGCTTGTTCAGACTTCCCTTTTCAGCCTTAACTGGTAAGCTCAAGAAGAGATGCAGCGGACCAGCTGTGCTATTAAAGGATGCTTGGTGGGTTTGCCTTGGAACGTGCTCTTGTTTGGGAAGGCTGGGGGTGGGTCTTTGTGTTTGGATTCCACCTGTCCCCAGGGATCCTCTAGGGAAGGAAGGGAGCAGATGTGCACGCCCTGTCTGCTCGGCTGGGGCCAGTCGTCTTCCTCCTTCTCACGACCTAGCGGATGTCCAACAGCATATGGGGCTGTCCCTTCACAAATGTGCCGACGTAGAAAGAATGCATTAGGCAGACCTGCTCCTCATATTTGCAGGACTGGAGCAAGAGTAAAAAGCCTGAGCCCCATCTTCCTCTTTGTGCCACCCCCGATTCCATCTTGCACTTTGAGGGGCCTCTGGCACCTGTGTATTTACTCTGCAGCCTGCAGGACCCAAAGAGTTGGGGATGAACCCTCCTCCTGAATAGAGGTACACACACCTGCCCTGAGGTTCTTTAGTGGTACAGACCTGAGGAAGCAGGTTCCACCTGGGTGATTTGCTCAGGGGATTCCTGAGTCCCAAGTACCCGCAGCATGGTCTAGAAGGGGATGGGTGCTGAGTGGGCACGTCCCTTAGCACAGCACTCCTTTCGTGGAATTCTCTAGAGCAAAGTGCTGCAGGCAGAGGCCCTGGCTGCTTGGGTGTAAGGGCTGAATGCAGGGTCCTGCAGTTTCATCACGTCCCTGGGACAATATCAATAAAGATTGTGTGCTAGGTTTGTAATTTTCATAGACCCGAATGTTCTCATCTTTGATAGTTTTATAGTGCTTTAAAAATGCTTTTCCAGGGAATTCCATTTTTTATGTCTTTCCATTATGATATAGCTCCCTTGGTTTCCCCTGTTGGTTTGCAACCTCAGGATTTCCCCAGGTGGAGTCTGAAATTGGCCTTTGTACAAGGAGGGAAAGGACGGACCGAAGAAAAAGGCAGACCACTCTAGATTGGTAGGTGGCAGTTTTAATAAGCAAGGGAACTCAAATATGATGAGTGGATCTATGCACCCTCCAGCATCTTAAGAGTTTATAGAAAGGCCTCAATGGAGTTCAGTCACTTATTAGGTCCAGATCACTCAATAACACGTTACTCTCTCAAGGCTGCATCCTTGAAGGGGTTCCAGGTGTGGGAACAGTGGGTGGAACATACATTCCAAGGACAGGCAAGAAGGTAAGGAACCTCTAATTGCCCAGGTCCAGCTGTCAAGTCAACCAATGGTCATATCCTCTTGATGACCTCTTCCATCATCCATAGATGTCCTATGTCCCAAACTGTGGCTCAGGCCACTGTCAGTAGTGTTCTGGGGAGGATGCATTTAGAAGACATTTGTGAATGAGAGCAATTTGCTTCCATAAGAAAGGTCTTGGAGATGCTACCAATGGGTTTTCATGCTATCCTTGCCTCCAGATGGTTCTCCTGGTCTCTGGGTGGTTTTTTCCCAAGTGTTCTCCTTATTTGAGCTGCCAACGCCCATCTTCCTGAGTTCCCAAGTGCCCTGGCTCTTCAGGATGATCACTAAGGTGCCTCATCCATGGGACTGCCTTCCATGATGGAATAAGACCTTTCTTTTCTTCCCTCTTCCCTGTCTTAAGTTTCATTCCCTCAAGGTCTACTATCTGTGGATATGTTAGCGGCTGTTAATGATTCCTCCCAGAAAACATCTACATTGTCATAAGTGGTTTGGGAACTATGCCTTTTCTTAAAGACATTGCTGCTGGTGATTTTAGGCACTGCAGCAAAACAGTAGGGAGGATATTATTGGGAGGGAGGAGGCTCTTGGGCCTCTGCTCCCTGGGACAGAAGAGGTCAATAGTGACAAATTATCCAGGTAGAGTAACTCTTTATATAGCAACTATCATTCTGACTCATTCCACACCTCTGTGAAGACCTCACTAAGACTGGGACGTGAACTTTGGTCATGCCTTGGTTCTAAGAAGGCCACTACATTATTCATTTGGCTAAAGAGTAAGAGTACTGGCACCAGGGGAAATTATTATATGATGACATACGTTTTTTACTTAACAGATGAACTCACTGTCTAGCCTTGGTCTACAGAGTAGCTTCTACCAGGAAGAAGGAATGAGGCACTAGTATCTTGGAAGCCAGGTTGATTGAGGAGGAGAGGGGAAGTGTCAGGGGAATGCCAGAATGTGAGGATCTCATTGAGGGGCGCTGAGCAAATAGCACATGAGATTATGTGAGCAGGGAAAGGCTTTCCACTCACCAGTCACCCCTTGGCGTGTCACTCAGGTTCCGAGTCCTCACACAAGCTGGCTTCCAAGAGGCTGGCAGATGACACAGTCTGGGCTTTTGTTTCTTCTTAATGGCATCATTCCCTGGCTTATCAACACAGCCATTCCACCTCAATTCATGCTTCCCAGAAGGGGTGGCTGGAGCCAAACTCCATCTCTCTTGCAGCCCTTTAACAGGTCTCCTCTGGTCCTGAACTCTGAGCACACCACAGAGCACACAGCTTTTGACTCTATGAGAAGCATTTGGGATTTTTTCTTTTTTCGAAAAAAAGTTACTCTAGACCCTAAAGGTATAATCAGATCTATTCTTACACCTCGCTTTGAGGAAGAATGGGGTAAAATCCAGGCCAGCTGGCACTTGAGCAAGCAGGTCACACAGTCCCACTGGGACTGCTCAGGCTTTGATACCCCTGCAATGTCACCTAGTTTTCTCTGTGCTGCATCTCAGTTAAATGCTGTACCTTTGAAACCTCAAGGTACCAGTCAGGGTTTGTAGTTGCAAGCAACAGAAATGAACTCTGGTCGATTTAAAGAAAATTGATCAAAAGATAGCTGGGTAGCTTATAGAGTCATCAGGAGGCTAGAGAATTAGGCTCTAGGCTACACAGCCTGGAACAACACCCCAAAGAATGCTAAAGAACTGATCCTGTGAAGACAGTTCTATGGCCACTGCCAGCATAGATGTGCATCCTGCTCCTCTGACTCTGCTGGCTCTGGACACTGCTACTAATACCACTGCTGTTGCTGGGCCAGGGATGCAAATTTGCCTAATGGCCCCTGTTTCCAATTCCATCCATCTGAAGCTGTGAACTTCCTATGCAAAGTCTTGGGGAAGGGGGTGTGCATCTGATGGCAGGAAGTGGAGCCTTTGCCATGGCCACAGGTAGGACCGGGACAGTGAGCTATTGACACCATCAGCATCAGCAGTGGGAGGCAGGCTTTGCCTCCCACTGAGACTCAAAGGAATTCTGTAGACATAGGAGGAAAGTTCAGATACTGCGGGGCCGAAAAGAGTGACAAATGAGCCCTACCCTGTTTTAGATCTAACCTGAACCCTCATACTCATTACCGGCTTGAAGACATTCATTCATTCAACATACATTTATTGAGCACTTGTTAAGAGCCAGGCTCTGTGATTACTTCTGGGAAGAACAGAGAGGTAAAAGAGAATGAGCTTCCTCTCAAGTAGTCCCCAACCTACTCGGGAAGGTAGAAAAAAGAGTAAGAAAGGGATAGTAGGTGATTTTACCGAAGTAAGCTCTGGGATACCTAAGCAGAGGAGATAACACATAAATTAAATCTTGAAGAGTAAGTGGGAATCGCCAGGGCAAAGGCAGGTGAGGGTGTTTCAGGAAGAGGAACTTCCTTGTGGCTGTGTGTGCTTGGTTGCAAGGAGGGACCTGGTTGGGGACAGGGGTGAAGTGACAGGCAGAGACAGATCATAAGAGCATTGTATGCCCTACTGAGGAGTCTGGATTTTATACTGAAGATCGTGGAAAATAATTGGGGAATTTTAAGGAAAAGCATTTTAGAACATCACTTTATCATGGGAAATTAATTGCATGGGACAAGACTGAAGGTAAGAAGACCACTTAGGAAGTTCCTACAGGAATCTAGGGAAGAAATAAGGACAGAGAGATCCAAGGATGATATAATTTAGGAGATGCTTTGGAGATAAAGTTGATAGAACTTGGTAATTGATTATTAATGTGACTTTTAGAAGAGGAGGACAGATTATAGATGACTTCTGGCTCAATGAGTTGATCAATTACGGGGAAAGTGATGTCACAGATTTAGGGGAGAGAGGGTGTGTTTGATTTTGGAAATGTTGAATTTGAGGTGCCTGTGATGCATTGGTGTAGAGATGGCTGGGAGGCAGAGGGACATGTAGATCTGAATTTCGGGAAAGGAGGCTGAGCTGGAGATAGAGGTTGGAGAGCATCGCCATCTTGGTCACTGGTGAAGTCATGGAAATGGCGGGGATCAATAGTGAGAATCCACAGTGAACAGAGAGAGGAAGGAGGTTCAAGGATACCACATGGGCATCTGTCATCAGCATTTCAAGAACAGAGGAAAGAGGCCCTGTGAAGGAACAAAGAAGGGTCAAACCAACTGAGGCAGAAAGAAAATCAGAAGAGGTTGAAAGCTGAATGAAGAGAGATTTTTAAGCATGAAGAAGTAGGAAGGTCAAGACACGAGGACTAAAATGTGCATTTGAAATTGGTAGAAAGACATCATGAATGACCATTATGAGGGCAGTTTCAACAGAGTGGTGGCCGCAAAGCTTACAGTGCATCTACGCAAGAAGGAAGGTTAGACAATGGAGATGGGGAGTGCAGAATAATTTTTGGGAAGTTTTATTATGAAAGACAAGGAAAGAGATCGGGCAGAGATTAAGGGGTGATATAGGATCCAGGGAGGAATTGCTAAAATCCGGCCATTATTACCTTTCCAACACTTTATTACCTGGTCAGATACTGCTCTGTGAATGCACACAATCTGTAGTCCTCTTCCCCTTCTCTCCCTTCATCTCAGCCAAGAATGAAAAGAGAAATAACTCATTTGACAAACATTTAGTGAGCACCTGCCATAGTCCAGGCATTGTTTTAGGTTCATTGGTCAACAAGACAGACTGTGATTGCTGCCCTCATTAAGATTGGATTTTCCCAGGGGAGCATAATAAGTAAGTAAATTATATAGTTAGTGATAAAATGCTAAGGAATAAAAGAAAAAGTAGACAAGGTATGGGGGACTGGGAGTGTCTATCGGGCGACAAGCATTTGACATTAAATGGTCTGGTCAGAGTAGACTTCACTGAGAGGTGATGTAGGAGGAAAGCCTTGAAGGTGAAGCAAGTCCAGGTAACTCTTCTTACCTCTCACTGAACAGGGAGCAGAGGTCGAAGAAAGGATGGAAGGTCTCAGTGCCAGTGCTCCTACTGACTCAAAGAAGACCACCATTGCCAACGGTATACTCCAGTTCATTCCCCCATCTCAGTAGCAATTTGTCCTTATTCAATTCATTTTTCTTGGGCAGTGATTTTCATGTCTTTTAATTTTTAAGGAAAATCAGTGAAACCTCCTTTTCCAAGGAAATTTTATTCGGAACTCCAATACATAAAACAGAAAAAAACAGAGCCACTACTGGGGTTCAAAGCTCCCTTCATTGCCCTCTGAAGCCCTCTGGACAACCGTGTCACAATGCTGGGTTTTTACATTTCAAGAGCTTCTGCTCATGTCAAGCTTCCCCTTGTCTGTTGAGCCATGTCTTCACTCGGAGTCATCCTGCCTGCATGAGTCAATCCTGGTTGGTGTATGTGGCTTGACACGTCATGGACTCAGTTCTTCTGGGGGCAGAAAAGAAAAGGGATTGGTGGACTATTTGACCTCTCTCTTTAGACTTGACCATCAGCTTACTAAATTAAAGTCATTAACGAGAAAGTAAAGAGGATAAGATTAGTTGCCTACAAAGAGAGCTCTTAATTACAAACACGGTCAATAATGCACTTTGTTATCATCAACTGACGTCAAAACATGCATTGAACCTGGTGCTGAGATCCAGGCTCTTTTCACTGTCTGTGCCTCTTTCGAGAAAGAGTTAAAGCATCGCCCACAGATGATTCTGTAGCACTTAAGTCACAGGCAAAATTTACTCAGAAAGTTGTGGATTTAGGTGTGGAGAGAAAAGGGGAGGAAAATAACACCAACTCATCTCACGTGACATCAAAAAGGAAATAAGAGCACTGGGTCCAGGTTTGAAGGAACTGATGGGTTTTCAGGAATTATATTTAAAGGGACTCTTCTCACGGAGGCTGTGTTTGGTGGGGCAGGGGCTGTCCTCTGGCTTTCCAGGAGATACAGAGGTTCACAACTTTCTCCTCTCAGTTTGCTTTCCCTAACAGACGTCTTTGTACGCTAGTGCAGCAATCAAAAGGAATGCTCTGTCTGGCCTAACACATGGGGTCCTCTCCTGCCCTCATGGGGAGCAAACAATCCCCCTTGCCGTCTCACTCTCCTTCCACCTCCAAATCAGGTCCTTGCTGGCGACATCACTAGTCTGACACTCCAAGGCTCCCCCATTTCTTGATATCTGGCTTTGCCTTGCTCCCTGGGCCTAACTGTCTCGACAATCTATTCAATACCTCAGCTCCCATCTTGTTCATTCCATTCCCCATTCTCTAGTCCAGAGCCCTGCCCTTGAGCCCTCTTTGGGCGTCCCGATTCTGGCTGGCATATTGGCTGCCACTTCTCTGATCACCAAAGCCATGGGGAGCCCCATCCTAGCAATGCTTGCTTATTGGAAAATCCTTATGACCCTTGCTGACTGCCATTGGGTTTCAGTCATGTCTTGTCATAGTCTTTGCATGTCATTTCCTGACCACCAAACTGGATTTCATCTCAAAAACTACCAGGACTTTTTTATTACAAATGACAGAAAACTAACCCACACTTGCTCAAGCTAAAAAAAGAATGTATTGACTTGTGGCTGAATAGTCTAGGGAATAGACTAATTTTAGGCATACTGTATCACAAATGATGTCATCAAGACTCTGTGTAGCTCTGTTTTAAATAGACTTTATCTTTTAGGAAAATTTTAGATTTTCAGAAAAATTGAGCAGAAAGTACAGAGTCTCCATGTACCTACCCCCTCTTATACAACCTGCCCCCTGCACACAGTTTCCTCTATTATTAACATCTTGCATTAGTATGGTGCATTTGTAACAACTGATGAGCCAATATTGACATATTATTATTAACTAAGTCCATGGTTTACATTAGGGTTCACTCTTTGTGTTGTATATTCATTGGGTTTTGACAAATGTATAATGACATGTATCCATCAATATAATATTATATAGAATAGTTTCACTGCCCTAAAAATGCCCTGTGCTCCACCTGCCCATCCCTCTCTCCCTCCACCTGAACCCCTCTATAGCTTTGCTTTTTCCAGAATGTCGTATAGTTGGAATCATACAGTATACAGCCTTTAGCCTTTTCACAGTGGTTTCTTTCACTTAACAATATGTGTTTAAGTCTCCTCTATGACTTTTCATGCCTTCATAGCTCATTTCTTTTTATATCTGAAAAACAACCTATTGTATGGATGTACCACAGTTTGTGTATTTGTTCATCTATTGAAAGGAATCTTGTTTGTTTCCAATTTGGGGCAATTATGAATAAAGCCGCCATAGATATTCACGTGCAGGTTTTTGTGTATACATATTTTTAACTCATTTGGGTAAATGAGCACCATTGTTGGATTGTAGGGTAAGACTATATTTAGATTTTTAAGAAACTACCAACTGTTCCCCACAGCAGGTAAACCATTTTGCATTCCCACCAGCAATGAATGAGTTCTTGTTGTTCCACGTCTTGGCCAACATTTGGTGATGTCAGTCTTTTGGATTTTAGCCATTTCGTTGAATCGTCCAGGAGATGGACTAACTTTAGGCACAGCTGGGTGTCGAATGATGTCACCAAGACTCTGTCTTTCTCTTTTCATCTCTGAGCTTTCCTTTCCCCTGGACCAACTCCATTCTCTTACAGGGCTTTACCTTGTGGTGTCTCTCAATGGCTTTAGGCTACATGCCCACAACTCCAAGTCCAGCATAAGGAGGATGCCTCTTTCCTAGTCATTCTAGTAAAAGCCCTAGAATTTGAACCATGAATCCATCCCTGAAACAATCCTTGTGCCCAGAGGGGTGAAATCTTGTCCTTTCATTCATTCATGTTGAGCACCTATTCTGTGCCTGCCAGGCAGTGTTCTAGGCACTGATGATGATCAGTGAGGCTCAAGTGACATGTTCCAGGGGTAAAATCTACCCTTAATCCAAAGCAAGTGAATTGAGAGCTGAGGTCAGGTTCCCCAAGGTGCTGTTGCCAGAAGAGAGCTGGTTGGATCACGGATGCTGGGCAGGCAAAGCTACTGCTAAGTCTGCCCAGAGAAGCTGCCCTACCCAGTGGGTAATTGTAGTCCTACATCCTGCATCATTCCACTTTCTCTCAATCCAGCAGTCATCTGGGTTCTTTCTGGCCAGACCCTGAGGTAGGACACCATGGAGACTGACAGCCTTGCCACTGGGAGGTGGAGGCTGTTTCCCCTCATTTGAATCTGGGCCACTCTGTGATTCTTTGACTAATAGGGTGTGATGGAAGTGACACTATTCCACTTCTGGGCATAGCCTCTAAGAGGACTAACAGCTTTTGTCTTGTTCTTTTGGAAGCCAACTGCCATGTTAGAAGTATGAATATCCTGAGACCGCCTGCCTGGGAGAAGTCTACGCCACAAGAAGGGACTCACTGGATGAGAAGCCATGTGGAGAGAGGTTCCAGATGTGTGAGTGAGGAGGCCACTTGGAAGGGTATCCTCCAGCCCCAGCACTGCCCCCCCGCCCCCGCTGATGCACATGGATCAGAGTTAAACAGCCCAGCTGAGTCCTTTCCAAATTCCTTACCCACAAATTGTGAGCAAAATGAAATAGTTGGTTGAAGCCACTAGTCTTTGGGTCACTTGTTACACAGCAATAATATCCAGGACAGACAGTAACTAGTACAGCAATACGATCAACTGAAACTTAGCACACCAACCCGTTTGGCCCAATGCATTTGCTGGTTTTAATGTCTGGACACCCTATATTCACTAGTCCTACAGACAGTCCTGCAGGTGCTGCTGGCCTAATTTTGTGTTTTTGCATCTAACCTCCTTTTTTGGATGGTGTGTGACATGCTTCAGGCTCCCCAGAAATAGGCTACCACTGGGAATCCTCAGGGAATGTTTCAGAGCTGAAAGGGCCCCAAGAGACCATCTCATTTTGCAGATAAGATTGAAAGAGACCAAAGGAGAGTAAGGGGTGGGGCCGTGGTCAGGAGGAAGCGCCTGGCCTGGAACCCAAAGGACTGTCACTCTTAGCACTTTCCAGTCAACAATCAATTCTCTGTACGAATGTGTGGGCTTGACAGTGGCGTGGATAAGTCCAACTTTGCTTTGAAATACTCTTTAGCTTTTCCCTAACTCCCACTCCCCACAACTCACTCTTCCACTGTTTGATCTCATCTAATTTAAGACTCTTTTGAGACGACCTGGACTCTGGAGTCAGACGCAGATCCAGGTCTGGATTCAGCCACTTATCACCTTTGTAATGAATCACTTTCCTTTCCTGCGTTTCGGCTTCCTTCGCTGTAGAATGGAGAAAACTTCTTCCCTGGTGGTTGTATATTTGTATTAAAAATATTGTTAAATTTCAGTGAGGTCTTGGACAGAAATTGTTGCCCACAGTGCTGGCACATGGTAAATGTCCCACAGCGGTGGCACTGGCTGCTGCTGAGTGTCAGGGGAATGAAATTCCCACAGACAGAGCTTTCATTCATGAACAGGTTATGTTCCAAGGTGTTCAGCATGTTTGACAACATCCCCATCAGTCAGCAGGGTAAATTACATTTTCAGACGGCAAGAAAAGATAAACTGAGGCACTGAGCTGGTGCCTAGTCTAAGGAAAACCAATGAGCTAGTTGGAGAGAGCACTGCCCCCAAGGGATGGACTGGCCCATCGGCTGGGGAGCGTTTTCAGAAGGGCCTCTTGGTTGGGGAAGATAAATTTATCTTGCAACATTTCCCTCTGGAAATAAAATGCCTTTCCTAATGAAAAGAAGTGCTTTTCTTCGTTCTTCTTCCCTTTCCTCTCTCTCTCCTACTTCCCTTTTCTCCCCATATCATCCAACTACAACTCTCTGATATATGAATAAAAGAGAAATCGTATGAGCAAAACAAAAGGGCCTTCTGTAAAGCAGAGATGAATGGAGTCTCTTTGCTTTTTCTCGGAGCCCTGACAAGATCTGTGGCTCCACAATGGTCTGGGAATTCCTCTGGGCTCGTTGGCTTTTTGCCACCTTTATTTCTTTTCTCCTTATTCCTTGTCCTTCTGTGGGTTCACAGAACTTCACAATCTTCACTCTTTCTCAGGCAATGAGGTCTTTCCCCAGGTTGTCACAAGGCCATGATGCTGGCTTCCCGTGCGGGAGGATGACAGTATCGAGGCTCCAGCAGATTCCTCTGCAGCTTCAAGCCACAACACTCACTCTGTATTCTACTGGCGATATTTCCCATTGCATTCATTTTAAATCTATTTTTAGATGACCCTTTCAAAATTGCATTGACTGTCCTGAAATAATACTGCATGCTCGTGGGTGGAAATAAATCCCAATAATAGTTATGCCTGGCCGGAGTTAAAGTAAATTTTTGGAAATGAACAGTTAATGATTTATGATGTTTGTACTTAGGAAAGGTTTTAATGTGTCTTAGACGTAGAAAATAGCATTGATTTATAGAATCAGTGAAGGAGAACAGAGTGATAATGGGGTTGGAGTTTTGTTTTGTTTTTTCTGTAGCAGACTTAGCGTGCTTATATAGGGTATTGTTTAATTTAGAGCAACAGGAAGTTGAAGAATATACAAATGGATGGAATCAATTGTGAGTCTATGAGAAAGTTATCCCAGACAGTCTGGCTTGTCCCTCAGACTCGGGGGACGAGGGAGGGAAAGACTACTCATATAATTAGAGACCTGCTAAAAATAGGTTGACAAATTTATGTCAAGATATTATTTCTTTTAACTTCCAGAAGAAACACAGTAGAATATGAGTTCGGGATTCTATCATTCATCTATTTAATTATTACTATCTCTTTGTTGTTTTATTTCTCCTTCCATTAACTTATCCACTCACTCATTCAACAAATATTTACTGACTAGTACCAAGCACTGAGCTACATAAAATAATTTTATCCAGGAAGACTCAATCAAGCTTCTGAACCATTGACAGAGCAATTTTTAAGTCCAGATACTTCTTCAGTTATTACGGACTCTCTTTCTGACTAAGTTGTTGACATCATCTTCTGGGTATAGATGTTCTTCCACTGTGTCAAGACTTCCAGTCTCCTCTCCAACTATATTTTCTCCCCACAAAGCTTCTCCCCTTTGTTATCCAGCACGGATGCTGGAGTGTATCACTTGTAGCGTTCTCTTGCCAACACCCTCAACATCCTCACTTCCTGAACAAAGTCTGCATCTACCTGGCAGACTCATAACTTGGATTTTTCCAGCTATCCACTTTCTCCAGTTCTACACGTGAGCTTCTGAGGACTGTTGGAGGAAGTTACAATTGGACCACTGCCGTCACTGATGCCATACATTCATTCTGCATGCCAGGCACAGTTTAAGCATCGGCATAGCAGTGAACAAGACAGACAGGTCCCTGTTCTCATGGAGCATACATTCTTGTGGACAGGCAGACAATAAAGAAAGGAATCAATAAAAATATGATCACCATAATTTCCCTGCTGAAAATTAAACTACACTGGCGTGAAAGCCAGTGACCACATGGCTATCCCAAATTAGGTGTTCAGAGAAGGCCTCTCAGAGGTGGTGACTTGGGGTTCAGATCTGAGTGAACAGAAGGAGCTAGTCATGCAAAGATCAGGGGAATAGCCTTCTTGACTGAAGAAAAGAGCTGGTGCCAATGCCTGGGGAATGAGCCTGGTGTACTCAAGAAGGAAGAGCAGAGGCAGCTGGAGCACGTGCACAAGAGATGAAGAGGTAGATAGCGGCCAGATAAAAAATGGCGCTTTGCAAGCCGGGAAAGGGGTTTGGACTTTATTGGAAATTTGAAGGAAGGTTTTAAGCAAGCAAATGGTACGACCTGATTTACATTTCTAAAACCTTGGCTGCTGTGTAAGAAGGCATTGAGGGGGAGAAAAGGGAAAGCAAGGAGACACTTAGGAGGTCATTTCAAGTAGCCCCGAGATAGGGTGATGGTGGCTTACAGAGGATGCTAGTAGTGAAAACGTAGAGAAGTAGACAAACTCAGGTTATATTTTGGAGTCAAAAGGACTCACAGGTGAGTGAATGGTGACAGGGTAGAAGGTGAAATAACACAGACCTGGAAATTGAACAATTAGGTGGGTGGTGGTGGCATTTACGAACTTGGGGAAATTCAAGGAAGATGACGTTTGAGGGGAAATATCAAGGATCTCCCATGGTTCAGCAATTCCATTTCTAAGAATATACCCAACAGAAATGAGTGCTGATAGCCACCAAAAGACATCTATGAGGATTTTCGTAGCAGCTTTATTCATAATAACCCAAACTGTAAATAACCTAAATGCCCATCTACATGAGAATGGATAAATACATTGTGGTATATTCATACATAGAACCCACAGAGCTGTGATAACGATCAAATAACTAATAGACACAATGACCCGAAAGAATCTCCCATTATGTCGAGCGAAAGAAGCCAGACTCAATTTACGTGAAGTTCAAGAACAGACAAAGCTAATCAACAGTGATAGAAATCAGAAGAGTGATTACTTCCAGAGGGGCAGAAGTATTGACTGGAAAGAGGCATAAGGGAATTTTCAGGTCTGATGGAAATATCTGAAGCTAAGCGGTGGCTGTAGAAGGATATAATTCATTGAGCTATACACTTGATTTGTGGTAACTATGTAAATTACACCTCGATTTAAAACATATACTGTTTTTTGGCCATGTTAAGTTTAAGATACTTAGACATCCAAAGATGTCAAGTAATCAACTGAATGTGGAAGTCTATAGTCCCAGTAAGATGTCAGGGTTGGAAATAGAGATTTTTTTCAAGTTAACCTTATTGAGGTATGGTTTATATATCATAAGATTCATCTATTCTAAATGTACAATTCAGTGATTTTTAGTGTTTACCCAAGTTGCATAACCACAATTATGTTTTAGAACATTTTCTAAATACCAGTCAGGCCCATTTACACTTAATTTCTGTTCTCACTCTTAGCCCCAGGCAACCGCTAATCTTTCTATATTCAAAGATTTGCCTTTTCTGGACATTTCATATAAATTGAATCATATAATATGTGGTCTTCTTTGTCTGGCTTCTTTCACTTAGCATAACGTTTTGAAGTTCATCCGTGTTGTAACATATATCAATACCTCATTCTTTTTTATTGTTGAATAATATTTTATTGCTTTGTAATGCCCCATTGTGTTCATCCATTCACCAGTTGCTAGACATTTGAGTTGTGTCTACTTTTTGGCTTTTATGATTAGTGCTGCTATGAGCATGCACATACAAGTCTCTGTATGAATCCGTGTTTTTATTTCTTTGGGGTTGATACCTAGGGGTGGAATTGCTGGATCATATAAACTTACGTTTAACTTTTTAAGAAACTGCCAAACTGTTTTCCAAAGTGTCTGCACCATTTTTCATTCACACCAGCAAGGTATGAGCATTCCAATTTCTCCATACCCCTGCCAACACTTGTTATTGTGCTTCTTTTTGATTATAGCCATCCTTCCTGATGGGTGTGAAATGGTGTCTCATTGTGGTTTTAACTTGCACTTCCATAATGACCAATGATATCAAGCATGACTTCATAGGAAATAAACATTTGAGGATCATGGGCATACAAAACATTACTAAATATTAAAAACAATATTAAAATATTAAAAATCACAGGGCTGGATGAGATCACCTAGGAAGTGTGCAGCTAGAGAAGAGAAGGTGGTGAAGGACAGAGCAATGAATTCTCCAACATGTCAACATCAAGTGGAGGAGGAGCCAGCAAAAGTTGCTGAAAAGGAATGGCCAAAGAATCGGGAGGACAATTTCCTTGGCCGTCAAGAGGTCTCCAGTCTTTCGGCGAATCCTCCCCACACCACCATATTATTCCTTATGAAATATGAATCTGACCATATCAGTCCCTCCTTAAAAGTCAACATCGCATCCTGTAGTGTGTCTATATAAGGTTTTCCACTATCTGACCCCACTTACATCTGCAGCCCTCTCTCTTGCTACACTCACAGAAACATTCTAGACCATATCTAACACCTAACCACCCCCACGAGGGTTTTGTTCCTTTATGCTTCTGTGGTTTTGCACATACACTTCCCTCTGGTGGGACCTCCCTTGTTCGTCATCATCTTTTCCATCCCTTGCACCTAAAACTGTTGCTGGCAAATGCTTTGCACTCAGCAATATTTCTGGACTAGCTGAATAAATTAATCAATGAATAAGAACAGCGAATGTGGGTGTATGACTTGCTTTCTAATTTAAAAACCTTCTTGGCTTTTTAAAAATTTTACTACCCGTCTTACTATCAGTAACTATTTTTTTCTCACTTATTTGTTCTTTAAAACTAGTACTTAAGAGTTAAAGTGATGTTTACAGTGTTTTTCATATAGGCAATAAGTTAAAATTATTTGTTGATGACTTGCAATCAATTTTAAACCCAGGTTTCTGGTCAGGATAAGGTATGAAACTGAGAGACATGAGAATTACAAGGGAGACTCTGGATGAGTGGAAGGAGCATAGGGTTGGGAGTTATGAGACCCGTTTTTTTCAGTTCTGTCTCTCTCTTGACATGTGAACTTGGCCTGATCACATCCCTTTTATGAGCCTACTTTTTCACTTGAAAACTAGAGAATAAATTGGATAATTTCTCAGGTCCCTTTCAGCTTGTCCGTTTGAAGGCTAGCTATCATAACATACTCTAGAGCCACACACTAACGCATTGCCAAAGAGAAGAATTTTTTTGAGGACTCCCATTTTGCTCTCCACTCCCTCTCCCCTCTCCTTCCCCTCCGGGCACCATAACTAACACCTATTGTCGTGTTTTATTACATTTAACCTATAATCATGCCCTACCTTCCTCATAGGTTTCTTGTAACAATAAAATGTGATAATATATATAATAGCACTTTGGGAGATTGTAGAGTAATACTCAAATATTAGATGTTAACATTACTACATTTCCTAGGGAGTGATTCTAGAATCCTAGAAAAGCTATACAACCACAGATCAATGGAAGTTGACTATGAATGACATTCTAGTCCACGTTCAGGTTCAGGGACGGTTGGCAGAATTTCAGCCACCCTTTTGCTTTACACTCTTTGGAAAGGAGTTTCCCCAATCTCCCTGAGTATGCACTCCAATATCTTATCCTCTTGCAATTGCGGAATTCTTTCTAGAATCATTCTAAAGCACACTGTCTCTCCCTCCAAATTTTCTTGCTAACCTTTTAATGATACATTTCCCCGGAATGGATCTGGAATTCAGGCTCTTTTTCCTTTCCTGGGCAGACAGACATCCTGAGGAGTCATCTAACCAGCCATCACCCTGCTTTTTAGTCAAGGCCACCCTAAATAGCTCCAGCAGATGTGTATCTGGCCCATCACGAAAGGCCTTTAGATTTGGGGAGATGAATTCCACTTATTTTTCCCATCGGCATGCACAGGACTTCAGAATGACCGAACATTGAAATACAACCCAATTTTGCAATACAAGCCTCGAGATAGCAGGTGGGTGACATCTTGCAGGACACCAGCCTGTGCGGCAGCCAACACTGGCTGGCTCAGGACTGAGCTGACTTGGCAGCTTAGGCTGGGACAGATGGGCTTCCGTGTGCCACAGGGGCAGATGACGTATATTAATTTGTTTTCTTTAAGCAATTTGTAAAACGGTACCCACTGCATTTCACTACCAAGCTACCAGACAAATGGACTATTTAAAAGCGCAAAAGAACTGTAAGGAAATGCCAAGAACAGTGCTAAATCTATAGACCCAAACTGTCACTCAGCTTGAGCAATGTGCTAAGTAGGCACAGGTCCTACTAATTCTTTATAATCATTTTAAAAATCATTTAGTAGATCCTTCTAACTCCCCATCCATCTGGATAGGCCAATATATGAAAAGTGTAATTGTGCTGTAGCTTGTGTCTGATGACATTGGTATCCATGATGCTCCATTCATTACCATGGAAACTCTTCAGCTTATCCTTCAATTCACTTTTGCCCCCACGGCTTATTAAGCAGTGATACAATGGATCTTTGATTCCGTGGATGGCAGGATATTTATTCTCCTTGTTATCTTAACATTTTAATCTCATGACAAATTGATTAGCATTGTTTTCAGTGAAGAAGACTATTGAATAAGTCAGTTTAAGTGTGTGTGTTTGAACAAATCTAGTTTCAAGTTTCTGTGGGTGTGGCTAGCAGTCCATTTATTTGGTTCAATGGCTCAAGTGATGACAACATTGGTTTGACGCCCATTGTCCTTGTCAAATCATTGATAAACACCAGGTGACCAGAAACTCTTTTTAGGGACTGTGATAGTTAATTTTCTGTGTCGACTTGGCTGGACCAGGGATGCCCAGATATGTGGTTTAAGCATTATTTCTGGGTGTGTCTGTGAGAGTGTTTCTGGATGAGATTGCATTTGAATTGGTGGATTGAACAAAGTAGACTGTCCTCCCCAGTGTGGGTGGGCATCATCCAGTCTGTTGAGGGCCTGAACAGACCACAAAGGCAGAGGAAAGAGGAGTTTGCCCCTGTTTTCTGTCTCACTGCTTGAGCTGGGACGTGTCATCTTCTCCTGCCCGTGGACTGGCATTCAATCATCAGCTCCCTGGTTCTCAGGCATTTGAACTCACACTGAATGGCACCACTGACATTCCTGGGGCTCCAGCTTGCAGACAGCAGATTGAAGGAGTTGGCCTCCTCAATTCTCTGAGCCAATTCTTCATAGCAAATCTCCCTTGATATCCTATTGATTCTGTTTCTCTGGAGGACCCTGACTAATACAGGGACGCTCACTGAAATTAATTCCGAAAGGTTTCTGCAGTTAATATAACCAAACTAGAAATCTATTGAAGAAGAAAATGGTGAGAAGCAGTGTGGTTTTCCGGGAAGAACACGAGCATGGAGTCGGACAGACTTGGAGTTGAATCTTAGCTCAGCTACCGACTTGCTGTTTGATCTTGGGCAAGCTGCGTAGCCTCCTTGAACCAGTTTTCTCAGTGTTAACTAGAAATTACAGAACCCACCTCTCAGGGTTGCGAGATAAATAAGTTGGATAATAGGAGCTGAATTTACCATAGATTATCTTATCATTCTCATGAACTACCTTTCTCCAGTGCTATATGTATCTACTCTAATATTTCAAGAGCCCCCTGATCCATTGTTTGATGGTGTAATTGCCTGGTGGTGACTAGACGTGCCTTGAGGAACTCATTTGTCATCGTGGGTAAAGCAATGCCACCTTGGTGGATATCATTTTTGCTTAACATATACCTCTAATCAGGTTTGTGTGAAACTTGATGGCATTTTGTTAACAAAGTACCTTGGGGATCTCTGCATGCGGATGACAGAGGTGAAAGAAAATGTGATGTCCATTGACAAAACCGAATCAGATACATTAGATTGACTCAGGGACTATCTGGTTTTGAAAACTTGGGTAAGAATGGCTCCCCATACTATAGCTTATATTCTTTTCTGTGACAGAAGTGGCGGTATGGCTGTGAAAAGTTAAAATACTGTATGCAATTTGAATAATTTATTCTATTTCTAAATATCTAATATTATATTATATAAAATAATAATATATTATGCAAAATATATTATTAAATATCAGATATAATGCTATTATTAAATGTTATATAATAATATTATTAAATAATATTTTTAATAATAATAAAATACTGTTATACATGCCTTCAAAATATTTGTACTTTACAAACAGACGTTACATGTTTCCATCAGCAAGAATCATATTTTGGATTAACTATGTTGATTATAATATAAAATATCAAGTGCAGTCTACTTTCATATTTACAATACCTGACATTTGTATCTCACTTTACAGTTTAGAGATGCTTTCGCATGCATTTGCTTCTCAAAACAACCCTCTAAAATAGCCCAGGCAGGTATTATTGTCTCCATTTTGAAGATAAGGCCACTTATTAGGGCTCCTGCAAGTGAAATGACATCTGGTAAATGGCAAAGCCATCACTGAAAACAGCTCTTCAGATTCCTGGTCTGATCAATATTTTCCCCACTACACAGCACTGCCTCCCTGACAAGCTGATTAATTGTCCATCTCTGGGAGAGACTGGTTTATGGAGTGGAGAAATAGATTTGCTTCGTTTCCTCGCTCTTGCTCAGGGGGTGTTCAGAATGTAGTCAATACCTACTGAACGATGATCTGTGGGGACAGCTAGCTGCTGTAAGAAAATGAACACAGGAGATCAATAGTGTGATTGAGGTAGTATAGAGATGGTAGTTACAGTCGGTCATCACACAATGTGCCATAGAAACTGGGGCACTTCTGAGAGTGAAACATGTCATTATTAATAATTACATTGGCACATCAGGGGTAAATTGGTACTGTCCCAAGGAAACCAGGTGTTTGATCACCTTAGATATAATAGTGTTACAGGGGAGAAATATGGTGAAAACAGAGGAGTGTATGTGTTGAGAAATAAAATTTTTTTGTAACATTATTGTTTTAATTCCTCATTCCCACTGGACTGAGATTTCCTTAAGGGTAGGCATTCTCTCTGCCTTGTTTTTTTAGTGCCTAATATCTGGTAGGTGCTCACTAAATGGATCAATGAATTGACTGATATTTGGGTACCATTATCCACATGTTGGATTTTCTCTTGGGTACCTGAAAGTGCGCATGTTCAAAACAAAGCTGGAGATGAAGATAAGTAGTGTTATATAATGACTGGACACTCTAGAAGCATCTGTGTCCTCCTCAGCTGATTGCTTTGCAAGCTCATCTGTGATTCACAATTTTGCAAACAAGTCACCATGTGGTGAGAGGGAAATATGACCTCCCAACCCAATAGTCCAGTCTTTGCTGATACATCAGGGTAGGAAGGCTGTTGACAAAGAGAAGGAATGTATTTCTTGAGGCCCTCAGTGATGGATAGTTCACACAAATGACCCCTGCTGGCCCAGGTGGGCTTCTGCGCCACTTGGAATCAATACTCTGGGGGTGGTTCTCGTCTCCTTTCCCCTTCACTTCTATTTAGGGTGTTCTGTCTTTATATTTCTCACTGGTTTTACTTTCAAGTTATGACTTCTACCACTGGCAATTAAAAAGAAAACACACTCACCCACAGAGGTACGGGCACACGCTAAAAACCACACCACCATGGAAATGCATAACAGAAAGGGAGAAAGATACTTGTGGACTATTCTTCAAGAAAGGTGGTGAATAGAAGGGTGTTTTGATCAATGGAAAACCTTTGGCTAAAGAAAACAGTGCAGATACAATTGATCGCAAGGATTCCAATGATGACCCCAGTCATGGCTTTGAGCCCAGATCTCAGACCACGCATCAGCTCACACACATTGTGTTGACTAGACATTCCCTTTTACTTTTTGGGTTATTCAATAGACTTCCTTGCTCCATAACTATACGAGGGTGGGTGTGGCAGTGAACAAGAGAGAGAAGGAGAATGCTGATAGAGTTTGCCGATGACTGGCATGCTTAGCACAGCCCTCTTTCCTTTGTTTGGAATTTAAGAGTTTCCTAGAGGGTATTTCATCATCTTGCATCTGCTTAGAGCTTTTATATTTACCCCAAACCTCCTGAAATCACTTTCTAAGCTTCTCATTTAAAAGTGGGAAGTGAGGTGGGCTTCAAAAGCATGGAGATTTAGCTAAGCATTTTCGTGTCTACGTTGCTGTGTGGGTTTCCCCAGGAGCCCCAGGAAGAGATGGGGAAGTGATTCAAGGAAAAGAAGCTTGTTACAGGTATCCCCTGCTTTTCAAAAGTTCACTTTATGCCACTTTGCTTTTATAAAAGATGTACATTGCTACCCGTTTTCACTAACGGAAAGAAATCTAAAGAGGATTTTCGCTTTTACCACAAAAGTTGAAAAGTGAAAATAGCGTTCGGTGTTTGTTGGCAGTGAGCTGTTACAGAGGCAGCGAGCGCACATCCTGAGCAGCAAGAGTGGCACCGCCAAGCTCCCCCCGGGGACTACACTCAGCATCTCAGCATCAAGCCGGCGTAGCTTTGAACTGTGTCTGTGAGCATCTGCGCTTTATTTCCATTTATTTTGTACGTCCGTCAGCAGGATGTGTCCTAAGGTAAATTGCTTCTTCGCTTTACGCCATTTTGGCTTAGGAAAAGTTTCCTAGGAACACTCTACTTTCGGATAGCAGGGGAAACCTGTATTAAGTTAGATACCACAGTGGATAACCAGAGGGTAATACCACAGGGAACTCTGGGAAGTGGGTAAACCAGAAGCCTCAGCACGATCCCATTGAGGGTTGAAGGAGCTGGGGTATTTATACACCAAATCCCAAGCATCATCAGTTGAGGGCTGCTACTAGGAGGTGTAAATTGCCTGGTACTTCTGGCCTGCTGCGTCTCAGGCTATAGTCTTTCTTAGTTCCAGAACAAGCCGTATGGCACAGAGATGCAGCTACAGACAGTTGGAAGTCCAAGATGGAACACATTGTCATGGTTAAGATCCAAGAGACATGGCTTGGGCATTGTGACTAAAGCCAAAAGCCTGATGGTGCTGTTTCTAAAACACTGCATATCTGTTTTTGAAGATCCAAGAACAGTCAGAGTTCAAAGGCATAAGAGAGCAGCTGATAACTTGGGAAGCATGGAAGAGTCATTTAATCTGCCCTGGTTCTTTTGAGCAATACCTTCTGTGTAGGGTCAAGCCATTTGTAGAAAGTTGGCGGTATAGATTACTAGCTGCCATGTGGATAGACATGGTTTCAAGGGGGAAGCATGACACTATTGTCCTTAATTTTGGAATATGACGGAAAAAATTTACCCCTAGAGATCCGAAAAACAGCTGACTGTCTTTCCAGTCTGGTTCCACGTTGTTCTATACTATGTCTTCACTCCTTCCTCCTTCAAGCCTGGCGCTTACATCCAATCCTGCTACATCTTCCTGCTCAGCTCAGATGCAGGTACACAAAGCAAACCGTTGTACCTGGTTTGTAACAGGAGATGCCTCCCACTGAGCTTTTTCCTGTGTTCACTTTCCCCCCCAGATTTGATTGGCAGCTGTTATGTACGGAATGTTTGCATACCCCCAAAATTCATGTTTCGAAACCTTAACTTCCAGTGACATGGTATTAGGAAGTGGGGCCTTTGGGAGATAATTAGATTATAAGAGTGGCGCCCTCATGATGGGATTAGTGCCCTTATAAGAAGATAGCTCATTCTCTCCCCCTCCCATGTGAGGATACAATGAGAAAATGGCTGTCTTCAAACCAGGAAGCAGGTCCTCACTAGACACTGGATCTGTGGGCACCTTGATCTTAGACTTTCCAGTCTCCAGAATTCTGTGAAATAAATGTTTGTTGTTTAAGCCCCCGACTCTACAGTGTACTTCTTATAGTAGCCCAAACTGACTAGGACAGGAGCTCTGATTGAACATAAAATCAAGAGTAAAAGATATTTTGTGGTTCATAACCTTGCCTTTTGAGGAGTAGATCTCAATCTCTTTCTCCTTCTCCCTCTCTCTTCCTCTTACTGTCTTCCTTAAGAGACCCCCTAAGTGTCTTTCCTTTCAAGTAAAGATTCCAGCCTCTAGAAAACCCAGCCCAATGAGCCTGGCTCTGCAGGGAGCTAGGATGTTGCTGGGGGTCCCAGAGTCTCAACTCTTCTCTCAAGGCTTGTGGTTTTACAAACAGAAAGGCCACCCCAAAAGCATATGGCCCTCAGGTGCTGGTTCTCTTCCCCCTGTGGAGCTGGATTTATTTTCATGGAAATCTAAATCATATGTTTCTGTTTCATTCACACCAAATTCATAGCAATGTTGCTTCTTTGCAAACTTTTGAAGTTATGAGAGCCTTATGGATGGATTCCACAAAGGTTTATTTTTGTGCTTTCATTCTCAAAAGAGCTTTGGAAATGTCCATGCTTCATTTCCTCACAGCCAGTGACCCTGGAACGGAAGACACTGGAGTCTCTGTGTGTTTGAAGCCCAGGGACTTCTCTACTCTTCAGATGTGGATGAGCTTCTGTCCTCTTGTCTCCTTCTTTAGCCTCCTCCCTGTCCTCGCTATTACTGGGCTCCTGGGAATTTGTGTGAAGACTGTGGGAGGGCTAATTTTTCCTTCCAGGCGGGTTCTGGTCTGACCTCCTCATTCTAGAAAATGCTCTCCTGAAAATGAAATGTGAGCTCATGCTCCAGACAATTTCTAGAGTTGATCCAAAAAATTCACAATGGAGCTGGTATTCTGTGTCACGCTAGTTGATAAACTATCTGAACATATGGGATATTTGCAAAACTAGGCTAGCAGCTCTCTATGAGCCCCTTGAGGCTAGGGACCATATCTTATTAACCTTATGTTCTACTACGTCCAGACAGTGCCTGGATTATTGTGGACATCTGACGTTTAGAGAATGAATAGATGACTACTCAGTAGCTAAGAGAGATTCATATAAAAATATATTACTATAACTATATTTTCATGCATGTGCTCATACATACATGCTAATCTCTCAAATTGACATGGTCCACTAAGACAAGATTCTAGAATGAATCAAGTTTTTTTTTTAATATTTAGGAAAAAAGAAGACTTTCTCCCCCTATAATGCTGCTATGGTCTGAATGTTTGTGTCTGCCCCAAATTCGTATGTTGAAAACCTAACGTCCAAGGGCCTTTGGGAGGTGATTAGGTCATGAAGATAGAGTCCTCCTGAATAGAATTAGTGCCCTTGTAAAGAGGCCCCAGAGAGCTAGCTTGGCCCTTCCACCTTGGGAGGGCACAAGAGAAGTCTATGACCCGGAAGAGGGCCCGCACCTGACCATACTGGCAGCCTGATCTTGGACTTCTGGCCTCCAGAACTATGAGAAATCAATTTTTGTTGTTTATAAGCTGCCCAGTCAGTGGTATTTTGTCATGGCAGCCCGAATGGACTAAGACAAATGCTAAGCATAAACACAGCCCTAATTATGTAAATATTCAGGGTTTGTCAAAGTGAGAAAAGTTCAATTAGTTAGAGTAATGCTAGTCGCTGAAACAAACATCAAACTTTCGGAAGTTTAACACAATAGAATCGTATTTCTCACTCATGTAACAATGCAGGAAGGTGAAGAGGTCAGCAGAGCAGCTTCCTCACTGTTGTTCCGGGACCCAGCGTGATGCAGGCTTTGCCACCCACAACTCTCTAGGGGTTATGCATATTCCATCCAAGAAGAAATAAGAGCATGGAGGAGCCCCACAAAGTTTTATGAGCAGCTCAAGAAGTGGCATCGCTTCTGTGGACACTCCATTAGTGAGGTCAGTCACATGGTGCCACCCAGCTGCACGGAATGTGGCTCTGGGTTGAGGAGCCATGTCCTAGTGACAAGTCTACCTAGGGAAACGGAGCATGAGTTTTGGGGGACAACTATCTGTCTCTGCCACAAAAGCCAAGAAAAGCTCAGCTCAAATTCCCAAAGCAGATGATGAGATAAGTACACACTTCTAGCACTTCTGGCATAAAGAGACAAGGGCTTGGAAATGGATTGTCCCCCGGGACAGTCCCCCCGACCCCACCCCAGCACCACCAGCCTTGAAAACACTGGGCAGCAGCAGAGAGCACGGAAGTCCATCTCTGAGGCCAGGAGTGTATGTGTGTGGGAAGAACTGTTCCCTCTGGGACATGAAAAGTGTCTCCTGCTCATTGTTTCTGTCTATTTAATAACACCGAGAAGTACTATCCACAGTGCATTACTTTCTTTTTCTTTCATTTCTAGGTAATTTTTTTTAAGCTAGCGAAAAATGCCAAGGATAAAGTAAAAATGCTATAGGCCTGAATTTTCAGAATGACTTTCAACGCTTGTCTCTAATGTCTAAGTTGGTTTCTAAGCCCTAGACTCGGATCTGGTTGAATATTTGATAGAAAGTCGTAACTGGAGGTGGTGGCTGTCATGGTGGTTATTAGACTACAACCGACTTCTCTAATTCCTAAATGGCTTATTCTTCTTCATCATCAAATGTCAAACAACTTGCGGAATATGAAACACAAACACAGAACTCATGTGGCTAAGTCTGTTAATGATAATAATGATTCATAATTATTCAATAATGAGAGCAACTAACTCTTATTGTACACTTGCCAAGTATCAGGCACTAACTGAAGTGCTTTACATAATTGGGCTATTTGTATCTTCATAAGTTAAGTTCTCAAGATCATTTTACAGATGGTGAAATTGAGGGACAGAGAGATTAAGTAATTTACACCAGGTTACGTAGCTAGGAAAGCATGACCCCACTCCCCAACCACTTCCCACAAATGTCAGAGAAAGGCACACTAATGCCACTTGCTGTGGAATAACAGGAAGAAAAGGCTCAAGCAACAACAGACATCTGGCATTAATACAATACAGATTTCGTTTTACCATATTACATTTTCTTTGCTTGCTTTTTAAATTTTGGTACCAAATATGCTTTATACATTATAGAACATCCTAAACAGCTTTCCAGGCAACTTCACTGCTTTGTTCAATCTGAGGGAATGAACTAGTTAGGGGGAGGAGATCAAACGTGGTAACTGTTTTCTGTCATTTCCATGAAAATAAAAGAAAAAATTGATTTAGAGCAGTAGGGACTCAAAGATCTATGGGTTAGGGTAGGACCAAAAAGTGTACTCTTTTAATAATAAAAACTCTCAACAAACTAGGAGTAAAAGGGAACTCCATCAATATGAAAAAGAGAGAGCACCTATGAAAAACTCACAGCTAACCTCATATTTAATGGTGAATGACTGAAAGCTTTTACTCTAAGATCGGGAACAAGATAAGGATGTCTGCTCTTGCCACTTCTATTAAACACTGTATTGGTGGTTCTAGTTGGGGTAATTAGGCCAGAAAAAGAAATAAAAGGCATCCATATTGGACAGGAGGAAGTAAAACTATCTCTGTTTGCAGATGACACAATATTGCCTATAGGAAAACCTAAGGAATCCACTAAAAAACTACTTAAATTAATGAACAAGTTTGGCAAGATTGCAGGATACAAGATAAATACATAACAATAAATTGTATTTCTATACCCTAGCAATCAACACTCCAAAAATGAAATTAAGAAAATTGTCCCAACAGCATCAAAAAGAATAAAATACTTAGGAATAAATTTAACAACAGAGGTGGAATATTTGTATACTGAAAATCTACAAAATATTATTGAAAGAAATTAAAGAAGACCTAAATAAATGGGAAAACATCCCACGTTCATGGATTGGGAGACTTAATATCCTTAAGATGGAAATACTTCCCACAGTCATCTATGATTCAGCACAATCTCTATCAAAAATCCCAGCCACTGTTTTTGCAGAAATTGACAAACTGATCTTAAAATTCATATGGAAATGCAAAGGACCCAGAATAACCAAAAACAATTCTTTAAAAAAAGAATAAAGCTGGAAGGCTCATACTTCCTGACTTTAAAACTTACTGCAAAGCTACAGTAATCAAGACAGCGTAGCACCGGCATAAAGATAGACATATACATTGACAGAATGGAACAGAAAGTTTGGAAATAAACCCTTACATTTATGGCCAACTGATTTTTGACGAAGATTCTAAGAAAATTTGATGGACCAAGAATAGTCATTTTAACAAATGATGCTTTGACAACTGGATAGTCACACAAAAAAGGACCCCTACTTCACATCATATACAAAATTAACCACGAATGGATCAAAGACCTAAATGTAAGCACTAAACCTATAAAACTTTTAGAATGCAGCAGAGGAGTAAATCTTCATGCCCCTGGATCAAGCAATGTTTTCTTAGATATAATACCAAAAAGACAAGCAATAAAAGAAAAAGTAGACAAATTGGACTTTATCAAAATGAAAAACTTCTGTGCTTCAAAAGACTCCATCAAAAAATTGAAAACACAACTAATAGAATGGGAGAAAATATTAGCAAATTATAAATCTGATAAGGGATTTGGATCTAGAATATATAAAGAATATATAACAACTTAATAATAAAGAGCCAAATAAACCACTTTAAAAATGAGCACAGGGGGCTGACCCAGTGGCATAGTGGTTAAGTTCATGCTCTCCACTTTGGTGGCCTGGGGTTTGCCGGTTCAGATCCTGAGTGCAGACAAACACCCTGCTTATCGAGTCATGCTGTGGCGACACCCTGCATATGAAATAGAGGAAGACGGGCACAGATGTTAGCTCAGGGCTAATCTTCCTCGAAAAAAAAAAGAGCACAGGATTTGACTGGATATTTCTCCAAAGAAGACATATCAATAGCTAAGAAGCACATGAAAAGATGCTCAATATAATAGTCACTAGGGAAATGCAGATCAAAACTACAATGAGACACTACTTCAGAACCATTAGGATGGCTGCTAAGACAAGCAATAACAAATATCAATGCAGATGTGGAGAAACTGGGGCCCTCAAACATTGCTGGTGGAAATGTTAGACAGTGCAGCTACTTTGGAAAACAGATTGGCAGTTCCTCAAAATGTTAAACAGATTTGCCATATGACCCAACAATTCAACTTCCGGGTATGTCTACAAAACTTGTACAGGAATGTCTGTAGCAGCATTCTTCATAATAGCCAAAAGGGGGACCAACCTAAATGTCCATCAACTGAGGAATAGATAAATGATATGTGGTGTATCCATATTATGGAATATTAATTGGCAATAAAAGGGAATGAAGTACTGATACATAACTACAACGTGGATGGGCTTTGAAAACCATACGCCATGTAAAAGAAGCTGGTCACAAAGACCACATATTATATGATTTCCTTTTTATGAAATACACAAAATAGGTAAATCTATAGAAACAGAAAATTAGTGATTTTTAGGGATTAGAGAGAGGGCTGAACAGGAATGACTGCCAACAGGTGTGGGCTTTCTCTTTGGGGTGATGAAAATGCTCTGGAATTAGCAGTGACATTTGCACGACTTTGTGAGTACACTAGAAACTACTGAATTGTACACTTCAAAAGTGAAATTTTAAAAGGGTGTTCCTTTAAAACTATTAGATATTCCATAAGGGAGGCAAACTACCAGCATTTTTTTATCTTTCAGTCTCCACAAAATATTTACGTTAATGGAAATAACAAATGAATTTCTTTTAAATTTTCAAGAGAGAAAAAGCATCATTGAATGCAAAGTATTATTATGTTGTATTAGGACATTTATAAACACATTTCTAATTTAGTTTAAAAATGTTTCTCTCTTCCGTAAGTTGAGTCTAACAAAGTAGGTCAGGATTCTTATTTAGGAGGCAAGAAAATACGGCCAAGAGAGAACGTGTCCCTGGCTGGACTCTGAGGCCTGAAGCCCAGGCCTGAGTGTGTGTCTTTGGGGTGCTCTGTCCAGTGAACCCCAAATCAGAGGGTCGTGGACCCTGCTCTGACTCTCTCAACTGACTGTGAAGGTTCTTTCCCTCTGACACTAGCCAGGTGCTGTGGAATGGGGAGCTGATGGGAGCGCACTAGACCCGGACAAGACCTGAACTCTGGTCTTAGCTCTCCACAAGCAAGTAGGATTTCAGGAACGGCACTTCATCTTTTTGAGCCTCTGTTTCCTCATCTGTAGAAATGGGAATAAAAGTTTCCATTCTTCCCACTTCTCAAGGTGGTTGATCAAAAACCATGTTGGCCGTGGAAAGTGGGGGAGGCAAGCACCAACCAAAGTTGGCATTATTAATAACAGACTTCCTCTACCCCAATAATCCAAGCCAACCTCGCCATAAAAAACTGTACAGTCACGTGTCGCTTAACGACAGGGATACATTCTGAGAAGTGTGTCGTTAGGTGATTTTGTCATTGTGTGAACATCATAGAGTGCACTTACACAAACCTAGATGTTATAGCCTACTGCGCATCTAGGCCACATGGTACTAATCTTACAGGACCACTGTCGTATACACGGTTCGTGGTTGACAGAAACATTATTATGTGGCTCATGATTGTAGAGATGCACTTTGTATATTGAAGGGTGGATGGAGAACCAATTAGGCCTAAATTTACCACTGGATGCTGGTCTTACTGGGGGAGTTTTGACCTAAGGATGGCTGACGACTTCTTTCCACTCACCAAATCACGTCGTTACTGACTCTGCTGTGAGGTTGGAGTTTCAAACGTACTTGGGCCAAAGACCTCCTAAGAACTGAAAACTGAAGCATGACCTTCGTTAGCTAAAAAGTTTCCTCCAAAGCCATAAAACCCCTATGCCAGAAGATTTCTCTGAGCTCTAAGCAGAGTCCTCGTCATTGTTCAGAAATGATAAAGCAGTGCCTTCCAACTGTTGAGCTGTCTGAGGATGTCCGGAGGGGGTTTTGCTGCTTTTCTGAGTTCTGGTTTGGAACTTGGCCAGAACTTCAGAGCAAGCCACATCCTTTCTATCTTACCCAAAGGCATCTCAATATTAATAATAATAACTGCAATGTATTGGGCATCTACCATGTGCAAGTCACTTTAAATAGTCTATTCTCAACTTAATAAAACCCTGTACAGTGGCAATCTCATACCCATTTTATAGAGGAGGAAACTGAGGAGAGCTTCAATGATCTGCCTGAGGAGGAGCCAAGATTCAAGCCTATGACCCCTTGGCGTGAGAACCTGCATTCTTGCTGCACCACTGCCTGGCGCCACTGTGAGTCATCTCATTACCGTCAAACCTTTCTAGCTCCCTCTCCCTGAGCCAGACATAGTGAGTCACTTCTAGCAAACAGAATGCAATGGAAGGTCAGTATCTTACTTCTGAAAAACACTGCAAGTTCCTGCTTGCTCTGTCTCTCGGGTCGTTTGCTCTGGGCGACGCCAGCTGCCAAGTCATGAGGACACTCAAGCTCTGTGCAGAGGTACACATGACAAGGGACTGGGCCTCCTGCCAACAGCCAGTGAGGAAGTGCCGTTTGAGGGAGCCATCTTGGAAGTGACCCTGCAGTCCAGTCAAGCCTTTAGGTGACTGCAGTCCTTGCCAACATCTCGACCACAACCTCCAGACAGACCTCAAGCCAGAACACTCAGCTCAGTGCTGGGTGACCTGCAAACACTGTGTGAGATAATAAAGGTTTATTGTGTTTTAAGCCACCAAATTTTGGGGTAATTTGTTACATGGTGATAGATTACTAACATAGCCTTCTAAATTGATCTTCTCTTTTTCTTGACTTTTCTACCCTACCGAACTTCTGTCTTTTTGTTTATTTCCTGGCAGATTTCCTTAATTTTGTCTTCCAGCCTCTTTTAATTTCAGCTGGCATATTTGTAATTTCTAAAGGTTCTTCCCTGAGCTCTGATTATTTCTCTTTTGTACATCATCCGTCGTTGTTTTAAGGATCTTCTTTTTTTCTGAAGATGTTAGCGATTTTTTAAAATTTCCCCCTAATCTTCATACCATCTGTAATTCTTCTGAGTCCCTTTTTCTTCTGTTTCCCTCTCATTTTGGAAGTTCTCCTGAAACTTGCTTGTCCATCATATTTAGGAGAGAGGCAGTAGACGGGGGGTTAGAAACTCTCTTTGTGAGGTCTGGAGGCTGCTAATTAGTGATTTCACTACAGGACAATGGGTGGACCACCAGCTCTGTATTGTCAGCATCAATATTTGATGTTCTTTTCTCTGCTTTACGTCTTTGAAGAAGAGACCTCCAACCTCGTGCCTTCAGGGTAATGTGGCTATAGGGCGAATGTAGTGGTTTGAAAATTTAACACAGCACATCCTAGATGAGCCAAGACATGTAATTTATTTTCCATCATTGATCCAATCTTCCTTCTCGGGTCTCCAACACTAGTGCAAGAAGAAAATGAAAATTCTCTCCATTTTTTCTGGGTTAAGTAATCCCATTCAGGTCACTTTCTTTGGATAAATGTTTAGTTTTCAGTTTCCTCCCTCAGTGCCTTCCTGAGATGGAGTCTAGCCGGAGGGGTGGGAATGTCGGTTAAAGGTTTTGGATCCACTGCTGCCATCTTTTCCCTCATTGCCCTCTAATGAAGACTGGGAGGTCTGGCTTTGACCTGGGCTTGCTCTCTGCTGAGGTGTGGCAGTCTTTTATGGCCTTTGGAGCCATTTGTGTCTCCTACTACTGGATTTCATGGTACCAGCCATTTGTATCTTATCTTAAAGTCCCAGCACACCATCACCTCCGTGTCCTGAGCCAAGGCTACCAGTCCACCAATCCTCTGTGGTCACACTGAGGCACACAGAGACTTGTGAAATTCCTGAGCTAACAGAGACTGTGGGGGTACCACAACCATGGCCTTGGGTTACCCCAAAAGCCCCCTCCTACCACCAATGCTGAGCTGGCAGCACTCCAGCCCCATGTGGGATGTGGTTGAATAAAAACTGTCTCCCAGATGCTCTCAGGAGCCCACAAACTAAGAAACCATGAACCCGGATGTTCTGCTCTTTCTGCTGAACCCATTGAACACACCCTCTTCCAAAATTCTGGTTCAGAACAGGGAAAACAGAACACCAACATCTGTCTATCTCTCCCGGCTCAGTGCCCCCATCTCTTTCCCTCTCCTCCAGAAATGTCAAGAGATTTGCATTATTTCTTGCTGCTCAAAGACTTTCCCTGTGTCACAAATTCCTCCCTCCTAGGTGCATTCTCTCCCTGCCTCTCCTTGGGGCATGAAGGTGAAGGGAAATTCTTTGAGGAGGAGTCTGCTGTCAAATACTTTCAAAAGGTTTTCCATGTAACATTCTTCTCCATGCTGTAAAGTAAACATCCTTAGAGACGAAGCTTTGCTGACATTTATGGAATTGATCAGCCAAGGGACATGAACAATATGGAGGCTTTTGATGCATATTGTTGATTGTCGAGGGGGAGTAACGTAATAACCCATTATCCTCCATTACAACATTGTGGTTAATTTAATCTGATTAGCCAGAAGAGAGCATGGGTTTGAGTGAGATTCTAGACCTGTAACTAGAGCAAGTTGTGCAGAATCTAGTCCGGGGGGAGGCGCAGGGCCACCCTGAAGGCTCCATAACCAAGACTGGGGCTACAGCAAAAACCTGGAGTTTAGGAACAGAAGTCCAAGGACACAAAAAGCCCTAAAGTGAAAGGTGGGCACACTTTGACTCTCAGTCCACCACCAGGGAGCTTGCCAGAAACTACAGCCCAAAGCAAGTAAGATTTTTTTCTAAAACAAAACCCTTCCTGGATAAATCTGAGAAAAAGACATCTAGGGAAAAAATCACTTCTTATCTGAAGCTCTGACCATTTTATTCCTTAAAGCTTTTCCCAGCAATGATCTTGTAAGCCATTAAGCCTCAGACTCCCTATGCCAATGGTCTTGGCTTCCAGTCGGTCACCCCGACTTTGGTGACTTCCGAAAGGATCATTAAACCTGTGCTTTTCTTAAGTGATGCTGACGGGCCAGGGTTGAAAATTCTGTCTCCTTGACTTGGTAACTTGGGGGGTTTCTTGCTCTTTGGCAAGGAGCTGTGAATGTAAGCCTCAGACTACTCTGGGGGAATTCCATGTGCACCACTGGCCACTAAGCAAATCAGAATCTCTGGAGTGGGGCCTAGGTATCAGTATGTTTTAAACACTCCCCTATACATATATATATAATTTTAAATTAATGGGCTTTTTTTTAAGCAGTTTTAGGTCTACAGAAAAATCGAGTGGAAAGTACAGAGACTTCCCATATACTCTCCCTTCTCTGTCCCTGCAGTTTCCCCTATTATTAACCTCTTGCATTAGTGTGGTACATTTTTAACAACTGATGAGCCAATATTGATATATTATTATTATTAACTAAAGTCCACAGTTTACATTAGGGTTCACTCTTTGTGTTGTACAATCTATGGGTTTTGATAAATGCATGATGACATGTATCCACTATTATAGTATCATATAGAATAGTTTCACGGCCCTAAAAATTCCCTGTGCTCCATCTATTTCTCCCTCCCTCTTTCGAATCCCTGGCAACCACTGATCTTTTTACTGTCTTCCTAGTTTTACCTTTTTAGAATGTCATATAGTCGGAATCATACAGTATGCAGCCTTTTCAGATTGGTTTCTTTCACTTAGCAACATGTATTTAAGGTCCCTCCATGTCTTTTCACGGCTTGATTGTTCACTTCTTTTCATACCTGAGTAATATTCTGTTGTCTGGATGTGCCACAATTTGTTTGTCCATTCACCTATTGAAAGATCTCTTGGTTGCTTCCAAGCTTTAGAATTATGAATAAAACTACCATAAACGTTCATGTGCAGATTTCTATGTACACATAAGTTTTCAACTCATTTGGGTAAATGTTAAGGAGCACAATTGCTGGATCACGTGGTAAGGGTATGTTTAGTTTTGTGAGAAACTGCCAAACTCTCTTCCAAAGTGTCTGTACCATTTTTGCATTCCTGCCAGAAAGGAGTGAGAGTTCCTGTTGCTCCACATCCCCACCAGCATTTGGTGTTGTCAGATTTTGAATTTTGGCCATTCTGATAGATGTGTAGTGGTATCACAGTGTTGTTTTAATTCGTAATTCCCTAGTGACATATGATGCTTATTCTCTTTTCATATGCTTACTTGCATATTCATATATCTTCTTTGGTGAGGTGTCTGTTCAGATCTTTTGCCCATTTTTAAATTGGGTTGTTTGTTTTCTTATTGTTGAGTTTTAAGAGTTCTTTGTATATTCTGGATACTAGTCCTTTATCAGATATGTGTTTTGCAAATATTTTCCCCCCAAACTACTGCTTCTCTTTTCATGCTCTTAACAGTGTCTTTTGCAGATCAGATGCTTTTAATTTTAATAAAGTCCAACTTAATCACTTTTTTCTTCAAACATACTGCCAGAGTTGAGATCCAAAGCCCAAAGAAAAGAAGAAATAAGACCTGGCTGCATTTTTGCTTTATCATTGATCTCTAAGGCTGTTTCCCTGGGAAATTCAGCTCCATAGATCACGAAATAAGTGGGAAACCATCCTATCACATCGTTTCTGCAGCTATCTCTCTGAAATGTACATGAAATCATGGGAAAGTGAAACAGTCAAGTTGATCTGGGGTTCAAACCTCCTGAGGTGAAGACGGTGGGCAGTCATACAAAGTGACTGCAAGATGGCAAATGGAAGGGAGAGTGTGGGAACAGAGCCCCTCGATGGAATGTCATCAGCAATGCTGGGGGCAAGCGCTCTGCCACTCACAGCCATTAACATGTGCTGTGCCTTCCACCGCCTGGTCTGAATTTATTTTTTTTCTCAAAAGCTTGCTGCCTCCTCCACAAGATGGAATTCATCAAAAGACTCATGACTTCTTTTTAAATTGCTTTTTGAAAAGTCCAAAATGTATGAATATTTCACTATTACGATAGAGTGGGGGTAGGGAGCCATGTTTGTGGACGGCAAAAGTAAAGTGATTTTAACAGAAAAAAGAATGACAAAGAAAAGGAGAATAAATACTTGGACCCTCTTCGTTAAGGCGGTAATGTGGCTCCTTAATCTATCCCAGCTTCCACAGCTCACGGAGGGGAGGGGAAAGTTTATCCCATGAATCCAGATTTCCCGGAGTTGCAATAACAGCCCCGGGAGGAGAGCCTTTTCCTCCGCAGTAATGGATTCACATCTCTTCAGTCTCAGGGACACGCTGCTGGTGGTCGTCATTCCTTTATCCTGGCTCCAAGTAGAGATCTTTCAGAGGTACCCGAAAGCACAAACTCTTTGAGCTGCTGTGCGTGATGATGCCTGATCCAGAGGTCCAGTCTCTGTGTCCTCCAGGAGAATCTCATTGTGGGAACAACTTGGGGAAGCACATGAAAGGTGGTTATGACAGCTTACGAACTCACTTAGGAGGTGGCTGTAATAGAATCACATCTAGACCATTTAAAATCGTCTTTACTCTTTTTTATTGCAGTCAAATATATATAACATAAAATTTAGCATTTAAAACATTTTATGTGTCCAATTCTGTGACATTAAGTACTTTCACATTGTTGGGTGGCTATCACCACCATGCATCTCCAGAACTTTTTCGTTATCCTAGACTGAGACTCTGTTCCCATTAAACACCAACTCCCCATCTCCCCTTCCCCCAGTCCCTGCAACCACCATTCTACTTTCTATTTCTATGAATTTGACTACTCCAGGTAACTTAAATAAGTGGAATCATACCGTATTTTCCCTTTTTGTGTCTGGCTTATTGCACTTAGCATAACGTCTTCAAGGTTCATCCATTTTGTAGCACATATCAAAATTTCATTCCTTTTAAGGGCTGAATAACAGTAATTGTATGTATATACCACATTTTATTTATCCGTTCATCCACTGATGGACATGTGGCTATTGTGAATAATGCTGCTGTGAACACGGGTATGCATATCTCTCTTCGGGCCCTGCTTTCAATTCTTTTGGGTGTCTACCTAGGGGTGGAATTGCTGGCTCACACAGAAATTCTATGTTCATCTTTCTGAGGAACCACTATACTGTTTTCCACAGTAGCTGCACCATTTTATATTACCACCAGCAATGCAAAAGTATTCTAATTTCTTCACGTCCACACCAAAATTGGCTTTTTTGTTGTTTTTTTGAGAACTGCCACCCTAATGGGTATGAGCTGGTATCTCATTGTGGTTTGATTTGCATTTCCCTAATGACTAATGACGCTGAACATCTTTTCATCTGCTTATTGGCCATCTGTGTATCTTTTTGGAGAAATGTCTGTTCGAATTCCTTGCTCATTTTTGAATTGGATTGTTTTTGTTGTTGTTGAGTTGTAGGAGTTCTTTTTTTATTCTGGATATTAATCTCTTATCATATATACAATCTGAAAATATTTTCTCCCCTTCTGTGGGTTGTGCTCTGTTTTGATTTCACCTCAGATACATCCAGTTTAATTTTTAACCACCCAACTGGGCCAGGTGTCCTCTGTTCCTTCCTGATGTTGTCAGGGACCTCTTTCTGGGCAGACCCACCTTTCTGAGGATGGGCTATAACCTCTCAACATTTTTAGAGTAAATAGTAGAAAATCATCTGTTTGCAGATTCTCCTAGGACTTATAGCACCTTGTCAGCTACCGGTTCAAACCTGTTCCTTTTCGTTTGGATGATTCATTTATTGTATTTATTTTGCATAGCAATTTACCCAAACCTTTACTATTGGCCTCTTAGAACATTTACAAACTTAGAAGAAAAAGTGATTGGATTTTTCCTTCTAAACCTTAAAATCTCTAAGTCATGATTCAGGGACGCGAATTTCATTCACTTAACCTTCTTTGAGGATCCAGAACAGGCCACATGGATATGTCATCACTGAGCACAGAAAGGTGACTCCTACCATCTGTAAAATGGCTCCATGATGCTGCTTCTCTCAAAAATCAGGTCACCTGGGGTTTCCTTAGCACCAGCTGGGAAGAGAAGCTAGCTTTCCGTCCAAGTGTTTTAGCATTTTTCTCTCGCTTTTCCTTTCCCCCTTCAAAAAGCTTTGTTTTAAACTCATCATGCCTGGGTCTCTGCTCAACCATCTCTGTTGCTATTGAACCTGGAAACAAACCAGAAATTGTAGTCTATGACGCTGAGCTGACCATAAATGGCAACCTTGAAAAAATTGAGGCAGGATTTCTGAAGACGACTTTAAGATCAAACTTGACATCCAGCCCTGACGGAGATGTGAAAACTGGAAGCATTTCCTCACTCACTGCTATCGCAGAGTTGGCAACTACATTTCATTATAACTCAAGGAGAACTTAGAAATGAGTCCAAGTGTCATTTTAAAAAGACCATCTTTCATTTTGCGTTTTGTTCAAATTCAGAAAGATCCAAAACTTACCCTATAGGACAGCTGGTCTTTCCGCTGAAGCACCAAATACATGGCTTTCTACCACATTTTTAAAAAAATAACAAATTCGATTATTAAATCAAAGACTTTTTGAAAAGGAGCAACATTATAACAGAAGGTTAATTTAATCACGTCCGGCCAAGAAAAAAATGCTGAGCATAAGACAGTCTTTAGAAATACATAGATTACATATACATGTAATATTGTGTATACACATAAATAAACCATGCATTTCTCTTTGTTTCTTAAGAATATTTCATTAAATGCCCTTGTTTGTGGGACAAATTGTCATAATTATCAGTATATTCTCTATTCTTCATTTGAAAAGAAAAAATAGAAGAATTTTTATTTCTGCAATATTTTTTTGGAGTGGGCTGCTATTGCCACTAGAAGGAACCCTGGACCTCTGGAAGTCTAAAAGTTTGTTTTAAAATGTTGCAAACATTGTGACAATTGTTTTGATTCTATTTTGTTTGCTAAGAAGTACATTTGGGTGTACTTCTTAGCTCCTTATACTGCGTCAACACTCCCCTAGAAAGGAACTATTGCGTTGCTGTATCAAAAGGCCACCAGAGGGGAAAACTTGCAAGGGTCTGGTGTCCCCGAAGGTCACCACTCTGCCACCACACAATTCCCTCTTCCCTCACCCTTTTTGTTGGGAAAAAAAATCCCTGCCTGAGGCCAGTCATGCCGTCTGTCTGGTTTCCCTCTCCTGACGTGTAACCCGAGCTGATGGACTGGATGGTCTCTGCATTCTTTTCCTTTCCCACATTCCACGATGCTGTGAGAGACAGAAAATACCAACGGAGCTGTTGTTAGCATTTAACACGGAGGGCTTGGCCTGGCACTAATCTTTTTTAAAAATAAGTTTGTTAGACAGAATTAAGTGAGATTAGCACAATGTCAGGAAACAAGAGGTTAAATTAGGACATGAAAGAATGTTTTCACAGAAGTGGCTTCAAATCAGATGAACTCGATGCTTACTTCCAGAAGAAATCTGCAGCAGAGAGTTTTCCAAGGAAAATAGGACTGGGATTCACTTCTGGTTCTTGTCTGGCATCAAGATGAAGCCCACGCTGGTGCAGAGCACGCGAGGAGCCGTCTCTGGGGTGAGGTAGGATGCGGAGCCGGTGCGTGCGTTGGCGCGCGCATGCGCCCCAAATGTCAGTCCCCGTCCTGTAACCCAGATGAAGGTTGATGGTGAGCAGACCTAAGCTTTTGCGCTCACCCCCGCTGCCGTTTTATCCCTCCTGCTTGCAGCATCCAAGTAACCAGCTGGGCCTATAGTTCATCCATGCGCGGTGCAATTTCAGATAGCTTCTGCTGTCAGAGCTGCCAGTGGAAAGTGGAGGTTATTTAGTCTGTTTCAACATCTGGGAAGGAGAGTGTCATTGTTGTTTATGGCAGAAAATGGATGCCCTGGGAACCGGAGCAGATTTTTGCATCACGGATCCAGTTTGGGATACAGAGATAAGCCCAGGCTGGGTTTTTTAGCTTCCACCTCCATCCGCACCTGCATTTTTATTGTTATGTCAGACTCAGGACATTCGTCTTTTTATTGAATTTCATCTGATGTCAGCACTAATCACTTTCCCTACATTAAATTCTCTGCAAACACTAAAATGCCCCCAAGGCTTCCATATGGAAGTGAGCCATCCTCTCCATTTCTCTCGAGTTCTGCAAGTTACAAGTCAGCGGCCAGGGGCACTCTCATCCCCAAGGTGTCCTAGAGGGTGCCAGGCTTACTGGCATGGTGATGGTGCTTGCCTCCAGCTTCATAAATTGCCCAAAGAAATGGCTCACCTTCAAAGAATAGTCCTTCTACCGGGACTTATTTCTCAACTCTTTGTTGATTTTCTCCTGGATTTTGCTTGACCTCATTTACTCAGCTACTCTCTGTGCCTCACATTTGTCATTACGGCTTTTTTTCTAAGGGCTTTCACTGTTCTTTCCACTCACAGGCCAATCCAGTCTGCACGCTGTTTCCAGACTAATCTTCCCGATGGGCAATCTTTTTGCTCCACTGCAGGCTTCCCATGGTTTTGCAAATTAAGTAAAAAGCCTTGCCATGGCACTCAAACACGGTGCTGTGTGATTCAGCCTCTTTCTCCCTCCCATACGAATGCCCTTTCTCTGACCAGAAACTGTGTCGTCTTATTCTCATCACACATCACAATTTCCCCATCTCGTCCCCTTATTCTGCAGCGTGCGCCTGCCTCCTCTACCTGCTCACAGTGTGCCAGTGTCCTCCCTCTAATTCAAACCTATTTCTGTCATCAAGATGATCTTGCTCTCCCAAAGAGATGAGTTGTATCCTTCTCAGAACCTCCACAGCATGTGCTCAGGCCATTTCCTGGGTGATCTCATCTACACTGTATCACAAGTTATTTGTGTTTATGTCTTAGCCGTGAGATCAGGGCAATGCTTTCTAATCTGTAATTCCCTGGAAACTGGCATGCTCGTTTGTATACAGTATGCACAAACAAGTCAGCAGCGATCTAGTGGAATGAACCCCACACTGAAAATCAGACAGATCTGGAGTTGAGTATTAGCTCTATGATCTTGGTCAAATCATAGAACCTTTTTGAGCTCTGGCGTGCCCAAGCGTAAAATGAGCATGAGAACATTTTCCTCAAAGCGCTCCTACGTAACTCAGGTCAGATAATCCAGGTGAAATATAATTATAATATAATTATAAATTACAATACACATATAAGTGTAAACAATAAATATTGGTGAATTAAATTTAAAAGTTTTCAAATAATGTCCACAAATCTCCCCGCTACAATTATGTATCCCAATAACCCTCCAGGTTTTGTGTTAGCTCCGCCCACACTGGACAGTGCCACTTCTTTCGGCTTTTACTCAAATAACTCTTTCAATGGGGCCTCCAGCCACTAAACTAAGAGATACTAACTAAACCTGCCCACAGTAGGTTCCTGTTTCTCTCCTGGCAAATCCACCATGATTTAAGTTGGCTTAGGCGTGCTACCACGAGAATGATTTGTTTTCATGGATTTTAAAATTACTACGGACATTATTTCTGATCTTGCTATTTGTGTTTCAAGACCAAAAGTTGAACTGGGGCTGGGCCAGTGTGTGGCAGGTGGCCCTGCATCAATAACAATGCAAAATTGTAGAAACAGTCTGGGTAGAGGCAGTTAGAGATAGATGTCACAAACTCTGAGTACAAAGAGAGATGGCGGCTGCTTACACTCAAGCTCACAGGCCGCTTATTTTGCAGAGGGATAAAATAGCTTTCAAGAGCACCCTTACATTTTCCCGAGAAGTGAAGGCATTGCAAAGTGGCTCTTTTTATTTGTCCAAGCCCATTGCCTCTAAGGCTATTGTAAGAGGGAGAAAAATGGATTCTGGAACACAGAACTTTATAAATTGTTGGCACCCAAATTTGAATTTGGCCTGTGATTAATTCCTGGGCACGCGTGGCCAACTTTCCAATTGCATGAACGGAGAGCCTTGCGTTATTTCAAAACCATGTGGTAGTTGCCCTGGAAATGATTCCAGATTCCAGGCCATGGCAATCCCAAGGAACTGCCCACTGCCATTTCTGAGACTCAGCCACGTTTGGAGGAGGCAGGGTTGGGGTCTAGGGTCGGGAGGGGAGAAGGAAAGGAGAGTTGGCCTCGAGAAGATGCAGGAGCAGAGGGACCAAGGCCGCCTTTGCCAGCTCCTCCTTTAAGGGGCTGGGATATTCTATCCTTTCTGTCCACAGCCTCAGCTGGAGGCCCAAGATGGGGACTGGTTGCCTTTCCAGGCTTTGGGCTGGATATCCTGTATTTTGGTGACTTTTTCTCCCTGCATCTCTCCATCCCTTTCTCTCTAGACTGTCAACTTATCCGGCATCATCTGAATAAAATTGTTAGGCCTGGTTGCCTAGTGGGGACTGAGGATCCAGTTGACTCGGGGCAAGAGTAAACAGGACAGGGAGGAGAAGACTGTGACAGTCTTTAGAGACACTAGAGGAACAAAGCACTTGGGCCAGTCACAGTCAATGAGCCCTTGGGGTTGGGTCCCTCCATCCTACCCTTCTCTATGGAGTCTATTTATGAGTTAGCAAGTGCAACCCACATTCAGAACAAGCTGCTGCATCCAGTATGGACACCTTTCTGAGGTTTGTTAAGCAGGCACTGGGACCACTGGGATATTTTGTTATCATAAACACAGGCAAACAGATGCAGATTGATTGGCAGTTAGAACTCTACTTGATAAAAGGCTTAAATCACCAAGTCATCAGCTCTGGCATGTAGTTTATCACAGCTGGGTTAAGCTGCCGGATTTCCAAAACAACAGAGGGCCGAGGGGAATGATGGCGCCATTGTGACTTTATAAGGCTCTTCATGGCCGCCATGTGCTAAATGTTCTCTCCAGGTTGTTTTCAACTCTAAGATCTATAACTCTGTGAACTACTTCTATTTGTTATTGCTCATAAAAGTCACTGGCCATATGTTTTATTCTCACTTGGCACATAAAGGATCAGAAGAGGTTAATTGAATAACCTAGGCCCGTGCAACAAGACAACACTCATTCTGAAACCCGACTTGATGTCTTTGAAGCTCAGAGTCCCACTGCCTTTACCTTCTTTTGTCAATCAATTACACACAGCAAAGGTGGAGTGGTTGTTTATCATCTAGATCGATACTTTTGAGAGTGAGAGGGGACATTATTAATAATCATTCTGGGACGACAGACATAAACGATGATATATGGCTACTTCAGGCATAGGAGAAAAGCAAAGTAGTTTTTTTATGAGGGCATCAACAGGTCTTAAATTTGAATTGAACAAAATTTATGGGGTACTTTAAATTCACAAGCATTTGTACTGCTTGCTGCTTGTAAAAACCCTCCTGCGTGGTTGGGTTGGCTGCCTTTGTACCCAAAGGAAGCATATGGGGAAGTTATGCACCCCCACCCCCAATATGGCCAATCACAAGGGGAACAGTCTTAAATTTCAAATGTGTTCCTCACCACCCCTCCCATTAACATTCCAGTCTCTACTCCCTCCTCAGAGCAATCATTATTAGGTGGTTCAAACGGAGCCAGGGCCTCAACAGAAGCAAGTCTTTGGTGCCCCTGGGGGCCGTCTTATTCTGCTTGCCCCTCAACCTTCTCTCTAATCCCTGAGCAAATTGTTAGCTGACGTCTGATTCTGCCACATGGAATCCAAAGGAGTCTTCCGTAAGGTGGGCTCCCCAGCCGATTTCTCACTGTGTGGCTATAATAACAGAGCGTAAGCCAAAATTGCAGGATGGCCCTCTGCCTCCAAACCTATCATTGTCTCTTATTCACCAGACACCCTCTGGTCTTGGCCTTGAACTGTCTATTCCTGGAAGAGATGATGTAGCCCAGTAGGGAAGAGCCATGGGCACTGGATATAGACTTGGCTTTGAGTCCAGACACTAACTGCTACTCCTACTAGCTGCTTAATGTCGTAAGCCTCGGTTTTCTGCAAAATGAGGAAAACCATGCCTGTTTCCTCAGGGTTTTCAAGAAGAATAAATTCAGCTTCAGCTCACTGCCTGGCTCACAATGAGCCTGTGTTACAACCACCGAAGTCTTCAATCCCAAAGCAGCAAACTCACCTCTTAGCGGGTGAGAGAGCATCACCCACAGAGTAACCTGCAGCATGCAGAGCTGGTGCCTGATCATGCCCTCAGACTTCTCCACTTACTTTTTTCTTTTAGAGACACGGACTTTGGGGGACTAAGCTGGACCAGAGTATAAACTCGGAGAGTATGCAACCCATCTGACTCCTCTTCCCCTTACCCATAGCTATGGAGATCATATTTTATGAACCCCACATGAAATAGAAGGTTTGACCATAACAAAGAATGTTGTAACTGCTGCTGTTTCGTAGAATCCAGAAAGTGTGCCTTCCCCAATGTGCTGTTCACATAGTTGGCTGTGAATAAATGTCTGTGGAATAAATGAATGAATGAATCGGATACTATCACTACCATCACTGGCATATACATGTGTATACATGCACACACACACATATTTATATAATTTTTGCATTCTGCTCTCCCTGATATTTGCTGTATCAATCAAGGTCCCAACAGGAAACAGATGGCCCTCAAACTAGAATAATTCAAGGAGAGCTTAATAAAGTGACTGTTTGCAAAAGTGTGGGTGGGATGGAGAGGACCCACAAGGGATGCTAGGAACAGTGGAAGAGCTGTTACCACTCCTACGCCCAAAGGGATGAGGGCGGGGTGGAAGCTGCAACCGGAACCTGGAAAAAAGAGCATTTCCTGAGAAGACCGCCTTGACAGGATGGCCAGGGGAATAAGTGCCGTGACCTCACTCTCCCTCCTTCAGATCTGCTCCTTATTCCCATGGACTGAGCCCGTGGGAAGCCAGAGGGAAGGGAACCCACGATGCATTTTGTCAGTAGGCAGGGCAGGAAGGATGGGATACGTGGAAGACATTGGGTTCATGGACTATCTTTGAGTGCAAGGTATATTTTTAAAGAAGAAATTAAAGGTGCAAAGTATTATCAGAGGTTTTGTTTCTTGAAGCTCTTCCTTACCTGGAATACCACCACCTCCCCTTTCCAGGCACGTGGTGTCATCTCCCTTGAGAAGTCTTCTACTTACCTCTCACCACCTGCGGACCCCTGAGTGCCTTCCTCTGAACACTCCCCTTGCACTTCTCATGGTCCAGTGATTCGTTTCCTCCTCCTGGAGCTCCTGGAGGGCCAGGACTACGTCTTGGTCCTCATTGTCTCTCCCACACCTAGCCCAGGGACAGACACACAGTCGGTGCTCAGTCACTGTTTGTTGAATGAATGACTATGTTTCCCACGAAATAAAAGAATGCTTGCCATTCGACTATAATACTTCTTCCTTTGGTTTTCTATTTAAAGCCCAGAATCGACCACTTCCCCAGTAAACGCATCTCTTCTCCCTTAGAGGATTAGACAAGTGAAGAGCAACAGAAGGAGATGAGAGAGGGCTGGTGGAGCTGAATGTCTGGAGCACGGCAGCAGTGGCTGTGGGAGCATCGGACCAGCAGGAAGGGGGGTGGAGCGGGTGTTCACGCTCCGGAGTGATGTCTGCAAAAAGGAAACTGTCAATTAACTCCTTGTAAAGGAACTTTGGGCATCATTTAAGTTAACACTCAAATTCCCAGTAACTCCCCTTCTCTTTCAGGAAACGTTGGCAAATGAGGGGCTGAAACCAATGGCACATATCCTGATACAAGGGTCAGAGCCATTGACAGGAGGCTGAGCAACGGCAATCTCTCTTTACTAGACTTAGTCTTTGTTGTTGTTTGGTTGTTAGTAAGTAGGGTGTGCATGTGTTTGTATGTGTGTTTGTGTGTATATTTGGGTGTGTGCATTTGTGTGTGTGTTTATATGTGTTTGTGTGCATTTGTGTGTATATATGTTTCAGTGTTTGTACGTGTTTGTGTATGTACGTGCATGTGTATGTGTGCCTTTATGTATGTGTGTTTGTGTGTGTGCATATGTGTGTGTTTGTGTTTATTTATGTTTGTGTGTGTATATGTGTGTGTTACTCTGACTCTAATGGTCTAGGAGTGGCTCTCTCAGGCTCAATCCAGGAGTAAGAACTGGGCAGAGAAGCATTTATAGGCAGAAAGGGGATGACAATGAAAAAAAGTAACTCTTGGCAGCACTTGTCGTTATCGTCTGACTCCCTCACTCCTAACACACACCTGTTCCTTCTCTTGACAAGTTTTCCCCTGCGCTCCACGCAGACTTGAAATTGTCTGTATGAAGAGGTTAGCCCACAAACCATAAATATTTGCTGAGTGGTCACTGTGTTTGAGGTGACAGAATTCCATTTATTGTGTTGATTTTGTATTTACACAGAAGTGCTTGGCTTCTGTTGAAGCCGAAGGATAAATTCTGACCTTTCTAATTATCTCTTTCCAAAAGACAAGAATGTTGACTCTTCTGTTATTCGGAAGAACTTGAGGTTCTTTTCCTGCTCCCCCCCTTGTTTGATATGGAAGCATCCCCATAACATTGAGAAGGGCTATCATCCTCTCCATTTTGTTAAGGAGAAAATGGAATCCAGGGCAAGATGAACTTGGCTAGGCTCATAGAATTATGTGGCACTGCATGGTGGCTCTTCTGACTCTCATTTTCCATCAGATGTCATTGCCTTTCTACAATGATGTTAACAAGGATTAGCGAGAAGGACATTATTTTTTTAAAAAAATTCTTTTATTGCTAATACAGCCTGAAAGATGAGAGCTATATATTCACCCAGGAAAATCCTTAAATCCTCTCTAGCAGGCTTTGCCAAATTTTTTTTAACATAAAGCTTCTGGGAAATTCCTGAAAAGCAACGAGTTACATGACACTACTGTACTTAAAAGAGTGGCACAATTACACTTAAAAATGATGTTGCTTTAAAAGTTGCTTTAGGAGGTAAGCGTACCTCCACCTGCATATGGGTGGAGCCCGGGAGAGGACCAGACAGTCGCTGGCTCTCTCTCTCCCTCTCCCATTCCTTAGTTGGGATTGAGCAATCCCAGTTTAGCATTTTTTCCCGGGATAAATCTAGACAATATTTTAAGGTCATTTGGGCAATTTATAAATAGTACTATGTCCATTTAAGCTTCAGGAATAGAGGGTTGGGTGCTGGATCTTGAGTCTAAAGTTCCTTACCGCAGCTTCAGCTTCAGCGAGGACTAGAAAAATTTAGGTTTACCAAAAAAATCCACTGTCAAATTTCCATTTATTCTGGAAGATTCTACAGGAAACCAAAAGAGCTGTTGGGTGTCACTGCCTAGGGGTGTAACTTCTGCTCACAGACATAATTCCAGCTTCCATAAATGTCATGGCTTAGACTAAGTTCGGAAAGTGAGACTGATCAGGATATGGAACCGAGAGCTCAGAAGTCATCTCCAGAATTCCTATGGAAGCTCCAGGAAAATGTTCATCCTGGTGCAATTTCGGTCTCTGGCAGCACCTCTCCTCCTTCCCTACTTTTTGATCCCTAACGAGAGACCCCCTACTTGCTGATCGCCCTGCCTGAACTTTGAGAGATGGGCAGGAGCAAATTGGCAAGTGTTTCTTTAATGGCTAGTGAGCAGAGAGTCTGGGCTTGCCTTTCTTTACACTTGTGTGGGGCTCAAATTCCTCATGTGGAAAATGGAGGTGTGAAATAACAAGAAATATACATACACACATGATATTAATCTCTGCCCAGGGTTCCTGACACACAGCTCCTAAAGTCCCTATAAATAAGAGTGCTAGGAGAATCTTGGTTCTAGTGTTTGGTCTTTGACTGGGTTCTTGACACGGAGCTCTAAAACCCTTGCAACTTCCTAAGTGATAGGAGCATCTGGTACAGAGCTCCTAAATCGCTTCGAATTTCCTGGGTGATAGAGCCTCTTTTGTTCTAATGAAGCAACTCTTGGTGGGCTCCTGGAAGGGCGCTGGTCACCAGAAAGACCAAGCCATGATTAGAATCTTGGAAATTTCAGCCCCATCACCATCATCTGGGAAGGAGAGACGGGCTGAGGACTGAGTTAATGGTTGATCATGCCAACGTGACGGAGCCTCCATAAAAATCCTCAAAGTATGGGTTTTGGAAACCTTCTGGGTTGGTGAACATATCTACCTGCAGGGAGGGTGGTGCACCCCAGTTCCATGGGGACAGAAGCTCCTGCGCTCAGGATCCTTCCAGACCTCATTCTATGTACCTCTTCATCTGGCTGTCCATCTGTATCCTTTAAGATAAACTTTGTAATAAATCAGCAATAGTAAGTAAACAGTTTTCCTGGTTCTGGGAGATGCTTGAGCAAACTATTTAATAGAAGGAGAGGATCATGGGAAGCTCCGATTTGTAACCAAGCTGGACAGAAGTTGTGAGTAACCTGGGGACCTACTATTTGCAACTGCCATCTGAAGTAGGGGCCGTCTGGTGGGACTGAGCCCTTAACCTGCAAGGTCTGTGCTAACTCCTCTTAGTGTCAGAATTGAATTGATTTGTGGACATCCAGCTGGTGTCAGAGAATTGTTCTGTATGGGAAAAACCCCACACACCTGGGGTCAGAAGAGCTGTGAGTGTGAGTAGAGGAAAACAGTGCATTTCCCAGACAGGAGGACAGCTGCTCTGCCCACCATATAAAGTTATTGAAGGAGTCAGATAAAATCATGTATTACACAGCACTTTATCAATTGAGAGGTACTAGATGGATAAGAGACATTACTAATTTTGTGAACCAGTATGGAGACAGAATTAAAACTGATGTGTCCCAATTTCCAACAAAAACTCTCATTCTCAGGCCGGCTCCGTGGCCTGGCGGTTAAGTTCACACACTCTTGTTAGGATCCCGGGTGCAGATCTCCTTATCACTTATCAAGCCATGCTGTGGAGGTACCCCACATAAAATAGAGGAAGATGGGCACAGATGTTAGCTCAGTGCCAGTCTTCCTCAGCAAAAAGAGGAGGATTGGTGGCAGATGTTAGCTCAGGGCTAATCTTCCCCCCCAAAAAAAAAAAAAAAAAAACCTCCTATTTTCTTACTCACAATGTATGTATGAAATCCTTTTGGCACATTCTTTCTCAAACTTGCATCATCTTTCAGGGATGTTTGGCAGTGTGCCCTGCAGTGCTTGAACCCACATGACATGCATGCATAGTTTCCTGGAACTTCAGTTTTACAGAAAAAAAAAAAAAAGATGGGGGGGTACTTTTCTTTAAAACAAACATTATATGCTTATTTATTTATCCATTTATTCAACAAGTGTTTATAGAGTGCTTATGGAGTAGAATCAGATGCCGTTAAGTAGCTGAAGAGCCATGATCCTCTCTCATCACTCGTTCGAGATCTGCAACACAAATGTATATGAGGGATGTGCAATGATCCTCAGTTAATCAGTGTCTTAATCTGCTGGAGTTGGTATAACAAACTACTATAGACCTGGGGGCTTAAACAACAACCATCTATTTCTCACAGTTCTGGAGCTTGGGAAGTCCAAGATGAAGGCACTGGCAGATTCGGTGTCTGGTGAGAATACATTTCCTGGTTCACAGATGACCACCTACTATATAACCTCACATGGCAGAAGGAGGAGGCAAAGGGGCTCTGGGGGATCCCTTTTCTAAGGGCACTAATCCCGTTCATGAGGGCTCCACCCTCATGGCCTCATTACCTCCCGAAGGCCCCACCTCCTAAGGCCATCACTTCGGAAGTTAGGATTTCAACTTAGGAATTTGAGGGGGACGCACATTCAGACCACAGCAAGCAGTATACGCAGCTAGTCATACCCCTTCGATTCCCCAGTAGTTTGACAGTTTTTTTTAATTCGAATATTTTTGCAATCATTATGTAACTTTAAATTTTGGACCAGCATGTTGAATTACAGCCCCACAGACTGTGTCAAACTTTCCTATGCTCCTGGTTCTGGAGTTTCCACCATGTGATAAACGTTGTTGTGCTCTGTGGGTTTTCTCGGCCTGAGCTTCTCTAAACCTCGAAACACACTGTGGCCTCTCTTTGAAAGGCCTTCCCCAACTCTGAGAGCAATCACTCACTCCTTTGTAAAACTATACTGTCTATGTTCTCCCTACCCAAAATTCTCTTCAATTAGTTCTGCCACTAAGTATTGCTATTCAATAACTAGCTGTTCTTACCACCTAAGATTATGTTTTCTAAGAATAATACCAGCAAAGAGCAAATGTTGAAGAAGGTGGCATGGCCTCGATGAGAGAACAGGGGTGCTGACACAGGGAGATGGTGTGAAGTCTCGCCCCACTTAAAAGCATGCACCTCAGACAAAGTCTGCAACCCTCCAGGGTCCTTCTGTATAATGGGACACAAACATCAACATGGAGTTCCTCCAACAATGCTTTCCAATCTTTTCTACAGGGGTACCCCTATCGGGGACCCCACATCCAACATTTCTCGACATTCCATGCCCATCCTAAACATTTATGTCTCTTCTACATACCCTTCCTCAGTGTAGTCAGATTTGTTTTAATACTTAAATAATGTTTTCCCTCCCAGATCTTTGAGTGAAATTGATGCCCCAGAGAGAGCCTTTGCGTACTCTAGCATACTACAGCATACTTCAAGGATGTACCTATATTTTAGAAGTGTGATTGTTAAGATGACATTCAGGACTGAAAATATTCACCAGGTATCCATCAGGAAGAAACTACTGGCTGTTAAAATGTTAAACTGGTAAATAACAGCTCTCCAAGCCTAAGTGGCATCCATTTCCCACGTCATCCCTCTCCTGGATCCCTGACCTCTGCATGCTCTAGGAAGTAAGGAGTTAAGGTCTGTCCCCCAAAGACCTCTGAGATCCTCCCCCATTCTGACGACCTGGTGGCCTGTACCATCCGTGCTGTTCAATATTTTGAATATCATCCTATGTTTCATGTAACATATATGAAGCTCCTGGCACACACAAGGCACTGAATAAGCAGTAGGTATTTATAGTCCTGTGGCTTTGGAGAATTCAGTCTACTTGGGAGTGTATATTTTGAACAGCGCTGTGGCCAGCATCTCTTCCTCCCCCACTTCAGGACGCAGCCATCCTTCCTCTAGGGAATGGTGCCATCCCCATTCCCTGAGGTTCTGGTGAGGTTCCAATGGCAGCACCCCTCCCTCCAGTGGCTCTTGGGATGGGCAGTGATATAGGTCTGCAAAATCATAGTCTCTGTTCCCTGATAGACATGTGCCTGTGACTAGGGATAAGCACGTGACCCAAGATGGACCAATCAGAGTCTTCCCCTAGAATCTGAGATATGAACGCAGGGACTGAGACACTCCTTGTCCCCCTTTGAAACATGAGCTGAGGGGCCGGCCTGTGGCCGAGTGGTTAAGTTCGCGTGCTCCGCTTCGGTGGCCTCAGGTTTCACTGGTTGGGATCCTGGGTGCGGACATGGCACTGCTCATCAGCCCAGGCACACTGAGGCGGCGTCCCACATGCCACAACTAGAGGGACCCACAACTAAGGTGTACAACTGTGTACTGGGGGGATTTGGGGAGAAAAGGCAGAAGAAAAAAAAAAGATTGGCAACAGTTTTTAGCTCAGGTGCCAATCTTTAAAAGAAACATGAGCTGGAAGGATGTGGTCCCAGAGCTTCTGGTGGCCTTGACCTTGCAATGAAGGAGGTGCCTGAGAAGTGACACACAGACTGAAATGGACAAATGGAGAGACTGAGAAAAAAAGAGGGCTCCGATGAAAGAGTCTGAGAACAAGACCAAACTTCCATCCTTTACAACAGTGATTCTCAAATGTGGGTGTGCATCAGCATCACCAGGAGAGCTAATAAAGAATCCGGAGGCCCAGGCTCATTGAAGTGGCAGAGGGCTGGGTTCTCTGTATTTTTGCCTGTCCTCCAGGTGATTTGGGTACACACCCAAGTTCGGGAACGACAGCTTTAAAAATGTGTGATCCAGTATATCTCCCCTTTTGCTGTTTCCTACCAGAGACTAAGGAACGCAGCCAGCACTGCACTCTACAGCCCCACGTAGGCAGCGGATGAAGCAAACCTCTGGTCGAGGCCCTAGTCTCCCCCATCTTGGGTGACTTAGTGAATTGCAGGTTTTGCTCATGAGGAAGCTCCTCCACGGACCCAGTGGTGGCCCAAGTGAGGTGCTGAAGTGGTTAAGACAGGAACGACACCTTCCACCTTCTTAGGCTCCCCGGCATCTACAATTCCTCAGAGGGCATCCCCTAGGTTGAAAGAAGTTGGGGGCAGCCTAGACTATCAGGAATTTGGCAGAGGAATGTGGGAATAAACAATAAACAGCACAATAAGGACTGGTTGCAGGACGCAGGGCCACTGTGTCGTCAGAGCTCCCTCTCTGCTTTCTGCCTCTGCTTCTCTTCAAGTGTTGGGTTTATTCTCTTGAGCTATCTCAAGTGATGTGATGACCACTAGCTCTGCGGCTCCATCCTAAGAGGGTCAAGACTCTAAAACACCCACCAACCAAGCTGAAAAGTCCCAGGCAAGTCACTCTAACTAGCCCGAATTAGGTTATGTCCTCTTGCCTGGGTTAATCCTTGTGGCCAGGGGATAGCAGCTTTTACCTGAAAGGGGTGGACAGCTGCTAGGTGGGCAGACAGCGGTCACCACATCTCACATTAATAGTGACTAGCGTGGTATTCTTATATCCATCACTTCGTTTACTCTTCACAGCAATCCTGCAAGGACATTAAGTATTACCTTTGTGTTTTGATGAGCAGACCGAGTCTCAGAGAGTTCCTCCATGGCAGAGCCAGGATGTGAACCCTGGTCTCCCTAACTCCAAGGCCCACGTCCTTCCCACCACCCTGTGGGATGCTGATGGGCTTTGCTTCCGTCTCTGCCCACTTGCTCATAGTTCTGGGCACGTTTCAGAATAGTCGTATCTGCTGTGTTAATTCTTCAACCCGACAACCACTCAGCATGTTTTAGAATTGACTGGACACCTCTTCCATCTAAGCTCTTCTGTCTGCTGGGGTCTGGAGACACTTCTCTGAAGGCTTGAAGACTTGTTTAAAGCTCTGGAATTGTGTATTCGCTGGCCACCCAGCTGGAAAGAGGATGCTGAAGACGCTTTTATTTACATTGCCTTTTCCTCTCTCTTAAGTGCTAATCAAGCTCTTCCTCTCCGTTACTCATATTGAAATTCTCTGTACTATTTATCCTGCACAATCTACACACCACACTACATGAAGAGGAGGGGAGGAATGGGAGATAGAAGAGGTGAGGAGAGAGGAGGGGAGGGAAGAGAAAGCTATTTGTTAGAGTTAGGATTGTTCTCTCGCTAAGAAAATTAAGATTAATATCATCTGTCTCTCCTATTCATTTATGAGGTCCTGGAGGTCCAGGATTGCGTCCTATTCATGGTGGTACCCGCCCCCCCCTTTTTCTAGCATACTGCCATGAACATGGAAGTTCCTCAGTAAACGCATATTGACTTAAAGTGAGCTTTGCTGCGGTCGGTTTTGCTGACAGTTCTACATGCTGTCAGGAAAGAACTTTTATCGGAGGACCTCTAATCCTCTTCTTAGTGGTCCAATGGACAGAAAACGGACAGAAAACCCAATTATGGCTTCCACTGGGGGCAAAGGAAAGGTGCGTTATGTAAATTCACTCTGCAGCAAGCACTGAGTAGGCGCTTTTCATGTACTGTGTCGTTTTATCCTCACAACATGGACATAGATATTATTATCTCCATCTCCAGATGAGGAAGTTTAGAGAGAATAAGTTATTTGGGTGCAGCTTGGGGTAGTGATTATGAGCAGAGACTCTAGACCAATTGGGTTTGTCTTCAGGCTCTAGCGCTTGTTAGCTGTGTGACCTCGGGCAAGTTCCTTGATTTCTCGGACCTTTCTCTGACCATTTCCTAACCTGTAAAATGAGGACAATAATATTTACCAAACAGATTGTAAATCTTTTAGAGGCAGTGCCAAAACAATGAGAGTTCGGAATGTTAGCTTAAAAACACTCACCCATAATTAGGACTTCCTTTTATCAATGTACCGTATTTTTTTTTTTTTTGAGGAAGATTAGCCCTGACTTAACATCCTTGCCCATCTTCCTCTACTTTATATGTGGGAGGCCTGCCACAGCATGGCTTGCCAAGTGGTGCCATGTCTGTATCTGGGATCTGAACTGGCGAACCCTGGGCCGCCGAAGCAGAACGTGAGCAATTAACCGCTGTGCCACCAGGCCGGCCCCATGTATAATATTTTTTAAGCTTTGTGTTGCGTCAGATACATCCAAGGGGCTCATTAGAATAGCACATAATAGGGCCACACTCCAATTAGGGTGACCAAGTCATCTCGGTTCACCCAGGACTTTCCTGGTTTTAGTGCCAAAAGTCCTGCATTCTGGGGAACCCCTCAGTCCCAAGCAAATCAGGATGGTTGGTCACCGGAAACCCTATATTTAACAAATCAGAGTCCCAGTGTGAGGCTGGGGCCTCGGAAACTGTAGCTTTAAGAAGGGAGAGGCATTAGAATGAGGGGGGGAGTTTGGTATAGTGGCTCCATCGCAGGGTTTGGAGCCCGGTAGACCTGGGTCTGAATCCCCTTTTTGCCGCTTTCAGGAAATGTGACTTTGGGTGTGTTGGTGGGCTCCTGGGAAGCTGACTCTGAAATGGAGAGTGGCATGTACAAAGTTTATCAGGGAGTGCCCTCGGGATCAGCCCTCGTGGAAGGGAAGAGAAGGAAGCAGGACTGGGCAGAGGGAAATGTTGGGCTGCAGCGAAGTCTCAGTGAAGGAATCAGCCAACCTCACGGGGAGTTCTGGAACTGGGAGGGCCCTTCAGAGTTGTCCTGAGTCTGTGTGAGGGGGCTGAGCCTCTTTCCCCTCACGTCAACAAGTCACTGGGTGCCAACTTTCCCGGCAGCAACCTCCCAGGACACTTACAGACACTTACAGATGAGAGTCGCCTACCAACAGCGTGCCTTGCAGCTGTGAGAATTAATCTTTGCGTCCTGAAAGGGCCTCTAGGCAGCATCACAGCATCTACTACAGGGTGAATGGGTCAGCTCCTCCATCCATAAAATAGGATTGATGATAATAAGATTACCCCACCCAGAGGGTTGTCGAGGATTAAATGAGCTCCTATACATACAGCACGGGTGGTCTGACACATTGCAAGCACTCAGGAAATGATAGCTCATCGCACATCTTAAAGTTAGAATGGCGTAGAGTTTGGGATGCAGGTGGGGGCTGCTCCAGGAAGGTCTTGTTGGAGGCTCTGCTGCCTGATCTGTGTCACCAGGAGGGACGATGCTGGAGTTTTTATTGTGGGATGTGTTACTAGGTTGGACATTCAACAAAGGTATAAAGTAGGTGAATAATTGAACCCACTCAACAACTGTTTAACAAACACCTGTTGAGAAAGGGGATAGACCCTGAATGAAGCTTGAAACTGGAAGCAGAGTCTCTGCTCTGGAAGAACCTATAATTTAATGGGATAGACAATGCTTAGATATGGGATTCCATGCAAAATTAAATGTGTATTTATTAGTACTAATGCAATGCCATAAGAGAGACTCTTGGCACTAGAATATGGCGGGTGTTGGAAACCAGTTTCTAAAGTTACCTCCAACAAGAGGCTCCATCAACATGTGGAAGTAGACGTTGCTAGAGAGCTTGTAACGAACAGTCTCATCTTAACACGTGAATTCGCTGAAACATTTTTGGAGGGAGTTTTGCAGTCTGCATCTAGAGCCTCAAAAAGACCTTTGATTCAGAATGCTAGTCTTGAAAATTTAATCTGAAATAATTGAAATCAGAAAAAATAAAAAGCTATACACTTAAAGATGTTCTTTATAGTATAACCCATAGTAGGAGACAACTTGAAAACTCTTCAAACGTTTGGTAATAGGGAAACAATTATTTTAAATGAAAATTCAACCTTCTTCGCAAGGAATGGGTCATATTTTAGACCCATTTTCCAAGGAGGGAGTCAAGGCCAAGAGTCAGTCATGTACTTGCTATAGTAGGTGGGGACAAAGGGAACTACGCTTCCTTAATCATCGGTCAAGAATTGTGTTTCTCTCTCGAACAAACTACCATCTTATTTCTAAACAAGTTTTCCTAGAGCAAAATGCCAGCTGTTGGGGTTGCAAAACTATGAGGCCAAATTAAAATGACTTGAAGTATGTCAGTAAAGTTATATTGTTAATATTTTTTAAAGTTTTGTTTTTGGTTTTTTGCCTTTTTTTTTTTTTTTTTTTAACTATTGCTTAACCAGGGGAATCTTAGGAAAAGAAACTTATTTGTACCAAAAACATACCTTGAACTCACTCATTATAAAAACTCAGGTTGTCATTTAGCATGGTGTATTGTAAATATTTTTAATTTTCTGTATATTATAATGTTTGACATCTTAAAATAACTTGCTGGCTACCCAATTCTTAGAGATAGCAAGGGGCCCAGCCAAGAGCATGGCTTTGAGATAAAAATTAGCCAATCTGGAGCCACGTCCCCCCTCTCTGGTCCATGCACCCCAGGAGGCAATATTCCTCTGCCTTAATCACCTTGGGGCCAGGCACCAGGTACCCGGAGACCAGCCTACAACCCAAAACTCACCTAAATTATTCAAACTAGCCTCTCCTAAGCTGTTACCCCACCCTACCTTGCCTTTCCCCGAGGAAACCTAATAAAGGCCTGGCCTGAGCACTTCCCTCCTTCCTGTCTTCTGCTCCTGACCACGCTGGTATCTTTCCCGTGTGACCCTGTGTGGCGCACCACGCCTCCTTCTCCAGGACCGGTGAGTGTAATAAAGTTTGTTTTCTCTGAACCGCTCCTCTCTCTCCTCTTGTGGCCCCACCTGATGACCATCTCATAAAGAATACAACCCCATGGCCTCTCAATAAAACACCTGGGGAACAGTCCTCCAAGGAAATAGATGAAAAGGCTGAATGATTGCCAGAGATTAATAGCAGCTCCTTGGTGCATCATCCCTGTCATGTTCCATTTAATTTGACTGTAAAGTACATGATGGTGTGTAAGGTACAGAAGCCAATGATCAATGCACCCTTCTCCCGGCTTCCCAAGGTGAGGTGCCCACAATGACGTACCAGTTGATTCTGTTAGAAGTGACAGAAAATCTGATAGAAATGATTTTATTAAAAAGAAAAATCAATGTATTTTTAAAAAATAAAAAGGAATGTAATAGCTGATTTCGGCTGAAAAGTCCACAGTTAAGCTTGCTGCAGGCATGGCTGGATTTGGGGCTCGAAGGATATCATCCAGACTTGGTATCAGTCCATCTCTTGGTTCTCTCTTCCTTTGTGTGGGCTTCTGTCTCAGCTGCATGGGACAGCAGCAGCTCCAACCCTCACAGTTGTCTCAGGTCTCAGGGCCAGTGGGTAAGAATAGGAGTCATATTCCCAGAAGTCCAGAGAAAATCTCCCGTTAACCCTGATTGTGTCACATGACCACTCTGAACCAATCCCAGGGAAAATTGCAGTGGACTGATGCACAGCCCTGGGTCACATGACCACCCTGCGCCAATCGTAGGGAAATGCAATGGATTGAAAGGCATCGCCCTGGGTCACATGACCAGCCCTGGAGTGGTGGGGATGAGGGAGCATAGGGTGTGGAGTTGGTTTCATGAGAATCACATTAAGAGTGGGAAAGGATGACTTTAAAGAGGAAATCAGGACACGCTTACTAGATAGAGCGAGTGAATGCCAAGGCAGCAAAATCAACAGATGTCTACTACAGTTGGACTGTTGTCATTTTATTCTAGCTTTGCTGGGAAAAAGCCAGTAAGAACAAATTCGGCAAATCACAGACTTGCACTGAAGAGAAGAAACCCAAGAATCTAAGGAGCTCAGCCTTTTTTCTCTAAATAGAACATAGTTGATACTATTGAAGACAGATGCTTATTTATTCTATGCTGAGAGCTCTCCAGCCACAAGGATTCCAAATAGTCTTCCATCTGCAGATCTTTCTAGGGCTTTGCAATTTTTACTAGTTAATGATAAAATAGGGGGAGGGGCAATTTAAAATGAGGTAATAAATATGTTTTTAGCTAAAGGGCTAACTTACTTCACAATTTTGGAATTCAGAGCAATAAAAAAGTAAACAGTCTTATTGGCTCAAAGGAGAATTCTTTCATCTAGGAAACACTTTATTTGGGTTATTTTGGCATCTCAAGAGACTTTCCCTGTGGCCGTATTATAAAATAACTCCTCATGTTTTCATTATACACTGTCCTGTTGGGCCTTGTGAAACAAGAGGTTATTTGCTGCATTTAGTTGCTGTGTGATGGAGATTTTCTACCATTTGCGTGTCCTTTGGTACACTATCAACTCACATCCTTTCTAGAAATGCAATTTTTTTAAAAAAGATTGGCACCTGAGCTAACAACTGTTGCCAATCTTCTTTTTGCTTTTTTCTGCTTTTTCTCCCCAAATTCCCCCAGTACGCAGTTGTATTTTAGTTGTGGGTCCTTCTAGTTGTGGCACGTGGGACGCTGCCTCAGTGTGGCCTGATGAGCGGTGTCATGTCTGTGCCCAGGATCCGAACCTGCAAAACCCTGGGCCACCGAAGCGGAGCGTGTGAACTTAACTACTCCACCATGGGGCCAGCCCCTAGAAATGTAATTTTGACAGCAATTTTCATTAAAATTTCTTATAACATATAAGTTTCAGATAATTGAGCTGAAGCCGTCATTACTCAAACTGCCCATGCTGATACTATTTCATGGGTTTGTAACGTAGGACAGGGGCCAGCCCGGTGACATGGTGGTTAGGTTCCCACTCTCTGTTTTGGTGACCTGGGGTTCGCGGGTCTGGATCCTGGACATGAACCTACACACAGCTCATCAAGCCATGCTGTGGTGGCATCCCACATGCAAAATAGGGGAAGATAGGCACAGATGTTGGCTCAGGGCCAATCTTCCTCACCAAAAAATTAAATAAATAAAAGTAGGACAAATTCTTGGAACTGGTCCCTAATTGTGAACATTTGAAGATGGCTTTTGATCTCTCAAAAAACATTTATTCCCTACACAGATGAAATCAGTTCCCTTACGAGTTGATACTGATGGTGATTTAATGAAACTAATCTTTATGAATTGAAAAGGACATTTCTTCATCTTACTAACCAAGCTTGAGAGTCTGGTGGATTCTCAGACAGATGAGATGTTACCTAGGAGCTGCAAATTTGGGAGAGCTCCAATGATGGATAACAGCAGTTTTTGAGTTCTATTGTTTCATTCTGGCTACAGAGTAGGCTCAGGTATCATTTATGGAACCACACACCCATCTGCTTTCTTATGGTACAGATCACCTTCTATTGGGCTAAATTCTTAGCAGAAACAAATTATGCCCAGAAAGGGTGCCAGCCTAGGAAGGAAGCAGATAGGCAACTGCCTACAGCGTAATCCAAGGGATTTTAGAAGGCATCCTGCCTGAAGATTAAGGTCCCACTGAAATATCCCATAACAGGCACTTAACAAATAGTTGTTCAGTGATGGAAAAAATAAATGAATGAATCAGCACAAAGTCATCTTGCAGACAAACTTTTTTAAAAAAGCACCATGAACACATTCCTCCTAATTTACCCCTAGTCAAGTCTATTTTTATCAATGCTACAGCAGTGACCTTTGTCATTAAAGAATATCACACAGAACTCAGAGAAGAATATGTTCACCCACCTTCCCAGTGACAAAAATAACTGAACTGTGATCGAATTTTCAAAAGAGTATGAAATCAGCTATTCGAATTATGAAAAATAAAGCAATTCTCTTTGTTGCATAATACTGGCAGAATTTTTTATCTTATGGAGAAACCCACCACTACTGTGTCTAAGTAATTGGTGCCCCCAAATGTGTTAGTCACAGATGGCCCCTGGCTTGTCCAACTCCAGGGGAAACATTCGTAGACACTTCCACATGAATGGCACCCTGGGGTTTGTAACCCAGCATCCCCATAGTTATTCAACTCAACATCTGTTTTTGAATTTGCTGCTTGTTCAAGCCTTCATTCTTAAAGGCTTGGTCGAATTTTTTCACATCTTGATCTCAGATTAATTTGTAGGTTTGCAAAAAGTGTTGCTGTGAATTAATGCATTGTTTTTACTTTTTCCCTGTTTTTCTGGTTTGTGGCGCTGGAATTTAGAAAGAAGAGGAATCCCAAGAAGAACCTAAATGCCTTGAGTTGGAACAGAAGATGACATCAGGTACAGAACGTCCAGTGAGACTCCTTTTCTGGGCTGCTGTTGCTGACAACAGGGCTCACAGCATCCAAAAGCTTTGCAGATTGCAAAGGAAAAGCTGTATGTTGCAAATGATTGGAAACATGACTAGAAATGTCACTTGTGATGTATTGCAGGCGCGACGTCTGGACAATCTGGTCATGATTCGGGAAAGAGTTCCTTCTTTTCTTCTTTCTTGTATAGATTACAGTTCTTGATGAACAAATATTTGCAAAGAAATAGATCATGATAAGGATGAAGAAATTTCAAATTCAGTAATACTAAAATAAGGAGTGTAGCTATTTACTAAAGTATTTATGATTATCTTGGAAAGTGTTATTTAGATGCATTTACTGTTTTTTTATGTCAGTGTATAGTTAAATATGCAGCTTTGCTAAAGCTATTTATCCCATAATAAGACTTCCTAGGAGATAATATGGAAAGAAACAAACGATGAGCAAGTTTATAACTTAGTTTCTGACTTTGATAATGAATGTAATGTCATAAAAATAAACATTAGCTGAATAGATTTAATAACGAAAGCTAATTCTCAATACTCTCAGCTCTATTATCCAACAGCTTTTAGTTTGGTGTTTTGTATGATTCGGAGTTGAAGAGGGCTCCAGATGTGTTTGCTGCTGGCAGAGGCTCATGTTCTTGTAATTTAATGGAAATTAGGAAGTAGAATTAAGAAATTAGGAATGATAATGAAAAGAATATGCAAAGTGAGGAGGGAAAAGTGGTATCCTACCCTGATATAAATAGAGGAGAGAGAATTAGCAATTAACCAGCTCCACCATCTCCCTCTATGCTCCTCCCAAATTGCCTGTATCCTCACCAATAACAAACATTGCTTTAGCTTAATGCCTCTTCCTAGGACACTCTCCCCTTGCAGGCCCTTGCATGGCTGGTTCCTTTTCATCAATCAGGTCTCAGCTCAAATGTCCAGTCTCAGAGGCCACCTTGTCATTCTTCCCAATCACTCTTTATCCCAATGCCCATTGTTATGTTTTTCATAACAATTATTATGATCCAAAGTCGTCTTTCTATTGATTGATTTATCTACTTATTGTCCCCTGGAGAGCAAGGACCTTGCCTGTCTTGTTTAATGTTTTCCCTAGCACCTTGGACAGTGCCTGGCACATAGTAATCAATCAGTAAATTCTTATTGCGTCCCTTGTGTCCACTATGGGCAAGGCATTCTCTTTCTTACCGTAATGGAGATGTGGGTGAGGGGGGTTTGATGTGAGACAACTTCATGCCTATTTTGGATTTCTAGGATACAAAAGACAATAAGACATGACATTTGCCCTCAAAAAACAAGTTATGTCTAAGAGACAGACGCAGTGAGAAGTGAGAAAGAGCATGAAAATATAGACACAATCAAAGTGCTACTGGGAGCACTGAGGAAGGGGCAACTAAATTCACATTGGGGAGGTAGGATCTGAGAAGTCTCCTTGCATTGATGATGCTTGTAATGAATTTTGGAGTTTGAAAGTGGGGGCATAGGAGGACAGGGCTGGAGTTCGCACATCGTACCCCTGAAAAGTGTTCTGAGTGCCACATTTGCACACCTTCCCACTTTTACTCTTGATTTTCAGTTCCTCAGCTAGAGAAAAAGGCTGGAATGATGGCCATTGCTGGGTCAACACAAGTTTGGCCAACCAAGAGACTTTGAGTTTCCCCGCTGTGGTTCCAAATGGTATCATTTGCTCTCTTAACATTGTGCCAACTACATTTTGAAGACATTTGCTCACAACCAAAACTTGATTAGGCCACGTGTGGGGAATCACTGCTATTTACCAGGCTTTTCTTTTTTTTTTTTTTTAAAGATTTTATTTTTTCCTTTTTCTCCCCAAAGCCCCCCGGTACATAGTTGTGTATTCTTCGTTGTGGGTTCTTCTAGTTGTGGCATGTGGGACGCTGCCTCAGCGTGGTCTGATGAGCAGTGCCATGTCCGCGCCCAGGATTCAAACTAACAAAACACTGGGCCGCCTGCAGCGGAGCGCGAAACTTAACCACTAGGCCACGGGGCCAGCCCCTACCAGGCTTTTCTAAGACATGAGTTGACTCCAATGAGTCCTATCGTGACATTGCAAGATGAGAAGTCGGAGATCCCATTCTCAAACAGTCTGCTAGGGTTCCTAGACCATTAGACCCTGAGAGCATGTTACTGGAAATCTCGTGTAGTGGTAAAGATTTCCCTCTGAAAACACATTTGGAGTCAGAGATCCCAATGAAACAAAATTCCACAGAAAAGGAGGGATGTGGTTTAGTTAGAAATCTATAATCCCAATTCCTTTGTGATCAGATTGTATGGTTTTAAATTTTGGATTGTGAATAAATGGTTTACTTCCCTATTTTCTTCAAAAAAACATTTAATAACCCTATTCCATAAGTAGAATTTCAAGCAGAAAATGCAACATTTTCTCACTATTTCTAAAAATAATGCTTGGGTCCATTGACTTTGGGGCTTGCTGTGGAGTCTTCTTAATTCAAGATTTATTCTGAATGTGTGTCTTTACACTGTGACGTTAGTGTACTTATGTAACTAATTTTAGCCGATTCAGTTTGAGTCCTCTGTACTTATTGACCACTCATTGAAATTCTGTTAGTTATAAGTTGTGTTGGCTAGGTTATTTGAAAAGTATGAACATATAATACATTCACTAAGATGTTTATTGAATGTCGACTATATGTCAGATATTGTGCTAGGAAGTATGCTATATTTAGAGCGGTACATAGGACAGAGACAACTTCATGTTTCACGGAGCTTATGGGAAAATGAGAAACACAGCCACTACACAAATAAAAAGAAAATGTAAATTATAGAGAAATTATAGACTTTAAACAAGTAAAATATAAGTTATAGAGAAAGGATGCTGTGGAAGTCTTGCCTTCACAGAGCTTATAGCGAAATAGGGCCCATAAAACATGGACAGGGGAAGCTGAGACAAAGAATGGATACAGCACATGCTAAAACAGAGACAGGAGTAGGGAGGATGGGAGCGCTAAAGATGCAGGAGCAGTTCAGTTTGGGGCATCCAGGAAGTTATCCGAGAGCCTGCGCATATGAACTGGGTCTTAAGGATAGATATGAAATCCACTTGTGCAGAGACACACATTAGCCAGGGTATCTACTCAATACTGTAAATTGAATCTTAAGGGATAGCTATTTGGAATTTGGCCCGTTTTTGGCTGATGACCTAATCCTTAGGCATCTGTCACTTTATCCTGAGGTCTACAATTTATACTTGCAGGGCCCACCCAGGGGGCAATGACAGATTAACTGGGAGTGTGTTTAAACTTTACCATCATCATCCCCTGTCATCTACTCTCTAATAATTCAGCATCTGTGTACATTTGAGGTTTTTTAGTAAATGACCTGTCTGTAATAGACATAGTCCTACTGCCTACTCAGAATCAGGCGGCATTTCCCCCTCAACTTCATGGATATATTAGCTGAGTGGATAGGTCAGCGTATTTATAAGAAGTCCCTTTTAATGTGATACAGCGTGGGGTGCTGTCGGCTGGTGCTCCATTTCAGCAAGATCAGTGCCAGGCAGTTTCATCAGGTAGACAAAGTTCACCTTTGCCTCCGCCCTCCCCTTTTCCTGCCCTGCTCCTCCTCAGTGGGGTTCCCTCCTCACCACTTTGGGTCTCCAGTTTCTCTACCATCAAAGAACATGTGCAGGGCCGGCCTCACGGTACGTCGGTTAAGTTTGCAGGCTCCACTTCAGCAGCCCAGGGTTTGCTGGTTTGGATCCCAGGTGTGGACTTATGCACTGCTTATTAAGCCACGCTGTGGCAGGTGTCCCACATATAAAGTAGAGGAAGATGGGCACAGATGTTAGCTCAGGGCTAATCTTCCTCAGAAAAGAGCATGTGCATATTAACATCATTGTGTTGCCTCTCCTTCAGCCTATTGGTATTTTAAGCCATAAATTTATTTATGGAATGAAAAAAATTTGGTGGCTGTTAACGGGTTTTTAAACATCAGCAAACAGGTAAAGAAGAGTAGGCATTTCTGGCTACAGTCACAACTCAGGGTTAGCTACTTTCTTTTCTTTTAGAAGGAAGATTGGCCCTGAGCTAACATCTGTTGCCAATCTTCCTCTACTTTGTATATGAGATGCTGCCACAGCATGGCTTGATGAGTGGTGTATATATCTGTACCAGGGATCTGAACCTTTGAACAGGGCCGCTGAATCAGAGTGTGCGAACTTAACCACTGTGCCACCCGGCTGGCACGGTTAGCCAGTTTCTTAACCTGAGCATAGGAAGGCCCTGAATCATGGGGACAGTCAATGAAGATTCCATCAGACTCTACGTTCCTTAAAAGCAGGGCTTATGACTGTTTACAAGTGAGGTTCGACGCTTTATCGAAAGGTGCCATTTTAAAGACATGTTACATCCTTCTTATACACCATTCAACGCAAAAATAAAGCAAAGAATAGAAAACTGAACTTGGGCTGTGCTTGTAACTCTGCACAGGGAAAAGGAAGAATGAGGTAATGGCCCCGTCAAACATGGTGACAGGATCGGAGGTATTGTGGAGGAAACATTCTCATACTTAAGAGTTCCTTTGATGTGGCCATGATGGTGTTCATATAACAGAGATGAAACAAAGATACTTAACTAAGAGCAACAAGGAAGAGGCTATAATTCCAAACAGAGAGAACTGTATGTCAGCAAGAAGGCACAAGTTGAAGCCTGACAACATGACCCTAGGAGGATAAGCCAATTATTGGAAATAGGTGAGGACAGGGGAGGAAACTCAAGCCCCACCGCCTCTCAAGTCTTTTTTCTGTGGGTAGTCTTTCTTTCCCTTTTTACCTTTCCATGGAATGTGTTCCTTTCCCAGAGCCTTCTATGAGTGCTCTGATTTTTATTTTAGAGAAGAAGTTTTATGATGAGCCTTCATTTAATCTCTTTCTATTCCACTGAAAGCCCCTTGGAACAAGCTTAGCACCACACATACACACAACAGCCTACAAAGGCATCAGTATTGAACAAGATTAAAGCTGAACATTACTTTTTTAGTACAGAGGCTCAGGTTTATAGCTAACAGAAAGAAACTACAGATCCTGTCCGAACTAATCTTATTTGTAGCCAAATGAATAGAAATTCCGTAGTACCAGTTTTCTAGAGAGAAAGGGTGATTACAACCTTTCTGAGTTGGCATATCCTATCTTAATTTATTCGTTCACTCCCTTGTGGGCAGGGAGATGGATGAATGGCCGGCTCTGCTTTCTGGAGAGAATTCTTTTTAAAAATGAATTGCATGCTTTCTGGTGGCTATGTTTCAAAAAAAAAATAAAAAGTAAAATGTGTTTTTAAATGTTGGCTTGGTGTTGCCATTTTTCTTGCCCATGCATTGCTTTAGAAGCAGACCAAGGATTTTTGAATGCTGAGACAACTTTCAAATCTGTTTAAAATTCAAGAGGACTTTGCAGAATCCTTATTATCTTTTAGGTTGCCTTCAACTCATGCTGTCAGGGCCCCAAGATTGCCACATTTTGATCATAAGAGGGGAGAATCCCGTAAATTGATGCCATTTTATGACAGTCGAAGGGTTTCATGGGAACACTCTCTTTTTGCTAAAGGTCACCTAGGGTTGTATGGGGCCCAGGACAGTTTCAGAGTTGGTTGGTTGTGTCATGTGCATTTATTATGTGTTTTCATTTCCTGTGGTTTGTAGGTTTCTTAAGCGTGAAGTAAACCCCAAACGGTTAAAATTCTTCAACTAAAAATGGATACAATGAGGAAAAAAAATATATGCCTTTTCGTAACCTTTATGAGGAAGTGAGACCAGGCTTCCACTGAGCGGCTTCTTGAGCATGTGACGCCAGCCCGCTGAGTGAAGTTGATGATGCTCAGAGGTCAGGCTTTCTTGCTGGGAGTCTTGGGAAGTGACAAAATGAAACCCATTCTCTGATAATTCAGACAAATAAAGTGTCTGCTTTTCCTTTCATGTCATAGTAGAAGAGTCAAAATGGAGTTTCCACCCCAACCAACTACATTTCATCATACCCTGCTTTGACTGTACAAAAAAGTTATTTATCTTCCTTACTAATTTTTCTGAGACTCTGGCCAAAGAATAAACAGAAAACCATTCAGGTAGGAAAGTGAGAAAACAGAAGGGTGGCATACTTCCTTTATCCCGAGTTTACTTTCTTTCCATCCCTTTCGCCTTGGAATGGATGGTCTGAGGTTCCAGGAGGCCTTTTATTAGAGAAAATGCTACTGCGGCTGTAGATGTCTTTCAACAAAGTCCTGATCCTTAAACTCCTGTGTGGGGCTTAGCTATCGTATTTTATTTCAGTCTGAGGGGTCCCAGTATTTTTTCTCTACCTCAAATAATAACGGTTGGATGTTCACCATCATGTAAATTATTCCCAAGAAGTGAAGGCAGCAGCATGCTTGTTGCTGGAGGTTTATCAGAGGAACGCAGACCTGTGAAGGTGACGTACTCCCTATTGCAAGAAGGAAAGCACCACTGGACAGGAGGCCATGGGCTCTAACATGTATTCACAAAGAGGAAGATGTTTCTAGAATTTACTTACAGATCCTGTATTATCAGTGTGACTAGGAGAAATATATATATATACATATATTTATATATATCTGCAATTTTTGTGTATACGAAATATATATATTTTGTATGTATACTTTGTGTATACAAATGTATTTTGTGTATACAAATATATATATATATATTATTTTTTTGCCTAGATTTTCTTCACCTGTTAAATCAGTTGGACTTACCCTAGAATCCAAGGAGATGTGTCTCTGGTGACCAGTGGTAGGGTGGGGTTGGGGGTAACGTTTGTCTTTGGCAGGAGAAGGTGGCAGGAGTATGCTTCGAGTCTGACGCGAAGGGAGACTTCCTGGCCTGCCTATTAAAGAGGTACCAGTCTGCCCCCAGCTCTCCACCATTTACCATTGAGAAGGTGTCAGACCAACGAAATCGGGTTTCCAGGCTCTCGGCACTCTCCTGGCAAAATCTATTAAGTGATATTACCACCCACAGCTCCAAGACCACAGCATCCATCCTCCTCAGGGTCACCCAGAGAGCAGTTTCTGCTTTTTCCTCCCCTCTCCATGGGCAGAGAGCTAATTGTTTCCAGATTTTTTTATTCTGGAAATTCAACAGACTGCTTATTGTTCATAAATGGGAGAACGCTAATATAAACAAAAATGAGGGTTTGGTTCAGTCCTCTGTGTTCAGGGTACACAGGAGGTGCCATTGATTGGCTAGGCACCTGCGCCTTGAAGAGGAGCTGAAACACACCTGTACAGCAAATGTCTCCTTTTGGTATTGTGCCCATGCACACGGTTGGACACCTTGGCAGCTTTATTGCATGCTGCGCTCTAGCCAATCCTACGTCCCCTTAGCACAGTAGAAATGGAGGCACAGAACTTTCTAGAAGTTTATCCAGGTCATAAAGTGAACAAGTTACCAGGAATGAAATTCTCAGTCTGGTAATACTTGGAGCAGAATTGCCTAATTTGTGCGTATGTGTGTGCCAGAAGACGGGTTTCTATGCTATCTCACTTTCCTGTATTATTTTCTCGTTTGATTAAAATGTGTTATTGGACCTTTGTAAGAATCCCTTTGAGGAGAAAGAATTGTGAACGTGACATTAATATACACAAGCTGCCATGATTGAAGTAGTACATGCATTAAATAAGTCAAACCGTACGATGTTAGTGTTTAAATGTTTCCATCCAGGAAGAATCTCTCTACCCACTTCCCTCTTCTCACTTCCTTTCCTGGACCTGAATGAAAAGCTGGAACTTGGGTTGCATGCTGTGCATTTGGGTACCCAACCTGCTCCCTCCTTTCTTCCTAATGTCAAGATATGGAGAGTGGACACCATCATCTAGAAATTCCAGCTGATTATTTTCACAAAGGCTCTTAGGAGAGAAAATGTGAAGTTTTTAAAACTCAAAGATTGTTGTTGTCATTGTTGTTGCTATTTACCCATGTTTCCCTGCAAATATTTAAATGAAGTGGCATTTCTGGTCCTCAGGGTCCCCTGAAGTCAGTTTCTTTCTTCCCCCTCACTCTCCACACTCCAGTTCAACCTGGTGTCACAGCCACCACGCCTTGCTACACACTTCACTGATTCCAGGTGGGTCAGCCACTGCTCCAGAATCTGTATGTAGGAGGGGCACAGAGTCAAGCAGTGTGGTTAAAAAGACAGTGAGGGACTTGTCCTAAAATTGTTTTTGTAATACTAAGAAAATGTCATGGTCCGTAAATACCAAGAATAGAGGAGGCAGGACTGATGAAGTTCTGGGTGCGGCCAACATTCAGTGCTCCGCCAGTGCACGCTGGCCCCACTTCCGGCACCCGAGGCTTTCTCTTCCAGAACTAGAGCCAATGCCCTCTGGAGCGACCTTCAAGCAATCACTGACGGGACTTGGCGAATAAATAAAGCTGCTGCTGGCCCCTAGGGGAGGACGGTTGTGGAGCTTATGGCCCCGGGCCACCCCAGCAGGCTTAAACAGCAGTCACCCACAGAAGTAGCTGCCCATTTTCTTTTTGGTTGAGTTGTATGAATTCTTTATATATTTTGGAAACTAACCCCTTATCAGATATATGATTTGCAAATAGTTTCTCCCACTTGGGAGGTTGTCTTTTCATCTTGTTGACGATTTCTTTTGCCATGCGGAAGACTTTTAGTTTGATGTACTCCCACTTGTTTATTTTTTCCTTTGTTTCCCTTGCCCAAGGAGTCATATTAAAAAAGATGCGGCTAAGGCCCATGTCAAAGAGTGTATTGCCTGTTTTCTTCTAGGAGCTTTATGCTTTCAGGTCTTACATTCAAGTCTTTAATCCATTTTGAGTTAATTTTTGTATGTATCCTAAGATAATGATCTACTTTCATTCTTTTGCCTGTGGCTATCCTGTTTTCCCAACGCCATTTATCAAATACACTTTCCTTTATCCATTGTACGTTCTTGGCTCTTTTTTCAGAAATTAGCTGTCCATGAATGTGGACACGGGTTTATTTCTGGGCTCTCGATTCCGTTCCCTTGATCTATGTGTCTGTCTTTCTGCCAGCACTCTGCTGTTTTGGTTACTACAGCTTTGTAGTATACTTTGAAATCAGGGAGTGAGGTAACTCCAGGATTGTTCTTTTTTCTCAGAATTGCTTTGGCTATTTGGGGTCTTTTGTTGTTCCATATAAATTTTAGGACTTTTTGTCTTATTTCCATGAAAAATATCGTTGAGACTTTGACAGGGATTGCATTAAATCTGTAGATTGCTTTCGGAAGTAAGGACATTTTAACTATGTTAGTTCTTCTACTCCATGAGCACAGAATATCTTTCCAAACAACCCGATTAAACAATGGACAGAAGATCTAAACAGACATTTTCCAATGAAGATATACGAATGGCCAACAGGCACATTAAGGTGTTCAATATCACTAATTTTTAGGGAAACACAAATCAAAACCACGATGAGATATCCTCATGCCTGTCAGAATAGTTATTATTAAAAGGACAAGAAATAATAAGTGTTGGAGAGGACATAGAGAAAAGGGAAACTTCATACACTATTGGTGGGAATGTAAACTGATGCAGACACTGTGGAAAACTGTATGGAGATTCCTCAAAAAATTAAAAATAGAACTACCATATGATCCAGTTATTCCACTTCTGGGTACTTACCCAAAGAACATGAAAACACTAATTCAAAAAGATATACGCACCCCTATGTTCATTGTAGCATTATTCACAATAGCCAAGACCTGGAAACAACCGAAGTGTCCATCTACTGATGACTGAATAAAGAAAATGTGGTCTACATATACAACGAAATACTACTCAGCCAGAAAAAAGGTGAAATCTTGCCATTTGCAACAACATGGATGGAACTCAAGGCTATTATGCTAAACAAAGTCAGTCAGACAGAGAAAGCCAAATACCATATGATTTCACTTAGACTTGGAAGATAAACAAACAGACACACAGATAGTCTATACAGATGTCAAAGTATAATGATGTACACCTGAAATTTATGTCATGTTATAAACCAATGTGACCTCAAGAAAAAAGTAAAAAATAAAAGGAAGTAGCTGTCTGGATAAAGCCCTGTGCAGGCTGTTCTCCCTCCCTTGTCACCGCCCCCCTCTTCTCCAGGGGTTCCCGTCACCTCCTGCATAAACTGCTTCTGGGGGACCCCAAACTAAGAGAGGGTCCCTTAGCACAGTCACTGCATTGAACACAGTGAGAATATATTTACAAATGAGCCTGATTGCAATCTCAAAGAATAACTTTCAAAAAAATTTTTTAAAAACTTAAGTGCAAAACAGCTGCTCTGATGATTACCTTATTAACTAGTCAAAATGGTGGCATTCCCAAGCTTCTTAAAACTCTCTCACCTTTTCTGTGTGCAGTGTTCCCTTATCTGTCCATCAGGGGATGTTTATTGATTAGTAAGAAGGAATGAGAATTTTCCATCTCCAAGCTGACTATCACAGAGCATATTTGCTTAGATACTGCCACGTTTTGACTCATTTTGAACATGCTTGATTTGAGTAACAGTGGATTTGAATCATAAAATCATTTGTTGTTGAGCCCCAAATGTGGGCCCTAACATTCTGCTTAATTACTGATTAGATCTGTGTGAACTTGAATAATCATTTACCCTGTTTGGAGCCTGTTTTTAAAAACAGCTTAGAAAAGAACAGGTCTGTTTCATTATCCTTCCTCACAGAGAGATGAAGAGAGAAAGAGACAGTAAAATACAAAATTAAAATGTTAATCAAGACCTTTCTCGAACGAATTGTGGCTGAGGGTTGATATGCGGTGTCTACAACCCACGCAGATGTACAGAAACAGTGAGTAACTCCTAAAACCAGAAAGGCGATTTTAGCAGCTTCTGACTGATGTTACAAGCAGGGCAAACTCAGCTTGTAGCTGTGTTTTGTCTGGTCTGCAGTCTTTAAAATTTTTTTAAATTGGTTGCCAATGTTTAAAAACTGGAAAGTTTCATGTAAAAATCCAGGTTCCAATTTCTCTTGAGAACTTGTAAGAACTGGCCAAATCAGGCCTGCATTCCTAGTGGTGAAAAAAAAAAAAAAAAACGGCTCGAGTCGCATCCTTTAGAGGCTGGGGTCCCTCCCCATCCTCCTGTGATCTGAGGAGCAGGTAAGATTGTGTGGGGGCTGTTGCTATGGAAACAGGGGAGGACTGGCTAGCATCAAGCTGGTGAGCACTTACCTTGGCCAGTGATCTTTGCACAATTCTCTGAAGCTTCCTGCAGTTACATTCGCTTCTGTAATACTATGCTAATACTAATACCATACTATTCAGAGGCTTCTCGTGATTTTCGTAACAGAGGATGATAAACCTTTGCAACCATGAAGGGTATCACCAAGAACCAGAGCCACTTAATGGGTGGATGTGGCTAAAGAGCTAGAAGTATAGTTCCAGCTTGCCCCTTGGTGACACAGGACATTGGAGGACTTGGGGACAGCTACAGGGCCACAGGCTTCTCCCCTAGGCCTTCCCCTTTCACAGGAACTGAGGGGCCCCTGTGTTCGCCCTGAGAGGGCTGCAGTGAAGGACATCTGTTTCTGCCCTTGCTCAGCGAGATGGATGTCAAATTCCCTTTGTGAGCATTTGCCGTCTGGCTGTGTGCCTGGCACCTTTCAGATTTTGATCAAGCATGACTCCAGTGTATATAGTAATCACGGAAAATTTCAGCTTTCTAATCCAAGGAGAAACTGACAAAAAGGACAAACTGCCCTTGGCTTTTTCCAAGCCATGGAAGCAGAGCAGATCAAGGACTCAAAATGTCAGTGCACGATTTGCAAAGGTCCAATTCTAGTCTTTGGCCGTAATTATAAATACTGCGGTATCCATTCATTCAGCCACAGAGTTAATTTGTCTGTGTGTTCAACAAGCATTTCTGGAGCCTGCCCTCTATGCTGGGCACTGACATAGGGCTTTAAGTCTTTCCTTCTTGGTTTTTTATCCACCCAGAGCCAGTTACTGTCCTCAACCCTCATAGCCATGTTTCCAGACGTTTGTGCTTTACCATTTTTTCTGTGCCCAAGTTCTTTCCATGGCTGCCCTGCTGTAACTGGGTTCACAGTACATGGTTCCTTCCAACGTTTTGAAAAGGCTTAAAGAAAATGGATAATTGTGTCACTTCTTCGGGCGATGACAACTTTTCTGCATCTTACCACTTACAACCCATTGATTACATCCTGAGTTAATCTGGTCCAGCTGCCATTTTTGATTTCGGCATATTCAGGACCATATTATCTGAATTCTTCTTTTCTAACAACTGAACAGAAACATCTGGTAAGCATGCTTCCCTGACACTAACGATGACACTAGGCTTCATTTACTAAGTCCTTACAAAGCATTATGCGCTGTGCTAAGTGCTTCACACGGATTTCTTATTTAATCCTCTTAACAGCCCTTTGAAGTGGGTACTATATGATCCCCACTTTGCAGATAAAGAAACTCAAGCTTAAAAAGTTAATTGATCCCAACATAGGCCTGGTTCGGTCCAAAGTTCTATACTCTTAGCCATTTCAGCAACTCTCCAGCTACTAATATGGCTGCTGGGCAGAGTTGAGAATTTCTGAGCAGTCCCATACTGAGAGGGTTGATTTCATGTCCCTGTGATTTGAGCAAGTTTATCAGCAAGGATCTTAGATCCAGTACCCTTTAGAAAGCCTAACCCTCCTGGTTTCCTGTAAGGAGGGAGCGTTAGGGTCAGGCAAGTTCTTGGAATTTGCCCTGGGCACACAAAGTCATGCTTTGGAAGTAAAGAAATGAGAGTCTTTACTTTTTTTTTTTTTCGAAGATTTGGTGGAGTTGAGTATCTGTGTTTTACGTCTGCTTCACTCTATTAGGACATTTTGTTTAAATCTGGTAGAATCAAAGACAATAACAAACTTCCCCCAAACTTGGCTCTTCTTTCCAACTGTATGATTTCTGTTTATGGCGTCACCATCCATATTGGCTTTTAGCTTCAAGACCGTGTTTGATTTCTTCTTTCCACTTAACCTCTATATCAATCTTACTGAGTTCTTTTGCGGTATTTCTCATATCCATTCCAACTTTTCCAGTCTTGCTGACACACTCCAGTTCAGGTCATTATTCCCTCATACCCAAACTCTTGTCATAGTTTCCTAACTGGTCTTTCTGCATCCAGGCTTTGCCTGGACTTGTGCATCCTACATACCACTGTCAGAGTATCAATTCATCTATTAAAACCACTCCTAGGCATGAAGGTCCAAGTCAAACTCCATAGTCTCAATTCAGTAAGGGAGTACATACCAAGAAATAATCTCTCCACTACCTCTCTATGGCCCATAATTTACAATTATGTGCAGACACGTCTTATCTCTGCCAGTCGTGTACCAGTATTCACAGTCTCTTCTTTAGCCACAGGACCCTGATGTTGGTGGGTGCAGTTTTAGGCTGGGCTATAGATCTGTGTTTCCCAGCCTCCCTTACAGAGAGAGCTAGCCAACGACACTGAAGCTGTCAGGGGATGTCTTAATTGGCCTCCCCCAGAAGTAGATCCTGACACAGGGGTTCTGGCACAGCTTGGCTGGAGGCGATCTCAGGAAGCACAGGCAGAGGAGAGGGGAAATGAAGCAGTATAAGGCAGGCAGCCAGTCAAGGGTTGCTTCCTAAGAAAACAGTCACTTTTGGTGACTGGAGTGTCATCCCACCAGGGAACTGTGGGTTACACCTCAGGTGCTGGCAGGTTCAAGTTGGGACAGTGTCCCACCAAAGAAGCTAAGAGCAAGGGAATATGGCTGGGTTTTATTTTTCCTAGACTCTTTTTTTAGAGTAGTTTTGGGTTGACAGCAAAATGGAGTGAAAGGTACAGGGATTTCCCATATGCCCTTTGCCCCAACACAGGCACTGCCTTCCCCATTATCCACATCACTCACCAGAGTGGGACATTTGTTGTAATCAATGAACCTACATTTGTGCATCATACTCACCCAAAGTCCATAGTTTCATTAGGGTTCACTCTTGGTGTTGTACAGTCTATGGGTTTGGACAAACACACAATAACATGTATTCGTCATTATGGTGTCACTCAGTGTATTTTTACTGCCCTGAAAGTCCTCTGTGCTCAGCCTATTCATTCCTCCTACTCCCCAACCCCTGGCAACCACTGATCTTTTTACTGTCTTCATAGATTTGGCTTTTCCAGAACGTCATAGAGTTGGAATCCTATAGTATATAGCCTTTTCAGATTGGCCTCTTTCACTTTGTAGTTTGTATTTAAGGTTTCTCCATGACTTTTCATGGCTTGATAGCTCATTCCTTTCTAGTGCTGAATAATATTCCATTGTCTGGATGTACCACAGTTTATACGTCCATTCACCTACTGATGGATATTGATTCCAAGTTTTGGCAATTATGAATAAACTTCAATAGACATCTGTGGGCAGGTTTTTGTGTGGACAAGGTTAGTGGGTAAGTTTTCAACTTCTTTGGGTAAATACCAAGGGGTGCAATTGCTGGATCATATGGTAAGAGCATGTTTAGCTTTGTAAGAAACCACCAAACTATCTTCCAAAGTGGCTGTCCCATTTTGTATTCCCACCAGCAATGAGAGTTTCTATTGGTCCACATCTTTGTCAGCGTTTGGTGTTGCCAGTGTTTTGGATTTCGGCCACTGTAATAGATGAGTAGTCATATATCATTGTTGTTCTATGGCTGGGGTTTTTTAAAATAACATTTTAATTTTTATTATGAGCATGTATTACTTATTAAAAATTTAGTCATGTAATAAAGAGGAAAAAAGCCAATGATTTAACGTTAAGTGAAAAAAAGTAGGATATAAAATTGTTTATTGTAATTACAATTACAAAACACAAAAACTGATGCCTAGCTTTACAAAATGGAGGGAAAAACCAGAATGCTCAAAGCAGTTATTTACCTTCACTGCCCTAGCTCCTAGCGCAATGAGCATGAAATAAATATTTGTCGTTCTTAAATAAGTATTGGGATTAGGGACGCATCGATTTTAATTTTATTTTTAATCTATTTTCCAAATTTGCTGTAATGAGATGCTATAAATTTCATAATGAAAAAAATACAACTATATACAAATAAGACTAATTTCTCAGCCCCAAAACAATAACATGGGGGAAGGGACTTCAGCGTTGTTCATAGAAAGACTTCAAATGTAGCATCTACTACCATGTAGCTTCTGGAAACCTCCCTCAGGAGAGCACGTCCTTCTACCTTCTTCCTGTCTGGAACATTGACAGGGTATCATGGCCACCATCTTGGACCTTGTGGCAACTTTGAGCAGGAAACCACATGTTAAGGATAGTGAAAGAAAAAGCCAGGGGAAACCTGAGTCTCTGGTGACCACGGGGCGACAACACCAACTCTGGACTGCCTCCCCGAAGGCTTCTTTTATTTGTAAGAATGAAAAAATAAAACCTTCCATCTCCTTTACACCACTGCTATTTGTTTTACTGTTATTTGTAGCCAAACCTAATCCTCACTTGTATTTCTCTTACAAGATCGTGAAGCTTCTTAAGGTGAGGATGGTATCTCTACATTTTTGTCTCCAGCATAGCTCCACACAGCACACACAGAACCAAATCCTCAGTAAATCTTTGTGAAATGAAGGAGTTGAATTCAATGAACTTGGAGAACCAAGTTGTAAAGTGCCATGTTGGATAATTCGAGCATCTGAAGATAAATAAAACATTGTTGTCTGCTCTCAAGGAACTGATAATAAAATTGTGTGTTTGGGTGCATGCATGTTGTCACTGTTTGCAACAGACGCACCTGGGTCGATAAAGGAGAGAAGGGGGTCAGCCCTCTGTCTGTCTGAATAAAAACAAGATGCCCATTCACTGCTTGTTCTCTCCTGGCATCCTTGGCTCTTCAGTGTCTGCTGGAAAAACCAGGCCTTGCCTGGTGTTACCATGACATCTGAGCTTTGAGAGCTGTTTCCTTTCCTCCTAAGCCTAAGAAAGATTATTCTAGTGATATCTGAATAGCTTGAGTTCGCTGTGTCTGAGCACAGAGGAAGTGGTTCCCTAGCAACAGGAGCCTCTGAAAGCCCCTTGGCGCTCAGTGCATCTCCCTGCTTTTTGTTTTCTCTCCTCCATGTTGCCTGTCAGCAAACGGCCAGAGTGAACGCACCTGCTCTGATTTAGGGCTCGTCAGTTAAACCCTAGCTGTTTGGGTTTACTAAGTCGAAGGGTTCTGTTCCTCTTTTGCTCAAACTTCCTCGTGAAGTCTGGGGCCTGCTGTGCTCCTGGTTAGACCATAATTACCTCAGGTCATACTTCCCTTTTTGTTTTTCAGATTTTAACCTGAAACGAAAAACTCTGAGGTGCCTGAAGAAAATTTCAAGTTTTTTCAGAAAATACCATTTTTGCACACTTTTCAGATGTGTTACATCTCTTAAGAAAAAGTGTAGCAGCTTTTTTTTCTTGCAGAGTTAATTCTCACTGTCTTCTTATGTTGTTTTTCCACAGAATGAATTGAAACCAAATGAATTCTTCATTCCTTATGTATGTCAGCATCTCGATACATAGTTGAATATGCAAGATGGCTGGGGGAACAAACTATCCTCTGACAACATTGCTTCAGTCTAGCAAAATACTAGGTTCTGGAGACAGTCATCACGACTGGGGGCATCGATCCACTCCTGTTCCAGCCCCAGTGCCCTGTTTTAGAAACTGTAGGTTTGTACAGACCATGGCACTTAAGCCCTAGCATCGGTTCAGAATTGCTTACTGGAAATGCCTTGTCTCATCTTCAAACAGTAATCTGTATGAAACCAACAATCTTATAGGACATGGTTATACATCTTTACCTCCCAATTGGCTGGTATCCATTGGTAGCGTTGAATATCTGGCCAAGACTGCTGGTGATGAATGACAGCATGCAACTAATTATAATTGAGCCGAACAGCCCCTAGAATTCTTGTCAGCTGTACCTTTTAAAATACTTTCATTCACTCATTCATTTAACCAACAAATATTTGTAATTGAATGAGCTCTGTGTGTCTAGAGACCATGCTGTGTCTTGTGGGAAAAACATGAATGACACAGTCTGTAACCTCAGGGGGATCTCAGTTTAAAAGAAGAGGTGAGATATATACCCATGTAACTATCTAGCAAGAGTGTAGCCCAGACAAAGATAAACCACGCAATTACAGGCGTTCTCTTTCTTGGCGGGGGCATTAGTGGAGGCAGGGTAAATCCACCTTTGTGAGTAACCAAGAAGAGTCAGTGTGAGGGAGGACAGCTGAGAAGTTCCCTCTATCCTGTAGATAAACAGAGGATTTGGTCTCCAAGCCTATTCATCTGGCTTTTTATTAACCTTACATTTATTAAAACAACAAAAGGTAACAGCAGACCCGCCTGCGTCATTATATTCTGTTTGCATCCAAGTGGGCTATTTTTAATCAACGTTAAGAGCCTGACATATGTCAGCCAAAGTGACATAAAACAGAACCAGGAAGAGAGTTTATCTGGGATCTGGGAAAAGTAAAAAATAAACCCTAGCTTAGGGAAAATCCGAATTGCCACTGTTTATCTTATTTTCCTCCCAGGCATTATTTTCCACTAAGAAATGAGAAAGGAAGAAAAATGCATCTTAGCAGCCAAACCCTCTGGGAGCCAGGCTCTCTGCTTAATAGCCATATCCCCTCACAAGCTGAGGAGTCCATCCAGGGTAATGTGCACAGCCACAGCCACGGTCAAGGTTAACCAGAAAAATTGAGTTATAAATCAACGGAGACGTGGGGAAGAAACACCAACCAAAGGCACACAGCCACAGTCTGTGCTTTCTCAGGCTGGCTGAGACTAAAGGGGAGCAGAAATCTAAGAGCCATCCCTAATATATCCAGGTGACAAGCCTTTGGGGATCATTTCAGACTTACTGAATTAGCCACTGCCTTCTGCGGAGTTGACACCTATTAAAGATTGATGAAGTGGAGAATACGAGACAGGCAATAAAGGAGTGTTTTGTAGTCAAATAAGTGATTTGCACCCTAGGGCAGAAAGGATAGTGAGGTCCCAGCCATGAGAAGAACTGAATTCCCCACAGATATGTCCTGAATTATGAGGCTGGGTCTCTGACGTAACTAAGCAGTTCCCAACGTCTAGCTCCCTCTCCCCACCACACTCAGGATTTTCAGTTTGGAACCCAATGGCTTATAAGAATATGGTGGCTGATTATTATTTTTAGGATGCTGCAAACAGATTCCTCACGATACTTGAGAAGCTCCTATCAGGCTGTATTAATGTATTAGTTAGGGTTCTCCAGAGAACCAATAGGAGAGAGAGAGAGAGATTGATTTATTATAAGGAATTGGCTCATGCGATTATGGAGGCAGGTAAAACCCAAGATCTAAAGATGAGCTAGATAAGATGGCAAGCTGCAGACCCAGGAAAGGCAACGGTGGCGTTCCAGTCCAAAGACCAACAGACTCAAGACAGGAAGAGCTGATGTTTCAGTCTGAGTCCAAAGGCAGGGAAAATTCTCTCTTACGCAGGGGAGGGCCAGCTGTCTATTCTATTCAGGCCTTCAACTGATTAGATTAAGCCCATCCAGAATAGGGAGGGTGATCTGCTTTATTCAGTCTACTGATTTAAGTGTTAATCTCAACCAAAAATACCCTCACAGAAGTCCCCAGAATAATATTTGACCAAATATCCAGGTACCCCGTGATCCAGTCAAGTTGACACATAAAATTAACCATCACTCTGGCTTTGCCTTAGATGCCCATTCAAACAACGTAAGGAAATTAATATTTATTAAGCCCCTACTAGACCAGAAAATCTACATATATCCCTTCTTATAAATAAGGGGTAATTTATTGAAGGGGTAATTTATTGCCTGAATTGCACAGGGCATGAAGATGATGGGCTGGAGGAGGTATAAAGAAAGCCTCTTCTGTCCGTCAAACAAGAAGAAAGGTTTCCGCGCCTCGCAGTAAACACAATCACACCAGTGCCTGCATTTGCACAGCATTCTTGATCGTGCTGTCACAATCATTTTGTTGAATCTGTCATTAAAGTGCCTTGACACAGAGTGGGACAGATAAAATTTTTACTTTACAGGTAAAGAAACTGAGTCACAGAGAAAGCAAGTGACTTGCTTAAGGTTATACGGAAAATTTGAAGCAAAACCAAGATGAGGCGCCCACATTTTCTGGCTTCTAGCAGAGAAGAAAACATCAGCCGTGTTTGTAGTATTTCTGTCTGCTGATGTGTCTGATGCTAATGGGCCTTGGCAGCGGCAGACAGCGTCAGTGAGAAGGATCACGAGGTTCCGAGTCAGACATGCTGGATGTGGATCCCGGCTCACCCTCTGCTTTGTCGTTTGACTTTGGGCAATTTCCTTAGCTGTCAAATAGGATAACAAGACCTAGCTCATCAGCTAGGTGTGGGGATAGCACAACATAATACATGGGATGCACAATGCCAAGTGCACAGTCAAGGATTAAATAGAGAATTAAACAAGGACAGCACCTGGGACATAGTAAGCATTCAACAAGTGTTAGCCATCATCGTAACTACGCGGTGGTGTTGCAGATTCCTAGTGGACATTGGCCTCTCCCTCCGCAGCTCTGCCATCTTGCTGCAATAACAAGATTACCTAAATAGAAGAGGGAGAAAGAATAAGAAGACCAAGAGGGAGAGGAAACATCCTCCTCGTTATGCTTGATCTCTCCTCCTCATTACTGGCACCAAGAGGTAATTTTCAAAGAGGTAACAGGACAACAGTTTTAAAAAATCTTACACGGGATAGCTGTTTTCTTGGGTCTTCGCTCAAAGTGACTTTAAATTGTCCTCTGGAGCTGTTTCCTGGCTGCCTGCACTGGATGCTGAGGTCCTCCATCTGAAGGTCGGTCATCTGAAACTGGTCTAACTTGACTTTGCATCAATTTGTCTAATCTAAGCTTCACCCAAAGCAGCAACTTGTATCTTTCCCAAACCATCTTGGCTGGAATTATTCAGAAGTCTCATGTGGCAGAGGACCTCAAACTCTCAAAATGTGTTTTATCTGTTTATCCATCAAAAGTGGTAGTTATTATATATGCTACATGTATACTGTATGCAAAATATAAACATATTGTATTGGGGCCATTAGAGAATATCAACTTGGTTATTCATCTACCTAAGAAGAAACTGCAGAGTGGTAGGGCTTTGTTGATGATCAATTATATTATTTAAGCAAACACATTTGGTTAAACCACATTTTCCCCTTCTGCTAAATCTGCTGGTAAGGAAAGCAAAGTAGTCTCTTCATTTGTGAGGCAAAAGAGCATTCATGGGGCCGGCCCCATGGCTGAGTGGTTAAGTTCATGTGCTCCGCTTTGGTGGCCCAGGGTTTCATTGGTGCAGATCCTGTGCACGGACCTAGCACCACTCATCAAGCCATGCTGAGGCAGCATCCCATATAGCCGAGCCAGAAGGACCTACAACTAGAATATACGACTATGTACCAGGGGGCTTTGGGGAGAAGAGGGAAAAAAAAGAGGATCAGCAACAGATGTTAGCTCAGGTGCCAATCCTTAAAAAAAAAAAAGAGCATTCACCCAGTAGGCTCTTACAGAACCACCATGCATCCTTTGAATCCAAGCTCACTGGGAAGCAGAAGCCAGTTATGAAGGGTGAAATCCTTCCAATTGATCACAACTCCTTTAAAGCACGTTTTCTATTTAAGAAAAAAAAGGAATGGGAAAAAAACCATCAGGACTGGGCTTTTCTCTTGGAGCAAAAGGATGGACCAGTAGATTTTGGAGTAGTTTGCCTCCTCTGGCCTGGGAATCACTAATTAGCCATGTGGCCATGGGAAGTTTGACGACTTTGCTGATCTAAGCCTTAGACTCCTTGTCATTAACTTAAGGGGTTGAAAGGCATCATCTATGAAGCCCGTCCAACTATAAAATTCCACAATCCTAGCTAGGATGCATGCAAGGTGCTATTCTCAGAAATCCAGTAGGCAAAAAGAAAACTCACTGGTTTTATTTGATTTGGAGGAAAGCTCCACTTTATTATCCAGTATGTGCCACCCAGCCAGGTTGTATCAGGCTCCTGAGAGAGCTCTACTGGTACTAAGTTGGTCAGTCCTCTGCTTGAGTTCTCTTGGATCCAAGAGAGGTCACCCAGAATGTGCTAAAGTGAGCAATGAAGGCAAATAGAAAAGTCGATTACCTCTCATCATTCTGCAGAAACCACTAGTTCACGCACATGTTCATTTAACCAACACTCGTTGAGAGGCAGTATAATATGTAGTTAATGGTTCAGGCTCTGGACTCAGATGTGCTGGGTTCCAATTCTGGTTCCACCCCTTCTCTTCTTTGCTGAGCAAGCTACCTAACCCCTCAGTTTCCTCATCTGTACTGCTCATCCCAAAGGCTTGTTTGAGGGATAAATTAGTTCATACATATAAAATATCAATAACAGTGCCTGACACGTAGAAGTCATTCAATAAGTGTTGTATGTTACCATGGCCAAGCTCCAAATGTCAGATACAAATGGGAACTCAGAGATGTCACTATGGACAAGAACACAATAGGTATACAAACAAGGAAGGGGGTGGCGGGGAGGGTAGACTTCATAGAGGAGGTCACTCCAGCTAAGTCGCAACGTTGAGATAAATCTTTGTTAGACAAAGAAGAAAGATCATTCTAGGCGGTAGAGGCAGTGTCAGCTAAAGCAGGAAGGCACAAATCCTCCTCATAGTCAGATGACTGTATTGGGTATGGCTGAAGTCTAGGAGGAAGGAGAAAGCTAGGTGGGAGATGAGCTCGAAGAGTAGGTGAGCTCCCCGAGGGCTTCAGAGGAGGGTGCCCTATGCCATTGAAGCTGCTTTAAGCTGAAACAAATGCCATAACCAGTAAGCCCTCTGGTTTGGAGCCACTCTGGAGCAAGGATGGAATTGAAATGAGACAGGAAGTCAAGGGATGGGGTTGGACTTGGATCCAGGGTCTGGTGGATCCTAGAATGAGGCTGGTGGGAATAAGAAATCTTGTCAACTTTTGCACATTTCATAGTTTCCAGCTCCACGTTGCTTTCCAACACTAGATTTCCCAACTCCATTCCTACTTTTCCTGACCCGGGGATCAGGTAGCCTTTGAAATCTGAGTCACAATCTTTTAAAATAGATTGAACACCTACTATCTGGAAGGCATGATACCAGGCAAAGAAGTAAAGCAGGGCAATTCTCAACCCTAAAATCTCAGGTACTGCTTGAGGCAGAGGAGGAAGAGTTGTTGGGCTTAGGTCAGTCAGAGAAAGCTTCCTGGAGGAAGCTGTCTTTGTGCTGGATGTTTAAAGATGGGTAAAATGTTGACAGACAGAGAACAATCTAGATGGAAGTAACAGTGTGAGCAAAGGGGAAGAAATGAAAAAGTGTGAGAAGGGGCACCAAGGAGAAGACGCTGCAGTAGTCTAGACATGAGATCACATGAGCCTAAACAAGGCGGTTGGCAATTGGAATGATGTAAAGGGAAGACGCAGACGTGAGGAGAGTTGTAAGGACGAGTACGGAGCTCTGGGTCACCAGCTGCATAAAGGGGTGAAGGAAAGCAAATATTGGAGGATGAGTAGGAAATCACTGATCTGAAAGACTGGCAAACAACTTTGAGAGGTAAGGTGGTTAATGTCAAGATAAGACCTCCAAGGGAAAAATATTTCTGATTGAAGCTCTCCTCAGAACTTTTGTATTTTATTTGAGATAAAAGCTTGAGTGTCATCCACAGAGAGGTTATACTTGAACTTTGGGAATAGATAAATTTTCTGTGAAAAGAATATAAAGAGAAACGATGCTCCCAGTTTGACTGGACACCTTTAATGAGTCCTTTCATTTCTAACAACATGGAGGACTTTATAACCTGAAAGCTATCCAGTCTGAAAACAAAAGAACAAATGAAAAAAGGAGGGCAACGTACATACGCTGCATAAAAAGCAACAGATTTTTCGTGAACTCACAGCTAATTGTTAAAGAAAATAATGGAAATTCTGAAGGACCCAAAAGCCAAGAGGCATTTGAGAACCAACGTAGTAATCTCATAAATTGGTGCTATGGCTGCTCTCAGGGCTGGACGTCTTAGAAATCTAAGGGCTTGGGTCTGATGCCTATATGAATTGGGGGAGTATGTTAGTTATATTTTGCTGTATAACAAATTACACTAACTTGGCTAGAAACAACACACATGTGTTATCTCACAGTTTCTGTGGGTCAAGAGTCTGGGCTGGTCCTCCACACAGGGTCTCCAATGGCTGCAATCAAGATGTCAACTAGGCTGAGGTCTCCATTGGGGAGGGAGCCACACTTGTTGGCAGAATTCATTTCCTGTGGTTGTAGGACTGAGGGCTTCAGTGTCTTCCTGGTTGTTGGTTAGGGGCTGCCCTGAGTACCATGTGGGCTTCCTCATAAAGGAAGGGGAATATGTTGCCCAACAGGGTGGCTTGCTTCGTCAAAGGAAGGGAGTGGTAGGCTCTAGCATGGGGGTACTGGAATCGTATATGATCATATAATCATGTATGTGTAATCACATACGTGTGACCCTGTACATCCCATCACCTTTGCTGTATTCTGTCGGTTAGAAGCAGTCACAGGTCCTGCCCACACTCAAGGGGAAGAGTCATAGAAGGGCATGAACACCCAGAGACAGAGATCATGGAGGACCATCCCAAGAATCTGACTGCCACAGGGCAAGGTCCGGGCCCTATGAGAAGCATGGTAGAAATGAGACCCTTTCCTTAAGCCAGGATCTTGAGAAACTACACTCTTGTCAAAGGGAGATACCAAGGAAACTTGTCTGTCTCAGCATGGACCCTGGTAGGAAAAAAATCTCTCCCCTGAGAATTCACGATCACAGGCTATAGAAGCACAGGTTTGAGAGTCCAGCTTATGGCAGAGTCCAGTGACCCTCCAATTGGAAAAACGAACATATGAAACATCTCAGATTGGTAAATTATCAGGGTACCTGGAAAAACAAATGCAAAACTTCTTTGGAAGAATACTCACAGCTGAAGCTCCACTGAAGATAAAGATCACAATTCCAAACTATAAAACCTACGAGGAGCTAATGCATTATGAGCTAGAGGTAGCAGTCTCAACAGCAGGACTAGATCTCCAAGAAATGTACTTAACAGAGAATGTTATGTGTTATGGGCTGAATTGTATCCCCCCCACAAAGTCCTATGTTGAAACCCTAACCCCCAGCACCTCAACATGTAACACATTTGGAGGTAGGGTCTTGAAAGAGATCATTAAGTTAAAATGAGGCTGTTAAGGTGGGCCATAAGCCAATCTGACTGTCTCCTTATAAGAAGATGAGATTAAGACACAGACACACACACAGAGAAGACCTTGTGAAGACATGGGGAGAAGACTGCAAGCCAAGGAGAGAGACCTCAACAAAACCAATCCTGGCAGCACCTTGATCTTGGACTTCTGGCCTCCAGAACTGGGAGAAAACAGATTTCTGTCATTTAAGCCACCCTGTCTGTGGTATTTGATTATGGGAGCCCTAGAAAACTAGCACAATATGGAAAATGCTGAACAATAAGAGTGTTAAAAATGATTAAGAACGTAAACAAAAGAAGAAAAACATGAGAACTAGACACAAGGAAAAAAGGAAGAGGTACATTTATAAAAGAATCAAATAGAAGTTCAAGAAATGAAAAATACTGTTGTAATGGATGAGTTAAGAGAGCAGGTTTTATTATTAAAGGATTACTGAATGGGGAGATTACCCAGACAGCATAGAGCACCAAGAGATAAAGGGATGTGAAATGTGAAATAGAGGTTAAGAGGGATTGAAAATAGAATGAGAAGGTGGGGGATATACCTAATAGGAATTCTGACACTGAGCAATAGAGTACAAGGGAGGTAGATATGGCTGAGAATTTCCTAATGTTGATTAAAGACATGGATCCACAGACGCAGGAATCAAAAGAAGTCCTAAGCAAGATAATCTAAAATAAGCCCACAGCTAGACATTTCACAGGGGAAATGCAGAACACCAAAGACAAGACGTCTTAAAATAAACCAGAAGAGGGGGAGGGGAGGGAAGATACAAAGGAATGGCCATTAAACTGACCCAAGACTTTCAATTACACAGAAAGAAGGAAGAAAACAAAGAAATAATAATATCAAAGTGCTAAGAGAAAGTCACTGTCAACTTGGAATTTTAATCCCAGCTGAACTGTTACTCAAGCATGAGGGTAAAATAAAGACATTTTTAGACAAACAAGGACAGTTTGCTGCTAACAAACCACCACTGAAAGAGTTACTAGAGGAGTTTAGGGAGAAGGAAATCAAACTGGAAGGAAGATATGAGCTGTAAGAATAAAATGAACCAGTAAATTGGTAAGAGAGTTACAATGCGGCAAAATCCTGACGGCATATCTACTCTATCCTGATTGAGCATGAGATGCTGCTTTTCTGCGTTCAGGACCAGAGGGGATGGTTAGACGAACTCATGAAGGTAGCTGAACTTGAAGCAGAAGCAGCATCTAATAAGGAGTATGTTCTAGATGTTTCAAAGTGAGTTGTTTAAAACTCAGAACATCAGAACGCATTTTCTCAGAGAAGCAATATTACAATGCTATTATTTCTAGTCTTGGTTTAGACTATTTAACTCATCTTGTACCTGAATCAGAGTTAGGTGTCATTCATAACAATGTTTCAATAGGAAAATACATTCCAGGTTCTAACTAGGGAAGTCTGAAGTTTCTCTGAAGCTTGGAGCAGCACTAAGGGTGATGCCAATGACTGTGTGTGTGGGTGTGTGTGTTAAAATATAAACACCACAAAATTTACCATTCTAACCATTATTATGTGTATAGTTCAGTGGCAGTAAGCACATTCACATTGTTGTGCAACCATCACCACCATCCATCTCCAGACCTTTTTCATTATACCAAACTGAAACTCTGTCCCCATTAAACACTAACTCCCCATCACATCTCCCCTAGCCCCTGGTAACCACCATTATACTTTCTGTCTCTATGAATTTGACTATTCTAGGTACCTCATATAAACAGAATCATAGAGTATTTGTCTTTTTGTATCTACCTTATTCCACTTAGCTTGATGTCTTCAAAGTTCATCCATGTTGTAGCATATGTCAGAGTTTCATTCCTTTGAAAAGCTGAATAATATTCTATTATCTGTATATATCACATTTTGTTTATCCATTCATCTGTCAATGGACGCTTGGGTTGTTTCCACCCTTTGACTTTTGTGAATAACACTGCCGTGAACAGGGGTATAAAATATCTGTTCAAGTGCCTGCTTTAAACTCTTTTGAGTATATACCCAGAGATGGAATTGCTGGATCATACATTAAATCTATGTTTAATTTTTAGGAACCACCATACTGTTTTCCACAGCAGCTGCGCCATTTTATATTCCCACCAGGAATGCACAAGGTTTCCACTTTCTCCATACCCTCGCCAACACATTATTTTCTGTTTTTCTGAAAATAGCCATCCTAGTGAGTGTGAAGTAACAACTGACATTTTGAGTACATGTTATGTGGGGCTGTCTTTTACATTGCAGGAAGTAATATCCTTGTCATTCCCCAGCTCACCCACCAGAGAACCAGGGGTGGAGAATATTGATTTCTTGTTTTCATAAGTTGTTAGCAACAGCGAAAATCTCGGTTTGGTTCTTTTACCCTTAGCAGGGCTGCTTGAAGTTTAACTGTGTAGGCATAATTTAGGGGTCAGCCCAGAGACTTGGGCAGAGTTCATGCAAAGAATTTGAGGCTCCCCTCTCTCCTGCTCTCCTTTCCCAGATTTCTCCCCCTCCCTTTCCCGCTGCTGTGGCTGCCTTGCCTCTGTCGTCTGGGTCTTCAGCCCAGAAGGACTGCAGGTTTCTATTCAAGTTTTCACTACTCTTCCCTCCCCAATGCTACCGTCCCCCTCCCCAACCCCACCCCAAAGGTACCATCTGACTTCAGGCTAAAAGCTATAGAAGTGAGAAACTCAACTAGCACCATCCCAGTCCCAAATGGAGACCCCTCGCCAGGTTCCACCTGCTTTTTGGTCACTTTGCGAAGCCTTCAGGAGTTCTTTTTGGATTTTTGTTACAGTTCACAGTTGTTTTCTGTGGGAGAGTTGGCTCCCCCATTACTGGAAGGGGAACCTTACCCCCTTTCTCACACTCCACTCTCATCCTCTTGAAAAGCTGCCACTGCCCTGTGAGTAAACCCAGGCTTGTCTGCCTAGTTTCCAAGTTGTGGACACTGAGTGTATATTTGAAACTGTAAGAGCTATTTTATATGGTTTAAGAAATCAGTAATGAAATCTTAAGAGTATAACTCAATCGCAGAAAAAAAATAACCCCAGTCCACTTTATAGCACGGAGGGAAAATGCTACAATGGCCCCACATTCCATTACTTCTGGGCACGTGAGTTGAGGCTGAGGCCCAGCAACTCATTTAAACTCTTCTTTAAATTTTATTTACGCTCCACAATGTGGTGCAACCATTGACCAGAAATGTTTTCAATTTCTCGCTGTGTGGGAAGTAGAAGAAATACAAGGTTAATCCTGCAAATCAGATGTCTATTGAATCAATATTTTTCCTGGCCGTCTTGTGGAAAAAAGTGGTCAGATTTCAGATTGGAAAACTATAATCATGGGATTTGGGGGTTAATAAGGGATTCGTCTGCCTTTTACTCATTTATTCATTTGCTCAGCAAATATTGGTCAGACCCCTATGATATAGCACTGAATTTAGTTTGTTTAATGCAAGCTAATTTAATAATTTATGGATAAGGGATTAGCTGGTGTGTTTATGCTTTCATTCAGCAATACATTAATTTATTTCATGAATTTAATTTAGTTAATTTATGAGTGAATCAATGAAATAATTTAATTCATCCGTAATTTCCTGATGGTTATTCAAAGGCCCTGCAAGTCCTAAAGTGCCTTCTGAGATCGCAGGTTGATTCGTTTTGCCCAGGATAGTTTTAGCATCAATGATACCTTCTTGCACTATTTTTTGAAAACCGGGAGTCTATGTGTAGTATGTGTATCAAAACTCTTAAAGTCTTATGTGAAGTTTCACTCTTGTTTTCATCAGTTTCACAATTAAAGACCTATGTCAGTTACCCATGATCTCTGGAAGGGGGCCTTCATTCAGTGAGGTGCTTTGACTAGCTATATGACTGTAAATCGGTTATTTATTCCTGCAAATGGGCCTCCAGCTCATCTCTGAGCCCCTCCCCTCTCTGGCATTTCTTGTCCTGCACACCCTCATCTCTATCCTCTGCTGGTCAGCCTCTCAATCCCCCTGCCATGTCCTCGGTTTCTCTTTCCCTCTCTCACACTCTACCCATCTTCTCTCTCCCAGACTTTCTTTGTACCCATCCTTCTCCTAAGAAAAAGGCACTTTTGGATTTCCTTACATAATAATTTTTAATTCTATTTTTTGTGTGTGTGAGGAAGATTGGTGCTGAGGTAATATATGTTGCCAATCTTCCTCTTCTTTTTTTTCTCTCCCCAAAGACCCAGTACGTAGTTGTATATCCTAGGTGTAAGTCATTCTAGTTTTATGTGGGATGCCCCCACAGCATGGCTTGATGGGCAGTGTGTATGTTGGCGCCCAGGATCCAAACTGGTGAACCCCGGGCCGCTGAAGCAGAGCTCACAAACGTAACCACTGGGCCACGGGGCGGCCCCTACATAATCATTTTTATATGCAGATTTCTGAATCCCACTGGAGGAGATCTGATTCGGATGGTCAGGAACCTGCACTTTTCTTCATGGACATATAACCTGTGCCGTCGTGCAGAGACCTGAATTGAGAAGGGCCCTACCCCGGGCTCAATGCTCAGTTGTCGCCATCTTGAAATGTGTAATCAGTTTTTAACAAGGGGCCACACCTTTTCATTTTGCACTGGACTCCACAGGCTATGTGGCCGGTCCTGCATTAGAGAGAGGTACTCAGTGGCTCAGAAGTTATGCAATTCACTAGGGAGGAAAAAGGAACAATCGGGACTGCTTATGACGTCACTGGGGTGGGGGCCTAGGAAATTAGGGAAAGACGGGGCATGGGGTCATCTTTCGACTGTGCTCTCTTTTTCCCTGGGAATCTCCTTAAATCACAGGGCCAGGTTGGAGGGCATGGTGGTCGTCTTCTTGCAAATCAATCAGGGAACTCTTCAAATGATCGTAGTCAATTATGATCTACTCTTGAAGAATCGCTGCCAAATTCTAGAAGAGGAATCTATCTCTAAAAAGAAATGGATTCTAAAAGCTGTGCCACGGCCTTTACACACTGGCTGGGTCTCTTCCATCTAAACAGGTAAGCTTGGATGTCAGATCGACAAGTTTAATCCATGAAAGCCATGAGCAAAAACTTGTCCTGTAGAAATAAGACGTGGCAGTGAGGTACGTTTCATGGATGTTGGCTCTGTGGAGATGTCGCGGTGGTGGTTCAGGAAAGAGTCCGGGGAGAGTAAACTGGGAAGAGGATTGGGATGCAGGCCAGTTGAAGAGATGCTAGGATGGCGTCCAGGCAGAACACGAGGAAAAACATCGAGATTCATATTTGAAAAGAAGACAAAGGAAAACATGCGAGATAATTGCAAACTGTCTCGGAAAAAAATTGTTTGCATTGATCTAAATAGAAAGGTCTTTGTAATGATCCGTACAGTAGAAAGAGAGGCAAAGTTGAGATCACAAATTCATGCTTTCTGTTTGCTTTGTGCTCCCGGTTTTGTTGGCTCTCAATAAATGTAAAATAATGATGAAAGTCCACTAGGTAAACCATTTCAAGCAGACTAGATCCCATTATAATTCACGGAATTTCAAACAATAGCGTTTGACAGCCCTTTCCTGAAGTTCTTTCTTTTTTTTCTTTTTTTTTTTTTGAGGAAGATTAGCTCTGAGCTAACACCTGCCACCAATCCTCCTCTTTTTGCCAAAGAAGACTGGCCCTGAGCTAACATCCGTGCCCATCTTCCTCCACTTTATATGTAGGACTCCTGCCACAGCATGGCTTGCCAAGCGGCGCATAGGTCCGCACGCAGGATCTGAACCAGGGAACCCCAGGCCACTGAAGCAGAACGTGCAAAGTTAACCGCTCTGCCACCAGGCTGGCCCCAAGAAGTTCTTTTTTTTGATACACAGTATCGACTGCTCTTGAAGACAATTTCAAAACAAGGTTTTGAAAATTGGAGCTGAATAAATATACATGTAAAGTTCAGCTGTGCCTAGGGGCGTAGTTTTATTTCTCATTCGTTGGGATTCTTCCGGGGCAGTGGGCATTTGTAGGCAATGGTATATTTTGCTAATGATTACTCTGGTAAATCTTGCCATTCAGATATTTTTGTGCAAGTCTGTTTCCATTGTGTCTTTTAACCCTGAGAGGGAAGTGACGGCACAATGAACTCAACAACCAAGTTTTAACATTGTGTATGGTGCATAAAGTGCTAATTTTAGTACAAACGGCTAAGTGAACAAGAGAAGTACATTTTGCCTGTTTTCTTGATTGTTGCACTGAGCTTAGGTCTGGAGAAGAGGAAATTCCGCAGATAAGGAAACGCCTATCCCTACGCAGCATCCTGCGGAAGGAGACGATACTCCATCAAAGAGTTCTACCATGACGCGTGCTGTTCATTTACTGAAACCTCCGAGAACATATGTATTTTTTCATGTATCTTAGATGGAAAGATGTTTGCACTTCTGTGACTTATGTGTTTTTTATTATTAATACTATATTTTAAAAGTAAGTTTAAAAGTCATGATTTTTTTCTTAAGTTTATAAACTTATTTTGCTGTATATGCTGCTAGTAAATTTCTAACAATCACTTTAGAAGCTCTTCAATTAATCTTTGCTCCCATTTAAAACCTAAACTCCTTTAAACATTTTAAATTACATTTATATTTATGCAGTTTATACGTTTAGCTTCATTTCTAAAGTCCTTCTGCTGTCTCCGTAACACCAAAATCTTTCCAAAACTTACTTAAGTAATATGTCTAATACATATAATATAATAATATATAAATTATCCATATATACTTATATATAATCTTAAATTCTTCTAAATTTTTCAATACTATTTACAAATTGGGTTTTACCTTGTCAACTTAAGATCATGAGTCTAAATCAATTGTTCTTTTAAATAAAAATAAATAAATTATTCTTTTAGACAATAAAAACATTTCAAATGCAAAGTACACAAAATTTTACACAAAAAATATAAATACTGTATGTATGTAAATACTGCCAGCCCAGTGGTGCAGCAGTTGAGTGTGCACGTGCCGCTTCAGTGGCCCGGGGTTCACCGGTGTGGATCCCGCGTGTGGACATGGCACTGCTTGTCAAGCCATGCTGTGGCAGGCATCCTACATATAAAATAGAGGAAGATGGGCACGGATGTTAGCTCAGGGCCAGTCTTCCTCAGCAAAAAAGAGGAGGATTGGCAGCAGATGTTAGCTCAGGGGTAATCTTCCTCAAAAAAACAATGTATATATACATATATAAAAATACTGTGAATTGCATCTATTTAATCATCTTTAGACTCAGTTCTAAGCTGACCCAGGGTTAAAATAAACATGCCCACCAAGGAATCAATTATAGTATCCCACATTAATTTCATTTTTCTTTTCAAGTATTTTTGGCAATACTGTTCCAAGGAAGCACGATTTCTATTCCAAGTGCATTGGGTTGACCTTCTTAGAGACTGAGTTGCCCTTGAACTAGAGAGACTGACCTGGGTGTGAAATGAAGAGCTGTGGACATCAGCATAACTTTTTCCCATAGACTGCCATACTGAACCTTTTTAAAAAAAAATTGAGGTGACATTCATGCAACATAAAATCAACCATTTTTAAATTAAAAATTCAGTGGCATTTAGTACATTCACAATGTTGTGCAACCACCCTCTTTATTTAGTTTCAAAACATTTCCATGACTACAAGATAAAAGCCTGTATTCATTAAGCAGTTGTTCTCCATTACTCACTACCCCCAACCCAGGTGACCACCAATCTGCTTTCTATTTCACTTTTGTGTCTGGCCTTTTTCACGTAGCATAATGATTTTGAGGTTCATCCACACTGTAGCATGTATCAGTACTTTATTCCTTTTCACGCCTGCATAATATTCCATGGTATGGATATACCACAATTTGTATATTCATTCATCTGTTGATGGACATTTGGGTTGTTTCCACCTTTTGACTCTTGTGAATAATGTTGCTATGAACATGCCTCTACATGGCTTTGTGTGAAGACCTGCTTTCAGTTCTTTTGGGTACATACCTAGGAGTGGAATTCTTGGGTCACATGGTAATTCTCCACTTAGCTTTTTGGTGAACTGCCAAAAGGTTTTCCACACCAGCTGAACTGTTTCACAACCCCACCAGCAACATGTGAGTGTTCCGATTTCTGGACGTGCTCACCAATGCTTGCTGTTTTCTATTTAAAAAAATTACCAACTAGACTTGTGGTGGTGAACACAAATACATGCAATATACAGAAGCCAAAATATAACAATGTGCACCTGAAATTTACACAATGTTATAAGCCAATACAACCTCAATAAAAAAATTTTTTTTTAAATTATAGCCATCCTAGTAGATGTGAAGTGGTATCTCATTGTGGTTTTGATTTGCATTTCCCTAATGACTAACGATGTTTGAGACTTTTTTATTCATGGCTTTGGTCAACAGGGGACTCCAAGTTGATGTCCTACATCCTAGGTCCCCTGCATTCATGTCATTCTTTTCTAATTACTCTCAATTGTATCCTCTGGTTAAGACAAATTATATCGTGTGAACTTCCCTCCAAACCCAATTCTGTTTCCCCTCTTTGCTCTGCAACCTAATTGGATTCAACCAGTCTGTTTAATGCTTGTCTGTGCTCTGAATTCTTCTTACATTCTTTCTATCTGGCACAGCTGCTACTTTAAACAGATATTTGGATGACATCCTTTAGATTCTGTGTGTCTCTCCTGTCTGTTAAGCTGTGTGGTCAGTTTCTAAAGTCATTCTAATCATAATGCTCTAAGGATAACATTAAACATACTGCGAGGTAGAAAATTTCGGACTGTGTTAAAAATCTGCTTTGGAGGAACCAGATTGCAATACTTTAAGAATTAATAGCCATTCATTTAGGAAATTTTCCTTTTGAATCATAGGACCACAATTTAGACTACAGTGTTCAAGCCATGGCAATTTACCTAAATTGCCTGGGTGGTAATTGGTGCCTGGGAGGAACTAGGCCCACCAGTGCCCGGCTTATAAATATCTGCTTTGAAGCTCACCTTCAGGCCATGGTCATATCTAATTAGGAGTGTCCTCTGAGGGGAGAGATGTTGATGAGAACAGGGAGGATGGCCAACTGGTGCAGAAGAAAATCTGGATAATAAATGAGGATTTATAATGTGATAGCCAGAGATGGAGCGAGACACAAACAGCTTATATAGGGGCGGATCAGAAACGAATGCAGAGGCCACCAGTCACGGACTCAGTGGTGCCTTTTATGCAAGGTCCAAAAGCTTTCCAGAGATAGAGATTTACAAGACACCTAAAGCTATCAAAGGGTCCATCTCAAATGCCACAGTCAGTTTCCATGAAATCGGGTCCCGTGATAACTGTGACCCCAGAGGAGAAACCAAATAGCAGAAGTGTTTGGGAAGAATACGCTCTTTTGCATCTAAATTCCAAGGTTTCCAACTCTTGGGCAATTTGTCCAGTACAATTGGAAACTCTCAATTGCCATTCAAATATAGAACAGCATTGTTCTTATTGTTCCTGTAATGAATTGTATATTGAAGACAGAGGAGAGGGGAGACATCTCAGTTAATTCATGACGCAAGAAGAGTCATGTGTAAATCCGAGGCCACCCGGGGACTGGCAGTGGCCGGCAGTGACCGGCCCTCAAAACACTAGATAAAATCATCACCGTGATAGGAGATGGCTTTTCTCTTCTCCCAGCTTCAAAACAACCACTGTCTTAAAAGAGTCCCCAGTGAACTTTGGGGGGACCAGTGTCCCCAGCCTCCCCTTGGCCCTAATGAGGGAGGAGGATGTGCTTTGATGTACAGCTGTAGGTTTTCTAATGAGGTAGGCAAGAGATCAGATTCCATTAGGACATCTCCTCGTAAGCCTTGATTATTCAGCAGCCCTGTTGAAATTAGCTGTTCATTTATTCAGGAGCAGCTGCACTCAGGGTTGGGCTGTTTTGCTCGTAGTGTCAAACCGAGTGGGTCTGGGCTAGGACGCTCCTGAATATGTATTTAATTCAATTATGCCTCTGTGCTACTTTTTTCTCCCTCTACGCAATAGCGCCAGATTCCGAGACCACTAGAATTTTACCATAAAGATGACCCAGAAACTTGATCTGGATTGTAAACCACAGCTCAGCTCTGATATGAGACAAATCCTTTCCGTCCCTTCTGTCTGTTCCCCTTCCACGCGACATTAATGCCTGTGTTGGCACATCGTGTCACAGCTGCAAAGCAGGGCCGGTCCCTCCCGTTTGCCTGTTCTTGTGAGCTCCCTGCAGGGCTGCTAGAAGAGTCATATTCATGACTGTCAGGCCTTGGCTGGAGCAGTTACAAAGTCCTTGTTTCAGATCTGGGGGCGAGCTCTGCTCACAGCCCTGGGAAGGTAGGTGTGTGTGGCTGCATGAGGCTTCATCAGAGGGTCAGAGTAGAAGGAGTGAAGGCTGACTCTGAGACGAGGCAGGGGTTTAGTGCCAAGTTGGAAAACTGGCAGGGCTAGAAGGAATTCATACACACACACACACACACACACACAAGTGACATTCTGATCAACAAAATTATCGTCATGCATCTAGGTCAACGGGCCACCAACGGTACAAGTGTTTCTTACTCCTGAATATTTACTGATCAAGATAAACTTCATTATGCACGTGCCTTTGGTTTATAAGACCTCCATATTATTGATTTAACAGTTCCACTGCCCTGTCCTTTTCTCCCTACACATGTCAGCTGCTTGACACGTGACATAAGTGCAGCTTGTTGTACCCAAGTACTGAAAGCTACTTGGGGATCTTCTAGCTCCTCGGGAGCTGACCGCCAAGTTCTTTTTACTTTGAGATTAAGCGGGCTAACCAAATCCTTGGCCCCGTGAGAACTGGCTCCGCCATTTCTTCTCCAGGCTCTTCAGCCAACGTTGGAATAGCTCCCATACTTCTCACATCTGATGGGTTCATGGTTTTATTGATTGTTCTTATGACCACTCGATTGTTTGCCTTGCTAATAGGTCTCTTTCAGAGCTTCCAGGGGTTTTTTGAATGGTCCTCCATGCATTTTCTGAATTAAGCACCAGCCTCACCTGCGTCTACATTGTTTTATGTTTGCTAGGAACCATTTTGGGGCAAGTACCGTGGCAGCTGATGACACGGGTAACTGAAGTTTGGCAACGCTCCATTAGTCAGAAGAATGCTTTGTAACGGATGTTGGCAACTTCAATAAAAATGTGGTACCCTCAGCAACGTTGAGTGTCCATGTTGAGAAAGACGAGTTTGACATCTCTGCTAAACAATAGAAAAATTAAAGAAAGCGCACTGCTTTATATGCCTTTAAAATGCAAAGCCCAACTGTAAGATATTTAGCTTGAAGTCTGAACACCTCCTCATCCTCCACGTGTGTTTGTGCTACCTTTGTGCCCACGTCTAAACCTCTGTGCTGCTCACTCTCCTTGGAATGCCTGGTCCTGCTCTGTAGTAGATGTCCTTTTAACAGGGCTCCACTTAGCCACCTCCTGGACGAACTGTCGCTCTAAATTCTCCGTATAGGATGGACAGGGTGAGTCCCAGAGCATGCTAGACTCCTGCAGCTGACAGGCTGTTGTCCATACACTTCTGCTTCTGCTGATTGGGCTGTTTGCTTACTGAGAATAAGATGTGTTTGCTTCAGCTTGTTTACGCCAGTTGTACTTGTTATTATAATACTGTAATATAATTAAACACCAAATAAGTCAACAAAGTATGAGTGCCAAAAGAAAGATGGTTGTTGTTAGGAAAATCAAATCAAATGCTCGGAAAAGAATGAAGATGAGCTGCTTCAGGTGAATTGCTGTCGAATGAGGTGTAGACAAGAGAATTATATAAGACAAAGAAAGTAGCAAAACTCAAGAGGGATTCTTTCTCAGATTGTTTTGCAATTCTCTCCACATTCTTGCTCCTGTTTAAAGAAACAAACTGGAAATTGTGTAGTTAATGCATTGTGGGTGTGCTATGTGCAGGAAAGAAAACAAGGAAACTAATTAGAAGGCTTATGCTTCATGGAAAACCTTGACCCTATAATCAAGTAAACTGGTAAACAAATGCTGGATATATATTTATATTAAATTAAGTGTTTAAGGTAGACATTATTTTTATATCATTTCCGGCTCTGATAAATTCCCCATCTACCTGAACCAATGACTGATAAGAGGATTTCCAGCATGCAGACCCTTCACATCCTTCTTAGGTGGGGTCTCCTCCAAGAAGCTTTCTCCGAGTTTCCTCTCCAGTCTGGATTCAGACTCCCTCCTCCTGGCTCCCAGCTGTTTGTTCGCCACAGCCTTTTATGACATTGTGACTATGTGCTTAGTTGTCTGTCTTTTCCACTGGGCTATGAGCTTGCTGAGGGCAGTGAACTCATTATTAATCTCCATATTCTTAGGTCCTGAAACACTGCCTGGCTCCAGCATGGAAGCACGAATGCTCATTGAATGAATGTTGAAAGATAGACTTCGTTAAAGATGTTGATGGAACAACCAGGATAAAAGAAAATCCCAGGTGTATTACTTTATGGAAAGGCTGTAGAAACACTTTGTTGGTAGGAGGTCATTTTTCTGGTAGTTAAGATGTGTTATGTCGTGAACTTAAAGAGAATCTACCTGGGGAATCGCAGAGCAACTAAAATATACTTTGTTGCTAACTTGCATTGTCTTGACATACCTCCTAACTACAAGGTATTTTTGGATGTCTTTTCCACCCTGCAGGATTTTCCCTCCTCTTCCATTTTGTTCTCCATGCACTGTATTCTGTTTCCAGGAGCTACCAGACAAGCTGTGCAACAGGACGGGTGCCTCCCCCGCATCGGCTGGAAAGTCTCAAATCTTGTTCCTTCCCCTCCTCTCCCTCCCAACCTCAAATCAGCATCTGCTTCTAGTTCAGGGACCTAGGGGAGTTATCAAGGCCGTGGATCCTGTTTCCTTTAATAGACTTGCCGCCTAACTAAGCTGAGCTTTAGCTTCTTTTCTGTTCTTTACATTCTGTAATTCTTAGGTCTTAACTCTTTAATCAAATGTCTTGCTTTAATTTTCCCTCGCCCTGTGGCATTTGGCTTATGTCTAGCCACAAGTGTTTCATTTTGTATACATTTTAAAAAGTGGCCCACAGGAGGAAATATTTTATCCAAAGGGAACATTAGCGTTTGAACACTTCAGAGCTTAGAACCAAATAGCCTGCGGGAGGAGTCAGTCACAGAACAAAAGTGACACAGGCGGAGTTTGACAGAAAAATGTAAAAATGATCCATGTAATAAAAGCAGCAATATAATGTGCGCTTTCAAAGCATTTAAATATGGAACCGAGTCTCATTCTTCTCATTGGCCGCATGTGTGAGCGTTTCCCTGGAGTCCCCTGAAAGGAATGCCAAATTTAAAAAACAGAGAACCTGAGAAACAAAACTCTCTTTAATTGCAAATGACATGATCATCTACATTAAATATCCCAAAGAATTCTCAAAAAAAGCTACTAGAAGTAGTATGAGAGTTTATCAAGTTCACAGGATACAAAGTCAATGTATGGAAATCAATTGTATTTCTATACCCTAGCAAGAAGTCATTGGAAATTCAAATTAAAAAATATATCATTTACAATAGCATCAGAATCATGAAATACTTATGGATAACTTTAACAAAATATGTGCAAAGTTTGTATGCCCAAAAGTACAAAACATTGATGAGAGAAATTTAAAAAGACCTAAATAAATGGAAAAAGATGCCATGTTCATGGATTAGAAGACTGAATAATTGTTAAGATGTCAGTTCTCCCCAAATTGATCTATAGATTTTTTTCATATAATCTCAATTAAAATCCTAGCAAATTCTTTTGGAAAAAAAAACAAAAACCAACATGTTGATTCTAAGGAGTATATGGAAAAGCTAAGGACCTGTAACATAACCAAAATAATTCTGAAGAACAACTCATACAGCCTGATTTTAAGACTTAAAATAAAGCAAGACAAATAATGCAGTGTGGTATTGATGAAAGGATAGATCTGGAGACACATGGAACAGAATGGAAAGTCCAGAAGTAGACCCACAGTGATATAGTCAATTGATTTCCAACAAAGCTATCAAGGTAATTCAATGTATAAAAAATGGCTTTTTCAATGAATAGAGCTGGAACAATTGAACATCCGTACTGAAAAAAAAAAAAGTGAAATTCAACCTTACTTAGCACCATATGCGATAGAGACCTAAAAGTAAAAGCAAAAACTATAAAACTTCTAGAAAAAAAATAGAAGAGAAAGCATTTGGACCTTGGCTCGGGCAAAGGTTTTTTAGCTAGGACACAAAAAAACAAGCCGTAAAAGAAAAAATGGATAAATATGACATCATCAAATTTAAAGTATTTTCTTCTTTGAAAGACATTGTTAAGAAAATAAAAAGAGAAGTCACAGATGGGAATAAAACACTTGCAAGACCTACACCTGATAAAGGACAAGAGAACTTACAACTCAATCATGAAGAACACACAACCAATAAGAACTGGATAAAAGGCTTGAAGAGACACACAGTAAAGAAGATGTATGGAGGCAATTAAGTACATGAAAAGATGTTCAATATCATAAGCCATTAGGGAAATGAAAATGAAAACCACAGTGAGATATCACCACACACCTGTTAGAATGGCTAAAACCAAAAACGCCGACAACACCAAGTCCTGACAGGTTGTAGAACAAGCAGAACTCTCACGCATTGCTGGTGGGAATGTAAACACAGGTGCTTAGGAAGACAGTGTGGCAGTTCCTGTCAAGCAAAATGCACACTAACCCCATGTGTTAATTTCCTTGGGCTGTTGCAATAATGTATCACAAACTAGATGGTTTAAAACAACAGAAATGTATCTCTTACACTTCTGGTGGCTAGAAGGGTGAAATGGAGGCGGCTGGAGAGCAGATGCTCCCTCTGAAACTGATAGGAGAGTCTCCTTCCTTGCATCTTCTAGCTTCTGGTGTTTGCCAGAAATCCTTGGCATTCTTCGGCCATCACTCCAGTCTCTGCCTCCATTGCCACGTGGCCATATTTCTCCCTGTGTGTGTGTTTCTGTGACTCTTCTCCTCTTCTTATAAGGACACCAGTCATATTAGATTAGGAGCCCACTCTGCTGCCGTATGACCTCACCGTATTCAACATTCCGGAAGAGGCAAAAATCAGAAAAATAGTTGTGGGGACTAGAAGTGGGAGAAGGGTACAGATCACAAAGGAGCATAAGGCAACTTTTTCAGGCAGTGAAAATATTCTGTATCATGATTGTGGTGGTGGTTACACAACCATATACATTTGTCAAAATTCATAGAACTGCACATTGAAAAGAGGGCATTCTACTGTAAGTAAATTATACTGAAAGAAAACTGACCTTCACAAAAATTCTTAGGTACCGCAATTTGAAAATCAAAAGTACTTAGCAAAATAGGACCCAGGATTCTTTGAGATCTCATTGTAGGCAATCTGTATGTAAACTATTCTAATTTGAGGAATTAGGGTTTCTAACAAAGATTGTTAGCCTTATTAGGGTTAACTGAAATGAGTAAATGTCAGGATAGCTTCCCCTGGCTGGGAATCTCCAAAGAGATAGGGTCCCTGCTTTGGGGGCACGGCCCTCTGGTAATTACAGGGAACAGCCCTTAAGACGCTTGGAGATTTAGAAACCCTAAGTGTTGAGCCAATGAGGCCACAGCCCAGCCTCCTGTGTGTGCCTCAGGCTGTTTCTTTAGCATCCACCTGAATGTTCCCTGCTTCTTATTTCCATTGTCCTGATGGCCCTTCCCGACTCATGGCCTCATGGCCGTGTCCTGCCTTCCCTACCAGGATGACTTGGTCTTGGTTTTTCATGTCTCAACTCTGGGCTTATCATTCTCCTTGTGTCTGATCTCAAATACAGACAGCTACTTGCATGTTTCCTCGATGATAAGAAACCATCAATTGTGAAATCATGATATACTAAGCTTCAAATGACAGAATGCACAGTTTTATGTTAAACCATATTCAACGTACACCATTTGTGCTTTAGACTGGGTCTCTTGCCTGGCTTGACTCCTTCTTGAGCAAGACCAGGGCTCTCTTTCACTTCCTGTTTCAAGTTTGAGACACGTCTCTTCCCCAGGTTTCTAAACCAGAAAAGGCCCGGCCTTCAGGTGCAACCCCCTTCTCTTTGCGGATACTCTTAATACCCTACAACCACTTACAAGGAACGTTAAGAATCACACGCACGCCTCAACAGGAAGTTTGTTTCCTGAGTTTTTAATTCACTGTGAAAAGCAGGGCATGACCCCAAAAAAGGTCTTAAAATATCCATGTCTTTCTTCCTGCTAATTTCCTTTTCCTTCCCAGCCCCTTCATTTCCTCTTTGTTCCTCCCACCCGACTCCTGTCCTGAGTTGGTCCTTCCTTCCTCTCTCTCCCTTTTCTCTTCTGCTCCCTCTCCCCTTCCTTTTCTTCCTCCCCCTGCTCTCATCTGCTCACCTGCCCATCTTATCTTATCTTTATTTTTTGTATTTTCCCCACTCCCTTTAACTGACTATTATAAGGGACTCAAGTCCCTTATCTTTCATTATTCCTGTTCTTATTTAATAAAGTGTTGTGTTCTCCAAAAAGCCTGGGAGAACACCTGCCACAAACTTGCCAGCAATATACTCCCTGGGTCCTTCCACTTTTTTTATACCAGGCGGACCTAGGTGAGGAACAATACCCTTTATCAGCATCTTGGTGTGATTCCAGCTCATGCATATTCATATTTCCTACCTCATTAGTCATCCCCTGGGCTTACTCCGTGCCATCAGGAGAGCACGGAGAATTGTGCAAATCTCAGTTAAAACAATGCCCATCGTCTTTTCATTTGCCTTGATGCTTTTTGAGGCACAGATTTCCAATCGCTCTACAGAATCACTAATCAGATTCTTTTCCTATACTGCATAAAACCAAGTGCTAAGAACAGTTACTCCAGCAAATATGCAACGGGCCCTAAGTTCAGCTTTATCAAAATTCCCAATAAAGCTACTCAGTTCTGCCTTCCATAAGGACAGCAGAATCATTTTTTAAAATAATGTCTCTAAAGACCTTTGTGTTACACAGCAGGGAAATATCTAATATTTTTTAAGAATATTTAAAATATTAATTACAAAAATGTTTGAAGAAATAAACTGTTAAGCTAAGGGTTTTTTTGTGATCAGTCACATAATTGGAAAGTCACATAATGATACTTTAACTTATTCCATCATACTGATTTTTAATATAATTCAACAAAGATCTATCTAGCTCCTTTTGTGCAGCTAAGCCCTGAGGGGATGAAAACATTCACTCCTGCCTGCCTTCAAGATTTACAAGGGTATTAGGGGGAAAAAAATGTACACAAAATTATAATGCACCACAGCTAAGTTTGTTAGCTTCTTGAGTGTAGATACCGTGATTTTTGTTTAACTTATTCTCCTTTTCGCAAAAAGATACTTAATAAGTGTTTTTGAAATACTAAGTGCTATAAAAGGAAAATAAAGGAAGCAATTAATCTAGGTTACAAAAGTTAGGCAAGGCCTCAGAGTGGAAGTAGGACTTGAGCTGAAACTTGATATATGGGCAGAATTTGGATCTGTTAAAAGGGGGAGGAATAGCATTCCTGCCAGAGGGAACAGCATGAACAAGATTCAGAGGTGTCAGCAAGCATGTTCATGCCTAAGAGAGGAAATCTGGCTGGAGCCAAGCATTCGCTTGAGTGAGGCCACAGTTTAATGTTTAGAAGGCCAGTAGATAATCATTAATTCTCTCCATCCAGGGTCATTCCCATCAGCTTACAAAGAGCATAGTAAGGATTAAACACAGGCCTCAACATGCCATTAAGTTCTTCCATTTAAAAAGAAAACAAAACAATTAAACAGAACCTCTCTTGGCTCTATGTTCCCCTCCATCTATTGTGCTAGGAAATGTTGTGTGTACTGGCTGCCTCCAATTCTTCTCCTCCCATTCTTTCTTGAAGCTTCCCAGCCAGGCTTCCATCCCTACTGCTCCACCAGTGACACCCTGGTGGATAAACCCAACAGTCAACTTTCAGTCCCCATGTCACTGGACCTGCCAGCAATGTTGGAGCCAGCGGACTGCTCTCTTCTCCTTGAAACACTGGCCTCACATGGCCTCCAGGACCTATCTCTCTTGGTTTTCATTCTCTCACTGGCCATTCCTTCTCAGTTTCTTTTGTGGTTGCCACTCACCTCCCTGACCTTTTATGTCAAGGTGGCCCAGGGTCCAGACCTCATTCACGTCCTTGGTGATATACGCAGTATCTTGGCATTCAGTATCAGCTACCCACTGATGACTCCTAAATTTATAGCTCCAGCCTGGACCTCTCCTCCTAGCTCTACACTCATATCTAGCTGCTTGCTTGATAGCGTCATTTGGATGCATCTCAGACTCAAAACTGAACTCCTTATATTCTCCCCAAAGGGGTTCCCTCTCATCGCCCCTCCTTGTCAGAGAGAGGGAACTCCATCCTTCCTGGTCCTCAGGCCCAAAACTTTGCAGTCAGTCTTGACTCTTTTTTTTTCTTCCATTCCACATCTAACCCATTAGCAAATCTTGTTGGCTTTACCTTCAAAATATCCATAATGTGACTGTTTCTTATCACTCTGCTTCAAAACAGCACCTTCTGTCTCCTGAATTAATGCAACAGCTTTCTAAGAGTTCCTTCTACTTCCACCTTTGTTCCTCTAGAGTCTACTTTCACCAAAACAATCAGGTTAATCCTTTAAAATATGCATCAGACCAGGTCTCTCCTCTGCCTAAAACCCTCCAGTGGCATCCCAGCTCTCTCAGAGAGAAAGCCAGACTCCGTACAATAGCCTACAAGGCCTTAAGTGATCTGTCCTGCCTCCCCCCCGCCCCCCACCCCCCCGTTACCTCGATGACCTCATCTTCCATCATCTCTCTTTGCTCATGCTCTCTGGCCACGCTGGCCTCCTGCTGTGCCTTGAATTGACTGTGTGTGACAGCCTCAAGACTTCTGCCCAGAAAGCTTGTCCTTCAGAGGCCTGCACAAGGCACTCCCTCCTGTCCTTCAGGTGTTGGCTCAAATGTCACCATCTCAGAGAAACCTTCCCTGGCCATGCTATTTAAAATTACACATTCCCATCACCATTTTCTATCCCCTTCCCAGTTTTATTATTTTTTCTACAGCATAGCAATAATGAGTGCTATCTGACATACTATACGCCTACCTTTCTGTTTCTCTTTTCTTCCCCTTCCTTTCTTCGCTCCCTCATTCCCTCCCTCCCTCCTCCCCTGTTTGATTCCCTCTTCTAGAAGATACATCCCATAATGGCAGGGACTTTTTTCTATTTTATTTACTGTTGTATTCTCAGGGACCAGAACAGTGCCAGGAGCAAAGAATGTGCTCAAGAACTATTTGTCAAATAAACAAATGAATAAATCCCCTTTCTGCTGATGAGGGAACTGAGTCTTAGAGAAGCTGAACAACTTGGCCAAGGTCACTCAGCTGGTAAGCAGGGGATCTAAGACACAAACTCACCTCAGTTGGACCGTGGAGCTGATCACCATAATAACCCGCCCTCTGGTAGGCAAAGCAAGCATTCTTCATCTTCCACAAAGCATGATACTGCTCTCCAAGGTGTTTTTATTATATTACTTGATGACTTCTCTATAACATGAAAAATTTAATTTTTTTTCCCATTGTTGGGAGTTACAACTTGCTCAAAAATAAATAAAGATGGTAAAAAAAAATTAATTTCAAATCCACACATCATTTTACAGATTAGTAAAGGTTTTATTTTGGGATTCAGTTCTGTTTTGAGAAGATAGGAAAAATCAGGAATGGAAATAACTTTATTATCCCAAGTAGTACCGTAGATCAGAAAAATTCACGAAGGAAGAAACATTCAGAGTCCTTCATGACTTGGCTTATCTATTTTCATCCTAAGCATACAAGGAAAAGAACTCATTCAGAAATGATTAACTAGACATATGTTTTGATAATTGTTCCTAAATAAGAACATTTAAGACCCAGCTCCTTCTAAATCCTTAGGAAGCTATTATTTCTGAAGATGTGCAAAGTTCTTCTTTCAAAGTAACAATTCTGATCAGTATCTAAATTCTTGAGAAAATGCATTATTCTATAAGAGTAAATGTCCCCTCCCCCTATATGTTGAGCTCAGCTGAATTCATTAGAATTTGCTCCTTAGGACAACTATTTAGGGGAAAAGAAAATCATTTCTTTTTTTTTTCCTAATAAAAATTGGATATATTTAAGGCATATATATACAATGGACATATATAAGGCATATAACATGATGATTTGATCTACATAGATATAGTGAAATGATTACTACAGGCAAGCTAATTAACATGTCATCTCTTGACATAGTTACCATTTGTGTGTGTGATGAGAGCATCTGAAATTTATTCTCTTAGCAAATTACTGGTATTCAATACAGTATTATTAACTGTAGTCATCGAGTTGTACACTAGATCTCTAGGCTTATTCATCCTACATAATGGATACTTTGTACCCTTTAACCAACATCTCCCCATTTCCCCCACCTCCCTGCTCGTGGTACCCACCATTCTACTCCCTGCTTTCACATATTCGACTTTTTTAGATTCTAGATATAAGTGAGATCACACAGTTCTTTTCTTTCTTTGTCTGGCTTATTTCAGTTAGTATGATATCCTCCAGGTTCATCCACGTTGTTACATATGGCAGCATCTCCTTCTTTTCTCAGGCTGAAAAATATTTGATTGAATACATATATGCCACAATTTCTTTATCCATTCGTTCACTAGTGGACATTTAGGTTGTTTCCATATCTTGGCTATTGTGAGTAACACTGCAATGAACAAAGGAGTGCATATATCTCTTCATGGTACTGATTTCACTTCTCTTTGGTATATACCCAGAAGACAGATTGCTGGATATTATGGTAGTTCTATTTTTAAGAAAACCATTTCTTAAAGAAGGAAGTAACTTTGAATTTTAAACTTTGAAGTTAATCTGAGGAGGGAAACTTTGTATAACTTGTTATGCCAGATTAGCCTGGTGGACATGGCCCGCTGGTTGGTCTGTGGCTTGGGTGATAGTGTAGGCTGTGTGGGGAAGATGGAAGGAAAGCTGTATTCGTGGGTATCCATTCAAAGAGTATTAAGTATCTGTGGTCCAGGAAGAATTTGGTAGAGATGGAGAGGAAAGTGGGGATTTGAGAGAAAGGATAGAGAAAGCAATGGCTTGTTTCTGTGACCTAAGTGGATGTGGGATCTGAGAGAGGAAACGAAGACTAGCCTGAAGTTTGTGGGACCAAGACTGTCATGGGACCTCTTGATAAGGGGACATTTGGTAAGTAGAGAAGTTCAGAGTGAAAAGAGAAGTTCTGCTTTTAATTAGTCATGCTGCTAAACTGTCTTTCAAAAAGATTATCTCTAACCAAGCTAAGAATTGTCGTTAACAAATTATTCTTAAAATCAATTTCCATAGTACTAGGTTCTTCCTATTCTGTGAGAAAATTTTAATTGCCCATCCAATTCATTGAAAGTTTGTGGGAGTCTCTGAGTTTCCTATTTCATCCTAAGTTGTTTGTTGCAAGTTGTATTTTTCCAGGAATTTTCCCATTTCATTTAAATTTTCAAATAAAGTTGTTCATAGTGTTTCCATATTCTCTGCTCAGCCTTTGACTATAGATAGTTATGCCTCCATTTTCATTCCTAATATTTTTTTACTTCTCTCTCTCTGTCTGTCATCATTTTGGACAGAGATTTGTCAATTTTATTGGTCTTGCAAAGAAAAAAGACAGTTTTGATTATATCTGTGCATTTCTTTCTTTTATTCTTTAGAGTAGTTTATGCTCTGATGTCGATGATAGCAGATGGTTTAAGCAGTTGTTGCAAAGAGAAATGATCTGGGGAAGCAGGTGCCTGTCGAAGTACAATTTTCTGCAATGTGTTTCAGCTGTTGACTTGCAAAAGGGAGATCATCAGGGAAAGCCAGAATCAGGACAAGACAGGTCATTCTGAGCGTGACAGTGGCTGTCTGAGAGGTGAACGGGGAGGTAATGTTACACAACATCTCCAGAAACTGGCTTCAGCTGCCCGAGAAGGACTCTATCCTCTAATCATTCATTCTTTCTCTCCTTTTCCTTATAAATTTCCAATTTTTATTAATATTAACATTGTCCAGCTAAAGCTAACAGTTAGAATGTTTGTTCATGTTAAATTTTGGTGGAACAGATAGAAGAATGTTATCACTTGGAGAGCATTTTTTTAAAGCCCAGAAGTCACTCGCACTTCCAACATGTGGGTGATACAATTCTCTAAGCAGAGTTAATAAGCAAACTTTCTCTGGCAAGATTTAACATTAGCTACGGTTTGGACTTTGACTGGAAGCTCAAAGTGGATTGATCAGCTCCCCTTTCCAGCCAAGCCTGGCCAGCAACAGGAACACCTGTGCTGTAAGTTTTATATAGAAGTTACACACACACACACGTATGTATATATACACATATGTGTATATATTAGTATGTAATAGCAATGTGATTTTTATGCAGAAGATATAGCTAGAAAGATATAGGTATAGATATATATCGCTATAGAATCAATAATCATTAAATCCAGAGGGAACAGCCTACAGTGAGTTAATATCTTCTCCAAAGTCACAAAGCTAGTTGGTAGCAGAGCCATGATTGGAATCTCTTCTGCCCTAGCTGAGTCTTTATTCCATTACTCCATGAACTTATTTTACTGTATCCCTTAAAAGGCGTGAGTATTCTGTATATAAATGGCATTAAACCAGTTATTATCTATACAAACGTTTTCAAGGATACTTCCTGCTAATAGAAATGTGTGTATCTGGAATCTATATTGAAAAGAAGAAAAAAAGTTGGAGCACAATGTGGAGTGTTCTCTTGGGGCTGGCCCTATGGCATAGTGATGAAGTTTGGCGTGCTCTGCTTCGGCGGCCCAGATTTGTAGGTTCGGATCCTGGGTGCAGACCTATGCGACTTGTCAGTCATGCTGTGGCAGCAGCCCCCATACAAAATAGAGGAAGATTGGCACAGCTGTTAGCTCAGGGTGAATCTTCCTCAACAACAACAATAACAAAAAATGTAGAATGTTCTCAGTGAGTTGGCTGTTTGTTTTACGTGTTAGTTATTTGAATGAGGAAACACGTAAGAATTATCTTTCTTGTCTTAAATACAGAGATGTTTGTTTACTCATTAATATCTACTCTTAAGAAATCTTAATATTTTGACAGGATAAGAGTTTCAGTGTTTTTCCCTCCTCTTAGCTTTTTAGAGATTTTAGTTTTAATATATAGGAGGGCTCTCAGGAAATGCTTTGTTCTGGTTTTGGATTTACGTAAAGAAAAAGATGTAAAACTCAGATCTTTGCATCATTCACTAATTGTTTATGTGACTAACAGCTGTTTCTCTTGATTCTTAGGTGATATTTAGTTACAAGTCTGAATCACCATTTTATAGAGTCCCTTTGATTTTAAAATTATGAGTGACAAAGAGCAAGTGTCTCGTAAAAACCGAATTAAGCATTTTAGGCAACACATATCTTAAAGGTTTCAAAATTAAAACTCCTAAATTTTAAACTCTCTAGAAATGGCGAAGTTTTCAGTTACATCATGAGCTACAGCTCTGTCGTGGAGTTTGCAAAATGCTTTGTAGCGAATATCTATTAAAGGGGAGAATATGCATTTTTCTTATTGGTGCTATTAGCATATTTAATGAAATGATTCCATTTCTTTGCTCACAAATGCTCCTGCAAAGAGGCTATTTTAACATAGCTCATGATCTTGCACATAGCACATTCTTTTTGAATTGGATATATCATTTTAATCCTTTCTAAGTGCTACTAATTTTAAAAGGTACATATATACTATATTTACTTGGCAAACCATATATTTTTTCACAAAATTTTTCCGTAAATGAGTTCCATAAGTCTCTTCGCTGAAAAGCGTTGTCTTTGTGGGTTATAGACCTTGCATTAATATTATGCAACAATGGTGCAAAGTCGTTAAGCAAAATAAAGGAAACACTATTATATTCATATTATTATGCTACTAAGTAATAAAATTAGTGTGCCATATTCTTAGCTTTGTTTTTCTTTCCTAATTTTTCAGTATTCAGGTCATCAGGGTTTAATGAAGACTTACTGCCCATTGAGGTAGGCGGGAGCTAAGTTTTTACCTAATCAGAATTCCTTTCTAGGCCTGGCTTCTTCTAGTTTACCTAGGCTTCCTAGGTAACTGATGAGCTTGTATGACTTCCCCAAGGCTTTCTTCTGCCTATTCTCACATTCCATAGGTTTTATACTAAAGAACATCTGTCTGTCTGCCTATCTGTCCATCTACCTATATTCTGGATTGCATGGGCAGAATTCTAAGATAGGCTCCAAGATTTCTGTTCCTGGTGTGCACACACCTTCTCCCAATTATTCAGTCATACCCAGATGAAAGGCAGGTCTCAAATCAGCTGACCTTAAAATAGAGAGATGATCTTGTGGGCCTGACCTAATCACATGAACACTTTAAATCTGAGTCCAGAGGCAGAGATCAGGAAGGCAGAGATGGAGGGGCTGGAAATGGAGTGGGCAGAGATCAGAAGCACCAGAAGGATTTGATGCGTCATTGCTGACTTGATGGGGAGGGCCACATGCTAAGGTATCTGGGCAGCCTTCAGGGACTGAGAGTGGCTCCCAGTTGACAGCCAACAAGGAAATGGGGACCTCGGTCCTACAACCACAAGGAACTGAATTCCGCCAACACATCCTCGAGCTCCAGGTGAGATGAGCCATGAGTCCTGCCAAGATCTTGATTTCCACTTTGGGGGCCTTGAGCAGAGAAGGCAGCCAGGGAGTGCCTGGACCATGAGCTAATATGTGGGTGCTCTCTTAAGCTCCTAAGTCTGTGGTAATCGGTTAAGCAACAGAAGATAACTAATACACTGATTTAGAACCTGGTCAACCTTAGGGTCTTTAGAGTGTTAAAGCTTTTTTTTTTTGGTCCCCTCTCTCATTCTTATACGAAACCAAAAACAAACAAGCAGAAATCAAGCATTTACTTTGATCTATCAATTCAGGACATGAGGCTGGCACCAATTTATTGAATCTCTTGTTGAGGGGTTTATGTTCAATTGCAAAGGGCTTTGGGCTTGTTTATGATCAGAATGACTTCCCGTGAGACTACAGTTGTCACCTGTCACAGTTACCCTCCACTATGTAGTTTCTCATCTCTCACTCAGGGGAAGACTTTTTTGCCAAGATGGCCACAACACTTCCTCCTATCCTAGCATCCTAGCACTCAGGTCCTTTGATAATGTGACCACCGCTTCTACCATCAAGAGGTGGAGTTTGTTTTCCCCAAACCTTGGATTTGGGCTGGTTCTGTGATATTTTCGAATGATAGAATGCAGCAGAATGACCTTGAGGCCAGACCCCGTGAGGCCTTACAGCTTCCTCTTTCACCCACTTGGACCCAGATGCCCTGTGAAGAAGTCCCAGCTAGCCTGCTGAGAGGCTGTGTGAAGGGCATCTGAAGGACCCAAGCAGACAGCTCCAGTCAACACCCGGACTTTGAGGCAACCCAAGACGAGTCAGTCCCTGGTCCACCTCCCAACTGACTTCAAGCCCACGACACAGTCTAGCTAAGACGAGATGGAACAGAAATGAGGTATCCTGGCTGAGCCTTGTCCAGATTCCCAACCCACAGCACTGGGAGCAAATCATTCGTCTTACTTTAAACGTCTACGTTGTAAGGTGATTTGTTATGCAATAATAGATAACTGATACATAATGAAGAATGAGACTTTAAATATATGATTTTAAAATTAAAATTGTATTTATTTTCAAATGGATTATTACCCATTCCAATGGCCATGTACACAGTGCAAAATTTAAGATACAAAAGACAAATACACATAAAAATAAGTTTCCCTCCTGTAGGGCACTGTTAAGCTTTTCTCGTCTTTTTGGACCCCTTCGGGATGATGGTTAGGGCATAAAATAACAATCTGAAGATCATGCATCGGGAAGATGACCGAAGTAGAAGATAAATAACAACATATCTCATTCCAAATTGATTTGCTTTGCTCCACTTTACATCCCAAAATGTTCATCTCTGCTTTCTTCAGTTTTCCTTAGGAATGAATTTAAAAGGCCTCCAGAAGTCAAAGTTAAAGGATGAAATTAAAGCTGAGTATATGCGTGATCTTGTGGGTGAGTGTTATAAGATGGAAAATTGTTATGTATGTTTTCTAGTAATGTGAGATTAGGGAATCTATCTCCAGTGATGGGTTAAGGGACTCAAAAGCATTCAGAGGAGTGCTTTCTTTGTGTTGTATTTGGAGAAAGCAAGGCAGCAAAGACCCTCCAAGCACTGATAAACCATGTCAGCCCAGGAGCAGAAACTCACGTGGAACACAGCAGGTGCCTGGGCTGCTGGCTCACCTGCCCTTTCCTAGAGTCCTGTCCATAGCTAGAATATGGAATCTACAGGACACTAGAGTCAGGCTGACAGTTTGGTGTCACCTGCCATAATCCTGGAAAGTCTGGTTGTTCCAGGCATTGTTGGTAGATGGTGTGGATATGAATGTAAATATCACTCTAGTCCATAACCTTAAAGTTCCTACTCTGGGGTCTACCCACAGTGACTCCAGGGGCCCCAAAGCAATTTGGATACTTGAGCACTGTTGTGATGTGTCATCAAGTCAGCTCTAACTCCTTGTGACCCTGTGAAGGAGTGATGTCTACAATGTCCTGTCCCCAAAGCCCTACTCAGCATCTGTAGACTCATGCCCTTCATGGAGTCAAGCCATCTCATGTTTGGTTTTCATCTTTCCTTCTGCCTTCTACTTTTCCCAGCGTTACTGCCTTTTCCAAAGAATCCTGCCGTCTCTTATGTGCCTAAAGTAGGACAGCCTCAGTTTATCATTTTTGCCTCCAGCAACAGTTCAGGCTTAATTTGTTCTAGGGTCCACTTGTTTGTTTTTCTGGCAGTCCAGGATGTCTGTAGAGCTCTCCTCCATATTTGAAATGAATGAATGAATCAGTCCTACCTGGACCAAAGTCCCCCTGAGCCTCCCTAGGAATTTGAAATAGTCAGCCCCAAACAGTGGACTTAATGAATGGGTGTTGGCGTCCTGTTTTTTAATAAAGCTCTGACCCAAGAAGTTCAAAGAAAATATTTGATCTGCTCTTATTGTTTTTGGCTTGGGAGAAATTACAGTTCCTGATACAAGGATAGGGCCATGGTTGAGAGCCTGTGGGCATTTATACCCCAGACTATGGAATGAACTGCACGTCTCCATTTCTCTCAGAGGGCAGGGAAGAGGCTGTGCGGTCAGCTGTCACATCCAGACACTCTGCCCACGGTCCTGGCATCACAGAAGTTTGTCCAGGCTGCATTGGGGGGGACATCACAGGCTCATGGTGGGTTTGTGCTTTTCCAAGTTTAGTATCTAGAATCTAATGCATGCTTCTTGTACTAGCTTGCTTGGGCTGCCATAACAGTGGCTTAAACAACAGATGTTTATTTTCTCACAGTTCTGGTTCTGGAGGCCGGAAGTCCAAGATCTAGGTGTCAGCAGGGCTGGTTTCTGGTGAGACCTCTTCTGGCTTGCAGCTTTCTAGCTGTGTCCTCATGTGGCCTCATCTCTGTGTGTGCACAGAGAGAGAGAGATCTCTGGTGTCTCTTCATCTTCTTATATAAATTCACCAGTCTTACTGGAACAGGTCCCAACATGACGACCTCATTTAACCTTAATTACTTCCCTAAAGGCCCTATTTCCATAAACAGTCACATTGGGGGTTAGAGTTTCAACAGATGAATTTTACTGTGTGTGGGGGACATACAATTCAGTCTCTAACACTTCTTATATGCCAGACACTATGTTAAGTATGATGATATAAAGATACGTATATATATCAAGCACAAACCCTGCTCAGGGAGGGCACATACTCACAATGCAGTGCAATAATTACAAGAGCGTGCTAGGTATGAGAGGAGCAGAAAAGGTCCATTCAGTCTGAACAGGTCAAGGAGGGCTTCTCAGAGGAACTTGGGTCTCAGAGATGAGAGGAGCTCTTGACAGGTGGGGTGGTGTGGGGTGAAGGTGTGCTGGGGGATGGTGTGGGGGGGAGCCATGTGGAAGAGCATGACAGGTGACAGATTCTTTCATCCTGTGTTCCTATTCACCCAGCAGGGTCATTTGACAAATACAGCCCTCCGGCTGAGTGGAGCCCTGGGTGTCTGGGGGATGTAGGAAGAGCTCACGGAAATGGTCAAGGTGATATCAAGGAGTAGGCTGCCCTATAGTGTCCGGTACTAAGGAGCTTGGACTTGATTGTGTAGTAGGAGTTGGGCATCCACCATCTACTAAAGGATTTTAAGCAGAGGAAGACGCTGAGCAGATTTGCACTGGGGAAGTAGTTTGTTAGGAGTTTGAAAGAGGGTGTCAGATCAGAGGCTGGGGATTGTGGGAGACCAGTGCCACAGTGCGGGAACAGACCCCAAAGGCCAACTGTGGTAATGCCAGTGGGGTGGAGAGGGGAGTTATTTGGACATCCTGTGGAATGCGCAGGACTTGGAACCGACTCCCAAGTGGGGAGTGAGGGGAAAATCTAGGCTGGATCCCAAGTTAGAGTTTGGTGATGAGTAGATCCATTGTCAAAAATAGAAACAACACAATGCAAGGACGGGAGAGAAGGAAGACCCGCGGGAAACACCATGGATAAAGTTCACACTGGTCAGTTTCTTGGGCTGGGAAGGAGTTTTTCTTTCTCTCACTCCTGTGGCACATGATTGCACCCCTCCCCCTCCACCGGCCCCCGTGGGCTTCAAGGCCTGGGGATGGCCAGGCCCTTACACGGCTGTGGCTTTACAGCATCTTTGGAGTCAGTCATTTGCTTATTGAAATCCATAATTTATATGACTTTTCTGTGGGGTCGTGTGACTCAACCTGTTTTAGTCAGAAAAGCTTCCCAATAAATAAACCCTTATTCATCAGTTGCCAAGAAAATTAAAAAGCTTTTGATCTAAAACCCATCAACTGGCTCTCCTTGCTTGTTACTCTGAAACAGCTCTCTCCCATTTTTGTAGATGCCGTGATTCACAGGGTTGGGCAGAGGAGCAATTTGCTGTAAGAGAAATTAAAAAAAAAAAAACCAACAACGAAAATCAGAGAGGAAAAAAATGGGAAAAGAAACCCTTTCCTCCTTGTGCACAAATTTAAATCTCCATTTTTCCCTTTGATGATGAGCAGGAGAGGGCGAGGAATAGTAGTAAATTCCCAGGTCACTGGGTGTCAAGCTCCTGCTTGACAGTAAATCTGCACATTTACAACAAATCTGTTTCCTTTTCCTCTCTGAATCCTGTTGAGTTTTCTTTGGTGACGTATTGGTAGGATTTCAAAGGGGATAGTCTCTCTCAGCATCACAGGAAGGGAGAGGAGATGGGACCAGACACGCAGCAGCCAAACACTCCCCAGGACTTGTGGTCGCGTGTGTGTGCGTGTGTGTGTGAAAGAGGGACGGGGGGGGGGTGGGGGAGAGAGAGAGAGAGAGATCTTTAATTGTGAAATCCCCTAATGTGCGCCTGCCCCCTTGGATTTCCCATTTCTGTCTGTCTCATCTGGTGACACTTAATTTTCTCTTCCAATATTCCCTCTCCTCTTCCCAGAGTTTCCCAAGCCAACCAAACTACAGCAACAGCAAGCAAACCTCCCGGGACTGAATCCCAGACTTTCCCGAACTCCCTTCTCGCGGGGCGCGGTCCCCACGGGCCGCTGGGGTCCAGAGCCGGGCAGCCAGAGGCCCGAGCGGCGGGGCGTGGCCTGGGCGGAGAGAGGGCGTGGCCTCGCCCCCGCCCCGCCCCCGCCCCGCCCCACCGCTTAATTCGGCCGCGCGGGGCCGCGGGGTGTGAAAGAGCTGCCGCTCGCTGGTCCGGCCGCCTCCGCCGTGGGAGCCGCCTTCCGCACAGTCCCCGGGCCGCCCAGAGCCGCCGCGGCCGCCCGGAGCGAGCGCCGGGGAGGGAGCCGCGTGCCTTTGTGTGCGCGCCGAGGTGGGTCGCCTTCCGCACTTACTTTGCACACAAAGACTGGGCGCCCGGGGGAGGCGCGTGCCCGCCGGAGAGACTGCGCTGCTGCCCGGTCTCCCGCCCCCCGGCCCGGGGACCCCCGGCTTCCCCTCCCCGCGGCGGCCGTCCGCGCGGGCGGGCGGTGGGGCGGGGGTCCTGGCGTGCGCGCGACGGACGGCGCGCAGGGCGGTGGGCGTGCGGCGAGCCCCGGTCGTCCCGCCGTGCCCGGGGAGGGCCCGGGGGCGCAGGGCCGGGGCGTGGCGGGGGCCGGCTAGGTGGCCCCCGGCCCGGAGGGTGCTGCGGCGGCGGGGGGCGCCGCGAGGGAGGGGAGCCCGGCGGCCGCTCCGCTCTGCTTATTGTTTTCTTGGCCCTGAAAATGGAGAGACCCTGCCTGGAGCGAGGATGCACTGCCCACTGGGTGCGCTGCGCGCGGCCAGATGCCGAGCCCTCGGCGCCCGGCTCGCCCCTCGCTGCCCGGGCGCCACCGGGGTGGCCCGAGCGAGCCCCGGGGCCGACCGAGCCTCCGCCTGGGCAGACAAAGGAGGGGCCGCGGGGGGGTTGTCCCGCTGGTTAAAAGGTGACCCTAGCACTGTTTCCAAGCAGTCTGCAAGTAACTTTTCCGTTTTTGACTCCTCTCTGTTTCTGTTACTCCACTGAACCCGCTATCTTGGATGGCGCCTGCACCCAAGAAGTCCCAAAATCTTGGTTCCTGTGATTTCTCTCCACGCAGGTTAGGGTCCCTTGGGGATGGCGAGGATGCGTATGGCCAAATTTTAACGTGCTGTGTAGGGGATGGTAAATCCCCTTGTGAAATGTGCACAGACATCCTGTTGAGAGGATAAATTACAGATCTTATTCTCTGCAGCAATATCCCATGCCCTTCCTGCCTCCTACAGATTTTGCTTAGAATGCGTGTGATAATCAAGGAAAATACAGAAAAAAACAGGACGAGGCCTGTTAGACTTCACCTTCTTTAACTGGAGGATTTCTTACTAACAGGTTCATTTCTTCCCGGGCTGTTTCTCCCTCTATCACTTTGGAGATTTTAGCTGCCCAAGTTGCTTTAAGTTGAAATAATATTGGGATGCCTGTCTAGAGAAGATTTCTTAGAGTTGGTAGTTTCAAGTTTAAAACTTTTAAGTATAAAATTATATATGTTTATGAAAAAGATTGAAAAAATATAGAAAAGAAGTCGCTCATATACCCCACCACTCAAACACACCCTAAGGATGAAGGCGTCTTTGCTTGATTCATGGCTTGGCAGCCATGGGGGGCGGTGTGTGTGTGTGTGTCTGTGTGAATAAATGAGAAAATTACTGATTCTTAATCTTTACCAGTCACATCAGTCTAGAATATGATGTCTAATAACCGTGGTCTGCAATGGTGGTTTGCCCCTTTCATATAGGACTGATACCAACAAGTTCATTGAAATATATTTTTTTATAGCCTTGCTAATTATCACCTGTACAGACTGGGGAGGGAAGAAATAGGAAAAACAACGCAAGTTCTGCTTAATTTGGAAGAATGGACTGACAAAAACGTTTTGTGGACTCTATTCTTTGGATTTCTGGAGTAGTTTTGGATTGACTTTTTTTTTTTTTTGTAAATAAAAGTGATTACTTTTGTCTTTCAGCTTGTAAAATATTTGAAAAATAAAATCGTGTTCTGAGATTCATGAGAAATATGTGATGGAAAGGAAGTCTTTTGTAGAACGAGGAATAGCAGTGATTTTATAGTTGGACGCAAGCTGGCTTTTAGAGGACTGCATTGAGAAAGTAAAATAAGAAGGATTTCCTTATGAGTAGTGAGTAGTTTTGAGTGTGTGTGTTCTGTGAAAAAAAAAAAAAAACAACCAAAAACCCCAAAACAACACATTGTTCCACCACAGATTTGGCCACTGAATGCTTTTGTCATTACATACTTTTATTTTCCACTCGTAACATTTTTGGACATTTCATTTCTCCAGTATGCCAAGGAAAAAGAGGTCTTGGAGACAACTCTGTAGAAGTAGATTGATCATCGGGATGATGCAATGCTTTTCAAAGTTAGAAGACTTTACAAGGAGGAAGTCGTGGTTATGTACGGTCAGGTGCAATCTTTGTTCCTGTTTGTAAGTTGGGGCTCCCTCGGCTGCTTCAAGAACTTGGGTGGTGCAGTAGTGACCTTTCAGGAAGCGTATGACAGATGTGATCTGTGTCATGATCAGCAGTCCCTCAGAGATAATGGTACCTTTCTGCATACAGAAGTCAAAAGAAGCTCAGATAGGAAATAGCAGAATCGCTAAGCCTAGTTGTCAGCCCTCCTGTGGCCTTGAACAATGGAAGCTGCACAGCCAAGCTGGACCTGAGTCAGAATTGGGTGGCTTTGCTCTTCTTCTGTTGGCTCGCAGAAAGGAGAGAAAAGTTTGGGAGTGGGCCATTGTTATGCCTTGCTGTGGCTATTTGTGATGGCCAGCCTCTTGTCCTTGCAGACCGTGGAATCCACTCCTGGGATGTTTAAAAGTAGACTTGGTTTGCAATTGAGAGAAGTATTGTGAGAAATCCTGTTCCTGAGCTGTGGCAAGATGGATGCTGTTATTCATTCCTTCATTCCTTCATTCCTTCATTCCTGTGATTCCTTAATTTGTTAAAATGTCGCAAGTAAGGTGGAAAAGATTTTTACTGATTTTCTTTGGAAATGATCGAGGCCTGGAAAACTTTGCTCTGAAAAGAGGGAGCATAGTAGATTAGTAATATGGCTTAATGTTGTTATTAATGCCTCTTCGGCCCCTTCCCTCCAGAGTTCTCTGTGCAAGTGTTTTGAGAAAATGGGTCAGGAAGTTTGGTTGAGTGAGATCTAGATTTTTCAGGCATTTTTAGAAGTCCCTGGATGTCTTGAGTTAGTGATTTGTCACCCTTCTTGAGGTCTAGAGAAAGCAGCTGTGGGCACCAACCCATTTTGCCTCTCCCTTCGGGCACGGTGGTATTGGGAGAGCTGCCGTGTGAAATGAGAAGTCTCTAAGTGCCGCCCGGGGCCATGTGGTACTGGGATGACCTGATGAGACTTCATTTCCTCGTGTAATTTCCTTGTCTTATCTTGGCCTATTTTTGGTTTTCCTTCATGAAGCAAACCATCTTTCTCCCCTTTTCCTTTCCAGTGCAGGAAGGGTGGGTCTTACCCATCAGAACTTTTCCTTACCCTAAGTACCTAGGGAACACAGCCGAAAAGGAACAAACACTCTTACCTGTCTGATATTATTGATTCCGGTACTCCATCAGGAAAAGAAATCAAACCGTTTGGCAAGCTGCCTTAGGTTGCCTTTACTCGTGGTCAGTGGACGAGATTCTATTTCTAAGGCTGAAAGGGGAAGCTTTGCTTCTGATTCATGCCTTCATTTAACAAACATTTACTTAGAGCTTCTTCTGGGCCAGCACCGTACTAGCGTCGGATGTGCTGCAGTTGACAAGACCGATGGAGACCCTGGCCTCCTGGCAGGGGAGGCGAGGAGGATATTTAAGAACAGCACCAAATCACGCACAGATTGTTTAAGGACAGTTCTGTTAAGAGCTGTGAAGGGAAAGTAACACTTGGTGAGTTCAGGTATCTCGGAAAGAATGATGCAAATCTCAGCTGAGGCTGCGGGGTTGGGTTTCTGACTGTAAGGTGCGGGCTGGGAGAGATGCATGGAGGAAACAACAGGACCTGCACGGGGCTGATCAATGTCAGAGCGTGGCGGTAGGGGCTTGGCTGAGCAGGTAGGGAGGACTGTTGGGTTTCATCTAGAATTTGGCTGAGGGGTTGGGACCCTTTCTAGGGCAGAATTGAGGAGGGACTAGGAAGCTGGTCTTGTTCCAGTGTTCTCTTTGAAGGTGAACCTCAAGGCCAGCGGCCCTGGGAAGCCAGCGGTGGTGGGGACATGGTGTCCCCAGCTGGTCTGAGGGGTTCCCAGAGGCAGAGGGCTAGTGTTAGGTAAGGGGAACTGACCACATCTGTGCCCACTCGAGGTTCTGTTGCAAATGAAGAGATCAGCCAGGGGTTTGTGGGGAAATTGTGGCAAGACTTACTTAAGCATCTTTTTGAAACTCAGGTAAACTGTAGGAAGGAAAACAGAGGAGAGAGCCAGAAAAAGGAGGGAATGCTGCGTTAAGGCTCGGTGAGCTCTTTAACCCTGCAGTTCTAGCAAAGATTCACTGAAGGTGAAGCCGGGGCAGAGCAGTTGTGACATGGTAGCCATATTCTGTGCTCCACAGTTGTGTGTGTGTGGGGAGGTGAGAGGGAGGCATGGTTTGCTCACAGTAATGTCCCCTAAACACAACATGATCTTAGGGTTCTGTGTTGTGAAGGAAAGCCCTCCTTCTGAGGCCGCGAAACAGCAGGCAGGGGCCTCTGGGCTGTCTGCAGTGCTGTTCCTGGTCATGCTACTGAATCGTAAATCCTTAGTGGTCCTTAAACTGAGAAGTCTTAAGTGGGGGATTGCCGAGCCTAGGCAAAGCAAACATGCAGGTGGACCAGCTCTCCGCATCCTGGCAGGTGGTAGATAGGGGTTGTCCGGAGGATTTTCTTGCCTTGCTCTCTTCTTTTTGTTGTCAGTGCTGACTTGTGTTACACTGGGGCATCTATGGGGCACAGCCCTGCTCTCTGCCAGCCTGAGCGAGTGGGGTGGGATTGGAGAACGGGGCGTGTTGCTCAATGTAGTGGAGGAGAGCAGTTTCGAGCTTTGAAGTCAGGCACGTCTGAGTTAGCGCCCAGGTGCCCCCAGCTTTGTGACCCCCAGCAAGTCACTGAGCCCCTGGGAGCTCTGGCGTTCTCACGGGTGAGATGAATTTCGGAAGATCTATTTCCCATGGCACGGCGAGGGCACATGCAAGGTGGTGAAGCCCCAAACACACCGTCCCCAAGATGTGGACCGCCATGGGTGTCAGGCTGTTGTGTCATTGCCCACAGCTGTTTAACTCAGATTTTTAGTAACAGCAGTGGTGCCAAGATGCTGATGAGGGACACGTGGCAGGGGAGAGACTTTCTCCCTTCTATCACCTGGCTCCTCAGCATGCCTTCAGGAGAGCTGTAAAGATAACCTGGCTTTGGGATTAGAAATGGCATATTTTCTTCTATTCTTGGACACAAGTCTTGGCAGTCTTCACAAAGTGTCATAATAAAGTGTATAGGGGAGATGGCTAGGATACTGTGGCATAAGCTTTTCTGTGTCCTTATTAATATATGAAATACAGAGGACTCTTTGAGAGTGAAAATTGACACTCGCATTTTATCCAGGGTCTTTGGGTATCTGAGCCTGATGCATGCTAATGAGTTGACAAAGCCATCCAGTCCTATTATAAACTCCTACAGTAGAAATAATCAGAAGTGGTTTATGACTCTCTAAGGTGAATGTCATTGCCCATATGGTCTGTAGAGGGACTGTCCTTGTAATGTTCTTCTCCCTTATAGCTTACTGTCATTTGAAATGGGGAAAACTATAGCCAGCGTTCTTTTTCTGGCCTTCCTTTTTTAATGAATGCATGGAGTAGTGTAGTGTGCTGGAAAGATAGGGGCCTAGACTTGAAAAATTTTCAGACTCTTAGGCCCAAGTTCACCATTAATTAGTATACGATTTTTGCCTCAGTCATTTGTTTCCAGTTTTCTCCTTCCTCATCTGTAAAATGGGGGTCATCACACTTGCCTCCTCGTGGAGCTGTGTTCGGGGTGAGGCGGAAGCCTGCCTTCTTCCTAACTGGCAGAGCGTCCTGTGACTATGAGTTGTCTTTCTAGGGACTGCCCGGGCTCTGAGAGCATGCGGGCCAGCCCTCCAGGATAAACGTGACTCTTTGAAGGTAAGAGGTGGCAGGGCACAGAATAGTAAGAATTGGTTACGTTGTCCTTTGCTTTCCTGCTGGGATGGGAGCATCAGTTATTCTGTGCTCATGGAATGGAGACATCATGGAAGGACTAGACTGCCAGACTTAAGAGTTTGACCTGGTTAGCCAGTTAACCTCAGTAGGGCTTCCATATTCTTATCTGTGAAATATAATAATAAATATAAAAATAGGATTTTTATGATTGCCAACTGACAGTTCTTGAGCACTTCCTACATAGCAGACTTTGTGCTAAGTGCATTATGAGATGTCGTCATTCATTCAGCAAATATGTGACGAATTTTCCAGGCCAGAAAATTCCAGGTGCTGTGCCAGACCTGGGGGTATGTGGTAGGACAATGGGTCGGACTGACAAAAATCCCTGCCTGTATGCCATTTATATTCTAGTGGGAGGACAGAGTGTACATAAGTCGTAGATAATGTGATTCCAGGTAGTCAGTGCTGTGAAGAAAAGTGAATCAGGTGAAGGGGCTGGAGCCCGGCGGGAGAGGAGGCGGTGTTTTTCATGGTGCGAGGCCCCTCTAGGGGGAGAGTTTGAGATCTGGGTGGAGGATGGAGTGAGGCTCGCTCCCATCTTTCTGGCAGAAGCAAGTGCAGACAAGGGCCCAGAATGCAGAGGAGCTTGCTTCTGGAGGAATGGCAAGTAGGCCCATGTGGATGGAGCCAAGTTGGCGGGGCGGGGAATATGAGATGAGGTCCAAGTAGGGGCTAGGTCCTGTGGGGCCTGTAGGCTGTGATCTGGGCTTGGTTGATGGGGAGACCGTGGGAGGGTCTGAGCAGGAGATGGTGGAGATGGGCTTTGTGTATGTATATATCCCTCTGTCCGGTGGAGTGCAGCCCGAACTGCCCAGGGGCCAGAATGGGGATGGGGGACATCAGTGGGAGGTTTTTGTGAGTCCCCAGGGCTGTTGTAATGGCTGGGATGGAGCTGGGGAGAAGCAGTTGGACACCTGATATATTTTCAAGATGGAACCATCAGGCCTTGCCAGTGGATTGGAGCTAATGTGAGAGGGAAATGCATCTTGAGTGACACCTACATTTTCAGCCTCAGCAATTGGGTGCAGAGGGGCACCATTTATAGATATGGGAAACCTGGGGGCGGATTATGTCATGCTCACAACAAGCCTCTGAAATTCGTGCTGTTAAGATTCCCACTTCACAGATGTGGAAACCGAGAGTTAGAGGAGTAAAGCGTTTGTCCTAGGAAGAAGCTGAGTCAGGATTAGGATCCAAGTCTGATCCTTGCCCAAGCCTTGTGATCCTTGCCCAACTGTTTTTTGCTACGCTGTGTAAAATACCTGAATTTGCTTTCTTAACAGGTTATTGTGAAAGTGCCTGTGCGAACACGTTGAAACCACCTCTCTTTTTCTTTTAGTGCAGCTTGACTGAGGTATAATTCCTATACCATACAATTCACCCGTCATAAGTGACCAGTTCCATCATTTTTAGTAAATTTGTGCAATTGAACAACCATCACCTCAATCCAATTTTAGGCTTTGCTGTCAATTCCTGTTCCCATCCCCAGTCTTAGATCTTTCTTCTGTCTCTAGAGTTTTGCCTTTTCTAGAAGTTTCATGCACACAGAATCATACAGTCTGTGGCCTTTTGTGTCTGCCTTTGTTCATTTAACAGAATGTTTTCGAGGTTCATCCATTGTTGGCTAACACATCTGCTTTTAAGGACTGTTCTTTGCCTCTCTCCGAAAGAGGGAGTCTGTGCTGATGAGAATGATTTCCACTCAGACGGGCCTGAAGATGATGTGAAAAGTAATAATAGCTAGCATTTATGGAACATTTACCGTTTTTGCCAGGCGTGGTTTCCTTCGTTTTCTTCTGTGATCCTCCTAGTGATTCTCTGAGGGAGGTCCCATTATTAGTTTTCACAAATGAGGAGACTAAAGCATAGAGAGGTTAAAAAGCTTGCGCTGGGTTAGAAGAGCGGGAATCGGACTCGTTCCTTCTCTCTGCAGACCTGCGTCTACACTGCTTACTCTGTGTTCCCTTAACCGTGTTGATAAAGCTTTGGACTTAGCTTCTGAAAGGGCTTCAAATCCTGGCTGGAATAATACTCTTGCCAGGTAAATCTAAAATTTATTTTGGCCTTAACCATATGGAAATTAGTGTCTTAAAGTGCTCTATTTGTGAAGCAGCTTTCTTAGGCGTGATGTGAGGATGGCGCCAACTTAAAAACACGTAATTATGTCATTAGGCAGAGCTTGTGTGTTGTGGTTGTGTTTCAAATATTATGTTTACCAGAAATGCCATTTTTGTACGAACTATCCTCAAGCTCTTGCCTTATTATTAATGGATGGAATTTAATTAGGCATCATGCATTTTTAAAGATGTTTATGTAATTCTATGTTAATACATTTTCCCCTCTTTGTAACAATTCTGTATTAGAACAGTATTTTTTTGTATATACATATAATCCATATTGGAGGATTTCATAGTCCCTATTGAAGAAGAATTCTTTGTGTATCCCAAGCATCCTGAAAATTTTGAAAAGGTTTTAAACACCACCTATCTATCTATCTACCTATCTACCTCTACCTATCTACTTTTCTGTCTATTTTTGTTTTCTGAAAGGTTATAAATTAGCTTGATAAGAGCTAGTTATCTAATTTTAGCCATGATGAGTGATAACCTCTTTGGAATAAGGACTAACTTGACACCAGAATTCTGCCCTTTGTTTCTGTTAAGGCACTTTTTCCTGGTGTCACGGCTTCCTAACTTTCTGAGATGGAATTATGGCATCGTTAAACTAACTCTTTAAGTGTAGTCCATCTTTCATTTTTAGGAATTTTTAATTAGAGTCCCAAGTTACCAGTTCAAAATAGCAAACAAAAAAGCTGCTTTTTATTTTAGAATGCCTGGTTTTAAAAGTAAAAAATTAACAGTATTACATTTTGATCTAAAAAAGATTTCTTTCAAATCTTTGTAAATTGTTTTTACGAAAAGATTTTGCAGTAAAAGATTTTTGCAGATCTTTATTAATCTTTGTAAATCTTCGTTTTGTATGATTAGAACCGCAGGGGAGTCTGCTCTTTTTTCAAAGATTTACCAGTGAAATGCAGGTCTTTGAATTAGTGAAAGGGGACGATCTTTGTTCTATATCCATTGGGCAGTTCCGGGCAGTGGCAGATGAAAAACCCTTATGACTTGAGCTAGAAGCTTCAGGAAAGGAGGATGTTGGCACAGAGGGAGAAACTTAAAAGGTGCATTGGAGAAGCTGTATCTTTACTTGCCATCTCACTATTCACCTTTACTCTGTGTCCTGGCTGGACAGCATGCCTCAGCTGCGCAGGTTGTCAGCATACAGAGCTCGGAAGCTGAAAGGGAGCAGGTCCCAGCTTGTTTCTTTTTTTTTTTTTTTTGTATTCCAGTCTTGGTTCTGACTGGCACTAGCATTGAGGAGAGGGGATGTGATATTGGAAAGCCAACCCAAATAAAATTAAAATTGCAGGAAGTAAAAATTGATGGAGCTGTGCCTGTAAGAGGTGCACCCTTTACTTTATGTAAATTATACCTTAATTATGTATATTTAAAAAAAGATAGACAAAAGCTAAACAAAAACAAAATCCTCCAGGGAGCAGAGGTGGTAGGATGGAGCACCACTCAAGAATGCGAAATCTAAGTTACTACTTGGGTGTGCTGTCTCTTCTCGTCTCTCCTCTCCCATTTCGTGGGTACCCTCCTTGTTTCAAATGCTGATTTCCTTGCTCCAAGCAGCAATTTTATGCATTTTACGTGAATGGATTTCAGATGAAGCTTGGTGTTGCTAGAAACCAGTTGGAAAAAATTGCCAGCAGGGGAACCTGTAAATTTCCTCTCTAAATAACCTCAGGAATTGCCTCTTGTTCCACCAACCACGATTCTTCTGAATCTTCTTACCTAAGTTTCCCCTTCCTGTGTGGAGCTGGGTGTGGCTCAGCCATCCAGAACCCAGTTTCTGCTGATGGGCCCTGCCCTTTCAATTGGGGAGCAGCCAAATGTGTAGGTTGAGAGCGTCTGATGGCAAGGGGTCGGGGAAGCCCAGAGGTCTGTGAAACTCCTCATCTCCTAGCAAGAATTTCACCCCTATTTGCTTAAAAATGTCTTTTCACAGTAGGTTTCTTCAAACCAGGCTCTGAATGAAGCCCACACAGCACTTTGGATCGTTACACCTCTTGAAGCATCTGATCTCTAGAATACCTCTTCTTGTCCCAGCCTTTTCTCCCCAGGCTATTAATTTCTTGAAGAATCAGGTCAATTGTCGTGTAGAATGTCCCACATTCTGGACTTGGCTGGTGTTTTCTCTTTAAACTTGTTCCACAAGTCTCTGTATTTCTGACACCTGGAAGTGAGCACTAAAGCTTGATTAGATTCATGTCCAGCTTTTTGGGCAAGATTAGTTTGTGGATGGTGGTGTTGACCTCATGGTGCATCATATCAGGAAGATGTCTTGTCGTCTCCCTTCTGGTGCTGTTGAGGCTGATCTTTGGGCACATGTGGTACTTTCGTTGTGAATTTCCCATCAGCCTTTCTCCCAATGTCTGTTAGCATCCGTTGAGGACGGTTGCCTGAATTAATTATTTCATTAAAGGTAGTTGATTCTTCTCTCTTAATGAGCCTGTTAGTGTGAGATGAGATTTCAGCTGGCCAGGGCGTCAGGGAAAACGGTCAACGTTGTTGCATCTTAGGGACATCTAGAGACTTCATAGAGAAGGAAAGATTGGCCTGGCTTCATCCAGGCGTCACAAATACTTCCAATCATTAGTGCTAATTACCTTTTGCATAATCTTTTATGAATGTTACTGTGTCAGGTTAATCTTATTGCAAGTCCTGTTTAACAGCAATGTTAAATTCTGTCTGGATATGCTCACTCTTCTGTTTACATAACTTGGGTGCCTAGGCACCACCTAAATTAAGAGATTAGGACATGAGTTTATAGGAGAGAATTCCATATCATGGTGCAGATCATGATAGCTTACCCTTTTTAATAATCATTTTAAATTTCCTGACATCATGGGGACATTTATTAAGGAGAATGATAAATCTGAAACAGTTTAGTTTCTGTTCTGCCAAGATAGAAGAGAAATGGACCTGTGGTGACAACTTTCGAATTCATTGTTATGATTGGAAAGGAGAGATGATTGCAGGAAGTAATTGGGAGTTCCTTTTAAAGGAGGGTGGTTATAGCAAATGAATTTAATTTATGTATGCTCCAGCACTGCTAGGCTACACCAGCAATCTGATTTTGGGACAGCCTCAACGTTGAAGGCCACTGGAATGGAAATGTATTGATTCCTCCTATCATAGGCAGTCCTTCCTTCTCCCACAGTGTGTTCCTGGAAACCTCATTGTGAAAAGGATCCTCATAAAGAACCTTCTAGGATTGCCACAGGCACAGTCTCATGATTAGGAGTTGTGCTTGTGACCACACACTTCTATCAGATAAGTGTGGTCATGGTCATGGCCATGACCAATAGGTTATAAAAGAAAGGTATGAAACACAGAAACCCAAAAGAATTTGAAATGACACCTCTACTGTGTTGTCACAGATGGTTTGAGCTTGGAGAAGCTGTAAAGATCAAGAGATCATCTAATCTAGAAGCCTCGTTTTTTAGTGAATAAACCAACACTCACACACGTTAACTAGCTTGCCCAAGACCACACAGCTAATTATTGGTAGAGTTGGAACTAAAACTCATCCCAGAATAGCAATCACTGATGCTTGAGTTTTTTACGCACATGCTAAATGCTTTGCATGCACCCTTCTTTTTGCTTCTCACCATGTGATGCAGGACTATGATTGACTGTATTTTATTGAGGAGGACAGTGAGGCCTAGAAACGCTCAGTAACTTACCCGAGATCACACAGGATTCAGACATACTCACTACACAGCATGTGCGCTTATCCACCCTGTGGTCCTGCCTTTCCCTCCACCCCTTCCTTCTTTGCCCCCTTCCTTATTATTATTATTATTATTTTTAACTTTATTATTCCTCATGAAAGGAATACCTTATTCCTAATGGCCCATAAACATTGCCTTTCCAGGGCTTCCCATATACTCTAAAGGTCTATTTTAAACCCACTGGTTCTAAATTGTTCCAGATATGGTCAATGGAAAATGATGTACTAGCTGTAATAAATATTTAAATAATTAGTAATTTTGCTTGGCTTCTTAGCATTTAAAAGAGCTTTGGCTGATAGTGCAGGCTGCTTAAAAGATGTTAAGGTAGGTTTGAACTGATAGCTTTTTCCTTTTGATCAATACCCTGGGTAACCCAAAGCTTTAAAAAAAATTCCTTTGATCATTCTTTACAAAAAGAAAAACCACTACTAATCTTTTAAATACTTGAAAACATCACGAAGGAGCTGACTTGCGGTGGGTCTGGAAAGCAAGTTTCTTACATGAGAGCCTCATCATTTCTTCCTCCTCCACTTCCTCCTCTCTCTTGCCTTCCTCCTTCTGTGTAATGCGGGCAGCCCTGTGGCAGAGATTTCACAAAGAGCGAGTTTGCATTGGGGAGCACATGTGCGAAGGTTGGTGGGCAGGCAGTGGAGGTGAGAAGTCAGCTCCCTGGAAATTGGAGAGGGCCCTGGTGGTGAGTTTCTGAGCATTAGCCTCTCGTTCCTTAAGGTGGGAAGACATGCCCTTTTCTCTGTCTGTGCTGCCTACCTGGTGTGGGTGCCACAGAGGTGTTTGTTAGACCAGATGATCTGGATTAAGTGAGTTCACACAGAGAGGGGAATGTAGAGATCCTCCTGTGTCCAGGGAAATGTCCACTTGGATGTGGTTTGTACTCTGACCCATGGGTGACTTTAAACAATTTGTGACAAAACGAAAACACAGTTGGCTTTGCAGCTCTCCATCGATATGCCCAGAGTAGGATTTCTTGTTGTGTTTGTTTGAAATGCTTCTAAATTGCAATTCTTCATGTGCTTCCTGTTTCACATGTACAGCTGAATCTCTAATGATTGGATCTACCAAGACTGTTTCTTTTTTCTGTCTATTTGTGCTAGAAGCGAAACAGCTTGCTGATCCAGTCTGGACCATGTTGCGTCCATGTGCTTCTTGGTGAGCCATAGCACAGAGCTGACTAATTTCAAATCCTGCTATTTATAGCCTCTTCAGAATAATCGTAAGACATTAGACATTCTCTTGTCTAACGTCATGTAGATTAACGCTACTTTTTTAGTGGAGATAAATTATTTTTTACTCATGGATGATTCATTTGTAGTCCTCTTTAAAGACACACCCCACTGTGTCTCTGAAGTACGTCACTCTAGTCATCAGCCCCTACTGGGGTTTTCTCGATGGTTAGAGAATCGAATGGGGAATGTGGCCTCACAGAACGTGTAGCCTTTGGATTTGAGAGGGGAAACTGAAGCTCAAAGGAGCCGATGATGATAGCAGCATCTTACAGAGCTCCTTGGTGCATATGGAGGACAGAACTCTCTTCCTGTGACTTCTAGTTCAATACGGTTTCCTTGCTCTTACTCTGCTTACCTCGTGTGCTGGCACTTGCCGCCCAGAAGAATGAAAACAAGAACAAAAAATAAAGCTTCCTAGTTACCGGGATGATGGTGACAATTTTATTGTAGAAAAAGAATAATGTTAACCAAAAAGCTCACACATTTCTGTCATCCTAAAAAACTGTCTTCTTCTGATGTGTGTTCTTAGTTCTGGTTCATGCTAATACAAAGTCTTAAAAACATTAAACAGTAAAAACAGTTATTCATACCATAAGCAAACGCCTAGGTATTTATTTCAGTGTATGAGAACTATCTTTGCCAACTATTGTCTTTTATCTACATTTTTTTTTGTTGGTTGTTGTTGAGGGAGATTGGCCCTGAGCTAACATCTGTTGCCAATCTTCCTCTGTTTTGGATGTGGGATGCTGCCACAGCATGGCTTGATGAGCGGTGTGTAGGTCCATTCCTGGGATCTGAACCTGCAAACCACAGGCTGCCAAAGTGGAGTGTGCGAACTTAACCACTATGCCACCGGGCTGGCCCTGTATTGTCTACATTTGACTTCTAGTGCTAAGCAACTTCCTAAGAGTGAATAAATATATTATTTCTTTCTAAATAAATAAATATATAAGCATATATTTCTCTGAATAAGAATATATGAGTTCTTTCCCTGATTGTGGAAGGATGCTTTTCACATTACCATTCCCTGCAAGGCTTTTTCTTTTTCTTTCTTTTTTTTTTTTTGAGGAAGATTAGCCCTGAGCTAACTACGCCAGTCCTCCTCTTTTTTGCTGAGGAAGCCTGGCCCTGAGCTAACATCTGTGCCCATCTTCCTCTACTTTCTGTGTGGGACGCCTACCACAGCATGGCGTGCCAGGCGGTGCCATGTCCACACCCGGGATCCGAACTGGCGAACCCTGGGCCGCCAAGAAGCGGAACATGTGAACTTAACCGCTGTGCCACCGGGCCGGCCCTGCAAGGTTTTTTCAAGTGTTTGCTATCATTTAGTAGTTCCAACATGGGGGTACTAGAAAGAACATGAGGCTTATTTTAGATAGATCTGATGGTACGTGATAAGTTCTCTTACTCTGAACTCAAGTTTTCTCATCTCTGCGATGTGAGAATTAGGCAAGTAATGCAGGTAAGCATCTGGCACAGTGTGTTAACACCTGCATATAGGTGTCAGCAAATGTTAGGGTCTTCCCTGTGTATGCTGCTCCCAAGCTGGTGTCTGGACATGATGTCATACATTATTGTTTACGTTATTGTTTTCACTCCCCCTAATGGAACAAAACTATTCAATTCCATTGGGACTCAATTACAGAGCGTTTGCCCAGCTCTGGAGTGATGCCTGCTTCACCTGCTCCATCCCCACGGGCCTTCTGCACCTGGAGTGCTGTGCCAGTTTTATAAGCAGGGGGGGGTCGAGGGATGAGGTAGGAAGCTGGGGGTGCAGGGCCAGAGCTGGAGCTCTGAGGCTTATTGGAGAGTGGAGGAGGGAACTTTGGGCTAAAGGTGTGGACGGCTGTCTCAGTCAGCTCGGCTGCTCTAGCATATACTGCAGACTGGGCGGCTTAAACGACAAGCATTTATTCGCACGGTTCTGGAGGCTGGGAGGGCCAAGATCAAGGTGTCGGCAGATTTGATGTCTGCTGAGGGCCCTCTTGCTGGTTTGCAGATGGCCATCTTGCTGTGTCCTCACGTGGCAGAGAGAGAGTGAGATCATCTCTCACGTCTCTTCTCATAAGGGCACTAATCCCATTCATAAGGGCTCCACCCTCATGACCTAATCACCTCCCAAAGGCCCCACCTCCAAGTACCATCACACTGAGGAGTAGAGCCTCAACATGTGAATTTTGGGGAGATACAAGCATTCAGCCCATAGCAGTGGTCAAGGTGAGCAGAGGCTGAGAGGGGCAGGCAGGGGTCTTAGAAACAAGAAGCGGAGAAGGTACCTTCTGTAGAGAAGGTAGGTTTTCAGTGGGTCAGGATGGAAGTGGAAGTGAGGAGGACATGATGAGTGGAAGTGGGAGTGAAGCTGTGGGTCACGAATCTGAGCCAGCAGGGGAAAAAATTGGGTCAGTAGGTCACCAATAACTAGGAGTTGGCAGTGACGCTGAGTGAATCTCCTCACCCAGTTCATTTGTTGGTTTGTGGGCTCCTGTAACGCAGGGACTGATTGCTGGGTGAGGGTAGCCCTACACCCCAAGCAAAAGGGATCCAAGGTCAGCAGTCAGTGGCAGAGCAGCCCACCTGGTACCTTACACTCAGGGAGGGTGTACCTCCTGTTTGGTCCGGGGTGAGCTTGGTTCGCGTCTTTTCGGTCCGGGTGTAATTATTAATAGAGCCTTCATCCGCACTCCAGGGTGACCTGGTCTGGTTTGTAAATAATATAGCCATCCTGTGTGGACATCCTTGGTTGCTGATGGGTGTTTGTTGTGTATGTGAATAATGATCCTGATCAGAGGTCTGACTGACATGAGGTTCTCTGGGGAGCCCATAGATGAGCCAAGGCTTACCCGCCTCCCTGGGGGACCTTGGCCCCCATCTCTGTGTCTGCCTATCCTTTGAACTCTAAAGAATATGCATGACATGTCTCAGCGTTCTCTTCTCTCTTGGTTGATGTTTTTGATGGCTGGCTGTTTTGGCGGTGATCCGCTAATGCTGTAAACTTTCGTACAGTCACACCCAGCAGCGTCTAATTGCACCTCTGCCTGGAGCTCCTCGGAGACTCTGCTCTTTCCTTGGGGCTCCCTGCGGTGTAGTCGCCCCGCCGCCTAATGCCCTGGTGGCAGGGACTGGTGAGAGAAGGAGAGGACACTTTGTCTCCTTTTATGCGTCAGCCTGATTCGAAGGGTTTGGGGAAGTCTTTTTTTAATTTTAGTTTTTTTTTTTTTTTTTTTTTTTGAGGAAGATTACCCCTGAGCTAACATCTGCTGCCAATCCTTCTCTTTTTGCTGAGGAAGACTAGCCCTGAGCTGACATCCATGCCCGTCTTCCTCCACTTTATATGTGGGATGCCTACCACAGTGTGGCGTGCCAAGCGGTGCCATGTCCGCACCCGGGATCCGAACTGGCAAACCCCGGGCCACCGATGCGGAACATACGAACTTAACTGCTGTGCCACTGGGCCGGCCCCCTGGGGAAGTCTTATTTGATCGCCTGAAAGTTGGGGCGTGAGGGAGTGGAGGGAGGTGGGGTGGGTAGGCAGGCCTCAGGGTGCCATGACGGTGCTGTTGACAGCACACCCCATGCGTGTTTCTTGTTCTTTTGGCATAGGTTCCCCATCCCTTCTGGTAAGAGCTTCATTTCCCAAAAGACGAACTGGCGTTCTGTCCTGAAGTTCTGCATGAACTCTTTTGTTTGGGTGCCAGCATCACACAGGGTCTTGTTGCGTTTTGAGACGGCTTTGTTTATGACAAAGTGGAGTGAAAGATTCAGAGCGCTCGAGGGCCCTGGAACAAGGAGGCGGAACTCATCCGCACATCGCCTGAAGTGCTTTTCCACTGTAAGATTTCTCTCTGGTCACTGGATCATGCTCTTCCATCTCTGATCGGAAACTCTGAGGCCGGGACCGTGTCGTCCTCATCTCGTCCTGCAGAGAGCCAGTGCTTTTTCCTGAGGAACTGTCTGCTGTTCTGGGTCAGACACGGACGGCCTGGATTCAGATCTGACTGTTGCTGTCTGTTGAGGGGCAGGGCAGGCTTCAGTCTTAAAGTTCAGAAAGCACGGGAAGAGTGCCCGGCCTCTTCAGCCATCTGTGTTTCAGACTCAGTGTGTGTCAGCCTCTGAGACCTGCAGGAGTCACTAGGCGTTTCTTTTAAAAGGCATTGTTCACTTCCATTTTTGTATCATCCTACATGCCCTGAGCTTAACACCCTCCCTCCTAAGGACCTGCCTTGAAATACACACACACACATACACACACACAAGAGGATCCTTCTAGCAAGTGGACCATCTTGTGCGTTTGTGTGTTTTCCTTTCCTTTGCTTCTGTTCTTACTTCCATGGTGAACTTTTCCCCTTCCTCTGTGGCGGCTGGTGTTGGAAAGTAAAGGTGCAGATTGGGTGGGTCAACCCTTCTCTTCCTCCTCCATCCCCACCCACCCTATCTTTATGATTTGGGTGGGGTGGGGTGCCAGGCCACAACTTCCGTGACTCCTTTTTGAAAAAAATAAACGAAGAGTTAAGCAACAAGCTTAGATGAAAGAATATTAAAATGTACAGAAGGGCGGCTGCTGGGTGGGTGGGTGCATGCCCGGGAAGGAGGGCATGCATCCTGTTTTCAGAGTTCTGCGGGCCATACTGTGGTTCTGCATTTCACGCCACTTGTCATTAGTGAGCAGTAGATTCTTAGCCTGGAGTCTCTTTAGCTCTGGGTCATATATGTGTCCCCAAAGAATCCTGACTCTGGGTCTTAAGTCACAGACTGTCTCATTCACTAAATGGAAAAGGATATGTCCTCCCCTCGCTCTCTGGGTAACTTAGGTCAAATGAGTACTTTTCCTCTGCCCAGTTTCTTTAAATGGAGAAGTCATGTGATTGGCAGGCTCTGGAATCAGACTGCCGGGGCCCACCTGGGTCTGCAGTTTCCTCGCTTTCTCAGTAAGATAGGGATAATAGTAGCACACACCTCAGAGAGTTTTACAGAAATACAGCTAGTGCGTTAGCCGCTTGCCTGCATATAGTCAGCACTCAGTAAAATGTTAAAAAATGTGGCTATGTTATGGATAATAGCATACACCTCGGGACTGTGGTTCTGTTTTTAGAGCCATTATCTACCTCTTAGAGGGGCCATCACTGTCTCTTCTTTAGTGAACAGAGTGAATTTTCTGAGAGCTGTGCATGCGTTTCTGGGGACGGCAAGGAAGAGTAGTTGAAATTGGGAGCATCCCAAAAAACCTGGATCCCTTTCTTTACCTGCAGCACATGGGCTCATGATAATACGCTGTATGGTTGAAGACAGGGTTTTATTCTCATGTACCATAACCTGGAGTTGTAACTGCTGTCACAAAGAATGTGTCCCTATGCCACATTGAAACTGTCACCCTGGGCAAGCATCCTGCCAATCTTAAACAATAATCCTGAGCTCCCCTACAGCGTGTCTTCTTACGGTAACTGAGCATTGATTTTAAAACTGCTGCTGGGGTGGACACCTGCAGAGGAAGCCGAAGGTAGACGTCCCCTGGGACTCTCCTGATGGTTTCATAAGGCTGGGGCAGGGGCTTGCTTTAAATTTTTTTCAGGCCAGTTAATTTCCACCAGTTCAGTGGTGCAGAACTCTGACCTAAATCAACCATTTCTTCAAGTGTTGGAGTGAATCAGAAGCTGGCCTCGCCCCTGCCACCTCCCTGACCTAATTTCCAACCACTTTCTTCTTTCAAGTGCTCCAGCCACGTTGGCCTCTTTCCTGTTTTTCCTAAACAAACCAATCTCACGCTTGCCCAGGGCTTGCGGGGCTTTCCAGAGCCGCTCTCTGGAAAGCTCATCCCAGATAGTCAGAGGCCTCTCCATCACCCTTTAGCAAACCAGCCCTGACCTGCTGCGTCCTCTGACCCTGCTTGTGCGTCCTCCCGACGCGTCACCAGATGCATTGCAGATGTCTGGGATGCTCGTTTGTTTCTCGCCTGTCTTCCTCTTCCGCTCGCCCCACCGCTGGAACATCCAGTCCATGAAACCAGTGTGTCCAGCAAAAGCCTCTGCGTTCTCTTGCAGTGGTTTGCTGAAACCCTGGGCGTCCTTCCTATAGGTGGGATGGCTTCTCATACTTCCAAAGCAACGCAGAAGAAGCGTTCTTTAGGTTTTGATCACTGAGGGTAACCGAGTCGTCTGTCTTCTCAATAAGCTGGCAGAGGGAAATATTTGGGAAGGAAATTCTGCAGAATATGTTCCATCTTTTAAGTTCCGTCTTGGTATGAAGTCAGGATCTTGGGAGGCCAAATATGAGGATCACGTTAGCCTTTCCTTTCAGTGACTTAAAGTGAATTAAAGGCCAGTGAGTTAAAGGCCAGGCACGATCCTCTGACTTTTGCCTTGAGCAGTTTGTTTTTTTAAAATAGAAAATAGCCATGTGTTCTGTGCACTTCTATTTTTGAGTAAATGAATATAGGATCTTGTCTACGCTGTTGCTCGTTGTTCCTTCTAGAAGGTCTCAAGGGGGAACTTCTTGGAGACTATCATGCCATGATATCTTTTTCTTTCTCTTAGGAAGGAAGATAGGATGCCAATTTTTCTCTAATAATAAAAAGTATGTAACTTTTTTTTGGTCCTGGCCACTGGGAAGCTCAAACCCACATTTGGTACTTGGTTCTGGAAATTATAGTCGCCTTAATGTGCCACACTCACCGTTTCGTCTCTGGTCTGACCTTGACTTTTTAACTCTATGTAGTTGCGTACATGACTTTTATTTTAAGGTACGCCACATCTTCTTCGGAAAGAACTAGCAAATGACCAGACCATTTTGTCCTAATGAGAGGGCTTGAGTCACCAACTGGGTTTTGAAGTTCTTTTGCGTTTGTGTGTTTTTACTTGGGTAGCGCTACTGCAGACGTTTCTGTGCTTGCTTAGGTAGAGTTTCCGTTTCTTTGGCTGATCAGCATGGAGCAGCAATTTTAGGGCAGTTGCCAGCTGGGTAGGGAGGGAGGGAGGTAGAAACTGGCAAATAATCAGAGTAGAGGTGAATCTTTCACTAGTTTTATCTGGTTTATTCCAATTGCGAGATTTTGGTTACTTTGCAGTAGAAGGCTTTAAGATAAATATGTGCTGTTACAGGGAAACCAGGTAACTGGTTTCTGGACATTAAAATACAGTTTCTTTTTAGCTGTCCGTTGTTGTCAATGGACTTGAGTTTTTTAATTCGGTAGCTTAGTGCCTTTCTAGTTCAAAGATTTACAGTAGTCGCCGGATTTTTATAAGTGAGGTTTAACTAGCTGATCCTACCTACGAGAAGTTTACATTTTAATAAATTAGTGTTCATAATTGCTTTGTCAGGGCCTGCCCGGTGGCCTCGTGGTTAAGTTTGGCGCACTCTGCTTTGGCAGCCTGCATTTGGTTCCTGGGGGCAGACCTACACCACTTGTCTGTCAGTGGCCATACTGTGGTGGCAGCTCACATACAAAAAGAGGAGGATTGGCCACAGATGTTAGTTCAGAGCATATCTTCCTCAGCAAAAAAAAAAAAAAAAAAAAAAAAAAAAATTCAAATTGATAACTAGTTCATAAGCAGTTAAGGAAATATTTTTCCCCTTAGAAAGTTTATTTACTGACTCAAGTTTAGTGCCTAATCTAACGAGTGGGTCTTTTCCAGGTGTTTGGTTCCAGGGTTTCTCTGAGAGGCGTATAGAAATTAATAGAAAATGAGTGTGTGTTTTTGCTTTGTTATGATTTTGGTAAAACTTTAAAATGAAGTTTGTGAACCAGGCTCTCATTTTTAGCACGCGTTTGCACGGAAACATTCTATACTGGTGGACAGTATGACTGGAAAGGCACTCAAGATAGTGGTAAATCACAGATGAATGAAATCATTGCATTCTTTGGGTTAACTTTGGATTCTGTTGTTGTTAGTTTATCAGCAGTGGTTTGTCAGGCACAATGTACTTACTTCTCTTCTGCCTCTTTCTCCCTCGTTTTAATCTCTTCTAAAATAGTCTCATTTTTCTTTTGCTCAACAGGAATTCCTCCATAAATACTTCTTTCTAGTGACTGAGGTGCACTGTGTGTTTTCTTGCCTTATCAATGGCCCCTATTTGCTTCCTGACTATGGGGGGTAGATCCTAAATGAAGAACGCTATTATTTACTTTATAGCAAGGACCAAAACATGAACAATTCGGCAAGATCCCATCTCTTGTCAAGTCTGAGATGGATTTTTTTTTTCTCCCAGTGATGACTGGTCATATTTATAAGCTGGTGGTATTATTTCAGAGTCTCCAAAGGAAATGTGTATCCAGGATAGAGAAGGAACTTATTTATTCTAGATTTTTCTTCTCTGTAGTTCTCCCATTGAGAAAATTACTCAGAGTGGTTTGGCAAAGTGAAGAAAGATGAAAAGAAGTGGGTTGAGTTTATGGAATGTGTTCATTCAACTGATGTTTATTAAACTCCTGATGAAAGACCCAGCGTCCTGAACAGAGATAAGTAGGCAGGATATTTACCCAAGGAGTTTCCATCTGGTTGGGGGGCCAGGCCCATACTTAGCGTCAGCAAGTATGTTACACCTTTGCTCCTTCTGTTGGAAGTGCCGTCCATTTTGCTTATTGAACTTTCCTCACAGGGAGAAAGCTTTGTCCTTCCACGCTCTTGCTCTGGGCCTAGAGACTGAGAACCCCATGAAGCCCTGTTGAAGCAGAAAAATAGTTGTCAGCCTTAGGACTGAGCTTAGTTTAGGGGAGAACTGGGGGCAAAGGAACCATTCTTAGGTGGCATTAGTGATAGTACCTTTAATAAAACTTAGTTCAACTCATTGTATTTCCTGGCCTACTGCTGCCACAGAAATATTAATCGCCCACAAATGTTTATTTGGAGAAAATGACTTTAATACTGGAGTTGTATGTGAATAGAAAACTGTGGATTGTAAGTGAATATGTTTATTTACATTTGTGGTAAAAACATTGGGCCTATTTGACCAGAGTTCCCAATGCGGACATGTGTTGTCATAAGTATAGGTTTATAGATGTAAGTTTAAAGGGCTTGGTCCTTGGGGACACTAGGAGTGAGATGAGGGTAAGAGAGCAAGGCCTCTTGAGAGCTGAAATCCTCAGATCTCAACCTAAAAAAGCAAGGGCAAACACTGTGATATTAATCAGCATGTCTTTAAAATAAAAGGAGTTTTAGAAAAGAATTTTTTTTTATTTTTTAATTTTTTTTTAAAGATTTTATTTTTTCCTTTTTCTCCCCAAAGCCCCCCAGTACATAGTTGTATAGTCTTTGTTGTGGGTCCCTCCAGCTGTGGCACGTGGGACGCCGCCTCAGCGTGGCTCGATGAGCAGTGCCACGTCCGCGCCGAGGACCCGAACCAACGAAACACTGGGCCGCCTGCAGCGGAGCGTGCGAACTTAACCGCTCGGCCACAGGGCCAGCCCCTAGAAAAGAATTTTTTGATTAAAAAAAAAACCTTGCATGATTATGCTCTTTTTTAAAAAGACGATTTTTATTTTATTGAGGTCATGTTGGTGTTTAACATTATGTAATTTCACGTGTACATCATTATCTATCAGCTTCTGTGTAGACTGCATCGGGTTCAACCCCAAAACCATCCGATTATACTCTTTTTGATTTACTGGGTGAAATCAATGTTTAATTTCCTCTTTTCCTAGTTTTTAATAGAGATGGCACATTACTGATCCCAAAATAATTTGGGAAGCTTTAATTAATGAGATATCCTTTGTTTCTTCAGTGGTCTGATAATTTCTGTTCTTCTTAATTAAATTTTCATAGCATTCTCAACTTTTTCGTCAACAGATATTTTCTGAGCATTGCGAACTTTCTTTAATTTTATAGTAAACATCCTTATTTCTTTTATAGCTGGGAAAAACTAAGGAGCTATAGTGTAAGTTGAGTACACTATTAGGATTCTACTTGTTTTAGGAGAAAAACCACACACTTTCCTCCTGTCCTTCTCCTTTACTCTCCTACTACCACCGTACTCACAACGCTTGTGACACCAGATGTATAGAGATTTTCTCCCACCAAGCAGTTCTGATACTGACTGGGCGACCTACGATTTAACTCAATCCTGACACTGTCTACCTGGAGACAATGTCGGATCCCACAGGTTCAGCGCTCAGTCCCGCGAGACTGCCCGCTCTCCTCTTCAGATGCCAATCGCAAGTAGTAGGTCCCCAGGTTACCCACAACTTCTGTCCGACTTGGCTACAAATCGGGGATTCCCATAACCTCCTCCTCCTTGGATTTGATCATTTGCTAGAATAGTTCACAGAACTCGGGGAAACACTTACGTTTACCAGTCTATTAAAAGAGAAAGATGAACAGCCAGAGGAAGAGATACGTAGGGTGAGGTCTGGGAGGGTCCTGAGCACAGGAGCTCCTGACCTGTGGATTTGGGGCGCACCACCCTCCCGGTATATGGATGTGCTCACCAACCCAGAAGCTCTTTGAACCACGTACTTTGGGGATTTTTACGGAGGCTTCCTCACGTAGGCAGGATCAATGATTAACTCCATTTCCAGCCCCTCTCCCCTCTCTGGAGGATGGGGGGTGGGGCTGAAAAGTCCAAGCTTGTCATCATGGCTTGGTCTTTTTGGTGACCAGTCACCATCCAGGAGCCATCCAGGAGCCCCTCCAGAGTTGCCTCATTAGAAAAAGATGTTCCTAGTGCTCTTATCACTTAGGAATTTACAAGGGTTCATGAGCCCTGTGTTGAGGACAGGGGTCAAAGAGCAAATAGTAAAACAAGTTCCTGGTGCTCTGGGCCAGGAACGAGGGGAGAGACCACTATATATATTTTCTGTTATCTCACACTAATGCTACAGAATACGACTGTAGATAGTTCTTCCCAATTGTGCTGATTTCCTGATTTCACTAATATCGCCTGGTATAGAAAGCCTTCAGCTGTTAGGGGAATTTCCCAGTTGTTGTCTGCTTTCTAACTCAGTGTTTTCTGTTTTTGTTTTTCTGGTGGTAAAACATACATAATGTAAAATTTACCATTTTAACCGTTTTTAAGTGTCCAGTTCGTTGGCATTCAGTTTATTCACATTATTGTGCAACCATCACCACCATCCATCTCTAGAACTTTTTCATCTTCCCGGATGGAAACTCCTTTCCCATTAAACACTAACTCCCTATTCGCTCCTTCCCCGGCAGTCCCCGTTCTGCTTTCTGTCTCTGTGAATTTGACTACCCTGGGTACCTCATAGGTGGAAGCAGACAGTATTCATCTTTTCGTGACTGGCTTATTTCACGTCCATAAGGTCTTCAAGATTCATCCATGTTGTAGCATGTGTCACAATTCTCTTATTCCATTGTATGTCTATACTACGTTTTGTGTATACATTCATTCTCCAGTGGGTCTAACTCTCTTTTTTATACTGTGGGTCACAGTCAGCATTTTAAAACATGAACTACAGTAGGAAATGTGTACCATATTAGGGATCAGTGCTGTTGGGTGAAGTGGGTGTGTGTGTTTTATTAAACCCTGTTGGTTTTTTTTACATTTTTTACGGGCAGAGTAGAGCTGCACTCTTAAGTATCTGCCAGGTCTTATGACACTTTTCATGTTGAGAGCTATGCAGCGCTTCCTGTGTTATGGGAGGGGTGGGGCACGAAACGAGGAGCAGGAAGAGCTGGTTAACTCATGGGGCCTAACTAGTTTTTTAGGTATCACGTGTCCACTGTGATACCCTTGGAAAGAATTCAGGTGAATCAGATGTGAGCCAAACAGCATTGTTTGTAAACAGTTTTCAGGATTTTCCATGGCACCTGTCTCCATCGTGTCTCTGGGGTTCTTTCTCCCAGTGTTCCTAATGAATCAGGGCTGTGTCACAGGAGAGGCTGGATCTCTGTGTGTCGGGCTGGGGGCAGGAATTCAGCTACACTGTGGACCAGAGCTGATGTTAGTTCTCCACATAAATGTCGTGTGTGCCTCTGCAGTTGTAATTCTGCACTCCTTGCCTTCATCCAGATTTGATGTTTTCTAATTTAGTAACAACCATCTAGAACTGGAAAGAACCTCCTTGGTTTCAAGAGGCGGACCCTTCAGCCTGGGGGTCACACAGCTCTTTGGCCAGAATTGGGACTAGAGCTCAACGACCTTCTTCACCTGATTGCAGGTTTTTTTTCCACTAGGTTAAACACTTGCCCCAAAAGAGGATAATCTCAGCACATTTCATGACTGGACAGTAATATCATGAATTATGACCCTGAAGAGTGCAAGTTTCAATTTTAAAGGCTTTAGGCTCTCAGTATTATGTGGCATTATAATGAATACTGAAACTCAACCTCCTCTAGTTGGGGAGGGTACTTATAAGTAGTTGGAAAGGTGAATGGGGCATGGTTAAGCTGTGTGAATGTTGGGCTGGGGATGGTGCACATGCCGGTTGGGGAGGTCCTAGTGCATTTGATTTGTGTGTGTGTGTGTGTGTGTGTATATATATATATATATATATATAGTGTCACACTGCCTAATGAGGGTGCTCATTCAAAGCGGACGATGTTTGTTTTCGTTAATAGATTAGATTTCAGTTAGCTTGTATAGAGGGTATTTGCTTCCAAGCAGCGTAGCTGATGTTTATGTGTTTATGCACATTCTCCTTGTGCTGCCAGAGACAACATGTTCCACTGGTCTGGAAGGTCAGTAACTGGTACCAGAGCTGGAACAGTTTGTTTTTCATTGTTTGCTCTTGTTTCTATGCCTTATGAGGTCATTCAGTTGCCCACAGAGATGGATATGCAAACTTCCCTGCTTTCTGAAGTTGCCACAGCGTCTCCCTTTGAACTTGAACTGGGACTTTTTTGATTTCTGGAAAGAGAGTTTCTTGGTAAGGGGAATGGGGCTGGTGGTAAATTCTTGTTCGGGGTGCTTTTCTTCACCGCTGGCAGGAACCTCGACTGTTGGGAGGTGCGTTCTTACTGTCATCTTTTTAATTTGTTGCCTTGAACAAGGGCCTGCAGGTATCTAAAGAGGTTAGTGTTCATTCTGTGTAAACTTTTGTCCCTTCTGCCTTGAACAGGTGACAAGTGTGGGGCAATATCCTAGGCAAACTTAATCTTACTAAAGGATGATTTTTGAAAACTTTGTTCCTGATTAAAGCATAAACAAGAAAATGCATCTGAGGTCAGAATAAACCTTGAGATCTTCCCACGGGTCATTGAGTAATCTGGTCCTTCAAATGTGTGAACTTGAACTTGTGGGTTCAACCGAACAGCAGACTAAATAAAAAGTTGTGTCTTGTTATGGTTTTGGACTTCGTGTCTTTGCTATCTATAAGAGGCTGTCTCTCCTGCAGGCATAAACTATTTTTCCCTCAAGATGTCTTCAAATGCCCAGACATCTCTGTCAGACTCTGGTGGAGTTGCCCTTTGCTTGCCCTTTAAAAATGTCTTTGTATGCTCAGTAAGTTTGATCTCCTTTATTTTATTCATGTTCTGTTCAATGTCTGGGATCTTGCTGATTAAACTGTGCATTTTCTTTGAAGGTATCCACTTCCGGTACAATGCGACTACCCAGTGAAAATCAGAGGACTGATAAGTATTTTGAAGTACTTCATCTTAGCAAAATAGCACTTGATTTGAAATTGTTTTGCTTGTTGCCTTCTCTTTCTCCATAGTAGTTGTGGATATGAAAAAACACAGACGTGTGACAACAACAACAGAACGCTCGATATGCCCTGAGTTTAATTTGCTTCTTATTCCTCAATTGGGATTAGGAGATGTGGTTTCTTGGGCATCCAGCATGGAAACAGTATTTTCAGTCTCTGCTAGTACCTATCTAATGAGAAAAGATAATGCTTGCCTTCATCGTGGTGTGATAATTACTCAGTGGCTGTGACTTGTCTTGCTGTCTCTACTACCTGACCACACTCCGGCCTGGCCTAGGTGTGCTCAGATATTTGGTGATGACGTAATATTGATGTAGACAAACAGATCACGCACACCATTTTTTTTGGTAGGTACATTTGCACTGTCTTTTCATTTAAGAAAACATACGGGTTACCCTTATTATCATAGGGTTCTCATCTACCTTGTGCACATTCATATTTATTTATATAAAAATAAAATTTTCAATAGCAGTGGTACATGCCTTCTTAAGTAATGCTGGCTTAGCTTTTGAAAGCTTTAATTTATAAAAGAATTCTGTTTCTGTATCCAATGAAGTGATTTGGAAATATTTCTTTATTGGTAACTGCGTTTGTAGAAACTGGGCTTAGTTGGGGGTGGTTTCTGCTCCAGTTTCTGTGTCTAGTTTCTGATGAGCCTCTGGCTTTCCACCCAGCTCCGTTGGGTACTGGGCTGAGGCTGGGCAAGGATCTGACTCCGTCGCTTCCCCAGATCCTGAGAAACTGCAGGAGCACCCCGGTGAGGCCTGAGGGTGCCGGTTCTCCTTTGTGAAGCCCGGCCTGGAATTGACGGGGAAGACGGGGAGCGAGGAGTTGTGGGCCGTGTGAGAGGAGGCAGAGGGCCCTTGATCACCCTCCCAGGTCCTGAGTGCTGAGTAACCATCACATCTCCTGGCCACCTGTGAGCTCACTGTCCTGTTTTGTTTGGTTAGGGCCCTGCCCCCTGGGCCTGGCTTGACTCTGTCTTCCCCACAACTTGAGAGCAGGTTAGACCGAACAGAAATACTTGAGCTGTTCTTGAGTTGAGGGGATTTTTCTGCATTTTTTTTTTTTTCTAAATAATACTAAAAAGTTTTTACTGAAACAGTAAATCTCCAGACGGTGTAATCTTAACACACATGTACGCACACGTATGTGTGCACAACATGACAGAAAACACAACTCATCGTGACACAACACAACACAACACATACTCTCCCCTTCTTCCTTCCATAGTGATGTAATAACTTTGGCATTTTATTGTCAAGAAATATATTTCTGTGTTAGTTATCGACAGTTATATCAGCAAATCCGTGGGGGTTTTCTGGATTCAGTGAACATACACATGTTATTAGTGAAATATGAGAGATTTAGGAAGAATCTGAAGGTTGAGCGACGGTTTGAATATCAGAACACAGACGATTATCTGTGAAACAGACATCTGAGAATTAAGTCTCAAGAGGAAAGGACTTTTAGACAAGGCCCAGAGGAACTCCTTCTGGAGCTTAGAAAATTTCTAATCTCTTTTCTTCAGCATGAATGTATATCTTTACACCAAACAGCCGTCTCAGTGTCTTAAAATACACCTATGGTCATGTCCCACAGACTTGGGACACCAGCTCCCCTCTGGTTGCCATTTAGTGTGTCTGACCAGCCAACCATCCCACCTCCCACCCCATTCCCTTTCTCTCCGGCTTCCCCCAGCCCTGGGATTCCTGGGACTTTCCTTCTGGAACTGCTCTGTGCTTCCCCCTCTGACCCTAGCCTTCCAGACTTTTCCACCGTGAGCTGTGACTCTTGCCCCATGGTCAGCCAGCTTCTCCTGGGCCTCACTGATACCCGGCTCTCCCAGCTTACTGCTGCCTCGGGTCCTCGTGAGTGGAGACCGCCCTTTCTCGCACACCGTGGGGTAGGGCCCCTGCTCCTCCACTGTCAGATCCTTACTCTTCTCCTCGCTGCTCCTTTGAGGCTCATTTTAATCCTCTTCTGTCTCCTCCTCAGTGCTGTCATTTACTGGTCATATCTCCTTTTTCGTTGAAAATATTGGCACCTGTATCGTGGTCTTCTGCTCTAGGCTTCGGTGGTTGTTAAACTTTCAGTTTTGAAACCATCCCAGGTTGCCTGGGTCTTGGGCATTTCAGACATGGGACTTTCAATGCTCAAAGTGGGATGAGAGGGTAACCCTCAGAGTCACCGTTCTAGATCTTGTTAGTACTGGGAGCTGCTTCTGATCTGAAATTCAGAGATCCCACTTGCTGGCCAGAACCTTCTGTCATTCCAGTTCATCAGACAGGCTATCCCAAGTAACATCAGATTTTTCCCCTTCCAGGCGCACGTCCAGTCTCTCACCCCTGCTGTCACCCTGCCTGTCAGTCACGTCCCGCCTCTACTTTGCTAACTCGGTGGCCAGCATTTCCACTATGCACTTATCAATACACTGAATTCCCTTCCGTCTGCTGTCTTGGCACATCCCCACCCTGGAGGATTTAGCGGCCCACTGTCCCCACACCTGTCCCTGGACTGCCAGGTCTGCCAGAGAAAGTTACACAGATGCCACTACAAAATCTGGTCCCCAGCTTCACTGGGACCTCAACACTGCCTGAAAATTAAATGTTTTCCTCATCAGCACTCTCACTCTCCATAGCGACTGTTTCCAGTCTTCTCAGCACCTCTTAATCTCCAGTTTCATGGTCACCCCATCCCTCCTACTTGTCCCTCACTCTCAGCAGATTTTCCACTACTAATAAAATGGTCACATGAAGGCCATTCTCTCTTCTCCCCACTGCCCCTTTGCAAATCTGCTTTCTCCTGGATCCTTTTCTCATTTTTCTGTTTATAGTGTGAGAAGCATCCTCCTCACTTCCTAAAACTCATTTTCTCCACAATCATCATCTCCTATTTCAACCTTGGTCCTGGTGTTCCTTTCTCATAAGGATTTATGAATGCTCACGTCTCTCGCTTCTTAAAACAAAAACAAAATAGAACAAACACTGTGGAACCCAAGCGTTCCCTGGTGCCCTCCTCTTTCGGCTGCCGCTCTCTCTTTCCTTTCCTCTGATTAAACTTCTTGAGAGGATATTTTACCTTCTGGCTTGCACTGCTGCATAACCATTTATCATAAACTTAGTGGCTTAAAACAACACAACATTTATTATCTCACAGTTTCTAAGGGTCAGGAATCCAGGCACAGCTTCTCTGTGCTTCAGAGTCTCACCAGGCTGCAATCGTCATTTGCACCAGGGCTGTGGTCTCATCAGAGGCTCAAATGGGGAAGAATTGGATGCTGGGCTCACTCAGCTTGTTGGGAGAATTCACTTCTTTGCAGTTGTGGACTTAGGTTGCCCTCAGTTCTTACAGGTCATTTCCATTTCCAGGGCTGGCTGGGATTTCACTTACTTCCTGGCAGCTTGCTTCCTCACAGATGGCAAGGGGGAGAGAGAGACGCCAGCAAGATGCAGTCATGAGAGTGACATCCTGTCACCTTTGCCATGTTCTGTTGATTAGAAGTGAGTCACAGGTGCTGCCCATACTCAGAGGGAGAGGATGATGCTAGGGGGTGACACGAGGATCATGGGGGCCACCTGAATCTGTCCACCACCTGTCTCAGTTTGCTCATTCTCGTTCACTCACTCCTCAAGCCACTATAGTCTTTTTTTTTGTCTCCATCACTTTACTGAAACTGATCTCAGAGAGGCAGAATTGGCCACACAATGTGCAGGGCCCAGTGCAAAATGAAAATGTGGGGCTCGTAGTTCAAAAAGTATTATGAGTTTCAAGATGGCGACAGCAAAGGATTAAACCAAGCATGAGGCCCATCGAGCATGGGGACTGCAAAGGTCACACATCCGAGAATCCAGCCTTGCGGGGAATCCTTCCTCCTTGTTGCTGAGTCCAGAGGTCACTTCGGTCTGCTCTCGACCACCAAGCGTCTTCCTTGACAGAGTCGACCACTCCTGAGAACATCTTCCATTCTGAAACAGTCTCAGATCTCTGAGCTTCTGAGACCTTGTGCTCACTAGATTTTCCTTTCCTTTCTGGATGCTCCCCTTCAGTCTCCTTTGCAGGCTCCTCTTCTTTACCCACCCTTTTATATTTGGGGATTTGGGGGTACCTTTATCGCCCTATTGAGTAATATCAGCAGTTTCCATAGCTTGTGGACTTTGGCTCCCGAATCTGTTTCTAGCTGTTATCCGACTCTTGAGCTGCAAGCACTTACATCCAATGCTTCCTTTACACAAAGTTCACTTGCATGTTTCATGGGCATCTAAAACACGGCATGTCTAAACGGACCTCTGTGTTGTCTCTCCTCCACCACGCTGGTTTCTTCTCAGGGTCTTCCATTTTGGCTCGTGACTTCACTCTCTCCCCAGGCGAGTTGGGATTTCTGAATAGGCCACACTCCTGGTCTGGAGCCCCTCCTGTCTTCTCATTAATCTTACTTATACTTAAAGGCTGTGCCACCACATGTCTACGAAGGGCTCTCCCTGGGGCCGTATTTTATCCTGATGATCTCCCTGGATTTCTGCAGCCTGGTTTCAGGGTCTTCTGGGCTTCCTCTGTTAAAACCCAGCACACCTCCTTGCTTCTCCTTTGTCGAGTGTCTGCTTCGCCCATTAGAATAGAAGCCTCACGAGAGCAGGAACTTTGCTCAGGGCTTTATCCTTAGGGTTGAGAAGTGTGCTGGGCACCTGCTGCACACTCAGTAAATACGTATTTTAATGGAAAAGTTTTTTATTTTCAACCTGGTTTTTTAGATATGACCGTTTTGTTCCTTTGTAGAAACTATGTTATGGAAACACAGGACAACGGCATGAATTCGTGTTCTTGAGATACTAGGAAGATCTATCATAGTTAGCGGTGTTTTGATTGCATTGTTACTGATTAGAAAGTAAAGCTGTAACGGGAACCTAATGGGTGTTTTCTAGTTTCCCGTGAGTTCTGGACACTGAGAGCTGGAAGGCTGTGTGCATCGTTCGGCCTGCAGCATTCGCAGAACTGCTTGTGTAATGTTGGTCGGAGGAAGTATAAGATGATAATAACTGTGAAGATGAGTGAGTGTCAGGTGCCATCATCTGAATCGCTCTGCTCTTACCCCAGATGGATTTTGACATTTTTTGTTTTTTTTTTTAACCAACAAGTAGAGAGGTAGTTGTGGTTAGAGATGTACATCTCTGATTTTGTGGGGCCCTGTTTTCCTTGCAATATCTGCTTTACAAAAGGTTTTGGTAATAGGATGCTGAACTGTGTTAAGTACAGTGTTTGGGGGTCTAATTATTTAGAGACTAAATGTGGGCCAGAGAAGGATTCCACTCAAAGAAGACACTGCTGATCTGTAAAAGGGCTTGGAGCAGTCTCATTTTAAGCAGAAGTCAGTTACAAACAAATAAAATGTAGTACCTGGGTTTATTTATTTGTTGCAGGGACTCTTAATTCTACAGCCTAGTGGTTTGCAAACTAAACTTTCTGATCTCAGGACCTCTTTAAAAGCATTGTTAAAAAGCATTTGAGGACCCCCAAAGAAGTTTTTCTGTTGTAATATCTATTGATAGTTACTGTTAGGAATTAAAACTGAGAAATTTTTTTTTTTTTTTAAGATTGGCCCTGAACTAACATCTGTTGCCAATCTTTTTTTTCTTCTTCTTCTTCTCCCCAAAGCGCCCCAGTACATAGTTGTGTATTCTAGTTGTAGGTCCTTCTGGTTCTGCTATGTTGGATACCGCCTCAGCGTGGCTTGATGAGTCATGCTAGGTCCACGCCCAGGATCTGAACTGGTGAAACCCTGGGCTGCCGAAGTGGAGCACATGAACTTAACCACTCAGCCCTGGGGCCGGCCCCCAGAACTGAGAAATTTTAAAAATTCACTTATATGATAAAAATAACAATAAACCCATTACATGTTAGCAAAAAGACTGTTTGTAGTGAAAAATAACCTTTCCAAAACGAAAAAAATAGTGAGATGAATAGCATTGTTTTACATGTGTGCAAATCTCTTTAATGATTTCTTTTAAAGGAAGAGTAACTATTTTCCAAAACAAAAAAAAATTTAGTGAGAAGAGTTTACATTTTTTGCAAACCTGTTTCTTCACCCGCTTTAATGGAAACTGGCTGGGTTCTCCTGTCTGCTTCTACATGTGGTCTGCTGATAGGTTGTTTTGGTTGAAGTATAAACTGAGAATGCGGTCTCACACAGATATGTAATTGGGAAATGTAGGAGTGTTGAAATAACCTTTCAGATAATTATGGATGTTCTTCTTTGATACCATGCCAGAGCTTGACAAGTGGTAGTTTCTTAAAGGTTAGGTACAGTGTGGATTCTGAAACCATAACAATGACCTTTTTCTACTCTGTGACATCAAAATTCATTGGTTTATCTTGCATATTGGATAGGACAGGAGAGGGGTAGTTAAGTCAGTTATGACACATCCGTGTAATGGCATGTTGATGCAACCATATTTAATTATTTTATTGACATCATATTGGCTTCTAACATTGTATTAATTTCAGGTGTACATTATTATATTTCAGCTTCTGCATAGACTGCATCGTGTTCACCACCAATAGTCTGGTTTTTATTTGTCACCATACATATGTGCCCCTTTACTCCTTTTGACCTCCCCGCACTGCCTTATCTGTTCTCCTTATTTATGTGTGTGTTTGTTTGTCTTCCATCTATGAGTGAAATCTTATGGTATTTGTCTTTCTCTGTCTGGCTTATTTTGCTTAGCATAATACCCTCAAGATCCATCCATGCTGTCGCAAATGGCACAGTTTTGTCTTTTTTTATGGCTGAGTAGTATTCTATTGTATATCTATACCGCATCTTCTTTATCCATTTATCCACTGATGGGCACTTCGGTTGCTTCCAAGTCTTGGCTGTTGTGAATAATTGTGTGACCATATTTAAAAAGTATTTTATCACAGATGAAATGCTTACAAATATAATATATCATCTACTCAGTGTGATCCTAATTTTGCTAAAAAATGAAGAGAGGCATGTGTTTGTATTAATTGAAAGGAAATAGATCAAAATATGGATATGTTTAGTGACACATTTACGGATGATATTTTCTTCTCTCTATTTTCCGGATTTTCTATAATCAACCCATTGCTTCTAAAACCAGGGAAAAATAAATTTTTAAAAGAAAAATAAGTATGTCTATTAAACTGTTTCCCCTATTCATAGGCTGCCTTTTACAAGTAAAACCCCAGTATATACAGTTGGAGTGGAACAAAGATGATTTTTTTCCCCTTAAGTTTTTGTTTATTTAGCAGACGTATGTAAACTTTCTATGGCTGTTTAAGCCTCACAGTTTTTCCTCTTTATTTTAATGGCAATTAATTGATTGATTTGCAAAACTGTATTCAAGAAAAGTGTTAAACATAATTTGCTTTTCCTCATTTCTGTTATGCCTTAGGCAAGCACTGATTCTTTTTTTTTTAAAGATTTTTTATTTTTTTCCTTTTTCTCCCCAAAGCCCCCCAGTACATAGTTGTGTATTCTTCGTTGTGGGTCCTTCTAGTTGTGGCATGTGGGACGCTGCCTCAGCGTGGTTGGATGAGCAGTGCCATGTCCTCGCCCAGGATTCGAACCAACGAAACACTGGGCCGCCTGCAGCGGAGCACGTGAACTTAACCACTCGGCCACGGGGCCAGCCCCAAGCACTGATTCTTTATCTAAGTAAAATGGCAAAAAGATCTTGTTCTACCATGGTAATAGAGCTGCTCTCATAGTTGAGAAATATCCTGGAAATTAACGCGTAATTAACCTCTCAGTTATTGCCTCTGCCTGGTTTTGTCAGGGTTGTGAGTGTCTCATATTTCTCTCTGCCGGAGGTTGAAGTGGCTTCAGAGATATGCAGAGGGCACTCACCTCTGGGGATCAGCTCTCTGCTTACCCCGGGTTTAGAAAGGCTGTTTGCTCGCTGTTACGTAGCAGACATGGTGTTGTCCTAAAGCATTGCCGCTCTAAGGCTTTTGTCCTCTGTCTGTGGACAGCAATCTAAATCTGCTGATCGTGTGTTTTCCTGAAAAACAGAGGATCTCATCCTGTTGATGTTTCTTTGATTTATGCTCCTTATGATATAATTAAGTGATGATTAAGATGTCTACAGAAGCTACAAAGCATCCACCAAGCAGGAAACAGGCAGTTTTTGCATCTTGCGCTTACTGTCTTAAAGATGAGAACATTGTCATTTTGACTTTTCCAGCTGAGCATCCACTTCTGTGGCTTTAGTTAATAAGTTAGTGACTCAGTGTTTGCAGTCTCTCCCAAGACTCTTTACTGAGGCATGGCTCATGTCGAAGTGTAAACTCTGATGGGAAAGGACTTGATAGCCTATTTTGTTTTACACAAGAAGACTCTTCTATCCTCTGCTTAAAACAATTGAGAATATTCTACTTGGGGGCATCCCTAATGATTAAAGTCATCAATGAATTTGGAAATATTCTAATTTAATTTCTATTGGATTTTATGAGTTGAACATTCTGGAGGCTAGGAAACGCACTCTAAATATATCTGGTGGTTTCTTCCTTATTGAAATCGCTCTTTGCATTTAATTATTTCTTGGATCTGTCTGTCGTCTTTTCTGTAGTAGCCTGGGCTTGGAAGGCTTTCCAGATTCTTAGTAAGGAATGAGGCGTTATTATTATTGTATTACATAACCATAAACTGAAGAGGAGTTTTATCCTTGCCTGCTTGTGGTATTAAGAATAAAATCTGAAATGCTGGGGCTGGCCTGGTGGCATAGTGATTAAGTTCACGTGCTCCGCTCTGGCAGCCCAGGGTTTGCAGGTTCGGATCCTGGGCATGGACCTATACACCACTCAGGCCATGCAGTGGCGGCGTCCCACATGGAACTAGAATGACCTACAACTAGGATATACAACTGTGTACTGGGACTTTGGGGAGAAAGGCAAAAGAGAAAGATTGGCAACAGATGTAAGCTCAGGGCCCATCTTCCTTACCAAAAAGCATACTTTATAAAAAGAAAAGAAATCTGAAATCCTTGCCATAATCTGGCACCACCTTCCCTCCCTCTTGCTCCGTGTGCTGCAGCCATGGGGGCCTCCTTGCCGTCTGGCCTCGGCCTCTGCACTTACTGGTGCCTCTGCCTGGAGCAGAACTCTTTCCCCACATAGCACATGGCTTGCTCCCTCGCTTTATTCAGATACCACGCAGGTGTTTGCTCTGTCCTCAGTGCAGTCTTCCCAGAACATCCAAGATAGTGCAGCCTGTCCCTCTCTGTTTCCTTCCTTGTATTTTTCCCATAGAAATTATCAGTGCCTGATGTTATATTTCTACTGTTCGCTTATTGTCTGTCTGCCTGCCCCACAGAATATAGGCTTCATGAGGGCAGGATCTTCGTTTCCTTTGCTGCTAATTCCACACTGGTTAGAAAAGACATGGAATAAGTACTTGATGAATTATGGGAAAAATGAACTCACCAGATCCTCTCTTGTGGGCTACTATAAACAAGATTGTGTTTCCTTTCCAGGTGTTATACCTTCTTTGAGAGACGGAATGAAAGGCTTGCTGTGTTGTAGCTTGACTCAAACAGCAACAAACACTGGGCCTGACATACAGCTGATGGTCAGATGTTTAGAGAACAGAATTACTGGTAGATCGCCAGCTAGTTGGCTGTTTATCTTCCTGTTTGTCAGTGGCTCCTCGAATAGTAATAATCTGTAAGTGGAGAAAATGGGAGCATGAAAAGCCCAGCAAAGTTGGTGGGAAGCCATTTGAATTTCTAATTTGTCAATATGGGACTTTGGCATACTTTGATGTGATTTTTGCTGCTACGAATGGAAGTGGTATGAACAACCCTCATGGGATTCTTGTTGAAAATAATTGGTGTGTCAGTCATTTGTCACAGGCTCAGTCAGAGCGTTGATGACGGCAGTTTTATCTGTGTGCCTACAACAGTTTCCATCATGCCTCCTCCTTCTCAGGGGCCTGCCACACCTCTGTGTGTCTGACCGTGTCACAGGTGAGCCACATCTGGTTTCAGAGCTCTGTGTTAACTCCTCCTCCTACCTATTCGGTCTTATTTCCTGCCGCTCACCTGATGAGTCCTCCCTTGATTCAGTCAGGCTGGTTTCTGCCATCATTTCTCCCATCTATGGGCCCTCGGTCCTCCTTAGAACATCCTGCTTGGTCAGTGCTGGCTCCGCCTGCCCGAACCCTTCTTTCAAGGCTTGCTTCAGTGGAGTTTCACGCTCTGACTAGTCTATTGTCCCTATTCTTTATACACTTTAGTTCTGAATCAGTATGTAATATTCTGTAATATTAATATGTTATATATCTATTTAATTTAGTTTTTACTAAAAGACTAAATATTCTTCAAAGAGAGTCTTGTACATCTCTTATATTCCCTAAACTTGTGATGGGCATTTGTTCCAAATGAAAAATCTAAAAGAAAAAATATGAAATCCAGAATGCCGATGGGACAAATTTGATTTTGGAACACTCCGGTTATGCATTCTGAGGATGGGCGGCCAGTAAGGGGCACTGAGCAAATATTGTTTGATTGTCTGGGTCAAGCTGTTGGGTAGAGTAACGTGTTGGGTACCGCCTGGCCTGTGAGTTGGAATGAGAGTGGACAGGCAGGGGTTGTGGATTTATAGACCTGGAGATTGGTGAAAATGAAAAGAACTAGAATTTGTCAACCTGGCAAAGAGGATGTTGAAGTTTAAACTAGCATAATTCCCCTCACATTTAGAGAAGACTCTTTCCAGTTCCTTAAACACAACACAACATAAAACACTTCTCCTAGGAATGAATTAGAAGCCGTGGGCTAAAAGGACTTAAGTTCAGTAAGACTAGTTGAAATTGCTTGGGGCACCCATTGTCAGTTGCTTTTTTGTAAGAGAGAATAGGGTCACTTAAATCTCCCTGGTGTGGTTTCCCCTAGAATGGAGGCTCCTTGAGAGCAGGTCCACCAGTGTTGTTCTCCATGTGTCCCTGGTACTCAGTGCTGGCCCAAGAGGTGCTCAGTGATGGAGATAGATGGATGGTTGGTCGTTTCAGCCACTTGGTCTTAGAGATGGAGGCGGAGGACATGTGGGGACTAAATGGCTGCAGGTGTTACCAGACTTCCCTCTTTCCACCATTATGTTGTGGCCCAGACCCTGTTGTAGGTGTGGCTGATCATTCTTGTTTCTCCTTCAGTGGTTCTCCCCTGGAGCTGGATGCCAGTAATTTTCTTATTTTTGAAGCTCCACAAGTGATTCTGATGTGCAAGCGAGGGTTGAAAACCATAGCTGTACAGTATTGGAAGGAAGATGGACGTTCACTAAAGCCAGTTGGTTCACATGTAAATAAACAGAATCAGCAAGTCCTTTTGCGGGATGTATTATTTTGCTGTTCTTTAGCTGGACCCACCCAACTCAGTAGTCGAAGGGTTTTTCCCCCCTACGTCTTCATCTGCTGCTTTGAGCTTCCTTTCACAGTTAGCTCTTGGCTGCTCATAAGAATTCAAGCTCTTTGGGCGTATTTTTATTCTACCTGGCAGAACATATTCTTAACGTGTTGCAGTGTTTTAAAAAATTCAGCAACAAGCTGTAGGTGTTCGCCATCTCCAAACACTAGGTTTTGAATCTCCCTGCTTGACTCCCCACCCGTCCTCCAGGTCTGCGCTCTCTAGACCCACAGTTAGGAGCCGCTTAGACTGTGAGTTCCGAAGCAGAGGAAGGAATACAGTTAGGAAAATCTGGCTCAGGTGAGTGGTTGACAGTTGGCCTCCCTGTGTAATTATCTTCCTGGACACTTACTGAAATTTCCATCCAATTTTGGTCATTTTCAGGCTGCGTAATAATTCAAACTATACTTGGCGAATCAGTAACCTTGTATAAGTTATGCATTTTGGCACCTCTTGGAAGGTTGGGTGGTTTATTTACCTTTTACAGTACAGAGTGAAGTCATTTAATTCGGTGACTTCTTTACCTTCTGTCTTCTAAAAGCTAGAGAGAGCAAACAGGAGTTTGGAAACAGGAGTTTGTGTGTGCGTGTATGCACACGCTTGTGCACACGCACTTGCACAGGCAGGGGAGGAAAGTAATGAGGAACTCTGTGATGAATGCCAAAGCAGAGAGAAGCGTCAGTGTTGGGGGAGGTCAGGGAAGTGGGAGGGCAGTGGGGACATGAAAGGACAGCTTGAGGAATTAGGAGGGAATTGCATAGACCAAAGCGGAGTGGGACTAAAGATAAATTTAGTCTTTTTTCTAAAAATGTTTTAAAATGGTGTCTGGGACATTGTAAGCACTGAATAAATGTTAACTAGTAGGAGGAGTCGTATTTCTATGGATTACCTGGGAACCAAACCATCACTGATAATATAGTTTCTGTTACAGATTTCAAACAATTTTTAAAAATTCCCATTTTAATCAAGAGATTGCAGTGGGGCACCCACCCAAGCAGGATAGGTATTTAATAGAGAGACCTAGAGTAGAAATTGTTTTTGCCCAAGACCAGTGAACAACTTTTTTTGTTCCGTGACCAACGGCACAAGTGAAAGGATAAGTGAAAATGTTTATGGGCCACATCTTTTCTCCATGCAAAGTTTATTGACATATTGAATCACTTTAATAACAAATGGTAATTGAACATTTCGTATATTCTAAGCCTTGGAGAGACAGTGGTGTGGCCCTGGCCCACAGGTGGCTATATATCTAGAGGGGAGATGATCAGATAGCATGCGCCCAGCCATAAGCTGGACAGTTCCAGACTGTGAGAGGTGGGGCAGAGACTGACATGGAGGCACCCAAGTTAGATGGGGAGATCGGGAAGGTGACGTTTGAGTAGAGATTAAAAGGGCCAGGATGAGGCAGTGGTAGGGAGAGATTTGGAATGGGTGTGGGTTGGGAGGGGGGTGCTCCAGGTAGGGGGAATTGCTTGTGCAAAGACTCAGCCAGGTAAGAAATGAAGGAAGGCCCAGTGCCACTGGAGTGCAGGGAGCACGGTGGAGGGAGAGAAAGACTGGGCTGAAGTGAGACGTAGGCTCAGGCCAGATCAGGTAAGGAGTGAGGGCCAGGAGGTATTGGGAGTGACCTGACCTACTTTACCTTTTTTTTCTTTAAATTTGAGTAACACTTTATTGATATTGAAGTTGCTTTTTTTTGTTTGAGCAAGATTAGCCCTGAGCTAACATCTGCTGCCAATCCTCCTCTTTTTGCTGAGGAAGACTGGCCCTGAGCTAACATCCGTGCCCACCTTCCTCTACTTTATACGTGGGATGCCTGCCACAGCGTGGCTTGACAAGTGGTGCCATGTCTGCATCCGGGATCCAAACCAGCAAAGCCCAGGCCACCGAAGCGGAATGTGTGCCCTTAACTGCTGCGCCACTGGGCCGGCCCCTAAATTTACTTTTTCAGACAATCCCATGGGAAGAAAATCAATTCTTAGTGCAAGTTTCCTGCTCTGACATTTTTCTATTCAGTGACGAAAATTTTGGTATTGCTCTTTTAGCCACGGAACTGTTGGTATCTGGGTATACTTCAGAAACTGCAATGCCCAGACAGCCTTCTAAATTTTTACCTTGAAATTACATTGCAGCTGAACTGTGAAGCCAGGCCAGTGGCCTGTGGCCCGGGTCACATCCTACAGATTCCTGTTGAGAAGAGCACCCAGTAGGTTGCAGATAAGGCTGGAGGTTCCACACAGCTTTGTTGTGCTGAGCAGAACTCTCGTTCGGTCAGGGCTGTGACAGATGAGAATATTGGGACCTGGCCGGTATCTGGCATGCTGAGTGCTGACGGGCACGTTTCCTTTGTCAATCATGGCATCCTGGCTGAGCCAGGAACTGTCCAGAAACTCTGTGATCAGCACTTGTAAATCTTTTGTGCTTTTGGGGGGAGTAATTACAGACTACTTTATTGTAAATTTCTGACATTAAATTACTGACTTTCAAATCAGTCAGTTCTGATGACAAGGAAGGAGTCTCTGGAAGCTCATTTTAAAGGAATCGTTTTAATCACCTAGTGCTCTTTTTCATCTCGAATATTGAGAAAGGCGTGGAATGCTCTGTTACATTAGTTTGCATTATCTCTGTGCCGGTCACCTCCAAGTATTGAAAGCCCAGACGCGGCAGGGAGGGGCTGCATTTCAGACACAAGCTTTCAGAGGGCTTTGCTATGGGTCATAGATCTCTTATGAGTCCCCTTATTATTCCATATTGTAGCTGCAAACAGGTAAAAAACCGACTTCTCACATTTCCCTTTTTTAGACGGGGTTGGAGAAGTGTATGTGGCTTTGAAAGACCTCTCATAGAACCTGACTGTGTTGTCTGGGGCAGTGTGCATGCGTGTGTGTGTGTGTGTGTGTGTGTAAGCCTGCAAGTTTAGATCCGATATCCTGACTAGTGAGAATCTCTGATCTCTTGGTCCGGAGCTCACGGGTGAGGACACTGACCCCAGGGGCGAGGTCACTTTCTGAAGGCACAGAGCCTGTCATTGTCACAGCTGGGAATAGGACCTGGCATTTCTGATGCTTGGACCTGTGCCCTGTGACAAAGCGTGATGTTTAGTTAATTGTAAAGAAAATGGTCACAGATACAATGAGGAAGTAAATAATGTCCAATTATTGCAGGTCACTGAGTTGAATCTTTTTATCTGTGTAGTGAACCATTTTAAGAGAAAACGAAATTTGTTTCTTGCTAATGAGGTGGAAATAGAACTTATTTTAAAAAATAAGAATGAGGCAAAACAAAACTAGATTAAAGACAGAAATAAAATGTTAGTCTAGGATACTTTGTATATTTATTTTATAATCAGGCATTAAGTTATAATGTCAGTGGGAGTGACAGTAACGATTCTGAGTTCATAATATCATCAATACTTAATTTAATTAAAATGATAGATGTATTAGTAAATCTAATTTTGTTAGATATTATTATTTAATCTGGCGGTTGGTTTCATAATCAGTTTTTTTCCTAAGGCTGAAAAACAAACATTGTCTCTCTTTTGATTATTAAATAGCTTTATAATAACAATGTCTTTTTTTCTGAACGTTCATAGTTCAATTTATGTCATTTAGGCTAACAAATGCTTTGTTCCAAGTCAAAGTTATGGATTATATTCCTCTTTGGTTTGGCAAACTAGTGATTTCTTAAAACTTGGAAGGTAGTTTTTATAGTAATTGGTGATATGTATATAATGTGAAAGAAAAGAGCTAAAACTGCTAAATGCCAGTCTGAGCAGGCAGTGTTGTCCAGTGTTGCCATGACAGTTAACGATTTGAGTCTAACATTTATAGCTAATTTGTTAATAGGGGACACATAATCACCAGTTATTCTATATATTTTTTTAAATGACCTGATTCAGTAATTAGGTGATGGTATGTTATCGCTTCCCTGTCTTCCATCAGCTTGATTAAATGAACTTGGTTGATGCAGTTTGGTTATTTCCATTGAACAGCCTGTCCATGCCTCCGTTTACCCACTTTTTTTTGGTAAGGAAGTGGAGGGGATAGCATTTGCCAACTAACGTAGACGGGAAAGGAAGGAAGGCTGTAACCCAGTTTTGAAAAATTCTGTCAACACTTACTCACTACTTGGTACTGGGACTTCCTGTTTCCAAAACTGATGTTAATGCAATTCTACCCTCCGTTGTGAGATGGTTCATTGCCCTCAGCAGAATTCCTGGCATATTTTAGGCCCTGCACCTCTAATTTCTGCCGTATCCCAAACCACAACTCGCCCAGCCCACTGCACAGCAGCACCACCAGCACCCCCGGTCTAGTCTCCCCTGCCTTCAGTCTGTCCGTGGTAAAGACCTTGTTGAATAAATAAGTTTAACCCCAATGATAATTCCAGCCCATTTCCACTGCACCTTGCGAGTCCCAGGCTTGATGGCTCTCTGCCTGTCTTTGTCTTGGCTTTGAGTTAAGCCTGACAGCTTTGCCCTGTCTTGCAAACATTAGACACCCATCTCCCTTCCTTTAGTAAATATACTCACGATAGGTGTTATGTTACCCCACCTCCAGGACTGATGAAAAGGTCATATTTCCTGAGATCAGGGAAAGCTCTCTGTGGGGGAGGTGTGTTTGAGGGGTGGGGCAGTGGGAGGGTAGAAGAAAAAGAGATAAAGAGAGTTTCTGACTCTGAACAAAAGATAAAGACGTTTCTGACTCTGAACAGGTGGAAGCCGGCTTACCTGAGATCCTTTGTGACCTGTGCGGGTGGCAGCTGTGGGACTGGCTCCTGGAGAGGACGCATCCTTATAGGACAGACTCGAGACATTAATCCATATGGCAGCCCTGAGAGGGAAAAATAAGGAACCCGGGGCTTACAAGGCAACCCCACAAAGGTTTTGAAATGAGTTGGCCTGTGTTTGAATTCTGGCCTTTCCATGACGAATTGTGTGAACTTGGGCAAGTTTCTTAGACTCTCTGGCCCTCAGAACCGACCTGAGAATGTGGTTGTGAAAATTCAGTGAGATTGTGGTTGTGGACATTTAGGACTGTGCCAGCTCACAGCTCCTATTTATTGAGTAATTATTTAAAGTGTTTTTATTGTTGAACTAAGCTCACACTCTCACACACAGCAGAGCTGTTTGAATTTCTCAGACTCTAAAGCTTTGGCTCTTTCTGCTGTTCCATGTGACCATGACTTTTGCCCTGTCTCTCCTTACCAGGAAGACAAATAGATCAATTCTTAGTTTTCTCCCTTAGCCTCTTTGGCCCCGTTTCCTGTGTGGTGGGGATAAGTGGCCTTCGTTTGGTTCCAGGTACCTGGGACACCGGAGGACTTCCTCTTGCTCATTGTTAGCTCTAAGTGTGTGGAATTTTACTCTGCTTCTTAAAAAATGATGCAAATAGAATTATTGTTCTGGCATTAAGAAACATAGTACTAGCTGAGCTACACTGTGATTTTTTGAAAAATAGGCAAATGCCATTAAAGTTAGTTTTAAGTATCGATGTACTACACCTGTCATTTTGTTTGTGGATAAACTATTGAAACTGCTTTAAAGAATATGTTAATAAGGGGAGAAAATATTTTCTCAGTCATCTCTATTCCCCACCTTCTGTCAGTGCAGGAAAGAAGACTTATCTAACTATGCACAAGTACAGTGCTCTGAGCAATTGGTAATGTGTGTTCCATTAGTCATTCACACACAGAGAGAGAGATTTGAGGTTATTCTTTAACAACTGGAGTAAGGGTCGTTTAAAGATTAGGCAGAAGAGAAGATGATGGCTTTAGGATCAGCAATACCAGCCAAATAAAACTTTTAAAAGGTCATGGTTTTTAAGTGTGTCCTTTCTGGAAGGGATGACGACGATTGGCACACGGCACCTCATCCAGTTTACATTTCTGATGGAAGTTTCCAAGTGCCTTCCCTGCTCTTCCGAGGGCTGCCAGATTCTTGTGGCAAGTTTAAGCAAGTGAATTAGGGCAGGATTTTTCAAGCTGCATCCATTAGTGGGTCATGAAATCAATTTGGTGGGTCACAGCCAGAATTACAAAAAATGAAACAATGCAAATATCGGAGTGTACAGGATGTAGTAAAGGCTGCCTATTGTTTCTGGAAAAACGGACTTCAGCTGATTTTAGTAGGGGTGTGCATTAGGTCACTGTGTGTAAAGAGGATTCCAGACAGCAAAATTCAAAAGCCATTGATGTGAAGTATTTTGGAAAGCTTTAGAACTTCAGAACAAGTCTAATTGTGCATAGAAGGAAAATGCTTATAACCGAGTCCTTAACATTGCTGTCAGACATAATGAAATTTAGGAGTGGTAGCCCAGAGATTTTTTCCAGAGCTAATATATTTTCTAAGTGGAAAATAAAGTTCATGACTTCAGTTCTGCAGATTCATAGATGAAATTAGGAAAATAAAGTTGTCACTGTCCTTCCTGATGGCCATGTCACGGGTACCATTGTGTATGTAGATTTTGTACTGTGAACTGAATTTAAAAATCTTAGATAAACTGTATTCCCAAATACTTGGAATCTTATTCAGTTTGACATTTGTAAGATTATAAACTAAAGAGTAGAGGATTTATTAACAGCTTTTGTCCTTTGAATCCTGAATTGCTTTGAAAAACTTTCAAAAGAATTCTCTCACTTTTCCTGGTCCCTTGGCTACATTTTACTTTGAATACTTAATTTAATTAGGTGACACTATCCTGTTTTAATTAAGCTTTTCAGATTAATTTTTTTAAAAAGATGGAAGGGAAGTAGTTAGAAATCACAATACATCTGTGGTTTCTTGTTAGAGAATTATTTTATAATTGTTCTTCCAGAGGCAATTAATGATTTCCTTTATAACCAGCTGTAAGTAGAGGACGAGTTTTTGTTATGATCGTGTTGACAGGTCGTTTGTCCTTTTTCATTTAATTAAACAGTAGCTCTTATTTGGATGGATTTTCAAACAGATACTATTAAAATAAGATTCTGAATTTTTGACAAGAGCTATGACAAGAGTCAGTTGATGGGAAGTTTCTGGATTCTGAGTTCTTGAGTAATGAATCTTAATTGCGACAAAAGAAGTGAAACCATTTAAAACTTGGGTAACTTCAGGGAGAGAGAGAAGCAGAGTTCTCTATTTCACGTGGAGCTGGTGTCGGGCAGAGCATTTGCTAGTTACCAGCCTGTCCGTTTCTTTTACTTAATCGGTATTACTGCTCCGGGATTTAGGTAGCTTGACTATGTGTCAAGACTTGGGGCCAACATTATTTGACTGTCGTATTATTAGGTAGTAACAGATTTGCTTGAAATGCCAGAGTGAGTAGCCTGATGGAGGATATATTGGTTCTTGGGGCAAAAGTCCTAAATCCCTGGTGGCCGAGGACGTGGGGGCCATAGACACAGTGCTAGGTGGTTTGAGTTCTACATATTTGCATGAGGGGAGGAAGGGGTGATTGTCAAGGCTTTATTTTACTGAGGGTGGAATCGACCAAGTAAATATGAGACAGCTGCTGTAGTCATAAATTGTCCTTAAAAGCATCCTGTTTGAATAAAGGTGAATGAAATCAGCTTCTACAGGAGCTGGATTATGAGTGATGATGGATCTATTCCTCATCACTGAAATTAAGTGACTATTTCTCTAAGGCCTCTAGTTACTCCAGAAATAGATGAATTTTTAAAATCTTGAATATTTCCTAAAACAGTGGGCCCCTTCCTTCATGTTCCAGTGAGAAGAAAGGCTCACCCTTTTCACACGTTCCCCTGATGTCTGCTCATTTACATATGGGCTGCTTGTTTTTAAGCTTTCATTTTTCTCTGTTCCTTGCCTGCCAGGTAGGTTGCTGTCGTCGTTTTCTGTTCTCATTTGGAAAGTGTTCCTCTGCCTGTCACTGTACATAGACATAGTCAAGCCTTTGGCGACATCAAGTCCAGTTTCTGGATCGGGTGTGCCTGCGAGGCGGAGGGCACTGGAATAGCTGTTTATGGTAAGAAGATGGCCTCATGGAGCTGGGGGTACCTTGTTTCTGTTTTCCTGTGACTCTGAAAGACAGCAGAGTGGGAAAGTGATAAGGCCCGGTGTCTTAGAATGACAAGCCTCCGGAGGGAGTTGAATGAATGTGCAGAGTTCAAGCCGGGAAAGTTAAGAGTCAGAGTAGTTTACTCCCTTCTTCCGGGGCCCACACCCACTGCAAATGTATTTCCATTTGAACTTTTGCCCAAACTCCCTTAGTTTAAAAAGGGAGGTTTTTGAGTGGATGGAAAAGCTAAGGATAAAAGGGTTTCCATTTGAAAGTCTCCCGTCTTTGTTGCTTATTGCAGCTCTCACTATAGATGCTGTGAGGACTCAGCACTTCTAAGAAAGGATCGTTGCTGTGGTTTCTCTTTCGGCTTTGGAGCTGAGGTCCAGAGCAGCTAAGCGGCCTCACCCAGATGAGCCCCTTGTCAGGAGGTGGGAGTGCCTTTGAAGTCCCCTGAATTGAGTATGTGTGTTAGTCTGCTGGGCTGGCGAAACAGAATCCCACAGCGGGGGGCTTAGGCAACAGACAGTTATTTCTTACAGTTCTGGAGGCTGGAAGGTCAAGATCAAGGTGCCGGCTGATTCGGTTCCTGGCTTGCAGATGCCCCCACCTCCCTGTCCCCACGTGGCAGAGAGAAAGTGAGCGAGCTCTGGTGTCTCCTCCCTTTACAAGGACACTAATCTTTTTTTTAAAAATATTTTTATTGTGGTCTAAATAGTTTATAACATTGTGAAATTTCAGTTGTCCATTAGTGTTTGTCAAACAACATATAAATGTGCCCCTGCACCCCTTGTGCCCACCATCCCACCCACCTCGCCCCCCATCAGTAAATTATTCTCCTTGTCCGTGAGTTTGTTTATATTCCACTTGTGAGCGAAATCATCTGATGTTTGTCTTTCTCTGTCTGGCTTATTTCGATTAACATGATGCCCTCAAGGTCTATCCACGTGGTTGCGAATGGGACGATTATGTACAAGGACACTAATCTTAATCTCATCATGGGAGCCCCACCCTCATGACCTCATTCATGACCTATTCACCTTGCAAAGGCCCCACCTCACGGTACCATCACCCTGGGGCTTAGGGCTTCAACATAGGAATTTTGGGGGATGCATTCAGCCCATAACTGTGTGTGTGGCAGAGTTGATTGTCTCCCCGACGGCCTCTCCTCTCTCCCCTCTTCACTGCTGGATGCCAGGTCCCCATTTCCCCAGCTTGTACCTGTAGTGGTCACATGACACAGTTCTGGCCAGAACTGTGAGAACAGGGAGAACTCCCCCGGGGGCTTCTGGGAGTGACTTCCTCCCAGATAAAGAAAGAGACTGGTGAGGAGAGGCTTTCCCTGCCTGCCTTTCCTCTTGGAGGTCCACGGGGCTGCTGAGACAGAGCAGAACCACGGCAAGAGCCCCGGTCCCCCATGACACCACTGAGCTCTGAAGCCGCTGGGGATGCTCTAACATCAGATTCTGTGTGAGCTGAAAATGAGCGCCCGTGCTCTCAGCTCCTTTTCGTCAGGTGTTGATCTGTGTGTCCCAGAGCATCCTCACTGAAATAGTCTTCAAAAGGAAACCGTCCTCCTCTGGGTAGGAGGGTAGAAGGCAGTTTTAGGATGACGTGAGGCCTTTCTATACTCCCCACCCTCAAGGTGTACTTATCACTCCGTATTTCTTGTGTGTCTTTGTCTTCTCCCCGAGGTGTGAGCTCTGACATCAAGGACCACGTCTCACCCCTCTCTAGGTCTTTATTGCCCAACCCCTGCTCATACCTGGGAAGGACACCGTGAATGTTTATGTACACGGGTGGGCATTCTTGGTTCTGGTCTTGCTGACAACTGTTGGTTTAATATTCCTGCCTTGGTTTTGGTGGCCTCTGTAACAAGACCAGATCTTTGTTGTTCACAGAAAGCCCACAGGGTAGCCTGAAGTGAGTGGGAAAACAGACTTGAGCTAAAAGTACCTGGCCTGTGTCAGTAGTTGCTCTCTGGGGTTTAGTTAGAGCCTGACAATTCTCTGAAGACCGAGAGGGAGACGTGCCCCATTTTCATAGTAGAAGTAGGAATCAAGGAAGAGTCAACTTATATCCTTACAGTCAGGCAACATTTTTTACCATTCAGAAAAACTTATAACCGTAACCATTGTTCTGGCATGAAAGTCTCCCTTTTTCTTTAAGGGTGAAAAATCAAGTTCTCCAGACAAACTCCAACAGGGAGATAGTCAGTTCGATGACTAGGTGTCAGAGCACATTCTTCCATAGAAACAAATCTATTTGACCCACAATATGGCCGAAATTTAGCATATTTGAGATGAAAAACTGTAAAATGGTAGAATTATTGGCTATCCTTTTACCAGTAAGGAAACAGACCCAGAGAAATGCTAAGTCAGGATCTGGGTTTCCGGGCCTTTTATTCGAGGTTCTGACTACCCTACCACCCGCTACTGGTAGCTTATTAAGAAAGAGTGTGTTGGGGCCGGCCCAGTGACACAGCGGTTAAGTGCACACATTCCACTTCGGTGGCCCAGGGTTTGCTGGTTCAGATCCTGGGTGCAGACATGGCACCGCTTGGCAAGCCATGCTGTGGTAGGCGTCCCACATATAAAGTAGAGGAAGATGGGCAGGGATGTTAGCTCAGAGCCAGTCTTCCTCAGCAAAAAGAAGAGGATTGGTGGCAGATGTTAGCTCAGGGCTAATCTTCCTCAAAAGAAAAAAAGAAAGAGTGTGTTGACTCCCATCAGCCAGCAGCTGCCAAGCACACATGTGTGGTTATATAGAGGATTGGCTCATTTAGCTTGCTGCGGTAGGTGAATGTCACCCGGGGAACCTTGGGATTCTCTTGGAAAGGCCGAGTTGGGTTGTGCTTATGCTGGATGATTTGAAGGTCGGATAGGAAATGGGGCCAGACCTGGTTTGCATGTGGTCAGGAAGCAGGCACTGTTTAGTGATTGAATATCTTAACAATATTTATCTAGGAGGCAGGACTCCTTCAGATGACAGCAGGGCTGATTTTCACTTTTCTAACAGTTTGTTATTTAATTTTATCCTGAACACTGATGCTTGAGGAAGGGCGGGTTTTAACAGGAGAAGGATGATGAGGTGGGGAATGGAGAGTCTAACGAGGGTGTCTGAGTGGTCACTGTTTTTTAACGTTGTAGTTGCTCAAGATTCATATTTCAGGGGACGAAAAAAGGCAAATGAGTGGTTTCCTCCTACTTTGAGAGGCTTTAAAAACAAAAAGTCATCACAATGACTTTGTGCACTTCTGGAATTTGGATGTGGAAGCAGATAGAATGGTGGTGCTGCTATGAAATTATACTTATAATTTAAGCAGAGCATCATCTTCAAAGATGCCATCCAGTTATTGATCAAGAAGTAATGTTAATGGTGGCGTTAGTGATAATGCCCAAAACACACCCCAAATGAGCAGAAAATGTAGAAAATTAATTTAGAAAATTCCGTAGAGGGGTCAGAAGTGAGAAATGCCGGGTGACAGAGCGGAGGCTGGACCAGAGTTGGATGCTGGACCTAATCCAGGTTGCCACCTTCTCTGTAGATTTAGCCAAGCCATTTTGCTCCCTGGGCCTCAGTTTCCTCATCTGTTGAACAAACGGTCTCTGTGCTCCTTCTCAAGTTTCTGTCGTAAGTCCTTCTGAAGATAGTCTCCTCTTTTGAGAATGTTTGTTTGGTTAGTTGGGCCAGGTCATACGTTTTTGTGGAATGGTTCTTCAGCTCTTGAAGACGGGAATGTTTGAAGGCTTTGAAAGCGAGTCCAGTGGGAAGTTTTTTCTGGTCTGTGGTGTGCGTGTCCTTGCTCTCGGGAGTGCTGAGGCCTAAATCAGCCATCTTCTCAGTCCATCCTCTCCGTGGCTTCTTGAAATGAACGACTGAGGCGTTTCCTCCTTAGAAAATAGCATATAATAAAGTGCTCAGGGAGAGGCCTCTAGGAATTTGCAGTTTGGGAATAAAGTCTGGTAGCATTTGTTTGCAAATTTGAATTTTGTGAAAATGGAATAGCCTAATATAAAAATTTATGATGTGCAAATTTTGAAATAATGCGGAAACCAAAAAAGTAGAAGAAATGGATCAAAAGCTGCAGTCTCTCAAAGATGGTAGGCCAAGTGGGGTGTAAAGTGTGTTTGTGGGATTGCAATCGGAAGGCCTCTGTATGTCGTCGGTGTCATGCTCCACGCTGCCCGTCGCTGGTGGGCATGAAGCTTCCTGCTCGTTTGGGTGGGTATTTAAATATGCGCTTCATTCTAAACATGTTATTATAGTCTTTAAAGATGTCAAGCAGGTGTTCACCAAGAGGAATGTCAGTGGTGGTGCCCGCAGTAGTGTCCAAAACCCCCCACCCCTAATCCCCAATGCATATCTTGTAACAGAAGTGCTAAAATGCTGTGAAGAAATGGGGTGCGTCACGTGGTTAATTTAGCAGAAAGAAAGCGGAGCACACCTCCAAATCTGGCACGAGAGCAAAGTGGCTAAGAGCGTGGACTTTGGGGCTGGCTGTGTGTTGCTGCCACTTACTAGCTTTGTAGCCATAGGTGAATTACCCAGCCACTGTGGGCCTCGGTTTCCCCATCTGTACAATGGGGCAAATTTTAGGATTTACCTGAGAGGTTGTATGGCACATAGTAAACGTGAGAACATAGATTGCTGGCCCACCCCTGGCGATTCTGGGTCAGTAGCTCTCAGCTAGGCATTTGCAAATTAACAAGGTCCCTGCCACGCTGTTGTGCTGGTCCTGGACTATGCTTGGAATGGCTTTTCTACACAAAAATTCACATGTTAGAAAATAAAGGGCTTGCCAATTTGCAACCGATATTTTTTGCCCATTTGATACATCATGAATATTTCCCCTTTTAGTATTTATTCTAATAATACGATTTTAAGCTGCATTGTATTCCATTACTAGATGTTTGAGTGGTTTCCATTTTCTTCCCTTCATGGGTCGTAGATAAATGTTCTTCTACTTACATTTTTGTCTACATCTCTGATTATCTCTTGGAAGTAAATTCCGAGAAGTGGAATGACCAGCTTCAAGGGTGTGTACATGTTAAATTCTTTTGCCACAGACTGCCAACAAATTCTTCAGAAAGGAAGTAGTAAAAATTTATCTTCTCACAAGTAGTCTTATCAGAGTAGATACTGATTTTCTAAATGTAAAGGAATGAGGAAAAAAATTGCCATTGACTTATGAAACTCATACGTGTTTGGTCTTTGGTGGGGATAAGCAAGAAGAATATGTATGGATTTATAGAGAAGACAAAGGTTTGTCAAAAGAAACGAGGGGAGGAGTAATAGGACTGAACTGGCTTGATTCCAGCGTTGTTTTTAGGATTCAGACTTGAATTGATTTAATATGGTGTAATATATACTCAAGTTAGGGGATTTTAGGCAAAGAAGAGTAAACAGTGCTTCCTTTTTATTTATCATGTGTGGTATACGATGGTGTGTTTCTTGACTGTGGTATCAGGAGCCTCCTGGATCTGGAGTTTGGGTTTAATAAAGTCTTGTCCACACTCCATCCTACGTGGACATCTCTGGCCCTCGGCCACACAGTTGAGACTCTTTTAGGGGGACTTGGAGGGGCCCTAATGATGCGGCCAGAGCTCTGCAGCCCTGGCTGGAAGCCCCTGTGGTGGAAGGCGACAGATAAGCCGAGCTCCTCCGTATTAGGATGTTAGAACTAGAGAGGGATCTCAGGGTCATCTGGTCCAGCCTTCTCTCTTTACAGATAAGGGAGTTAAATAATTTATTATTTTCAATTCAACTTTACCTCATAAGTTTTTAAAATCAGAGAGTCAAGCTTGGAACAGAATTGGCTGGGCTTTCTTTCCTTGTTCGGGAAGAACTGAGGCTTTTGAGAACTGCAGTGGCCGAGTGGTGGGCAGTAAAGCAGACGGCAGGGCTGAGTGTGGTCCTGGGGTCAGCCCTGGGACGCTGAATTGATTGAAAGTCAAGCCTGCACTGCCCCTGAGTCACGGGAACTTCGCTTGTCCCTTTCGTCAGATCCACTCACTCCTGCACCATCCCTGAAGGCTTCAAAGTAACCTTGGATGTGGGGTAGCTCTCTTCTTGTGCCAGTCCCAGGTTTTCTGGAATTCACACACACTAAATTTCTTAGTGCAATTCCAAAAAAAGAGAGGCTTTCTTCTTTTCCTTTTAGTGAAGAAACACATGTGACAAATATTGCTTTGAAAAAGCACCAGCTGCTCTGAATACAAACTGTGCCGTCTACCACTGGGTGACACTCTTAGACCGCAGAACAGTCTTTGCTGGTAGAATCCAGGGTCCTTGACCTTCAGGTCTCATCGGGCTGCTTTCTGTAGGAGAGAGAAACTCGGAGTCACCTAATGGTCATCTCTCAGCTATTATTTGATAAGTGTAATTTATCAGTCTAAGGCAATTTTAAGGCCAAAGAGTTTAAGGTAGTCGATTATTAAAGAAATCTGTTAATTGGACAGCATTTCATTTGCATAGAGATTTGTGCAGATTAATGTGCTGCATGTTAATGATGTACTAATTAATTACTGCATGGGAATATGTATGCAGGCCAACGTACTAACATTTATTTCCCACCAGACAAGAGTCTGAGATACTTTCTGTGGCAGAAGACTGCTTATACACAGCAATTAGTGTTATGGACTTTTAGTGAGGGTTTTATTGGGTCATCTTATTCGAGAGAGAATAATCTGCTGGTTTAGAAAAATGGACATTTGGTTCCCTGTGCTGATCTGCATCGAGAGAAGCAGGAACTTGTCTCTAACTCTTCTGAGCTCCTTCAAGATCAAACGAGGACAGGGAATTTGTTCAAAGCGCTGGTTGACCTCCCCTCCCTTCCCCTCCTCTGTTTTTGGCAAGCTGTAAACCTGAGCTCTGCACTTTTCTTGACTGGAGTAACAGTTGGTCAGATGTAGTTGAACCATACGTGGAAGGCACAGTGGGATGTTTCTGGGGAGAAGAAATGAGTAAAAGTCAGGTCTTCTCTTTGTGAGTTTAATGTGAGGGATAAGAAAACTTCTGGTTAGAAGGTTATGTAAGCATCGTAAGAGAAATGTTGACAGTCTCCCACTGGGATAGAAAGGAGAGAACCCTCCAGAGGACTCAGGAAAGGTTTCATGGGACAAGTGACTTCATTTGGGTACTCTCCTCCCTTAGAGGATTTGCGTATTTGCCCCATCATTCAGTACACTTTTTTTTTTTTTGAGGAAGATTAGCTTTGAGCTAACTGCTGCCAATCCTCCTCTTTTTGCTGAGGAAGACTGGCCCTGAGCTAACATCGTGCCCATCTTCCTCTACCTTATATGTGGGATGCCTACCACATCATGGCTTGCCAAGTGGTGCCATGTCCGCACCCGGGATCCAAACCGGCGAACTCCAGGCCACCGAGAAGCAGAACGTGCGAACTTAACCGCTGTGCCACTGGGCCGGCCCTCCGTACGTTTTTGTAGAGTGCCCACTGTGTGACAGACAGCATGGTGCTGGGGACGCAGTAGGGATAAAACCAGGTAATTGCTGGCCCGCATGGAGCTCAGCCAAAGCCACAGGGAGTCGGCGGCCCCAGCTTTCTGCTGGTTTTTCTCTGTCAACGAGTCACCACGGAGCTGCTTCTCCTTTGTATGGCTGTGTGTGAGGCACTGTGCGAGAGCTAGGGGAGTGGCTTACGTCACTCAGGCCTCCTCTCTTCCAAAGGGACACACGTCTGTCCTTGAAGGGAGACAACAGGGAGACACGTGAAAAATTAACTCGTAACTGTCAAACTCATGGGGGAAGGGGTCATCCAGTAAAACTGTCCACAGTGGTCCAGACGAGAGGGAGATGGCTCTGGAGGAGTGGCCATAGGGAGGTTCCTGGAGGGGTGAGCTTTGTGCTGGGGCGCTGCAAGGTGCCTGGACTTGTCATCCGTCTTGAGGAGGGAATTCTACCTGGGAGGAAATCAAGAAGAGAAATTGCCACTGGCCCCTCCTCTAGGATGAGACAGGAGTGCGCACGAGTTTGGGATGTACTGGTTTGCCAGAGTAGAGAGTTTGTGCTGGAGAGGAGGAAGCAGACCTCTGAAAAGGTGGCTGAAGACTAGATTGTGGAGAGCCTTGAAAGCGGGGCCCAGAAGTTTACAATTTTACAATTTTATCCTGATGTGGCAGTGATGCTCGACCTGGCGGTTCTTGATCTGGTTAAATAGTGTATCGGATTTCCTGAGAATGCAGCTGGATTATAGGAAGAGTGACCAGGAGGGATGGAAGCCAGTGAAGAGCCGAGCCATTTGCGCGATTCTAAGAATGAGGGCTGAGAGTGTGAACTAGGATCATAGCAGCGACAGTAGGCGATGGTTTCAGACATTTATGAAAAAGAAACATTGATTGATTACATCTCAAGGCCAGGCGTGGGACATTGTCAAAGATAACATAGGTTTGAAAGCTGGGTGATGGCATCTTTGAGAAAAATAAAGTTAGGGAGGGCAACACGGGGTTATTTCTGACAGCGAGAGAGAATGGTGCATGTGGTGTCTTCTCTGTTGCTATTGAGAAACCATAACTTGAACTTAAATTAGCCTGGGGTGATTTCCACTAAAATATAAGGGGTCTGCCCTGTCCTGTGTAGTGTTCTCTCCCTGGTCTGGCCCATAGGGAGCACTAAGTAAATGAGCCAGCGGGGTTGAGCTCAGCTTTAAACTTGTTGCTCTGGAAGGGGAGTATCCAGTCGGCAGTTGGAAGTTTTGACCTGGAGCTTGAGAAGAAGGGAACGGTCCTCACATGCACTTTAGAAACCGCTCACATAGTGGAAGGGCCAAGAGTGTGTGGGGTCTCCAAAGGCAATACGGAAGAGTACAGGGCTAGGGACTTGCTTCTGGAGAACTCTTGGCGCTGAGAGATTGGGAGGCAGGAGGATGCTTAGGCAGATGGATGGGGCGAGACCCAGAAGAGGGTTGTGCAGGGGACTGGCTTTGAAATCGAGGAGATGGCCAGTGGCTTCGGGTTCCAGGGAGAGGTCGAGGAGAATCCCTGAGAAGCCGAGAGCCCAGGAGCCCTGAGGAAACCCCTGGACGTGGTCTCTTATGCAAATAGGAACATACTGCGCAGGCAGCGAATGTCGCTGCAGGGAATTTCTTTTCTGTTAGTGATCCAGTGGTGGGCTTTTTGTCGTTGGATGCCTTACAGAGCACAATCCTTGTGGACGGACCTGAGGGCCAGAGCTCAGGACCCTTTATCTGAAAGAACATCTGCCTGACCCCGTGGCCGCAGCCCCGTTGACAGCAGCTGGTAGAGGGGCTATTTGCTAAGGCCCTTCTCAGGCTGAAACGTCTCTAGCTGAGGACCCGGACCCAGCCATTTTCTAGGCAATAGGCCCACATGCATTTGTTTCATTGAGAAACTGTGTTGTGCTTTCGGCTTCAGCTAGCACCGAGGAGTCTGGGGCATGCAGGGCGGGAAGCCTGGCAGGCTCCAACACACCATGGTCTGGACTGAATTCCCACAGCTGTGCTGCGTGTCACCATCCTCCGTGGGATGCCCAACACCTGGTGGTCCTCTCTCCTTTCTTTCGGATGCCTGCTGCTGTTGGCCAAGGCTGAGAAGTGCCTCTCCCTCCCTGTCTCACTGCTCACAGCATTAGGGTGGTACTGCCAGCCACCAGGGAACTCTGGAATCTACGCTGGAGGCAGAGGGAGGGAGTGCACAGAATCAGTGTCTTCCGAGGGAGGGGCTCTGTAGAATTAGTGTCTTATCTGAAGTTCTAGGACTCCTGTGAGTCTCTGAGTGAAAAAATCACCAAGGCCCCGCTGCCTGCCAGGACAGGGGAATGTCATCATTGGCTCAGGGCCCTGCGAGGATTTTACTCACCTCTTACACCATTTCCACTTCCTCCCCCAACCCAGCCAACTTAGTTAACTTTTATTTCTTTTATGTTGGTTTTGTTCTACCCAGAGACTTCCTTTTCTCACGACCCCCCAGTGTATTTTGTTTTTGTTTTCATTTTCCCTTTCTATTTTGTTTTGACACTTTTCCAAGTTAGCCTGAATACGCAACTTGCTAGCAAAACTGGATTATTCAAGAACTGCCTTTGCTTTTTTTTTTTTTTTTAACTTTTACTTGGCTTTAAGCATGATATCATTGGGCAATATTGAAACCCCTCTTTTGAACAAAGCATTGGACTTTGGGGAGCTGGAAGCCACCTTCGGTTGCAGGATTGATTTTCTGGTTTCCATGGAAAGCAACCCACATTTTGATTTGTTGCCTGTCAGCGTCGCTTTCTTCTGCTCAGGCCTCAGCAGCATCTTGGGCAAGCAGCTTCGGTAGAAATGCTCTCAAATCCTGCTCCAGTCATTTGCTTCCTGGATATCCCTTGTATGTGTTTAAGTTTTTGTTAGATGTGAATGCAAATGCTTAATGGTGTAGAAACTCGACTTTAACGATGAAAGAGCAGTAAACACTACATATGGTACCCATCTAGTGAAATGCAGAAGGGTAAAATACTGCAGTGTTTTTGAACACATTTTTATTATCTGTTCTTTACTCATTGCTTATCTGCTTGCCCCTTTTCCACAGGGTTTGATTGAACATTATGCAAAACACACCTCTAAAAAGATCTTGCCTATTTTCTGCTTTGCCTTTTTGTAGAGTTGTTGGCTACCAATGGGTTGTTAGTTCCGATCCCCCGGGGAACATGGGAGGTTAAGTCAGTTGTGAACATTAAGCAGATTTATTTGATGTTTGAAGAGTTAAACTCTTTATATAGGGCTAACCTAGGGGGTGTTATGTTCTTGCAGATCCCTCATATTTACATAATTGCCCTATGCTCAGAATAGTTATTTACAACAGATGACTGAGAAATCAGAGTGAAATGGCTATCAGTGGTGCAGATAAGAAGACCGAAGCGGAGACTGGAGAATGATCAGGATTCTCAAGGCATTGGCAGGCTCTGGCTGCAAGCTCCTTTTGCCTATTGGGAATTTTCTTTCTTCTCTCCACTTTCTCCCTCCCTGTCCCTCTCTGTTACTCGTCTAAGTCCAAATTGGAAAAATGAGAAGAGGTCAAGACTGGGTTCATCCATTAAATTTTGTCTAAACTAGCATACTCGTAGTGTATGGTCATCCATTTTCACTTTGATAGGCATTGATTAATGGCCAGTTAGATTAAGGAATTAATTTGTTAGAACTATTTAAGTGTCCACTTTATTGAGCCTGTGCCATGTGGGCAGGTACTGTGTATGGTGAATGCTTTCAGTAAGTTTTCTGTAATGCTTGGAGCCACTCTGCAGGGGTAGGTCTGTGAGCTCTGATTTACTGTTGAGGAAATCAGGACTTGGGTTAAGTCATTAGTACAAAATCACATAACTGGTCAGTTACAGCACCAGGATTCTAATCCGGGAGGGGTGGTCTTCAGGCCTGGTGCCCTGTGCCGTTATACCGTATTACTTCTCATGGGCTGGACAAGGTTTCAAACAGATGAAATAACAAAATTGTAATAAGACAGCAGCAACCAAATGATCTCTAGATAGTAATTTTAATAGCTATTTAATATTTAATGTGGTATGCATTTCTCATTTACTCTTCGTAACAACTCCATGAGATAATCTACTGTTCTTTCTTTTGAGGAAGATTAGCCTTGAGCTAACATCTGCTGCCAGTCCTCCTCTTTTTGCTGAGGGCGGCTGGTCCTGAGCTAACGTCTGTGCCCATCTTCCTTTATTTTCTCTGGGACACCTGCCACAAGACGGCTTGATAAGTGGTGTGTTAGGTCTGCACCCAGGATCCCAGCTGGTGAACCCCGGGCCAGTGAAGCGGAGCTGCTGTGCCACCGGGCCGTCCCCGATTTTTTTTTAAACTGGTGGAGAAACTTTGCCCAATGTCACCCTTACAGTAAATCAGAAAACTGGAATTTAGACCCAGTCAGCATGATTCTGAGCCCATGTTCCTGAAGCTGTCTGAACCCCTTTTGGAGACTACAGTCATGTATCACATAATGATGTTTCGGTCAATGACAGACCGTGTATATGACAGTGGTCCCATAAGATTAGTACCGTGTAGCCTAGGTGTGCAGTAGGCTGTACCATCTAGGTTTGTGTGAGTACACTATATGATGTTCGCACAACAATGAAATCGTCTAACTGTGCATTTCTCAGAACATATCCCTGTCGTTTATCGACATATGACTGTATAGGGAATGAAAACTACTCATAGGGCCATCATGAGGATTAAATGATGGGGAGACGCTTCCATACAACATCGAGGGCAGACACACAATGACTGCAAAATGGCTTCCTTTCATGGGTGTCTCCAGTGCTTTTGGTGTGTACTTTTACTAGTGATGCTGAGGGTCAGGGTGAGGCATCCCGGCTCTTCTGGTTGTCAGGATGGAAAGGGACACCCAGTTATTTGTGGAGCCATCGCCACCTACTGGTTGGTCCCCGCTCACTCCGACCAGCTCATCTTTGATATTGGCATGTGTTGTCTTCCCGAGGTTTCTTGCCTCCTTTCTCATTTTCTAAATATAAAATACGTGCCTTTTTTTGTAAAAATACATTTTTTGGGGGTGAAAAAGCTGATGAGAAAACGAGTTTGGTATTTTCCCAAGAGCGTCACTGTTTGGCCTCTGTACAGGAGCATATTGGCGGCCAACTTATTGAGTTCAGAGTTCCACCCGCAGTGGGGCTGGGCAGAGTTGAAAAAGTCACGTGTCTGTGCTTGCACAGATTGTTCTGCTCAGGCATCCTTTGTAAGCTTCAGTTTAGATTTGTGGCCATCAGGGTCCTCTGGGCACTTGTCTGATGCCTTCGGGTACCAGATGGTGTCACTGTCTCCTAGTCCAAGCCTGAATTTTTAGGTCTGCCTCAGATCAGGCAAGTCAGAAGTTTGTCAGCAAAACCCTTTGCTGTTTTGGAGAAATTCCTGTCTTAACTCACTCTGCCCTCTCTCTTACCCTTTTTCCTCACAGCCAGCCACCCTTCTGGGACCCGTGGGTGCTGAGGGAGATAGCCCTGGATCCAGGGAGAGTTCTTGCCTTTTCTGGCCGACCCAGGCCTGCAATCTTAAGACTTGGATATTTTTGCGTATTGCCGGAGGATTGTTAGAATCTCTCAGAGCCAGCCTGGGAAACAAAGTCTCTTAAAGAATGCCTTGGAATTACTCTTAACTTCCCAAAAAGGAGTTGTGCAGTCCAGAAGTTTAATGCTTGAGCTTTGATTGATTATAGGACACTCGTAAACTGTATACGTTGCCATGTTTCAGCGATTGTTTTAAAAAGGACTCAATGATTAGTACTCCTAGGTAGAATTAGATTTTAAATATTTAGGTAAACATGCAATTTAGCATAATCTCTAGATTGTGGTTTTTAAATCTCATAGGATTAGGTTTTAAATTTTATCTTTCTGATGTAGAAATATGCACATGAACTACTGGAGCCAAAACAGGATGATGGGGAAACTCAGATATACCAAATGTTTGTTTTTGTTTTGTTAGTCCAGTTGTGAAATTCTTCTGTGGGAATGGTGGTTCACCTCTGGAAAGCGGTCAAAAAAAATTGCCCGGGATGGGCATAGAGCTGGGCCCAGAATGAACCTTTGAAAGGGAAAAAAATGAAAAGCAGCGACTCAGAATTCATCTAGAAGGATGGGATGTCCTTATCCTTTGGGATAGTGGAATTGAGTCATGACTTCCATTTGTTGATTCGCAGAAATTAAAGGCAGAATTCTCATCAGGTGGTGTTTTTTGGTACATTCTGTTGTATCTGTCTAAAACACAATTCTGCGTTATTCACCTGCTTAAAATCGTTCAGCAAGTCCCCTCCCCCTCAAAACAGCGTCAAAGCCCCTCGCCACCACACATGTCTGTCCTCTTGCTACATCCTGCACACCAGCTGGAGCCGTTCAGAATTCCGTGTAGTGCCTCAAAGGTACGATAGACGTATTAACACTTTCCAGAAGGTTCTTAATGTTTGTCGCGTACCAGTGAGAAGGTCTCTGGGTCATTTGGTTGAACTCTGGCCTAGGGAGGTGGAGTTTTGTGTATAAGGTGTCCGAGACCTCTGAATAAAATCTGGAATGGTGTTGGCTAATAATAGCTTCCATTTATTGAGTTCTTAGAGACATGCCAGGGATTACACACACAACTCAGATCCACATTTCAACCAGTTCTTACAACAACACTCCTTTCAGCAGACCAGAGGACTGAGAGTCAGGGAAGGTCAGCTTTGTCCGGGGTCGCGGGCCGGGTTCATGTCTCCTGGACTGAGCTGACACTGGTTTTCCTTTGTTGACTTGATAATTAAAAAAAAAAAATTTATGGATTGCTTATTCGACCGGGGGAGTGAATATGACAAGAATGCCTTCATGTTTATTTCTGGAAGAATGTTTCTTGTCCTAATAATAATATCCCCTTACAATAATATGCACTTACAAAATCCGGACGTTTTTATCTTGGCTTTCCTGTCTGGCTCCTGGAGTACGTGATGCTGGGGAGGAAACTCTGGCCCCTAACTCCACGCTCTTCACCTGGTTGCTATGGACGCTGAACAGCTCAGGGGCGCCCTCTGGTGGTGGTTAGCCCGCGAGTGTGACTTCATTTAAGAACTATTTGTTGACCCAGTTCAAGGAGTCTGAGGAATATGAGCATAAACCCGAGGTGGTCTCCGCCGTGAAGAGATGCTCAGATTTATGTGCATGTTGCTGTAACACAAGGTGGGGATTGGTGAGCTAGGAAAGGGAACAAAGGAAATGCGTAGTTCTTTACAGGTCAGAGAGTCTAATTGCAGCCGGGGAGTTAGGGAGAGCTGCGTGAAGATGTGGCGTTTCTCTGGCTCTGCAGGGATGCATGGGGTTTGGCTTTGTGGTGACCCAGGGATGGGTGGGAAGAGGATCAGCATCTCTGCTGGAGGGAACCGTGCCAGCAAAGGCCTGCTGGGGAGGAAGGCGAGAGGAAGTGTGGAAACATGGGGAGCGGTAAGTGTTCATTCCCGTGTAAGCGGAGGATAGCATCTGTGCAATGGAAGAGTTCCCTTAGGATCAGAGTGGCATTTCCCAGCCTTGGCGGCAATGAGGATGACGGTTGGCAGAGGGAAGAAAGCTGAACAAGAAGGTCATCTGGATGATTATTGCCATGTGTTGGTCATGGCTCCAGGGTGGAAAGTCACTGAGAAGTGGCCGGAAGCAGATCGCAGGTCCTTCCCCAGCCGCCGCCACTGCCGTGAGTGCTCAGAGTCTCACAGAGGTTGCCCCCGGCCAGTTCACCCTCTCCTTACGAAATGCCTCTTCCAGACCCCAGTGTGGTCGACTGCAGGAGGGGCCACAGGGCTCAGCTCCTTCAGCCTGGTCCACAGGCCGGCTTACGGTCCACACATTTGGCTCATGCAGGGGGGCTTCCATGGCCCCTTTCCCAACTCCAGTTGGGAGGAAGGGCAGACCAGTGAGAAAGAAGAAGGAAAACATTTGAGTCTTCATTTCCAGCAGAACTCCTCCAGCCCCTGCCCACCTGCTCCCGTGTCTGCCTCTCTCCCCTAGAGACAAGCTGAGACCCATGCACTGCACTGGGCTCGTGGGAGAAGAAATCTGAAAAAAGCCAAGCTTGAACTTGTTTCCCAGACTCAGAACTGCAGCCTTTTCATTCTGCACTCTGAAAGCTCACCCTGCCTCTTACGCCGGCACTGACCTCCAGGAAAGGCCAGGCTGGGCATCTTGTGTTGGCTCTTGTTGTGGGCATAGTGGGAATGGACGGGCAGAGGGAAGGGCTGGTGGGAGGAGGGCAGGCAAAGGGAGAGACCATGGAGGTCGGATCAGTAACACAAAGGAAAGAGCCACCCAGGGTCTGGGCACTGGTGGCCTTTGCCTTCTTGAGTCACCACTTAGATATCTAGCCGATGTCTCAAACTCAACATGTCTCAAACGGAAGTCCCGATCTTATCTCCTGTCCTGCTCTACTAACGCTAAACTCTTAGTTGCTCAGGCCAGAAACCTTAGAGCCATCCTTGATTCCTCCTATCCAGTCCTTCAGGAGATCCCAGAGCTTTACCTTCTAAATGTATCCTGATTCATCTGCCCTCCCACCTCTGCGTCACCCAGCCTGGGCTACACCATGTCTCACCGGTACTACTGTAATAGCTGCCTCCCCAAGTCTTTCTTTGTCTGCTTCAGTCTGTTCTAAACTCATTAGCCAGAGCGATCTTTTGAAAACATGAGTCAAATCTTGTCACTTCTCTGCTCAAAAGAATCCTTACGATGGCCTTCACGTTCTCACACCCCCTGCCCGCCCCTCTCCTGTGTGTCCTCACTGTCACTCACTCCCCTCCGGCCACACCGGCTCCTTCCCTATTCCTCAGACCCATCGGGCAGACTCCTGCCTTAGGGCTTTGCATGAGCCTTTCTCTCTTCTCCCACATGTCCACAGGGCTCCCCTCCTGACTGTAATCTCACCCGAAGGAGGCAGGAGGCGGTCGCCTGTTTGGTTTGGTGTCATGGAGATTGTTCATGGTTTAGGGCAGAGGAACATCCTTTTATGGAAGCATATAGGCCTTCTTGTCTACTGATTAACTAGAGTGAAACTGCTATCGGCTTTTAAAGACAATTGGGGCCACGTAAAAATGTGCATGGTACATTTCAGGTTTCAGCCAAGGGGCACATTTCTCCGTGGGGCAACAGTCAGGCTGGCTGCGATGGGTTCACTGACTTTCCATGTGCAAGGTTTGTAATTCTCCCTTCAGGGCGGGTAGCAAGGCGTTCTTACTTACAAGATCAATGCAGTAGTGTGTAAGGCATGTTTGGTGTAATTTGTTATCCTATATATATTATCGTTTCATAATTCTGAGCCTTAATTATGCACTTATACCTAAAATATATAAACATATGATGCCGCCAGAATTTTTCTATTTTAGTGGATTTATTTATTCTTTGGATTTTCACTCTCCTTATTTTCACATTAATTTTCAGAAGATTTTGCTATAAAAAAGTTAAGTATCATAATTTGATTGATAGAACATAGGTGTTGAGATCAGAGGACATTATTTTCATTTGAACTGTATGCTACTATCCGTATTAGCATGGGAGAATTGTTTAATTTTTGTTTCTCCATCTTGCTGTCTGTAAAGTGAAGGTGCTAGTTCTTCTGTTTGCAGGGTTGTGGCTGGGACCAGGTGTGATCGTAGACCCGCACGCGCCATGTCTGAAGCACTGGCTCATTGTTGGCCGCCACTTAGAACAGCATTTCCTGTTGGACGCCTTAGAGTACAACAGTGTTTTGGATCCATTTAGGGATTCAGGAAAACATCATTGATGGCTTTGAAACCGAAACTCCTGCTTGTAGCTGACAGCTAGCCACTGGACCTGGCTTTTTAAAAAATTGTGGTTGAAGACACTTCTTCATTCTTTTGCAGTATCTGTCCCCTCGCACCCATTCCAGAGTCCATGGGAGGACACCCTGTGTTCTTTGCTCCCTTCGCCCTAGCCCCCGTTCACTTAGGTGTTTGCTATTGATTGATTTCTTGGGCAGAAACCAAGATGGAGCTTGTCTTCCCTCTGGGGGCTTGTTCATGGAAGAACTCTCCACTTCTTCTGTTTAGTCCAGATTTGATTTAGTTCAACGTTTTTTCGGCTTCTGCCATGTGCCAGGCACTTTGCCAGACCTGGGGATTTAAAACTAGAAAAGAAGTGGTTCTAGCTCTTGCAGAGGATAGACAGAAACCATGATTACCTTTTATTAGGGTGCATTTTATGAGGGCAGTATGTCTGCAGCGCTGCTGGGGTGCTGAGGGCATGAGAGGCGGGGAAGGTGGCGGTCCTGGGTGTGAGCCCGTTTGGATGGGGAACCTGCCTCCTACCCTTGCCCTGTTCCCCGATCACCATTCCAGCTGGTGCCATAGAGCTGGTCAGAGAATCGGTAAGCGCACACTCTGGACTTTCTAGGGAAGACCCATGTCAGATGCTCTGCTCTTGTCAGGCACTGCATCTCACTTTTGGTTTGGAAAATAAAGTGGCCATACAGGGACAGGGAAGCATAAAACGGCGTCTTAGTTATCTTGAAGCATTGGCCAGGTTTGTGGGGGGACAGCGGATCAGGGATGAGGTCAGCACCAAGAGATGTGCCTTGGGGTCTCTAGCAGTTGGATGCCTGCCACATGGACCCGCGGAGGACTTCCAGCCTGTTGCTCAGCCAGCTTTCTTCCTCCCAGCTCTCGCCCCTCATGAGTTTTTTCTTCTATCTCATTAAATATAACATATGTGCATGGACCACCCACTGTGTGTCGCACGCGGGCCCCAGATAGCTACAGGGGTGTAGGGAAGGAGACGTATGCGGCTCTCCAGCAGCTTCTCTTATTGGGGAGGACACACTCAGTTGAATTATAGAATGAACAACTACAACTGAATATGGGGGAAGGGACCCTAGAGGGATTGTCATCTGTCCCCTTCACTTTGCTGATCTGGAGTCCAAGCCCAGCAAGGCTTTATGGCCCTGCCCAGGCGTTACAGCAAGTTGTTCTTCTCCTGTACGCCACTGACCACCCCTCCTCCAGAAAAACTGAAAAGCCTGCAGAGACAGGGTCTTGCTCCTCCCTCCCTCCCTCCCTCCCTCCCTCCCTCCCTCCCTCCTTCCTTCCCTCCCTCCTTCTCTTGCTTCTGGCACTTCCTCTCAGGTGCTGTGCTGCTGCTGGGGTTAGAGCAGCTGGGGCTGGGCAGAGGACATCCTTGTCCTCAGTCACACGTGCTCTGGAGAGCCAGTAACAAACCAGTAAACCGTGCAGCACCGATAAAGCAGGGAAGTGTCGGGGGTGGGATTGCGGGTTGAAGCAGGGTGGCCAGGAGGTCAGGCCTCTGAGCAGGTGACAGTTGAGGAGAGACCTGAGAGGATGTGAATAGGATGAAGCCCCAGGGCTCTCGTGTAAGGAGCGAGGGGACCAGGACTGGTAGCGTGGCAGGATAAGGAGCATGGCTCCGTGCTCTAGACACTTCTCATCACTGATGCAGGGCCAGGGGTCTGCACATTTCTGGTGTGTATTAACTTGGCGAGGCTGAAGGAAGCGATAAAGGCCCTGGGTCTGGTGCCCAGGTGCTCACTGTGGGTGAAGTGGGTCTTTAGACCAACCTGGCAGTGGTGGGAAGCATGCCATGTGACCCGAAACTCAAGGTGTGACTGGTGGTGACCAGAGTCAGGTTGTGGGGCTCCTCTGCTTTTGTCCCAGGTGACACAGAACAAGGCGGACATTCGTCTCTCTCCTCTCCTCCCCCAGGGGCTTTCACAAAGCTTCCGAAGAGTGTCCAGTGAGGGGGGGAAGTGGACTGAGAAGGATGGCACGTGTTCGCGTGCCGTACCTGCACGGCCACGTGGGCCTCCGCCACCATGCACGACACCTGAGCAGAAAAGAGCACAAAGGAGCCTTGGCTTTCTCTTTCAGACAACCCGTTCGAGGACACCAACCTGAAGGACGCCTATCTCATTCCGAGAAGCATCATGGCTGAGCCAGACTACATAGAAGATGACAATCCTGAACTAATTAGGCCTCAGAAACTAGTCAATCCTGTCAAAATGTCCCGGAACCATCAAGATCTTCACAGAGAGCTGCTCATGAATCAAAAAAGGTAGGATGGTTGCTTGAACAGAGTTTTCCTTAGCGGACTTTGAAGGGAACCAGATTTAATTTTAATGACATTTGCAAAGGTTTCGTGGGGTTTTTCATTTCATGGCCGTCTGCAGGGCTTCCCTGCTCCTCCCGGCATTCCTGAGCCTGGGCGTCCCCCTCCGCCCAGAGAAGTGCCGGCTGCAGGCGCAGCTGCCACCATCAGGGTTGCGCAGAGTTCTGTGGCCTGAGCACCCTCCGAAATGGTTGCATATTTAAAATGTGGATGGAAGGGGCTGCATTAAGGATAAAAGGGAGTGTCCTAAGTAGAAGAAAAATATATTATTTCTCAGATTTGTAAAAATTCTAAATTTTACCCTTACATCACAGAAGTGTGGGAATCAGATGTAAATATCGCCTGCCTTAGCATTCGTGAGTGGCAGAAGTCTCTAGAACCACATCAGACTTAACAATCCATCAGCAGCCTCTTTCTGGTGTTTTTGTTTGTTTTAAGTAACATTTTAAACTATTACTGTCATAATTTTTATTATTAATTTTTTGGAGAGGAGTGAAACATTTACTCTTCCATCTTCTTTGTAAACCGTTTGTTAGCTCCATCTGGGCTGTGAAAATTTTTGGATGTTGGGCTGATGTACTCTGCTTTGTAAGTTATTCCGGGCAGGGTTAGTAAACATGGGCGAGCGGAGGAGACACAGGTACTGTATTTATTAAGATATGAAGTTACTTTAAGAATTATTAAGCTTCCTTGAGAACTATTTTCATGTCTTCCAAATGAAGCTGTTGATCTGAATTGTGGGCCTATAGATTACTCACCCACTCTTTGCTAAGCCCTGGTGAAAAGGTGGCTACGATTGAACCGAAAGGTACGCAGACCAAGTTAAGTGCTAGGGTACTCTTAGAGGAAGGGCTAATTAAAAAAAATTCTTAAAAGGGGATGAGGGGGCGTTTTTGTTGCATTTCTCCTTCCCGAGTACACACCTGCCAGAAATGTTGCCTGTCCTGGGAATTCTCTGTAAACACATCCTCCCTCCAGACTGGGAATGTGGCTTATTCCCTTTTTACCCTGTCACACCAGTGCGCTTTTGGGTTAATGCTGATGAAATCGAAGGCAAGTTTGATTCTTTTTGAATGGATGTTTAGCTTCTACCTGTCTTTATCAGATAAAAGGAAAAAAAATATGGATTTGGTGTCATCATGCTCAAAGCAGAACATGACTGTGTAAATTCCTAGTAAGGCCACAGAATTTTGAGGCTGTCCTGCCCTGGGAAACCTGTCTGCGTTTTGGTGGAAAGATCGAAAGTTGAATGTATGCCAAAAGAGAGTTGCTAAATGGTTTTCTAAACTAGGTGGTATTCTGATTGTTTTCGCATCTTGGACCTCAGTTCCCTTATCTGTTAAATGGGAGTAAGGGGCTTAGTTAATCTCTAAGAAACATTCTTGCTCAAACTGTTTATTTTTTTTTCTGTTATATCTATGAAAAGGCTCCAAGTCAGAATAGAGGCAAAAGTAAAACCAAAATTGGCAGAAGAACTGTTCTCTGAACTAGAGGCTACAAATTATTCTGCAAAAATTTCTATTAGTGGCCTGGGTTCCAGCTCTGGGAAATCTATGGGTTCGTGCACTGAATAAGTTTCCGTATTTCCTAGAATAGGCGCATTCTGTGAAGATGGACCTCGCTCTGTCTGACCTGCTCTCGCCCATGCTTTCTTTTCCTTGTTTACACAGCTGACTCTCTAGCCAGGCCCAGCTCAGCTAGTTTTGGAGAATGCTGCTGTTCCCTCAAGTACCACAGTGTAGAGAGGACGTGGGGTTGAGGTCAGAGAGAAATGGTATGAATCCTGACTCGCCACTGAACTTGACCTTTTTATGATCTTGGACAAGCTCCCCCTTCTTGTTCTGTTTCTTCATCTATAAAGTAGGGGATAAAAGTCTCTTTCTTATAAAATGGAATTAAATAATAGCATGTATAAATACCTATTAAAATACCTGGCATACAATAAGTACTCGATTAGTCCCATCCATCTTCCACTTCCTTCCTATGTAGCATCATCTGGAAATTCCTGTTGCTTTTTCCTCTTTTTCTTTGAAAGCTTCTGGTCTGGCTGTACAAGTACCTTTTAAAAAAAAGAAAGAAGAGAAAAGGCAAGTTTCAAAATTAAATGAGTATATCTCATCCTGTGTCTTCAGGTTTTTCAAGGTAAAATCTTAGTTGGGTCAAGTCCTCTTATTAGAAATATGACCTTTTAGAGTGAAAACTTCTCAGGCAATTTCTTCTCTTTTGACCGTCTTCTATCACATACTTTTAAGAGACTGTAGGCTTTTTATTTCTAAATTTTGGTGCCAAATAATAGGAAGGATCACATCGATAATATGTAGTTAAAGATAATCGTTCTTAACTAGTGGTTTGTACCATAATGAAAGTCTGCCTACTTTTCTACAATTTATCAAGGGCCTGCCCGTATTTTATCTTATCCAGACCCTTTCCATTAACTCAACATGTATTATCTTGGAGTTGCCCTAATTTGGCATGTGAATAAGAGACAACTCAGAATAACAGGCTAAGGAATCTTCTCAGGATCACACAATAGTTTTCTGGAATAAAGAAGGGTAGAAATAAACAGAATTAAAGGCAGTTTATAGAAATAAATCAGATATAGTAACAATATAAGAAGAAGGGGGTAGGGAAATTGGAGGGAGACAGAAATGAGATCAACACAAAACCAGCTGTCCATGGAGCCTTGGACCTTTGCTCTACCTAGCCACAGATTTGGCTCAAAGCCCTGTGGCAGTTAGTTCAAAGGGTTCTTCCTAGTTACTTTTTAGAGATTAGAAGATAAAGCCCAGTCACTGTTTAGGAGAACAAACACTGATAGGTATTCTAATGTTGAAACCTACACTCTTGCAAGGTTATAATTCTGCTCCTCTATTTGCCATCTTTTGGACCCAACTAACTTTCAGGTTGAAAGTCTTTAAATTTCAATCGGGTCAGTTTCCCACTAGGTCTGATTATTAAGACCCTTTGTCAGGTTCTCAGGTTCTTTAGATGTTCCCAATGGCATAAAAAGGCAGATTTCAAGAGGCATTATTTTTTGTAGTTGAAAGATCAGTGTTTGAGAGGTCTTAAAAAAAATTCTCATATAATTTAGAGATGCTGTCTTCTCTACAAAGAGTACTTTTTTGGGCAAATATAGACTACCCAACTACTTAAGCACATTCCTAAATTTGGTTCTTTGGCTTGTTCATATCGGTCAAAGGTCTAGTTTCCTGTGTTTTTAGTTGATTTTCATTTCGCATGCTTTGCTAGACAAATAGATCCTCAATAAATACTTGTTGCTGTACGATACGGCGGGGTGGGGGGGGGGGATAGGGGAAGTTGTGATAAGAATATTTGCATTTGAATCCATGCAGATAGACATCGCTCAGCCAGAAATGTGGATGAGGCAGGCCAAACCAGAAGGTTTCAAGATTAAAATCAAGGGCTTGAACTCCAAATGCAGCTCTCGCCCGCCACCCTAAGAAAATAATTAGGCCAGGAGATGTTCTGTTTGGGTCTGAGCCAGCCCTTGCCTCCTGCTCAGTGCTGTCCCAGGTGAGGAGGCAAGTTCACCGTTTGTGGGTTCAAGTGCACCTGGAGTGGAGGTGGGGCAAGTATGGACGCTCCCAGTCTGCCCCTGACCTTATTCAGTTGTTTATGTGAAACCTGAAACGTACCATTGAAAGTTGTCTATACATTTCATCACTGGTAGTGAAAGTATATACATTGTTGCAGGCTTTTTGGAGGGGAGTTTGGCAATGTATATCAAGTATAAAATGTACACATGCTTAGCCAACAATTCTACTTCCATGAATCTAGCCAACAGAAATACTTGTATAACAGTGCAAATATAAACGTACAAGGAAGTTCATTGCCTCCTTGCTTTAATAGGGTACAGCTGGAAACAGCCTGTTTGTCAGGATGGGAGTGGCAAAATTATGACACTTCTGTTGTGCAGATATTAAAAAGAATGTGGAAGAGCTCTGTTGGTAAAGGTGTAGGAAGCATGGAGGAGCATAAATGATTAGTTATCTCTGGGTGCAGCGAGGGGAAGAGTCCACGGGGGCAGGGCCTCTAACTTGTACAATTTTTGGGACCACCACTCACGTAGAATACAGCGTAAGTTTTTGGTGCTCCCAAGATTTGTTTAATGAGGAGAATTTAGGAGTACGTTCACTTTTTACTTTACATTTATGTATATGTTCCCTAACCTATTTTTTTGCAACATGTACTTACTAATTTTAAAAATTGGCTTGGCCCACTGTATAATAGTCACAGGAAGCAGGCTTGGGAATAACTGGTCTTGAATGGTACAAAGCCACCAGTTCTAAAAGGATGGAAATTCCTTGTTAATTGTGTATATGTCAGAATTGATTCAAGAGAATCAGCTGTTCTCGTGCAAAGAATGATATTATAGTTTTTATGAAATTTGGAGAAGCTCGTTTCTGTCTGTCTACGCTGTCTGTGCAGTTGGATCCATTTTTGGACTCAGCCATATGGGCGAGTACTTAACTTTTCCATTCAGCACGGAAAGTGAAGTGATCCGCTGAGATAAAATATTAACTAAATTTGGATGACTTCTCGACTGTTCGAAGTGCAGAACATTTATCATATAAGCACCATTTTCCTGAGCTTTCTTTTGCTAAATATTTTATCTGACTGCCACCATTGTGTAAAAGTCTTTGAACAGAAAATGAATACTGTGTATTAGTTAAACCCATTCATACATTGCAATAGAATGTCAGCTTGCTGTGTCATACATCAAAGCTTATTCCACAGCTTTGGCATAATCCAGAAGAATTTAATAACAGTTGCGGTTAATTTTGCCAGTGATATATAGGGAAAGAAAAATGTTTGAAATTTAAATTATGCAGAGAGCTAAATTCTTAATCCTAAAATTTAATCCCTTAATTCTGTAGTATCATACTGAGGCTTTTTAATAGTCATGAAACAGATGGGTCTTTACTCAGATTATTTACAAACAAATTTTCCTGTGCTCTTGACACATTTATTGTGAGCGAAGTACCATAAGCAGTTTTTATTACATTAATTAAAAATTTAATTTCCAGAATAATTCATCTATACCTCTATTCCTCTCATGCGATCTTCATAACTGTGAAACTGTAATTAAATCACAATGATAACCTGTCTCTTTGGTTTCACTGGAAATTTAATTTAACATTTTTCAATATTATATGAATTTATGAATTTAATACTTTTAAATTTTTTAATATATGATTTTAATATATTTTTCCTCCTTCTTTATTGCCAGAAGTTCTGCTAATGCATATTGGGAATGTGAAGACATATGCTATTTTGACTATGTATCCTTTATCTTTATTGACATACTGATCTTTACTTTGTAAACAGCTACTTTGAAAAGCTTATTGTGATTTAAAAAAATAGGTAGGTAGGAGAGATTCCATAGCATTTTTTAAAATGATAATTAGATAAATGAGGAGTGTGAAATTGAGGTTTCATTTACAGATGTGATAGTGTGGACCTGAAAGAGATGGAGACGAGTGTGTCGTTGAATTTCTTACAACCAGAGCACGCATTCTGGAAATTATTTGACTGAACAGCTACTCAAATGACTCCCAGGTACTTAGTCCCCTCGGGTGATTGATGCAGCTTAGGGAACAGCCACAGAGGTAGACGCTCCTCATCTGCAGACTCGCAGTCAGCAGCAGCAAGACCAGAAGGTAGGGGGCTGGTGCACAGGCCCGTCTCAGGCCAGGGGGATTCAGCAGTGTTCATTTCCGCAGCCCAGAAAAGCCCGTGTTACTATTCGGTCAAGTGTGTGTGTGGACGTGTGCGTGTGAGTGTGAAAATGCCCACCATTACCTATATCCTGTGCTGCCTGGAATCGATAGTGTTTTTCCTGTGCTGTGAGTTGTTTCCTTTTTATTTTAAATGCTGTTAGTAACTGTTAGCATCAAGTTGAAATTACTTAAGAGCTAACGTGAAGAGAAGGAAGACAGTCCAGAGGAGGTGGACGGGCTCACTTCAGCATCTTGGGAAGCCTGGACTGGAGAAATCCTAAGGAAATGGCAGAGAAATAGAGAAGGAGAGTTGTAGCTAACAGTTAACACAGACATCCCGCCTGAGGAGATCCTGAATGTCCTTACCCTGACCTGCATCCCACCTTTCTGAGGGGAGGGCTGCTAGGGAGTGGCCTCAGTTTTGGGTTTGGTTCTCCCCGATTGAAGAGACGGCAGCCCTAATTTACTCCTCAGAAATGTGGCGCTTCCCCTGAAGCCTGGCTCCCGTGCGTGAGGAAACGACACATGTGACATGGCACCCTGCAGGGAGCACTGGACTGGGAGTTGGGGGTCAGAGTTCTCCGCGGTCGTGCCCCCCAGTAATGAGGAAAGCTTGGAGCTGCCTTTAGATGTACAAGAACCCTCTTCCCAATCTGAAAAATTCGGAAGAGGTTTTCAGGGCCGTTTTCTCTTTAAATTTCTGTGCTAGCCTGTCTCTAGGCTACATTTAGTGCACGAAATCGGGGGCTAGAACTTGGGAAGCTTCCCCTGAAACTCCAGGAGGGGGCATTTCAGGTTCTAGCCATCTCCATCTCCATCATGGGTGCTCGTTGCATCCATCAAATGAGTGTGCTGTTCCCCACTCCATCCTACTCTCACTAACCTCCTTTGCATGGCCTGATGCCTGGCGCACAGTAGGTGCACAATACATTTTTATTGAATGAATGGATTTCCTTTGCTTACATTTGGAAGATGCTCTGGCCCTTTCTTCATGCTTGTGAATTTCTGAGACCACCGGTGTTGATTAGTAACAGGTAGTTGGCCTCAAAATCATGCTAATTTGGGGGCCGGCCCAGTGGTGCAGCGGTTAAGTTCGCACATTCCCCTTCTTGGTGGCCTGGGCTTTGCCGGTTCGGATCCCAGGTGCGGACATGGCACTGCTTGGCAAAAGCCATGCTGTGGTAGGCGTCCCATGCATAAAGTAGAGGAAGATGGACATGGATGTTAGCTCAGGGCCAGTCTTCCTCAGCAAAGACAGGAGGATTGGCAGGAGATGTTAGCTCAGGGCTAATCTTCCTCAAAAAACAAAAAAAAAAATCATGCTCATTCGGTAGACCCCTTTTCTGAGGCTGATGCCTTCCATTAAATTTCTCTGCATGAAAGCTTGGTCCGCTAGATTAAAATCGTTTATTTTTCTTAATGCTTTTTTTTGCAGGGGTCTTGCCCCTCAGAATAAGCCAGAACTGCAGAAAGTGATGGAAAAGAGAAAACGAGATCAAGTGATAAAGCAGAAGGAGGAAGCAGCGCAGAAGAAGAAATCTGACTTTGAAATCGAACTATTAAAACGGCAGCAGAAGTTGGAGCAGGTGAGGGTGAAAGTTGTCTTTTTTTTTTAATGGAGAAATACTTGACATACAACCTTGCGTCAGTTTAAGTTATTGTCAGTTCAAGTGTACAGCATATTGATCTGATACCATCATATTACAGTGTGATCACCACTGTCGCGTTAGCGGACGCCTCTAACGCATCACGTTATTATCATTTCTTCTAATGTTGGAAACAATTGCGATCTAGTCCCTTAGCAAGTTTAATATTCAGAGTACAATTTTTTTGGCTTTAATCACGGTACCATGTATTAGGTCTCCAGGATTTACTTATGTACAGTGGCAATTATGTTCCCTGAAATAACGTCTCCCAATTCCCCCAGCCCCCAGCCCTTGGTAACCACCGTTTTACTCTCTGCTTTTACAGTTTCGATTTTTTTAGATTCCACATATAAGAGAGATCATGCAGTATTGGGCTTTCTCTGACTTACTTCAAAAATAGCCCTTTTTGGTCCTGAGAAATATGGATGTTGGAAAGAGCAGAATTCACCAGACACGTCAGGTGTTGGTGTTGATACCATGACAGGAAAATATGAGACAAAATGTCAGAAAATAGGCTAAAATACCTTCAGGGTAAAGACAGGGATTTTGTCGAGGGCCTGGAAGAGATTCAGGGGCCAGAGCCCATACCAGGGGCTGTCACGGAATTCACAGCAGAGGGTTGGGAAACTCAGCTTCACTGAGACAGACTACAGGGCGACATGTGTTATCTGAGCGTCTTGTGTTCTTAGCCTTGATTTTTAGGTTCTCATCCTCTCCTGACATTGCTTGTGGTAACAGCCAATGGGCTGCTGCTCCTGCACAGAATTACTGCAGGACCCGTATGCATCCATATGTATATATATTTAAAGTGGAGACCGGAAGAGACTTTCTCCCCTTGGGAGATGAAGTCGCCAGGGACTTTGAAAAGCCGCTCAGTTTGTGAATCACTTTCCTGTTTCTGAATCCCATCTAGCTGGAACTCGAGAATCAGAAATTGCAAGAAGAGCAGGAAAATGCGCCAGAGTTTGTGAAGGTCAAAGGGAATCTCAGGAGAACAGGCCAGGAAGTGGCCCAAGCCCAGGAGTCGTAGGCCCGGGCCGCAGAGATGCGCCCGGCCCGTCGCGCTCGGAAGCGGGCTGCAGGCGTCTGCTCAACACTTCCTCTCAGGGCCGGAGCCCCTGGGGAGAGTCCCAGCCAGCAGAGAATTGTTACCTTCAGAAGGATTTGATTTGGTTTTCCTACAATCTTGGTGGATAAACTACCTGTGACAGTTGCAGTTCTGTTCGCCAAACGAAGGACCTTGACCAGCACTTGAGTTGGGCTAACAGACCTGTGTTCACAGACCTGATCAAAAGAAGCATCAACGACAGAGGAAGAGGACACTGGAATAAATTCTTGAGAGTTGCACTACTTGGTTTTTCTTCCGGTCCAAGTTTAGTGGGGCACAGAGCCTTTTTTCTTTGAAAACCTAAAGAAAATGTGTTTCCTTGTTCCTTTAGTTATCTATTGGATTGCACAGAAATGTGTTTGATTTGTTACACCCAATGTTTGTAAATTCCATTTTGAGAACCCAACATTTTCTTGGTCAATTTATACTTTCACCCACATTACAGTTAACGCCGGAGAATGTTCGTGTGGATGTTGAGCACAGCTACTACCTTTGTTGGCACTAAGACTCAGAAATGGGGTGAGAAGGTTTAAAAATACGTAAACAAAAATACGTCAACATCCATCTTGATCTTATTTTAATTTCTTTCGGTTCTGTGATATTAGTAGGCTCCACAGTGACATTCCAGTTCAGAGAAAGCACATCATATAAATCCATTTATTGCTTTGATAACTATTAGGGTTTTTGTTTTGTTTTGCTTTTTAATTTCTTGCTGAGCTGGCCCTTTTAAATGAAATAATCTCCCAGTCATTTGGAGAATAAAAACTAGTCCATATAACCCAACTTCAGTGTCAAAAGTAAAGGGTCCACATCTTTTGATTTCTTTTGAGAGCTGTTTGAGGAAAGCTCCTACTGGGAACTGGGCAAGGAGTTTTTCGGGTATTTTAATGTGAAACAAATGTGGTTTGGTCTAAGGAGGCCTTGTTGGAAGATTTACAGCTTTTGTACATTTTGAATATTATTAGAATCCAAGTTTTGAAAGTTTCTGATTAATGATCCCCCATTTCTTTGCCTTGTTTTTCTTGTGAAGAAAGACTGGTCCACCACTCTCTTAGTGATGATGATGCTGTTGATAACAAGGACGTTGATGACTACTGTTCTGCATCTCTCAGGAAAAATTGAGGTGAAGGGAGAGGCTGCTTGGTTTCTGCACTCTAGCTAGCATGCTCCTCCAAGTGATGTCCGAGTTAAGAATAGTAGCAAAATTCTTACACAAAATCCATTTCATACAGCTGCTCTGGGCAGAGGTACATTCTACTTGGGGTCATCTGGAAGAATTTGTGTGGATTCAGTATGTTCTCCATGGAGATGGTACAGCCAGTAATCTCTACATTGAAGATCTTCTTATACTCCTTTAAAGGCTCATAGAAAGCTAGATCCCAAGCTTTTGAATCCTTAATAAACGTAGTAGAAATTAGCTTTCTATGGGAATGCTTTAGTTTTCAGAGTTGATGATTAGGCTCATACTCAGTCCTCATGTGAACAAGATATGAATAAATGCAATGAGAATATACTGCTAGTTAGGGAACATGTTGATTACAACTGAAATGGATTATTTCTCTCATCAGCAAGTATTATTTGAATAAAATATGAGATGTTTAAGGTAAAGTCTTGCTCTATCATAGTTTGCTTTCGAAGGATGGAATGGTAACTATTTTTTTCCATCGTTCTTCCTTTTGAGAGAAAAAAGTACATTAACTCATCATCTTGAAAGTACATTTCTGATTGCACATTGACTAGAGTTCTTTCTTCGTGTATATGGACTAACAATGTGATTTGTAAAGTGAAGATTCAGGACCGGCTCCTAGCCTTTCATCTAACTGGGTGTTAGATCTTTATAGATCCTGTGTTCTGGAAGCAATTCTGCCACTTGATAAAATTCCCAAGGGCCCCAGCAGGCCCCTTTCGAAGGACCAATCCTGTTCCTAGAACTTACCAAGAATTCCTTCTTCACTGGGGAAAAAAAAATCACAAAAGCGTTTCCCTCCCAGTCTCACTCACAAATCTGCAGAATTTTGTGTAGTTAGTACACAAGGTCTACTTGTAAATAGCGCAGGCTGATGTCTTAGGACGAAAAGTGGACTGTCCAGGGAGGGGAGCTCTCAGAAGTTGTCACATCGGGTCGGCTCACTAGCTTGATTACATAAGCATCAGTCTCCCGCCTACTGTACAGTCCAAACCCCTAGGACTCATAAATATCCAAGCAGTTTCGTGCTTTGAGCCACTTTTTGACAAAAATGGCTCCATTTTTCCACTCTATGGTTTTCTTAAAATAGTCGAGTGTTTTATAGTCTCGTAGTAAGGCACTGTTGCTTTCTAAGCTATAACAGTTGACTCTATTCTTCTACTCCGAAAAATCTTGACTTGTTTGAGTGTATATAATATATATAAAGGGAGCCTTAATGGGTTTGTTTTCATAATTTAATATTTTTTTGTATTTGCTCTTGTATAATTGTTTTTAATGAAAGTCTTACAGAATCGAGGGTGGAATTCTTAGAACCAAAGTTATTCTTAATAAAAATCAATACTTGCTTGGACCACGCCGCCGAGTGTGTCTGATCTGTGGAGGATGGATGGCAGAGCTGACGGTGGGGGGCCGTGTGCAGTTGGAGGGTTAGAAGGCGGTTCTAGAGTCTCCCTTTGGTGACTGTCCTCTTGCACAGCCTCCCCCTCAAATAAATTATGTCCTCTTGCCTTGTGTCACTCAAGGCTGACTATTCATTAGGTCAAACAAATTCATGCTAAGAGGTTATGCTACACTTTGCGTAGGATATGTGGTATTTTAGCAGCAGTTGTCAGTCCTTCTGATCAAAGTCTTCTGAATTTGGGGAGCCTGCTAGGACAGTGGGAGATAGATTCTGGGAAAGGCCATGTCTTGGTGCTTTTGAGCTAGTACACATGGCATGTCTGAAGCATGACCATGAAATTCTTTTGCTTATTCAGCTGAATTAAAGTCATCTTTGAGTTAGTTTGGCAAGGTATATGCATGATTGCATTATACTATTGGTTAAAATAGTTGGGGAGTTCAAGTCTACTTATAGTTATGCCTTTATTTTCCAACCCAAAATTACTACTCGGCTTGATCACCCAACCCCTAGTGTCTTTGGACTCTTAATCACATCTACTCAGGGCAGTGAAGACTTGCTGCGTCCAAGTTAAACCATGAGTTCCGAAGGCCAGTGCAGAAGGTGGGTTCCCAAAAAGATTTGAGTGGTAACTGCATCCTTGGAATAACCGGGCAGTTACCAAGGTGACAGTTTTGAGGCTGTCAATCCATGTCATTGGGCCACTATCTCTTTGTTTCTTACAGGAGTAGTAACCGATTGGAAAGAAGACAGAGGGCAATTCAACGGGTTTGGTAAGATTTAAAATGTTATAGTGTAGCTACAAGAGGTATTAAAATAATACTGCCAGGCTTCCATTTACTCGTATAATGGGAAATGATGTATTTTATTTCCAAGGTCTTAGGATAAAGAAAATCTTCATGAGCTAGCCTCACAATTATAATTTCTACTTTTTTTTTTTTTTGTCTGCATGAGGAAATGCAGCCTGATTATCAAGTGGGGAGGTTTTGGAATGTCTTCCCACGTGCTCCTAGATTTCCTAGCAAGATGGTAATACCGAACAGAATCTGGTACAAAGGACATTTGGTTATTTATTGAAAGTGTGCTGGTTATTACTGGGAAATTGTTGCTCCAAGGCCCCTCAGAATTAGGAAATATATGTGTGTGTGGAAGTGTAAATATGTATTCACACATTTGCATTGATGTTTGTTGGAAATCATGAGCTCACATCGATACTCCCAATTCTAACCCAATAGCGTATTCCAGCTTTCCCCACTTCCATGTTTGTGGCGCCCCTGTCTAGCCGTTAAACCTGGCTGCCACCCTCCTCCATGCACTTAGTTATTTTCTCAGTCACCCTGTATGTAGCCAGTCTCCTAGCTTACTCACTCACCCTTGTCCCTCTGGCCCTGCCTAGTGGCTTTGATTGAACTATTCAGGAAGAAAAGAGGAAACACCAATTTTTCTTGAGCATTTAAACCTTTATTGTAAATTTAATTACATTGCCTCAAACAACTTAAACTGTAATTACAGATTTAGTGTACCTGACTGTTTTGAACCTTTCTCATTCCTTAAATGGTACACAAACCATTCTCGATGTTTTAGTTAGGATTCTCCAGAGAAACAGAGCCAATAGGAAATGTATATATGGGAAAGATATCTATAAATATATATAAGGCAAGAGCCAATAGGAAAGATATGTATGTAAACACATGTAAAGCAAGGTATATTATGAGGAATTGGCTCATGTGATCCTGGAGGCTGAGAATTCCCACAGTTGGCTGTCTGCAAGTTGAAGACCCAGCAAAGCTGGTGGTATGATTAAGTTCAAGTTCGAAGGCCTGAGAACCGGGGGAGCGGATGCTGGAAATCCCAGTCTGAGAGCAGGAGACCATGTGCCAGCTCAGCGGTCAGGCGGAGAGAGAGGGAAGCCTCCCATCTTCCACCTCTTGTTCTCTGCAGGCCCTCAACTGATTGGGTGAGGCCCACCAACATTGGGAAGGGCAGTCCACTTTACTGAGTCCTCTGATTCATATACCAGCCTTATCTGGAAACACCCTCTTGGACACACCCAGAAATAATGTTTAATCTGGGTACCCTGTGGCCCAGTCAAGTTGACACGTAAAATTAACCTTCACATTTGAATACAATGATTAGCACATTTAAAAAAATAATTTTACAGAAACCTATTTTTAAAAATCAACTTTTGAGCTTTTTGTCCAATAATTTTTACTTTCAGAATCGTTTACTATTAAGGCCGTATTTATTTTCATGTCTTCTTAGTCATTCAGTTATACTTTATTATATTTCTTGGGTTGGTAGTAACCTTACCAAGCCTAAAAGAAAAGGAATATTTCTTCAGACTAACAGGGAGCATAATCTGGGTCGTTGACTGATTCTTGCTTAGGACGAAGCCTGGCTGCACAGTCCACAATGATTCAACCACGAGCCACAGACGTTGGGCTGAGCCCTTTTATCATTAATTCTTACTTGCTTTGTCATGGATTTTTAATATCTTGTCATTTATATTACTTTAAATTTTTGAAACTTGCTACCTTTCCTAGCAATGAAATGTGCTTTAATTTTGCAAGGCCAGCGTTCTCTAACTCATTGTCTTGCTTTGATGATAAATTGATCTTGTCCATTAGCATTAGTGAAAACTTATGTATGCCTCATCAATATCTTGTATAATTACTAGGCTCATATTGAAATTTGTCTGCGAAGAGTCATCAAGTCTGCGTGGGGAATTCTTTTAGACATTTGGTTATTTATCATCTTGGACATACTCTTGAGTCCTTTCAAATTTGTTATTGTGTGTGATGAACATTTCCTTTTCGGCTTGATTACTACATGTGACCACTGACAATGGTCAGCTTCTTCTTGTACTATTGTTTTCTATTTTCTCTATTGTTCAGATTTCCTATATTTGTTCTTTGCTGTATGCATCGCTAGAAATAAGCACATGGCCATACTTTAAAAAAATGTTCTTAGTAGAACAAACAAAATACCCTCATACGTGAATATTCCCTTAAACATATCCTATAATCATCCTTATTTTGTATTAAAATTCCTTTTTCTCTTAAGTATCATGAATCTGTGGCCTTCTGTAGATTCAGCTTATAATTTTCATCTTCTTTTTTTGATGTTCAGAATATTACAGCTTGGCTAGTGGAACCCCTTCCAGCTTATTCCTTTGTTTTTGTTTTTTGATTTTTATAAAATAATTGCTTCTAATAGCTATGAAAGCATCCTTAATTTGTTACAACAATAGGATGTTTCAGACCATCCTGATTTTTTCTCCTGACATAGGATGTAGGACTATGTGCCTTTCAAGAAGTCCCGGTTCCTCTTGATGGAGAATCGAAGGAGAGGTCAAGATCTGGCATAAGAGGTGACAAGGGCGTTACGAGTGTGCTCCTGCACGCATAGGAGTGATGGCACTAAAGGACAGGAAATTGCCCTCGTTTCTCCATTTTAACCCCTTATGTGGTTCTACCCTATATTTCTTGTGGTATGAGTCTCATTGAACCAGAAGTGTTTTCATTACGCTTACAAAGATTAACTGAGATATTTTCTTATAAAATAAGAATTATGAAAGGGGACTTTCCGGACCAGATGCTAAAACACACTTTGAAGCAATAGTAATCGAACTGGTCTGATATTGGCCCAGAGGACACCAATAGATCAATGCAACAGAATATAAAGTCCAGAAAGAGACTCATTTACATATTGAAATTTGCTTTATGATGGAGGTAGAATTTTATTTCAAATCAGGATAAACAATTCAGTGAAAAGCTTTGGGCCATTGAAACCAAACAAATATGTATTCCTCTATCTAACACCATATGTAAGACTAATTTCCAAATTTGTTCAAGTGTTCAGCATAAAAATAAAACTGTAGAAGTTTAGAAGAAAATACAAGGGAATATTTATATAATCCTGGGAGTGGGAGAGGCTTTCCTAAGCAAAACATCTAACCCAAAATTTATAATGAGGAAAACTGACAGATTAGTCAAAATGAAACATTCTTGTACAAAAAAGAAATCATAAGAAAGGTTAAAAGACAAGTAACAGACTAAGATACACTACATACAAATCGGCACTGAATGATACCTACGTTACATACAGAATGTCTATAATTGTCAATCCAATAAAAAAAGTGAATAAATATGTAACAGGCAATTCCCAGAAGAAGAAATACAAATGTCCCATTAATATATGAAGAGATGCTCAATGTCACTAGTATCAGGAAAATGCAATCTAAAGCAACAATGGGGTCATGTTACACAAAAATTCACAAAGCAAAAATTAAATAGATTGATAATAGCTATTGTTGATGAGGATGGGCAGAAACAAGTACTGTTGCACACCTTCAGTGGGAGTGCAAATTGGTAAAGCCAATTTTCAAACACCCATATCTTCACACCCACCAGAATGGATATAATCAAAAAGACAGACGAGTGTTGACTAGGATGCTGGCGGGAACGTAAAATGGTGCAGCCACTTTGGAAAAATCTGGCAGTTTCTTGGAAAGTCAGACTTAGATATGTCCTGTGACTCTAGTTCTAAGTATATACTCAAAAGAAATGCAAACAGAGATCCACGTAAAGTCTTGCATGCAGATGTTCATAGCAGCATTCTTCATAATAGCTAAAAAGTAGAAACAACCCGCATGTCTATCAACTGATGAATGGATAAGCCAGATGTGGTCTATCTATACAATGGAATATTATTCAGCTATAAAAAGGAACAAAGTCCTGATACATGCTACAACATGGGTGAACCTTGAAAACATGCTCAGTGGAAGAAGGCAAATGCAAAAGACCACATAGGGGAGCCAGCCCTGATGGCCTAGCAGTTAAACTTCAGCACACTCTGCTTCAGCGGCCCGGGTTCAGGTCCTGGACATGGAAGCACACCACTCGTCTGTCAGTAGCCATGCTGTGGGGGCAGCTCACATGGAAGAACAAGAAGGAATCACAACTGAAAATATACAACTAGGTACTGGGGCTTTGGGGAGAGAGAGAGAAATTAAAAAAACCACATAGGGTATGGTTACATTTATATAATGTAACCATACAATGTAACCAGAATAGATTAAACTATAGGGACAGATACTAGATTAGTGATTGCCTGGGGACTAGGGATGAGTATGGTGGGAATGGGGATGATGGAAATATTTTAAAATAAAATTGTGGTGATGGTTGCACAACTCTTTAAATATACTGATAATCATATTAGTATAAACATACATGCTAATAGTATTAAAATGGGTAACTTTTATAGTATGTGAGTTATACCTCAATAAAGCTTTTAAAAATGCACATATCCCTTGATACACAATTACATTCCTGGGAATTTGGCCTTTGGAAATATTTGTGTGCACGAAGATTGTTGTTCAAAGATATAGTTGCAGCATTTCTCATAATTTCTCTTGGAAACAACCCACCTCTACAGTAGTAATTTACTAGAGTAAGTATATTACATCCCTCTTCCCTATTGTAGACTATAATACACATCTTTAAAAATAAAATGATTATTACGTTATTCTACATATACAGAAATAAGACTTTGAAGCTATACTGTTACATAAAACAAGCTGCAGAACATTCTGTAGCATAATCTCATTTATATGAAAAACAATTTAAAGTCTATATATCCGTACATCTATATAAATGCTTACAATCACTTCTCGGCCTTTTGGCTAAGATCAAGTGTAGTATATAAATGCTTACAAATAAGCATTTATTATTTGTTTATTTATAACAGCAACAGTGGGGAAGCGAAGGGAATTGGGGTCAGAAATAAAGGGGAGCTTTTATGTTTAACCTGCATATTTTTATACTTTACAAAGTTTGTGCAATAAGAATGTGTTCTTGAATCACCAGTGTTTAAAAGGGCATAAAGAGCAAAGAAAAAACTTGGAAAATACGTGGGCTTCCTACAAAATTCCCTCTTAAAATTTAAATGCTATTCATTTCATAATTATTTGCATGTAGAGTGCGTGTGCGGTGAGAAAGGACAGCTGAATGATTTCAGTGTTCCCCAACAATGAAGTAAAAGTGAATCCGTTTTGAGAAACTGTGAAGAATTCAATTATTTTCAGCACGCAGACCTATCATTGATGTAGAGGGTCAGAGAGAAGAAGGGTCCAGTGGAGGAATAAAGAGAAGCTTAGACTCCAGAATGGCAATGAGGAACAGTTCCAAACTTTGTCAACCCCCTAATGATGGAACAGAGGCCTAAGCTGGGACTCCTTGTCAGGGATCCAGTTGTAGGCTTCGCCATGGAAACAGCTCCGCTACTGGAATTTAAGGTAATGTGGTTACAGTATTGGTTTTTCCTACTTGTTTTTACTGGCTGAAGTCAAGGTGACTGGGAAAAGGAGGAAATGCAGCTCAGAAATGAACCACTGGTGCCCCGGGCGTGCAAGGCTTCGCGAGACTCTAGATGGGCTAGTCAAGGTCTTCCTGGCACCTAATCTCTCTTAGAAGATGGTGAAACTTCTATTTACCTTCTCCCATGCTTCCAGATGGAGCCTTCGTCATATTACTAAGAATACTTTCATTTCGCTTTCTGCTCCTTCTGGATGACTGCCTAAGATTTAAGCTTGGAGAAGGAGCTAGCCAAGGACTGCGACGTGATGCCTCTTGGCCCTTTATGTAGGCCAAACAGAAGCTGGAGTGGAGGCTGGCTTGGAATAGCCTTCGCAGCAGAGCATTGGGCGAAAGCAGCGCCTGGTCTGCCTTCAGTATCAAAGCTTGAGGTGCACGCACGGGGGCACCTCCTTGGCCATTTGCCCACGATTGTTTATTCATTCAAGAGGTTCCAGGAAATAATCGCCCATGTGCCAGCCAAGAGGGAGGCAGCGTGACTGAAACATCCATCGCTATCCAGGAAGACAAAATCTTACACAAGGAACCGTGAACTGGAATCAGAGTTCACAGGAAGCCTCTAGAACTAACAGCCACCCTAGGACCTTAAGAAGGAAAAAACTCACGGTGTAAACTCCAGGGAGTGAAGGCGATTTTCTGGCTACTATAAATTGGCTGTAATTTGATAAATTGGTGCTCCGTGATCTGCAGAGGGTTGCCCCATTTGTGCTCTTTCTTTCCATCCCTCTTTCCTTCCTTAGTGATTTCAGTGTTTCTCTAAGATAAGCAGCCAGATTGATCCGCTAAAAGTACTTAGCAAATATGTTTACAAGATAGCTCGCTAGGAGCTGGTTCCAGGCCTTGAGCTGTGTATAATCTTGTTCAGAGATGAGACATTGCATAAGATGTAATAAATAATAACAAGCATTAAATTAAATTAAATGCCACATGAATACCTCGATGATAAGGACTAGAGGAGCAAATTAAGAACAGAAACACACTGAACCAAATGGTTTTATTGTTCCATAGATGCTCACGTAAATCTTCTCTGAAGGAGGCAATAGAAATGAACAGTTCAAAGGACGTTTTAAATTAAACGTGCATCTTATTTATTCTGGATCTTCCTCTTCGCTTCATAGACTCTTGTTCAAAACTAAGACTGGACCGTTTGAAAACCCAGGTTCTTATGAGTGTCAGTAATAGGACACTGGAGCGTGGAGAGCAGGGGACAGCAAATAGGCTCACAGCCTCCCCCATGCACAACCTTTGATGGTGTTGCTGGGTAACATGTGTCGTCGTTTATTTCCGAGAACTTCAGAGTGTTTGGGGTTAGGCTGCGGGTGAGTTTCGATCTACTTCCTGGCGTGAAATCTGAAGTACTGTGTGGTTTGCTGTGGCATTGTTGATAGCAACCCAGTGGCGGGCTGTCCCTCTGGACCTGTAGTAGGATACAGGAACAAAGAGGGCTCTCAGGAAGCAGGCATTTGCATCTAGGCGGTTTGTCCATTTTTATCACCATGCTAAGTGTTGGGGATATGATGTGGAGCAAAATCATATTCGGTCCCTGCCTTTTCGGAGCTTAAAATTTGGAGAGGAGGATGGGGCTGGCCCCGTGGTTGAGTGGTTAAGTTCACGCGCTCCGCTGCAGGCGGCCCAGTGTTTCGTTGGTTCGAATCCTGGGCGCGGACATGGCACAGCTCATCAAACCACGCTGAGGCAGCGTCCCACATACCACAACTAGAAGGACCCACAACGAAGAATATACAACTATGTACCGGAGGGGCTTTGGGGAGAAAAAGGAAAAAATCAAATCAAAAAAAAAAAAAAATTTGGTGAGGAGGGGCTGGGCTGGTGGCCTAGTGGTTGAGTTGGCATGCTCTGCTTCGTTGGCCCGGGGTTCACAAATTTGAATGCTGCGTGGACCGTATGCTGTGGCGACATCCCACATAAAATAGAGGAAGATTGGCACAAATGTTAGCTCAGTGACAATCTTCCCCAAGCAAAAAGAGGACGATTGGGAACAGATATTAGCTCAGGGCCAATCTTCCTCAGCAAAAAAATAAAATAAAATTTGGTGAGGAGACAAATAACATTCAAAGAATCACACAAATGAATAGAAGATGACAGCTATGGAGAGTGCCACAAACATCCCCAAAAAAGCAGGAGCCCAAGCAGTGAGTGTGAACTCCCCAGGGCAAGTCATGACAATAAATCTACCCAGTTAGAAACTATTAGAAGACAGACAGATCACGGACAAGTCTGACTAGTACAAAAGGGAATGCACATCATTGCCCCTTCTCTTCCACATTTTATCTTACCCAGGGAATTGAACCCATAATGAAGACTTGGGTGATCCCAAATGTAGGCTATGTATTTGCTCTTCCTGATAAGCTTTCAGTCTTAAAAATAAGTCCCCTCTCCTCTCATTCTCCACCCAACTCATCAACTTTCCCTCTCTCTCTCCTTCCTTCTTACATAGTGACACAAAAAAGAGATCTTAACTGCTGATCATGAATCATTGTTTAGCCAGGAGAGTTCTTTGTTACAAACCTGCAACCTTGAGGCTCTCATGAATCAACTTTTCTGTGCTGGATGTTCCCACCTTCTTTACCTTATTTTCTGTGATGATGCATGTTTCTTACGCAAGCCCTGCATGAACCTCTCCGATGTCATATTTATCCAAGCTGGGCTGGCCTTTCCTGCAGGGCTGCACAGTTTTCCTCCTCTCTTACTTTACCCAGGATGGCTTTGGGCTCCGGGTGTGCATTCTTACACCCCTTCCTGTTCTGTGATGGAACGTGAGAGAGGACACATGCGGAGGGCCGGGGAAGCCTGGTGAGGGAGCAGCCAGGTGGAGGGGCGGCCATCCCGGGCAGTGAGGGCAGGAATCTAGAGAAGACCCATCCTTTCCCAAGCCCACCCTCTCCTCTCCCTAGGATCTGCTTACCTTTTATTTTGTGTCAACTAACATTTATTAAACACCCACTGTATGCTAGTAAGCATGAAGATAAAACATGAGTAGCATAGAGTTCTCATTCTTGGGTCTATATTCCTTGGAGGCCTGACAAGTAAACAAGTGTCCCCAACAGGCAAGGAGAGTATGAGGGAAGTTCAAATCCAGGTGTTGTGAGAAAGTACCACGGTCTCGTCTGTGTCCCCATATGAACACACCCATAGGCTCACACACACGTGTTCCGTATAAGAGCAAAATACAGTGGCCAAAGACTACAGCCAACTCCTGGTCCTCTGCTTCCTTTCCCCAGCTTGGAACTAATTGTTGGACTAATTCTCACTGGTTGACAGCAAGAACCAGGAGGTCTTTGGGGCTGGCCAACTTCAGTAGAAGGGCTGTGCACGTGTGTGTGTGTGTGTGTGTGTGTGTGTGTATGTTTAGGAGGAGGGGCTGCTTTCCATAACCAAGGTCAGATGGAATTCACATTGGATGTCAGTTTCGAGTTTTGGGAAAAATTGAGTGAGCAATAGACAAGGTTAGGAGTACAGGCTCTGGTTTGGATCTTAGCACGGCCACTTTCTAGCTTTGTGATCTCAGGAAAATACATTCTCTGGCCTCAGTTTCCTCATCTGAAAAATGAGGATAATGGGGGCTGGCCCAGTTGTATAGTGGTTAAATTCGCATGCTCCACTTTGGCGGCCCAGAGTTTGGGGGTTTGGGTCCTGGGTGCAGACCTACACACTGCTCATCAAGCCATGCTGTGGCAGCGTCCCACATACAAAATAGAGGAAGATTGGCACAGATGTTAGCTCAGGGACAATCTTCCTCAAGCAAAAAGAGGAAGATTGGCTACAGAGGTTAGCTTAGGGCCAGTCTTCCTCACCAAAAAAAAAAAAAAAAAGAGGGTAATGAATGTACATATCTGCTGCATTGAGCTGTACAAGTTAGAGTCGTCGATCCATGTAAAGCACTTAATAAACATTAGTGATGATTATTGTTGCTGTTCTTTTGTTTATGCTTGTTGTCTACATGTTGTATTTATGAGGTTCGAGCCGTGGAGGCTCTGTCACCAGAGACCTGCGTGGGGTGGAATGGCTACAGGACAGTGCTGCCCACAGAACCCACACACGGGGCCAGGGCGGTCCTCGGTACAACACGCTCTGCCACGTTGTATGATTTAAAGCCGTAACAGCTACCTGCTCCGGAATTCCTCTTCTAAAAGCTTACAGCACTAACCTTTAAAATCTCGCCAACACTTTCGATCTGTATAGGGTCCAACACGCTGTTCTTGGAAAGATGCCACACATTTACCCCTTACTGCATAGCAGAGCCCCCTCGATGCATTCTCAAGCACTGGGAACAGCCAGGACAATCCCTTTTGGCTTGGGAAGGGAGGAGACGAGGCCAGGCCCTGAGCCTCCAGGCTTGGGGGAGCCCTGAAGAATCTGGAAGAGGAGGATGGATGGGGATGGATTGTGAAGGGGTAAAGAATGTGGGGGGTTGGTAATTGGGGCATAACGCCTGGTGCAGAGTAGATGCTCAATAAATATTCGCCAAAATCACAGGACCTGGAAAGAGTCTATGCTTGGGCACTGGTAGCCGCAGTCTGTCACTAGGGTGCCCAGGGCTGGCCCCGCCCAGCTGAAGCCAGGGGCCAGGAAGGAAGGCTTCCGGTAGGTGTTGCTGGCACCTTGTAAGGCCCAGGGAAGGCTGTGTCCCTGCCACACCTTCTTAACTTGGAAGAACCCCAAATTTAGAGGAATCAAGTCTTCACCCTGCGGGGCTTCTTCAGCGACAAGGCAGCCAAATAAAACCTCTCTGCATGCCCGCTCTGGCAACAGGAAGGTTGGTGACATTAGGCTTCTGCAACTAGAATTTGATCCTCTTGGTTAGGATGTTTTAGTCTACAGTGTTGAGCGGTTGTGAGGCTTAAATAAAATAAGAAAATCAAGCCCTAGCTTGGGGTCTGGTCTAGGCAGTCCCTCAATGGAGGCAGGCAGTTTCTAGGACTGTCCTTGAAATGATGCAAGATGCTGCCACCTAGTGTGCCTCGGCAGAACTTTTTAATTAGAAATGTAGTTCATTAATTAATTTGTTACTGTTATTATTATGATTTGCTCAGTTGGTCTTAGAATTTTTTTTTTCAGAATTCAGATCTTCTGTTCTTGGTCTGAGGTGATTTGATATGAGGGGTCCTGCACGAGGAGTAAACGCTCCTCTCTTCTCACCCCAGCGCAGCCTCTTCCTGTGGGGCGGCCAGCAAGTCCCTGAGCCTCCTGACATTTAGCTTTGCTCATCTGAAAGATGGGCTAACCATCCTTTTCGTATATTGTGAGGAGTAGTTTCACCCGCCCATTCATTCATTTATCCGGTGAATATGTGGGGCGAGCCGGCTGTATACCAGCCCTGGATCCCCAGGTGAGTAAGGAAGGCAGCGTACAGGGAGCCGGGGTTCTGGGCAGGAAACAGATACACACACAAAATGAACAAACCATTAAACCATTCCCCACACTGACTAAGACAAAGCTGTCTTCCTCCATTCTCTCTTCCAACCCCTCTCCTTTCATAAAACTGCCCGTTCTTTCCTGAAACACAGATCTGAGTACGTTACAGCCTTGCTCAGAAACCTTCTTCCCTGTCAGTGTAATAAAGTCCAATTTATCTGTCATAGAGGCGATGGCCCCCATCAAACTGGCCAGCTTCATCAGGCTACTTACGCTCTTCTGGAATGATAGCAGTTACATTTTCTGCTATGTGCTTTATTTGTTAATCTTCGCAGCAACCCAGGAGCTACAACCTATTGTTATCCTCTGTTTATCTATGGAGAAACTGAGTCAGCGAAAAGCAAAGGAACGTGCTTAAGGTCAAACAGCAGCACGGGAACTCAAACTGAGGTCCACCTGACCACATAGCCTACGCCCTTAGGCACTTGGTCACACTGCCACATTGCTTCCTGCTTCTGCACCTGTGCCCTCCCCCCCTCACATCTGGTGGGCTTGCTTTTCCACTGCCGCCTGTTGAAATCTCACAGATTACTTATGACCCAGCTCAAACATCCGGACCCCCAGGCTGCTCCTCGCATGCACACTCTGTTCCTGCTCTGCTCTCCGCAGCCCCAGAAGCGTCACTGTGTGTTGTGCCTTGTCATGCATGAGGGAGGTCGCACACTCACTTCCCTCCCTCGACACACTGCACGTGTCTTGTAAATATTTGCAACCGTCTGAACTAACAGAAGGTTTGCGGAACTGTAGTAAATGAACAGCGCAGGAGAAAGTGCTCTGTAAACTGTAAAACATCAGAGAAACTTAAGTCGGCAGAGGCTTTTAAAATTTCTTTATGAAATGTAAACAGGTCTAGAATACAGAACATTCATTTGTGTCTGAGTATTTTCTTTTTTTTTGATTTTGGACCACTTTCCGCACCAGCTAAGGATGGCTTCTGCCCTTTGAACCAGGGACCACTCCGTGGGGAAATGTTCCCATTACTTACTGAGAAAGAGATTTCAAGCTGTCCCTGTACAGCCTTGTGCAAAAGTAAGTCTGACTCTCTTTGCAGAGCTTTCAGAAGCTTCAGTGAATTGTTGCCTCCACTTGGGGGAAAACCCTGCTAGATAATGGAAGGGACCCTGGCTTACGTGTGAGCTACTTGGTTCCGGCTAGGGCTCTGCCCCTCACTGGCTGAATCTCATTAACCATTTCAGTGGAACAAGGAAGCCCTCGAATGATTTCTGAGGTCCCTTGCAATGCTGGGGTTCTTAGATTCAGATCTTAGCTCTGCAGCCTCACTTCGTGGAGTCACTTAATTGATTTTTGGAAATCAATTTCCTTGCTCCAGTAAATTGGAGCTGGTCTAACTTATCAGAAAATTGTGGGCATTGCAGAGAAATATGAATGTAAATTGCTCATGCAATTCAAAATCTAATAAATGCAGGGAAGAACGAAGGAGTACTGAGTGTTGCCAAAGGTAAGTTAAAAAGGATGGCTCCCCAGTAGTGGCCAGTTTTCTCTTTTTGGAAGGTGTGTCAGGTAGGTGAAACCTGAAAACGTTTTTCTTTCGGGTGACAAACTGAGATTTACATAATCTATGACATCAGAAACTATGTCGCTTGTTCTCTGAGAAAGATTGTCTTCCTCTTTCTCTGGTCATCATCCTCTCTCATCTCTGGGCAGGTCTGTCCCATCACTCCTCTGCTCTTCCTGTACAATAGTTCGAGACTCACAAGCTAGCAAGCTTAAGACCTTCTTGTGGCCTTTCTTTTGGTTGCTAATCAAAATCACTTTATATAAAAGAGTTTGGAGTCAGGGGGAAGGGGGGAATATCACATTAAAAAACCAAAGTACTCTTGATTAATACTACATGCTTTAAAAATATTGAACAGTGATCAGAAAAATCTTACGAGTCCCGGCATAGATAGCTTCAATGGCAGGTTCTACCAGATAGTTAAGAAAAAATAATTCCAACTTTACACAAATCATTGCTGAGCATAGCAAAAGAGGAAATGCTCTCCAGCTCTATTTATAAAGTTTCCAACATCTTAACACCAAAACAAGGACAGGTAGGAGACAGGAAAATTACTGGGTGATAACACTGGTGACCATGGGTGCAACATATCAAAGGGACAATGTGTCATAACGAAGTTTGTTGATTCCAGGAATGCAAGACTGGTTTAACTATGAATATTAATTAATGTAATTTTCTAAACTATATTAAAGGGTAAAAATTATGATTATTTCAATGGATATAGAAAAATATTTAATAAAATTCAACATCATTCATGATTTAAAAAAATCCTTCACAACCAAGAAGTTTTCCTTAACATGATTAAAATATATCTAAAACCCCCAAACAAAACAAAACAAAAATCCTGCCATAGATATCGTTCTTAGGGGTGAAAAGTTAAAACACTGCTTTTGAGATAAGTAATGATGTAAGGACTATCACAATCTTTAGTCATTATTGTCCTGGAAGTCTTAGAAAGTACAGCAAGGCAAGAAAAATAAAAGTATAAGGATTTTAAAGGAAGAAATAAAGCTGTTATTATTTGAAGATGTCATGATTGTGTATACAGGAAATCCAAAAGAATCTATAGAAAATTTATTAGATTTAATAAAAAAGTTTATCAGGGTTGTGGATAGAAGATCCATGTATGAAAACATTATATTTATATACTAGCAACAAAGATTTAGAAAATGAAATTAAAGAGATGTCTGGGTTTCTTTTTGTTATGAACTAAAACTACTCTAAAAAATAGTTTGCTACTTTAAAAAAAGGTTTAGAATAGCATAAACATTCTAAAAAATGATAAATATTTATTGAAATATGTGAAAGAAGTTCTAAATTAAAGGAGAAATAGACTGTGCTCATGAATTGGAAGATATTCTCCCCAAGCTGATTTATATAAGGTTTTGCATGGTGTGAATATGTGTGTGTAATATTTGATAAGCAGATTCTAAATTCCTATGGAAGTATAAAGGGCAAAGTACAGCCAAGGAGAAGAGATCAGCCAAGAAGGCAAGCCTTACCAGACATCAAGACACAGTAGAAAACTATAATAATTAAGATTGTGTGTTTTGGATGCAGAAAGAAAAAAAAATAGAACATGGAACAGAATGGGGTCCAAAAAACAGATCTACACAGATATTGCCATTGGATATACAACTTAGGTGATACTGCAAATCAGTGGGGGAAGGACTGACATTTTAGTAAATGTGGCTGAAATAATCAGTTATCCATGGGGGGAAAAATAAACTTGGATTCTCCTTCATACCATACACGAAAACCAATTCCAGGTGGATTAAAGAACCTAAATATGAAAGCAAAAGTATAAAGCATTCATAAAAGAGTATTTTCAGGACTTTGGAATAGTGAAGCATTTCTTAAGACAGAAATTGTAAGGAAGATATTAGCAAAATACTAACTAACAAAAGACTTACACACAAAATATATAAAAGACAAAAAAAAACAGAAGGAAATTGAGTTAAAAGATCTGAATAAATATTACACAAAAGAAGGAAAACTCAATGGCCAAAAACATATGAAGGATGATCAGCCTCATTAGTTATTATAAAAGTGCAAACTAGGGGGCCGTCCTGGTGGCATGATGGTTAAGTTTATGCTCTCCACTTTGGTGGCCTGGAGTTCATGGGGTTCAGATCCCAGGTGTGGACCTACATATTGCTCATCAAGCCACGCTGTGGAGGTGTTCCACATACAAAATAGAGGAAGATGGGCACAGATGTTTGCTCAGGGCCAATCTTCCTCACCAAAAAAAAAAAAAAAAAGAGCAAACTAAAAAACTATAGTGTAAAACCAGTACATGCACACCAGACTTGAAAATTTTAAACAACTGACAACATCATGTTTTGGCAAGAATATGGAGCAACTAGAACTACTGTACGCTGGGGTGGGAGTAAATATTGTTGCAACACTTTGGAAAACAGTTGGTATTGCTTTGTAACCTTGAGCGTGTGCACACTCTAGTACTGAAGAATTTTACTTGTATGGATGTTGTATTAGTTTTCTAATGCCATGTAACAAAAACCACCACAAATGTAGCAGCTTAAAATATTACGTGTTTATTAGATCACAGCTCTGTAGGTTGGAAGTCCAGATGGGCTCGACTGGGTTCTCTGCTTAAGCTCCCTCAAGGCCAAGGTCAAGGAGCTAGCTGGGCTGGGCTGGGCTCTTATCTGGAATTTTGGAGAAAAATCCTCTTCCAAGCTCATTCAGGTTGTTGGCAGGATTCAGTTCCTTGTGGCTGTAGGACTGAGGTTTCAGTGTCCTTGTTTGCTGTCAGCGGGGGTGGGCAGTCACCCTCAGGTCCTAGAGCCTCAGTTTGACCAGCCACAGCATGTGGAATTCTTCCTCTGCTTTGAGTCTCTCACTTGTCCTTCAGTGACCAGCCAGAGGAAATCTTTCTGCTTTTAAAGGACTCACATGATCAGATGAAGTCCATTGGGATAAACTTCCTTTTGAATAACTCAAAGCCAACTGATTAGTAACCTTAATTACGTATACAAAATCTCTTTTGCCATGTAACTTAACATCATCCTGGTGGTGCTAGCTCATGACAGTCCCAGTCCCAGGGGTTAGGGTGGGAAATCTTGGGAGGCTATTTTAGGGTCTTGCTTACCCCATGTGTACCTATGAGAAACTGTTCTGCAAGTGTACCAGGAGCCAAATACAAAAATGTTCGTAATAACCCCCAAATGAATACACGCAATGTTTATCACGATGGAAAAGATGAATAAATCTGTGATACAGTTATAAGATGGAATTCCATATAGCGGTAGAAATAAGTGAACTCCAGCTACCTTCATCAACAGGGATGAATCTCACACGCAATATTAGGCAAAAGAAATTTATCACAAAAGAATGCATACAGTTTGGCTCCTTTTGGATAAAGTATAGACAGAGGCAAAATGAGACTATCGTATGGCAAAATCTATTGCATAGGAATGTGCTAAAATGTGGTAAAACTATAAAAAGGGAAGGGAATGATTCTTACAAAAATCGGGATGCAAGTACTTCGCTTCCCTCTCAGGGATTGGGAAGGAGGATCCGTCAGGGAGAGGAATGCAAGGAGCTTCCAGGTTACCCTCACATTCTCTTTCTTAACCTGGGTCGTGGTTGCATGAGCGTTTGCTGTACAATTCTTTACAATGAAGATGTACATTTTATACCCTCTTCTATGGTATGAGAGAGTTCACATTAAATTTTTTTTAAATGGTGAATTTTCAATGAAACCTCATGGTTGCTCTTAGAAGAAAAGCCTTGGTCATGTAGGAGGTGGACATGAACACATCTGGAAAGGAGAAGGAAACCAGGGGCCGGTGCAAAGAAGTCAACCAGCAGACTTTTACAATATGATGGTCTTGAAAGAAAGGGTCTCCCATTTCATCTCAGAGCAGGCCCCTCTCCCACCGCTCTCCAATGATACCTTGCCTCTCAACCAGCACTCCCAGTGGAGTCTAGCAGCTACCAATACACAGTGGTGGAAATACAATTTTACTGTCCTCAGGGACAACTGGGAGACAATTTGAGTGCATTAATATTGCAGCAAAGGGACTTAGATTAGATTTGCTTTCCTTATTAGTTTTGAAAATCAATGGCACAGGCAACAATTGAAATAAATCTGTAGAATGTTGTTGGCCTTCCATGTTTGTCACTGCAAACCCAAGACCCCCTCATCTTCATCTCCTTTTCCCAGCCCCCTGTCATGAGGCTAAGAGAGGAGAAGCATCTCCCTGTAGGAAATTTTCATTTGGAATTCCCTTGAAAAACCAGATCCCTAGAAAACTAAACACATGGAGATGCAGGGGAGGTGAGCGCATGCATAACAAATTGCTCTTCACTTTCACTTTATCTGCTGTAATTTCTTTTGACCCTGAGCTCTATGTTCATGTCTGAGTTAAACGTTTAAGAGATTTTCTGCCTCTGAGGGCTATGGGGCTCTTGAACATGTGGCCCTCGAAAGCTGGAATCTCCTTTGTTCTTTGAGGAATGACTTTGAGATGCTCCTACTAGAAATTTGGTGAAGGGCCCTCCCTCAATGTACCATTTGGTGAGATAAAATCCATGAGCAGTGTCTTAATTCAATTAGTTCCTTCCGTAAAGGATTTTGTCATTATTTTAACAGAATGAGTTTCTTTGAAAAGATCATCATGTGAGGGATGAATAAATTTTGAATAAGAAAAATTTAAATTCGTTCCAATAACAGGCCTTATCAGTTAATTCCCCCCAGACCCTGGATGTGCCCCCTGTGGTTCTGCACCCCCAGTACCTGGCAGGCGGCCTAGCAGCCTGTTGGGACTCATTGAATCACGTTGAATGAGATGGTTGGTAGACCAAGCATCCGGGCTTTGATGAGTGGTATGTCTTGACCACGCTTTCAGGATCACCGCATCAGGACACGTTTTTTTTTAGCTTGTTGTTCTGTGAAATTTTGAATGGACGAAAGTAACAAATTTTTATTGCACCAAGCACTGAAGTCATAAATAACCTCAGGCTTGAGTTTATGCTATTAAGATCTTAAAGACTGAAGATTCTGTTTATATCAGAAATGAAAAGTTGAGCTGTGCTAATTAATGTGGAACAGTACATCACATGTATCTTTTCCAATAAAATGGGTTTATTTAAATGAAATGTACAGATAACGGATGAGTTTGGATGGCTTATCAAGGTAATTAAAAGAGACACCCAGTATTATCAGGCTCTGAAACCTTGCATTAGATCTGAAGGGTGTACTAAAACCATGAATCCTTCCCTTGATGACTGTAAAAGCAGATTCCTGTGTCATGAGAATTAGAAAACAAGCGTCTGGCCATAGAAGTCACCCAGCATGTTTCCAACCACAGATTTTCATGAAATAAAAACACAAGGAGCAGAATTTAAGGCAATGTGTAGTCGTTGAGAAATATTTTTTGTTTTTTTGTTTGGCTGTGTAGTCTGAAACCAGGCTGCCTGCAGTCCAGGCGCACCAGTCTGGAGCGATCAAGCACAGATTCCCTCCTCAAGGGCACGGGTGAAGGGCCTGGTTCCTTCTTCCTTCTTGGGTTGCCTGGGAGCCTCCTTGGCCTCTCAAAACATCAACGTGCCCAGGAATCAATGATTATGCTCCACAGTGCCCATCGGACCAAGATGCAACTGCATCCATGAGTTAACTTTCCAGAGTGCATAGAAAGTGAGTTTGTCTTCCTTTCTCCCTCCCTTCTTCCCCCGCTTCCTTCCTACCTTTCTTTCTTCTTTCCTTCCTCCCTCCCTCCCTCACTCCCTTCCTTCCTCTTCTTTCCTTCCCTCCACTTTCCTCCTTCCTTCCTTCCTCTCTCATTCTCTTATTTTGATTTATAAATACTAGTGTCTTATGACTGGATCTTCTGGGACATTCACACCTGATTCTAAAAGCATTTAATAAAAGCCCCATCACAGCCTAGAAAATCATCAGTCATCTTTGGGATGAAACATGCCAGTTAACTCTTCCCCTTTTACCAGAAAGAGGCTTATAGCCAGCTAGAAGGTCAGGGAGCACACCAGAGTGAATATAACCATGCGAGTACTTTCCAAGCTTGAATGAAGGGAGTGAGTGAGCATGGAGGCCGTGGGAGTTCATGGTTTTCCAAGTAAAGCAGACCTAAAGTCAAATCCTGCTTCATGTATGCATTCATGTAACAAACATTTGAGCGCATATTATGGGCCAGGTTCTGTTCTGGACATTGTGGTGTGTCAGTAGACAGACAAATTCTCTGTGTTTATGGAGCTTGCAAACTAGTAGGAGGTGCATGTAATAGACAAAGGAGTAAATTATGTGTTTTGTTGATTCTGGGAAGTACATTGTTTCACATTAGCAACTCTCAAGTTGGGATGCATTCTGCAGTCACTGGCATCTTACAATGGCTGTTGGCCACACAGCTGGCTTGAAGCAGTTGTCATTGCCTCTGAATGTGCAAACCTGGCCATAGCTGTTCACATTGTTGCTACTTCACTTCAGTTATACACATTGTTGGCACTGTATGTGTGGGATTTAATTTGCCATTTAAAAATCTCTTCATAAAGATTCCATGATGATTCAGTATTGAAACAAAAAGTTTTTGTGTACACAGAAAGGCATAGAAACCAGGAAGCAGATGTTCATTCCTGGAAGAATGACCATAATTCCACACTTTCTTATGAACAACAGCAATGTTCTGACACCACAGGAAAGGGAGATAATCCCAAGTGGATGAAGCTGTGTCACAACTTATTAGCGAGCTATATTTGCAAAGGGATTGCCTATCACATGCCAAGGATTTCAACTGAAGTCCAGAGAAATCTCTTAAAACCTCTGAATCACTAAAAGAAATTTGAGAGTTTACATTAAGGCCACGACTCATTGGCAAGTCTTCTGTTTTAGTGACAGACGACATAACGGTGTGCCTTAAAGTTCATGTAGATGAATATGATATATTGAGTGTGAGGGTGCAGTTTTAAATGGTGTGGTCCTGGAAATGCTCACTGAGAAAGTAACGTGTGAGCCAAGACCTGGAGGAGGTCAAGGAAGAGCCGTGCTTCCTTCCAGGGGAAGAGTGTTCTGGGAAAAGCAACTAAAAAAAAAAAAAATCACTTAAGGGTATGCTCCAGGCAAACATGCAATAATTTAAAAGCTCTCATTGGGATGTAAGAGCCAGGAAGACAGACGCTCAGCTTGTTGCTGCTGGATCTCTATGCAGGACACACACCAGACTCTTGGTTAATATTTGTGGATTAAGTGAATCAACTCAAAGAAGGGAGAGAAATGCTGTATGAGCAATGAAACCAATAAGACTTAAAATTACATTTAAATAATTGCTGTTAATGTAGTCTGAGGTTTAATACTGTTATGGGTGAATGTTTGTGGCCCCTCCAATTTATCTGTTGGAATCCGGATGCCCAAGGTGATGGTGTTAGGAGACGGGGCTCTTGGGAACCCTCGTGAATGGGATTCATGCCCTTATAGAAGAGACCCCATAGAGCATCCTCTCATCTTCTGTCGCATGAGGGTGTAATGAGAAGTCTGTGACCCAGAAAAGGGCTCTCACCTGGCCATGCTGGCACTCTACTCTCAGATTTTCAGTAGGTGAATGGATAAATAAATTGTGGCACATCCAGACGATGACTATTATTCAGAGCTAAAAAGAAATGAGCTATCAAGCCATGAAAAGACATGGAGGAAGGTTACATGCATATTTTACCAAATGAAAGATGCCAATCTGAAAAGGCTACCTACTGTGTGACTCTAACTATGTGACATTCTGGAAAAAGAAAAACTATGGAGATATAGTGGTCGCCAGGGGTAGTGCGGGGAATCAGAATTTGCCACAAAAATGTGTCTCTTTGGCTTGACTACCTTTAAGAATAAAAGACTCTGAAAGAAACTTTGAGCTTCTCCCTAACTGCCTAAAAGAATATAAGATAGAAGGCCCATTTCAGGAAGGAGCTACCACCATAGATAACTATAGGGATAGACAGGGAGGAACCTAGCAAGGCCCATTTGATCAAAGTCCTCCCCACGTCCCATTGTCTTTGCAAGCTGTAGCAAACGTTTGTTTACCAAACAGTTGCTTTCCTATCTCCACATGAATTGCCTCCCTCCCCTTTGAAGTCCCAAACCACAACCTCCAACATCCTCCTTTGTCTTTAGCTGAAGATGGTATTTAAGGTGGTGGCTTCAGCCTTTTTGTTGAGTTACTCAGATTTCCTGGGTTTGTCCCATGTGTACATGTTATTAAATTTCTTTGATTTTCTCCTGTTATTCTGTCTCACGTCAATTTAATTCTTAGACCAGCCAGAGGGACCAGAGGGGAGAGGAATAGCTCTTCCTCCCCTACAGCGAGGAAGGATGAGTAGGCAGAGGACAGAGGGTTTTTAGGGCAGTGAAACTATTCTGTATGATACTATGATGATGGATACATGTCCTTATGCATAGAGTGTACAACACCAAGAGTGAACCTTAATGTAAACTATGGATTTGGGATGATAACGATGTGCCATTGTAGGTTCATCAGACATTACAAACGTACCACTACGGTACAGGGTTTTCATGGTGGAAGAGACTGTGTGCGTGGGGAGGGGTGCAAAGGATATGTAGGAACTCTCTGTACTTTCCACTCAATTTTGCTGTGAACCTAAAACTGCTCTAAAAATGAAGTCTATTAGAAGTAAAAGAAAACCAAAAAAACCAAAAAAACCCCGCAGTACAGTGCAGAAAAAAAGCCCCACAATAATAATTACAATCTGGGAACTAAAATTCCACATTATTCCAACAAAGCTTAAAGGAAAGGGACCATTGAGAAGAGTGGGTAGGAGACATTGCAAACATCTCATCTTGTTTGACTAGGAGAAGAGGAAGGTTATAGATACTGTTTAATTATTGATGTGGCTAGAAAAATGTAGTTTAACTGAGTTAGTTAAAAATTGAAGTAAAACTTTAGGAGAAGAGAAATAGAATGTAGACTCTTCAAAAAGCATATAGAAAAGAACAAAGAAAATGTAATGAATCCAGTATATGTTAGGAAAGGAAAAGAAAAACACTAGGAAAATATAATGAGAAAACATAAAATGGAGTTGGTAAGAATAACATCAAACCCATCAGGGCAAAGGCGAATTCCCCTATAAGCGACGGACTGGTCCTGGGTGGGAGGGAGATGGAGGGAACTGCAGGGGACTTCTCTCAGGGCCTCCTCGAGCCAGGTGGGTGCTGGCAGGAGGATGCTCTGGTGGTGAACCCCATTCCTCCAAGGGAGCCTGGGGTCAGCAAAGGAAGGGAATTTGCAAAAGCTAGTTCATCTCATTGCAACGACCCATCTGCTTGTGAGACCTTCCAGATGCTGCTGGTGGTGGGAGAGAGGGAAGGCATTAACACGGAAGTGAAGCCATCATCAATTATCTTTCCCTCTTCCATATGCTGGGGCACACACAGATTCCCCGGGTACCACATTCTTGTGCTGGCTGGCCCGCACATGGTAGGAGACTGTCAGGCAGATTCCCCCTTCAGGCGAACGGTCCACCCTGCATGAAGCTATTACAGCAGTTTCTCTGTTTATCCCTTGCTCAATGTCCCTTTGGTGCATTCCTATTTCCAGGCAGCTCCGAGCTGGAGGATTTTCCAGGACTCTGTTGGCGAAGTTCTTCTGCTTCTCAATGAGCCTCCCTTTGGAGATCTGACTCACAGACCCATCGGCCCTGATCCGTTTTTCTGTCAATCCCGTCCCATCTGCTTTACGCCGTCCAAAAAGTTCTCAACGATTCTGGGCTGCCGATGGCCCTTTCTGCTATTTCCCAGCAAAACTGGGGAAGAGAGAGATGATAAATACTATTTAATTATTGATGTTACTAGAAACATGTAGTTTGTCTAAGTTAAAAATTTAAGTAAAACTCTAGTAGAAATAGAATGGAGAACTTTGGAAAGTGCATAGAGCAGAAGAAAATTTAACGAATCCAGAATATGTTAAAAAAGGAAACATATGCTAATTTATATGTTCTTTGGTTATTTCAGTGGAAGTTTGAAAGGAAGGGGATGTAAGTGGAAATCTAAAGATGATTCTAAAAGGACAATTGTAAAATGATAGCCTCATTATAGACAAGTGCACTCTGCTTACTTCAAGGGTAGAAACACTCATTTGCCTGTACCAAGGCTGTTACAATATGTTTGTTAAGAAGCAAAGCCCAGCAAGCGGGCTTCCTCAGGGCCTTTGCACAACTCTTCCCATTGCTGGGCTGGTCCTTCCCCCAGATGCTCACTCAGCTTATCCCCTTTCTTCACTCAGTTCCCTGCTCAGATGTTGCCTCCTTAGAGGGAACATTCTTGAGCACTCTTACCCTCTTTCTCCTTCCTTGCATTGTTTTTATTTCTTAGCACTCATCACTCCTTGACATTGTATTATGTATTTATCTGTTTGCTTTTTGCCTTTCCCCTGGACAGGAATAAACTCCAAGAGGGCAGGACCTTTGCCACCTTCTCTGTCCCCAGCACCTAGACCAGTGTCTGGCACGTAGGAGCATCGATCGCTATTTGTGAACGTGAGGATCTGTGAGGGTGGAGAAGTCCAGCTGGTGGTGACTAGTCCAGCTGAACCATGGCCCTCACTTCACTCTCTGTAATGTCAGAGTCACACAACAGCTTGCCTTAGAGTTTTTCATTCCTGGATTAAAAAACATCTTGCCTTTCATTGCATAGTAATAAATCGGCATTCTGATTAACAGATCAGCCCTCTGTGATAATGACTCCCAAAGCCCGGAGCTGTAGCCACATCAGAGGTCTAATAAACCCTGTTGCCAGTTGTCTTGGTGTCTGGGGTGTCCCTCTGAGTATAACCTTTTGTTGGTGAGCACACAGCTCGCATCTGGCAGCTGGACAATCATTCAGAGATAATAAGGCGATGCAACAGTTCCCAATGGCTGTGTTTGGTTGGCTCTGTCCTCGCCTGACATGATTTTATTAATACCGGCAATCACTCTTTACCATTCTGCTATGTTCCATGTGATTAATGGTAAGCCTACGTATGCAAGGAGCTTTACAATAGTAAATGATCGTGTAAGTCGTGCTTTGACTACCTCCAGCTGCCTGTTCAAGTACAAACTAACTGCTCAAGGTGGAAAGAAATTGCTGGATGTGGAATTTAAGTACCAAGAGGTGTTAAAGCAGGAAAGAGGTTCTGAGGAGGATTGAGTACACTTGCACACTGCAGGCTGACCTTCTGAAACAGCGTCCAGCCTGTGACGAGGCTTAGCCATCTCGTTAGCAATCTGCTGGTACTGAATGTCCTCCAGCAGAGAGACCTAAGCCAGGGAAAATGAAAGCTACAAGGAAGGAAGGAGGGAGCAGAAGAGGCAGAGAGGAGGCAAAAAAAGAGGAAATTATTTCTGTTGGGAAGTGATAGAATATCACGATAATAATTTTGCTCACTGACTTTGGTATAAGATCTTCTATCCAGAATACTTATTAAGTCCAGCAAGAATCGGTTCTCACTTTTCCATTGCCTTCTGGAGATAATAATACAGAAGTCAACAGAAGTCCTTTGATGTGGCCAAAATTTCCCTGGGCATCTTCAGCTCTGGAAGCAGCACTTCAGGGCACAGACATTAGGCTTCTAGAGGCTTCTAGTTCTAAAGTGATGCTGGTCCCAACGGACAGACGTAGTAAACATTTGGATTGCTGCTCCCAGAGCTCCTCCTTTCCCATTACTAATTCAGAGTCGTGAGTTATTGTCAAGAAGCCAGAGTCTAACCCGACTCCTAGAATGACTTTCGGGATATTTTATTGACCTCATGACCAGCTGCCATGTTAGAGCAGAGTATGGATATGGATAAAGACTAGCTCAAACGGTACATTTTGGTGAAAGCTATGTTAATGGGAAGATCTCGTCTCTCATGGGAATATTTCATAATTTTCGCTGGGTTTAGCGCCCCCTGTTGGCACCCAAACCAGATGTGATGTTTTCTGGGATATCATCAGGGAGGGTGGGAAGAACCACGCAAGGCACGTTTTGCCTCCAGTTCAGGCTTAAAGTTGCCTTCGTATGTTTTTCTGGTTCATGCTCAGCATATTCAGGCAGATAACACTCTACCATTAGCAGTGAAAACTTTCCAGACTTCACTTAACGTATTGGCAACAAAGACATCATTTGGGTCCTCCTGCCATCTCCACTAGGAATATCTCAAGCAAATAACGCAATTGTGTAAATTCTAGCAAGAGACTTTGTCATCAACAAGGAGCTTTGATTAATGGTAAAACTGTGGAAGATTGTATAGGGTTAAAAATGTGGACTTGGGAGTCTGAAAAATCCAAGATCTCCTAGTTGGGGGCAATATGAACTTTGATCAGTTGGCCAGCTTCTGGGAACCTCGGTTTCTTTATCTGTGAAATGGGGAACCTCTCTCACATGGGTTCTTCACTGAGGTTCTCAGTGCCAGGTCTTGCACATTCTAAATGCACAATAAATAATTGCAATTGCATGATTACTAATTTCATCATTAATTCTAGAGAATAATGGGAAGAAATGTTAGCCTGAACAAAATCTACTCCAGATCTTCTCTGGCCAGTCAAATTCCCCAAAATCGAATTCGAGAATTCGTAATTGAATGTGTAATTGTGATCAATACAAACTGGACTGTTGTCCCCTTCAATCCATCTTTCACAGATTCTTCAGTTATTATTTAAAAAGTGAAAATCTTACCATGTTACTTCCTGCCTCCTCCTCCAGAGTCCTGGGAAAAGGCCTCTAGATCTCTCCGTGGGGGTCCCTGAGGACACGCTGTCTTGGTTCCCCCTTAATTCCATAGTTCTCACTTGCCTTCAGGAGACACCCCAGACTCCTTAGCTGCATTCTGATCAGAAGGAGGCGTTTGTAGTGGTGTTTGCAGAGGCCAGACGTCCCCCAGAGTGTCCTCTTCCTCTCTTCCTCCTCTTGTCAACTTTGGCCACTGCTATTCATCTTTGAGGCTCAACCCAGTGTAGCCTTTTCTGTGAGTCGTTGGCTTGGACCCAGCTGGTCACTCTCTCTGTTGTGCTGGAATCTCGGGCATAGCTCTCTGGTGGCGCTTATTTCTCTTTCCCCCACTAGACTGTGAGGTCCTGAGGGGTTCAGACCACAGCTTGCTCGTCTTGGTGGCCTCTGCACAGGACCCAGGGCCTGACAACAGAAGGTGCTCAGCAAGTCTGTTGAATGAATCAATGAATGATAATCAGTGTCACATAGGGGAAGCTGGATGCATCACTGGGTGGCAACCTTCCTTCCCATGGTGCCCTATAGGAAACCTAACTTCAGCCAGATCTGTGCTTTCCCAGCTCTAGCTTGCTCAGGACTTCCACTTCCCTAGGTCTGGAATATCCTCCTTAATTTCGCCTGGCAGGCCAACTCCTATCCATCTTTGGAGCCCTAGCTGGAAGTGCCACATTTTTGACTAGTATTTAGTCTTCCTCGTTGTAATGTGTCTGCTTCCCCCGATTATCTATGGGCCCCTGAGGGTAGGGACTGTATCTTTCGTCTCTGCAGTCTGGGGCCTAGTCAAGTGCCTGGAACGTGGGATTTATTCCATCAATGTTTGTTGAGTATATAAACAAAAGATTTACACTTAATATCCTTGTATTCATTTGGGACTTATTTGTTACTGGTATTCTAGTTGCCTTTTCATATTTTAGAATTCTTGAAATTACTTTTAGTACCTATCCCAGGCCCGAAGATTTAGTAGACTCTTAATAAATATTTTTTAGTTACTTAAGGCTTTCCTTAATATCGTATGTTACAGCTTATATTGTACCATTCTTAAATTTCTTAAAGCTATCCCAGAGGTGAAAGACGAGTGCTCACTTTAGACATTTAAATCAAGGCTTTCTCAGAGAATCAGTATTGTACTGATCATAGATAAGTAGACAGATAAATACAGAAGTAAATAGATAGCAGTGCGAGGTGGCAAGAAAGTAGCCCAACGCTAGGGGTCCCTCTCTCCATATGATCCAGTGGCCCTGCCGGGATCATGGCCAGTTTCAGTGGCTTCTGACTTGGAACAAAAAGTGAGGAGCAAAGGAAATTTGAACCAGTGCATTCTTTGTGGCATCGCAAATCAGATCTTATTCAACAGGCCCGTGTTGCAGAGGCTCTGGCAGAGCCATAAAAATAAGTACTCTCCTCCCCTCCAAATGCTAGCCCCAGTTTAATTTTTATGTCTTTTTCGGTCTGACTCTTGAATTTGCCGTGTGACTTTATTTGAATCCCTTTGTCTCATCCCCATCTGGGAGGCAATCTGGGTTTGATTGCTAGTTTTACAGTAAAATAACGTTGTAAAATATAAGCAAGGAAGGGTGTTCCCCTGTCCCTCATGGTGGCATGTCAAATGGCAAAGCTAAAACAATTTAGTAACAAGCTTGATGTCCTTTATTCAAGGGAAAACAACCCATGGATTGCGGGAGTCCAGTGCCTCCCAGGCTGTGGCATACTCTTCCCCTGGGATTGTTGGACAAGAGTGAGTTTTGTAGAGCACTGGAAGAGGCAACATGGAAATGGCAGGACTGGCTAGGTGGTTGGGGATTTCCTAATCAGGCCAGCAGGTTCTCTTTTCTAAGATAAAGTGAGCCAGCTAAAGCTGAGTTGGAGGATTGTGGTTGGTGTATGTTAGATGTCCTTGACAGATGCTTCCTGTAAGTTCAGGTTGACTCAGGTTTAGATTTGTGATGTGGGCTGGGCCCCTGGGGAGACCTCTATTTTGTGGTTCTCTGTATATGAATTAACTTCATCAGTTCCCGTTTTTTTGATCAATACTTGATCAAAATTTAATGTATTAGTACCACTCTGAGCTACTGCTTTTTGCTGATTTTGGAGTCAGGTTGCATCTCCAGCTGGAATTCACCGGTCAGGATATCAAGTGTCTCTTAGTTGGCTGTTTACTTTATCCTGTTCTTGACGTGCTAGTTGAAGGGAGATCATTTGTCTGGTCACCAGTGGTTGCATGTGTGCATTTAAAGCTTTTGGGAGAACACAGTGTGCCAGGGAGACTATTAGAATGACTATAAGCAGGATAATTCCCAATGTTTGGAGGATGCTCCCAAGCCACGGTCCCCATCACCCCAACCGACTTAGATCAAATAGATCAAAGAAAGATCCTACTGAAGAAGCCACTTTCTTAAGTCAACTGGCTTATTCAGTGATCTGATGTAGCTGAATCTCAGCTTCTCCAGAAGTGTCAGTCCAAGTGGTGCTGGCCACAGCGCAGACACCTCCTTGCTCAGCTAGAAGATAATCAAGGGCTATCCTGTAAGCAAGAACAACTTTGGCCAGAGAGCCTAGAAATTTTTGTTGGGCAGCTGTTGCTTTAGCAGCAAATTCTGCAGTATCTTCAAGAGTTAAGGAGAGGTTCCTGATCACAGCCTCATTCACACTTACTCCTAGCCAGGGGCATAGGGATCTGCCAAAATAAGAGAATTTTGAAGAATGAATGCCTCCTGGTAATTCCAGGAGGTGAGTCTATAATGTAGAGTGAAGAGGTGCAGCCCAGCACAATGCCTCAGTTTGGTTGTGGACAGTCAGAAGTGTGACCAGGTAGCCCAGACCCCAGCTTCCCACCATTTTCCATCTATTTCACATGGAGCTGCCCATCAACGAGGGTGCGCTAGTCTTCCACAGATAAAGGTAAACCTGGGAGGAGCCCAGGCTGCATGGCTAAAAGTGGTATTTTCATGGTGGAGGCTATTGGAACAGTGGCACGCAGAGTGATCAGGCAAGGCTCTGAATTGGAAAGCTTACAGCCCTGGCGGCCAGTAAGATTTAAGCTTCTGTAGACCGCATGGACAGTATTGTTCTGATTTCTCTTTCTATTACAGCACTGGGATGCGAAGTTTCCCGCGTTTGGAGTTGTTAGCTGGAGGCGGGGAAATTGATTTGTGGGATCAGGATTAGGGAATCTGACACTCTGGAGAGGGGCCGAGTTTGGTCCAGAGAAACTAAGGCATTGGAAATCAGGGAGAAGTTCATAATGGGCAGAACTACATGATCGCCAGCATCATGGACTGACCGGGGTCTTTGGTGGCAAACCCAACAACCAGATGAGTTTCTCCTTTTCAAGAGCCCCAGAAATATGGATGATAGCATTATCTTTCTAAGCAGCAGAAAGAGAAAGAAGAATAGCAAAGCAGGTACAAAGAGGTGAAGAGTTTTCATGATGAGAGGGGAAGGGCCAGGACTCTTGCTCTGATGTCTTGGGTGGAAGCAGTCTACTTTGTGACATCAGTGTCTTCTCATCCAAGTAAGCTTGATTTTGAGGGCTCCAGGATTTGTGCAGGACCAGATGTCAGGTGGAGCCTTCTTCAGTTGTGAAATAAGGACCCGAATTTCGAGACCTTGTAATTTGGCAGCCATGTCAGTTGTTGAGAGTTCTTGGTTGGGTCCTTTCCATGAATCTCACTTTTGCAAAAAGCATCAGAGTAAAACAGTAACTATCTGTAAATGACAAAAGACTTAAAAATTCCCATAGTTAAAGATCTGATGAGAGTTCATTTGATAAGGAAATGTAATTATTTCTGTGGCATAAAATAACTTAGGATAATAATTAGACAAGGAGAGTATTGACAAATTTCTAGAAATACTAAACAATTTCTGGAATACCTATGTAAGTAACATATATCCATACCCACATAACCAAAAAAGGGTTATCATCACTTTTGATTTGATAATGCCTTTCCATGTGATTTAACATACCAAATAAACCTAATTAATACAACTTGTCTCCTTTACATGGTGAGAGACAAATGCTTTGAGATTTTCCAGGGGCCCCCTAGGGAATCTCAAAGTTACTTTGAGGTAACTTCAAAATGACTCCATTTAGAATTTGATTTGGGGAAGTTGTCAAAATGTCAATAGGTTTGAACATTTGACTAAATAGAATCACAGATCATTATGAAATAATACTTAATTATCTATTTAACCAAAGTGACGATATAAGATGTTAAAAGCAAATACAGAAGGTTATGTAGTTGTGAACAAACTTTAGCTGTTTTAATGTTGAGAAAATTGGATTTTCTTAAGTAATCAAAGACCTGATAAAGACAATGTGAGGCACAGTAAATTACCTTGGTAAGACACAAAATCTTTACTGTCTAGGTAAATTACTGAAAAGGTTAAAAAAAAAAGTTTCGCAATCTCTTATCAAGAGCAGACCAATAGTCCAAGAACATTTTGTTCTTTTAACAGAGAGAAAACAAAATTCTAATTTTGTACCAGTGTACTTTTGATATTAAAACTCATTAAAAAAAACCATTCCAATCTTGACCACACCTAAAATTCCTCTTGCAATATTTCTTTTCCACAAATATTCTACAACTATTTTTATGTCTATTCAAGTTTTGTCCAATTTTTTTTCCTCTTTATCATTCTGGAATAATCAATAATTTTATTTTAGGACAAAACTACTTTCTTTTTCCCTTAACAAAAACACATCTCCATACCTCATACCTTTTCATACCAAAACATGTCTTACTTTCTTTGAGTAGAAGTGTTTCCCTCATTATTACTAGTAGTTCTAGTTACATATATTAATCAGAATTCTTAACCCTTAGAATCCTTAATTTCTAGTGAAAACTAAGAAGTAAGCAGTTGTGGACTGTTACATTAGCATTCTGTGGAGTGGCAAATTTGTAAATATATTTCATAATTTATAAAAGTATAGTCTGTCTCATAGTAAGTTTTTCAATGTGGCACAAAACATGTTTGCTAATAGACTCAAATATCTTTAGTTTCTCTGTAAAAGGAAGCCAAAAGTGGATAAACCTATGTTCAGTAATTTATGTTTTAGTATTATATCTTATTTGGAAATGATCTAGGTATTCAACGAATATTCATCATCTAACTTATCTCAGTGTAGCTTTAAGGTTTCAAGTTACCAAAAAATTTTTGGAAACTGTTTTTAAGTAGACATGCCATAAAGCATAATTATTGTTGAAAAGTTCATTTATAAACTTTTACTTACATCCATTTAATTTACTTGTCTTTAAGAATTATGTTTAGATTACTTGTGAATGTCTCATGAGACACTAAACAGCTAACCATCATCTTAAGTTGTCTTTCTTGCTGACAAATTCTGTAACAGAGCGAAGGGGAGCAGAATACACCACCCCAAAATATGCCTCTCTGGCATAAGGATTATTTTAAGCTGATTAATTGTCAGAAACAACAGACAGAGGATAAGCTCTGAAAGTAGAGCAGAAGTTACCCTTTTGTAAGAGAAATTTACATTTATAAGGGAAATCATTTGTAAGAGTGTCTTCCTCTCTCTTTCCAAGAAGAAGAGGGTGACTAAATCTCTAACAACTCTTATCAATCGAGAAGGCAAGGACTTAAATCTGCATAATATCCTTGTTTACTGTGCTTTGCCTGATAACTTCCCATAACTGCCTCCTCCTACCGCTTGCCAACATCTTCTTTTGTGTTTACCTGGAGGTGATATTTAAGGTGGTGGCTTGGGTCATTTTGGAGAGCTACTCAGTTTTCCTGGGTGTCTCCCAAGAATACAGGAGGTGTACGTGTCATTAAACTTCTGTTTGTTTTTTTCCTGTTAATGTGTCTTTTATTATAGGGATATCAGGCAAGAACCTAGAAGGGTAGAGGGAAAATTATTTTCCCTCCTCTATAAGAGATAATATGAGCTTATTTGACTTTTAGTAAACTCAGGTAGAATAAAAGTTGTATGTCTGCCTTATATTTAATATTGATAGCTCTAAAGACAGGCCTAGCTTTGTTTGGTTTTTAGTTTTTGTTTTTTGTCTTATTTTGCTGAGGAATATTTGCCCTGAGCTAACATCTGTTGCCAATCTTCCTCTATTTTGAATGTGAGCTGCTGCCACAGCATGGCCACTGACAAGTGGTATAGGTCTGTGCCTGGGAACTGAACCTGGGCCGCCAAAGTGGAGCATGCCAAACTTAATCACTAGGCCACTGGGCTGGCCCCATGTTAATTAAAACAAAAAACTTAAACTAGCTTTTATTTACCAAAGCTTTTCCTAGATCATGTGAAATTGAAAAAGATTTGGGTTAGTTTCTATATTTCTGTGAGTATAGCTGATTAATATAAATGTTTAATTTTCTTTTAGCTAATTAAAAAGAGCTCTTTACAAACTAATTTTGGCAATACCATCCAGAGGTAGAAAAAACTTCACACATTTATAACATACATACATAGACATACATAAACATACAGAGAGAGACACAAAGATCTTATAGCTTTTGTTTTAAAATTTTAGCCATGCCACAGGTACAATAATGCAAAACTCACTAGTTTATAACAGAACAGTTGGATCCAAGTTGTGTTCCAGCAGATGGAATAAGTTAGGGTTAAGGTTACCTGTTCAGATGGCTTAAACTTTTTAAAGATTTTTCATTTGCCTAATTTCCAAATATCCTTTCTCTCTTTTTTTTCTTTTGATAAGAATTAACTCTCTGAAGTTTGCATTTCAAAGAGATGGCCCTCAGTTCCTAGAGAAGACTGGGTAAACATTTACACCTCCAAGCCACAAGGAAAGCAGGCAAGTTGCTCAAAGAAGGACTTTTGTTTCCTAAATCCAGAATTTTACTATACCTACAAACCTGTATAGAGGAAAAGGGGATGTTTGGGGATTGGTAAAAAGATAAGTGGGCTTGAATTGCTTCTAGAGCTGCATTGCTGTTCTTGTCAAGACTATTTTTACGAGACAAGTACAATTGTCTTTAATTTCTCAAGGAATTGGGTTACAACCTGAATGACATCAAATGGCTTCAAAGGGCTGACCCACCCATCCAACTACATTATCTTCAATTTGCTTCTTTATAACAAGGAGAAGATCTTCAACTAAGATAGAAATCAAAAGATTCCTATGTTCTAGATTTAGAACTGTGTGTCTTTGGAATGTTTTTCTTTCCCTCTGGGTACACAGTTTCATTTAGCTTAAGAGAGAAGGCCTAAAAAAAAGTTCCTATCAGGCTCTGAACATCAGCTTCCAGTCTGGCCAAGTTCTGACCATAGAGCTACTTAAAAAATCCTTTCAAATATCTTGTCAAGTTTTAGCCACTATGAATGGTAAATATTCCTGGAAGTACTGAATGACACCATGGATACAAGAGGTGTCCTCAAAGAGGGTGCAAAAGATACTACCCTCCCAAGATCCAGCCATTCTCAAAGAAAGACAGCAGTCTCTGAGAGAGAAAGGATCAGTAACGAGGGGGTCTGCATTTGGAAAGGAAGGGACAGTGTGAAATGTTACATTCCTCTCTCAGTTGGGCACTGGAGACCTGGGAGAGATGACTCTGGTAATACTCACCCTTTGTCAGCTTCTGCCAGCCTTCCCAGCATCCTGAGCAATCTGTAGGCTTCGGAGTGATTGGGGTTTAAAGTAGAGAGTGTAGCCCTGGCAACTCCCAGGGTTTGGCAAGGTTTTCCATTAATTTTAATTGGAGTCTCCCCTTGGCTTTTTAAGGGAATAACTGGTAGCAGTTTACTGGAAAATCCCTCACAGTCCCATCAACCTTGTGCAGGGTCCATATGGGGGCCCCCATAGAGGATAGATATGGGGGCGTCTGTAAGGCCACTAACTTGGCAGACTTTTGTTTACGATCTTGTCGTCTCTTCAGAGTGGAAAGGCAGTTCACATAGAGGATGAGTCGACTGTGAGGACTCAGGTAAAGGAGGATCAAGGGGAGCAGCAGGAGCCAGGTCAGTCTTAGAGTCTTGTTTTAGGTACCTCTTCTGTGTTTGATTTTTCACTACCTTTTTGCAATGACTCTTTCAATGAACCTATTTTGGAATCTTGAAGCCATTTGGAGGCTTCTGCATGCCAATTAAAATAGGTATCCCATTCTGGTTGTTTGATTGGGAAACCTTTTTTTAAAATTTCCACAATGATATTTAATTTAAGGGACCATTTTTTCCCCATACAAAACTAATAACATAAAAAGTTTACATTCTTCTGTCAAATGAAAAAGGTAATTAAGGTCATGTTTCAGGCCATCAAAAACAATGTAAAGACCTAGGTAAGCATCCTATAGCTGGAAGGGGTTTTAGTGTCTATCCAACATCTCCTTTTATCCATAAGGAAGTTGAGGCCCAGAACAGTTCAATGAATTCTTTAAGCCCGCACCATTAACTGGGTTTGAAGGATTATAGGTTAGAAATAAGAACTGGCCTCCTGATCTCTAGGAAATTGCTCTACACCAAGCAAAAGCGACTTGACATCAGTTTTTGTGAGTTGGCTTGTAGATTCATTGTGGAACCAAGATTCTTCCTGCTTTATTGTGTTTCTACTACTTTCAGCAAAACATGGATAAGATGTTTAAGTCACTGGCCACTTTCTGATTCATTTTCTCTCTCTCAACATATATGTTGTAAATAATCATATTTATTATATGTATACATAATCAATTTTATTCATTGTCACATGGTATCAATATAAAGAACATTTTTATTTTAATTTGAAAACATCTCTACACTAAATAAAATCACTTAAGAGAGTAAGTTAGGGTAACTGGAGTGGTATTGTTGAAAAAAGTAGAAAAGCTTTTAAATGAATAAAGTGAATACATCAACTGCTGAGGAACTGGGCAATGACAATGTCAAAATTGAAGAGAAATATGCAAATTCACCTTGATAAATGTAAAGAGAAGAAAGGGGAGAAAAAAATAAAGCAGAATAGAAGTCTCACAGAATATTTTTTCTCTCATCTTTCTCTGAAAAGCGGAAGGAGGAAAATTTTAAGGCACTGTAGTGAAATGAGCCAATCTACGAAGTAGGAAACAAATGAAAAATAAGCCTGCAACCCACTCAGATTAGCAAGGCCGGAAAGTTTTGGTTGCCACAAGGCAGCTGGTGTCTGAGTATACAAAACCCTTTTAAAATTTTTAAAAATTTTTTATTGAGGTATAATTGACATATAGCATTATATTAGTTTCAGGTGTGCAACATAATGATTTAACATTCATATATATTGTGAAATGATCACCACAGTATAACACTTGTCAGCACACATAGTTACAATTTTTTTTCTTGTGATGAGAACTTTTAAGATTTACTCTCTTGGCAATTTTCAAATATGTAATATAGTATTATTAACTATAGTCACCATGCTATACATTACATCCCATGACTTATTTATTTTATAACTGGAAGTTTGTACCTTTTGACTCCCTTCACCCGTTTTCGCCCACCTCCCAACCACCAATCTATTCTCTGTGTCTGTGAGTTTGGTTTATATGTGAGATTCTACATATAAGTGAGATCATATGGTATTTGTCTTTCTCTGTCTGACTTATTTCACTTAGCATAATGCCCTCAAGATCCATCTATGCCATCTCTGCAAATGGCAGGATTTCCTTCCTTTTTGTGGCTGAATAATATTCCACTTATATATATACACTACATTTTCTTTATCCATTCATCCATTGACAAACACTTAGGTTGTTTGCATATTTTGGCTATTGTAAATAAAGCTGCAGTGAACTTAAGAGAGCGAATATCTTTTTGAGTTAATGTTTTCATTTTCTTTGGATAAACACCCAGAAGTGGAATTGCTGGTAGTTCTATTTTTAATTTTTTCAGGAACCTCCATACTGTTTTCCATAGTGGCTGCACCAATTTACGTTCTCAACAAAAAGTGCACAAGGATTCCCTTTTCTCCACATCCTCATTGACACTTGTTATTTCTTGTTTTCTTGATAATAGGCATTCTAACAGGCGTGAGGTGACATCTTATTGTGGTTTTGATTTGCATTTTTCTGATGATGAGTTGAGCATCTTTTTATGTAGCTGTTGGCCATCTGTATGTCTTCTTTGGAAAAATGTTTATTCAAATCCTCTGCCCATTTTTAAATCAGATTTTTTTTTTGCTATTCTTTTTCTAATTTGGAGATTAGCCCCTTATCAGATATATGACTTGCAAATATTTTCTCCCATTCAGTAGGTTGGGAACCCTTATTCAAATGCCCTTCTTAAATGAATCACCTTGTCTAATTGGAAGATTCCCCATAATGGCCATTGTAATTCTACATTGTCTTAGTACGCTTTTGCTGTTTCTGTAGATATCTGCAGCTTCCAGGTCCACATTTCTTAGACATAGAATAAACAGTTTTGCTGGAAAGTGGTGTGCTCAATTATCTGAAACTTAAGGATCCCATATCTTTAGCTAAGCTTTGAGTCTCTGGGAGCCAAATTAATATCTAAGAGATGTGCCACTAGGTTGGGGATTTTATGATGCTTTACAGTGGACCTCATTGCACGAAAATTTTCTTCAGGTTGGTGGGTGACCTAGTGTCAATCTAACCCGTTCTGTGACCAGCTGATCCCGGCATGGGAGTCTTAGAGTTAGGTGATGATCACTCTAACAGCTTTGAAGTGCTCATCCCATGCACACCAATTTTGTGGCTTTGGCTTTTGATATTCCCATTAGCAATAGATCTATTACTCCATTCATGAGAAGATTTCTTTATAATGGCAGGCATCTAATGACATTTAATAGTCCTACTTGTGCTTGCTTAGATTTTGAGGTGCTGTTCGTCAAAAAGTCCAAATTTCTTGTCCTAATTTATTTCCCCAAGTCCCCCAGTGGTTTATGCTGTGGGCTTACCTCGAGGCATTGTGAGTCCCCTCATGGCTGCACCTTGCTTTCCTGGGTTGAGAGCTACCCATTATTTCCCCATGTTGAAATAATCCTCCCAAATTCAACAGCTCCCTGTGCAATTCCTGAGACCTGTCAGGACCCCCCAAAGGTGCTGACTTTGTAGATAAGGTCGGCACACTGAGTCTCACCTGGAAAAATCTGGAGTCTCTGACACCCCAATTTTCCTCTTAGAAGGATTATGACAAACAAACCAGAAGAGCTTAGAATGAAAAACAAGCAGAGCTTGATCCAAGAGAAGCTTACTAGAGATCCTGGAGCCTGGCCCAAGATCTAGCGAACCAAAAGGGCTCTGTGGTTACTCTAGGGTAGGAAGAACTATTCCTCTCCCCTCTAGGGGCTTCTGTCTGGTCTGAGAATTAAATAATTGGCATGAGACAGAATAACAGGAGAGAATCAAACAAACTTTCATAACGTGTATACAGGGAAACTGAGTAACTCACCAAAATAGTGGAACCCACTACCTTAAATACCATCTTCAGTTAAGGACAAAGGAGGATGTTGGGGGTAGTGGTTTGGGACTTCAAAGGGGAGGAAGGCAATTTACATGGAGATGGAAAAGCAAACGTTTGATAAACACATGTTGACCTTGCCTTGCAAAGACAATGAGAGATGGAGAGGACTTTGATTAAAAGGCCTTTGCTGGGTTCCTCTCTGTCTATCACACCTAGTCTATATTATACTATAGCTATAGTGTTAGCTCCTTCCTAGAGCAGGCCTTCTACCTGAAATTCTTTTAGGCAGTTAGGGAGAAGGTCAAAGTTTCTTTCAGAGTCTTTTGTTCTTAAAAATAATCAAGCCAAAGAGACACATTTTGGGGTGGCAAATTCTGATCCCCCATAGTATCTCCACCTGCACCTAGGAGCTGCTCCTGGAATCTTTAACAGCTGTCTTCAGGCCCCACCTCATCATCAAAAGTGTCAACTGATAAAACTAAATCCATTTAGTAATGAGTTTGATTGTCCTTTATTCAAGGGAAAACAATCCATGCATTGGGGGAATATGGTGCCTAAGAGGCAGTGGCACACTCTTCCGGAGGGATTTTGGGCAAGAGCAAGTTTTATAGAACATTAGAAGAGGCAACACGGAAACAGGGCAGGATTGGCTGGGAGGTGGGGGATTTCCTAATAAGGCCAGCGGTCCGGTCCTATTTCCTAGGGTCAGGTGAGCTAGCTACAGCTGAGTTGGAGGATTGTGATTGGTGTATGTCAGGTTTCCTTGACAGGTGTTTCCTATAGTTCAGGCTGACTTAGGTTTAGATTGGTGATGGGGGCCAGGCCACTGGGGTGGCCTCCACTTTGTGGGTCTTCATATGTGAATTAACTTTATCAGGTGTGAAGAATATGGGAATAAACTCAAGGATTTCCAGGGTGTTGTAGCTCAGGCTGTGCCTTATCCAGGGCTGGCTTTACACCCCAAGGTCAGGGATCCTCACAGCCAGGAAGCAGCTTCATTAGTCACATGCAATGAGCAAGTGCCAGAGAGGAGAACAAAGTGGGTATGTTATTTTTTTCCACCAAGAATCAATAATTCATGAGAAAAGAAATCGGTAGAGGAGCACATGAAAAGGCTAAATATTGCTTTTGAATTGAGAAACAGAAAATTTAACTTATGTTAGAAAATAAAGACTAGAGAGATGAATTTCAAGGAAATAAGAAAATTAAGTTTCAGTCCTTTGCTATGGTGGTGATGGAGTAGTGAAGAAGAGGGGGCAAATGGTAAAGTTTCGCTGTGGCCTCCTTGTGGTGAGGGCAAATGTAACTTTTTGTTACCGCACCAGGTTCATTTTTGCCCACTGCCTGGAAAGCCAAACACCGAGACGACGAGATTGCAGCAGAGAGAGGGTTTATTCACAACGCAGCCATATGAGGAAGCGAGAGCATGAGTGTCAAATCCGTTTCCCTGAAAATGGGCACTCAGGGATATTTAGGGAGTACGGGGCAGGGCGGTCTGAAATGCAGAGACAGATGATTGGAGATGAGGAGAGGTGAGGTGATTGATGCTCTGCTCAAGTGTAATCAGACTTCCTGCTTCTTCATAGGACGCGTGTTCACAAAACGGCAGCATTCGCATGATCTGAGGGTGGAGTTTTCAGCCTCTTGATGTCAAAAGGTGGCTTATTGGACATCTGCACAGGCCCAGTTGATGGGTCGGTGATCTCAGCTGGCCTGAAGTGGACAAGGGGTTCTAATTCTTGAAAAATAGCTCAACCACTCATTACTATGGTGACCCAGGCTCCAGGGAGATGTTATCTGTAGGAGCCTAGTGGGAGTCAGCATATTGCCTAAGCAGCACAGTTCACAATGGGTGGGTAAACAGCTAAAAGCTATAATCAGTAATTGCAAAAAGGAAAAAAAACACTTTCGTTCGTAGCTACTTAATCATCGGTGGCTAACTGTTTGCCAGTTTCGTTTTCGGGACTAATCTTGTGTGAACTCCTAATGGCAGAACGAGCCTGCTGCCTCTTCTCCATCTGCACCACAGGGAGCCTGCATCCACCTTCCCTGTAAACACCCATCTCTTGGCACTTTGTGTGATATATGCAGGCAGCACAATCTAATCTATAGAGCACAGAACTGGGGAAGAGGCCAGTGGCAGCCATGGAAGGGGGCTCTGGGCAATTTGATGGTGGAATTCTGGGGTCTAGAAGTGGGGGCAGGAACTCGGGGAGTTGGGGGGGGATATCCTCTCAGCCTTGTAAACTCCTCTCTCCGTGGTGAAGGGCTCAGCTGGAAAAGGACCAGCTCAGGGCCCAGACAGAGACCCTGGTTGCTCAGGTATCAGATGGTAGTAGGTGATCTCCAGGTCTCCGTTCTTGGTTCTTTGTCTTCTGGTTCCATGTCTAGTGCTGGCTGCGCTAGAGCCTTCTCAACTCAGGACCAGGGAATATCCCATGACCAACCTAACCAAAGTCGCTTTTTGCACATCCAGTGGCTAAGTCCATGAGCATTTTTGCCAAATCCAGTGTCTTTGGACTTGGCACACAACGTGTGTAGCAAAGGAAATTTGAACCAGCAAATGCTTGGTCAAGGTCAACTTTCTTCTGATGGTGAGTTGGGACCTAGTTTGGAAGTGGTAGAAAATTGTACAAGTATCAGTGCAATTCTACATACATCAGTGGTGCCCTGACTTGTTCCAAAGTGACTTAGACTAATTTCAAAATGGATTAGACCCAGAGATGAGATCTCACACATCTTGGGCCTGTGCTGAGAGTCTATGAATGGGTTTTACAACTATAAGGCCAAACTGTGCTGGCCACATTCCCCTTTGCTGGGAGTGCGGAGAGCCAGAGAACAGAGGGTGGGGGTGGGGGTGGTGCCACAGACACACCCTCGCATTGGGAATGGTGCTGTAGACGTTTCTGACACCTTCATTTCCAAAGGGGAACATCACATTCTAGACATGCTGGTTTGCCATCCCGGAATTCTGCTTCTGGTTTTGGCAGAGCCTCTTAGCTGGCTGTGACCGGGCCACAAATCGGGAGGAAGCTAATGTGTTTCACATGTTATTGGCAACTCTGGGCCCACCCACAGGAGTGAAATAACTCAGTAAATTCCTTTGCTGACTCCTTACTGCTTTTATTTTCCCTCCAAAGAGATGCAACTCAGAGGCCTCTGTGATGTCCAAATCAATGAGCGGGAACACCTGTGAATTGCTAATGGCTTGAAACTTTGGGAAAAGAAAGCTTCAAACCTGACAACGGCATTCTGGTTAATTTAGGGAGAGGCAATGCATAACTTTGGACTCGGAGGGAGCTGAATTTTCCCAGCACCTTGTGCCCTGTTTGGTTATGGATACACAAACCTCCTAGGAGGTGCCCAGACTCTGAAACGGAATCCAATTAACCTCCAGCAGTATTTCAGCTGGGAGACTGGAAAGCACATTTGTTTCACCTAATTCTGCTGTTGTCATGATGCTAATAGATGATAGTACATTGAGGGACCTAACCGTCGTTGCGTTTTTATGGCCTGGCAATTAACTTCTCCATCTTACAGCCGCTTGGAAGGCTGGAATCTCAAGGCAGGGCTACCCCTCACAGCTTCTCTTGCTTCTGAGCTGTGGTGTCTGCTTGTTCAGCAGGTGCCTGCAAAGCCCCCACCTCCTCTCCTCAGTGGGATCGCAGCAAAACGACAATTAAGCTTCAAGGAGCGGCATCTAGGTTTCAAAACATTGCAATCACTTTTCTATATGAAAAGCATTTCTGTGGAAAGTGTAGAGTTTCTATTGTGCCAATGATTTAAAAATGTGTGTATTTCCGTGAGATTGGGGGATTCTGGTTATAAATTGCTGTGTAGCAAACTACCCCCAAACTTTAGTGGCTTAAAACAACAATATTCATCTGTCCTCATTGTATGGGTTTTCTAGGGCTACCAAAACAAAGTGTTACAGACTGAGTGGCTTAACAGAAATTTCTTTTCTGACAGTTCTGGAAGCTGGAAGTTGGAGATGAAGGTGTGGGCAGGATTGTTTCTCCCAAGGCCTCTCTCCTTGGCTTGAGGATGCTCGTCTTTTCCCTGTGTCTTCACAACGTCTTCCCTCTGCATGTGTCTGTGTCCTAATTAATCCCTTCTTCTTATAAAGAATCTTATAAGATTCTTATAAATCCAGTCCTACTGGATTAGGGCCCACCCTAATGACCTCATTTTAACTTCATTACCCCTTTAAAGGGCCTGCCTCCAAATACAGTGACCTTCTGAGATATGGGGTTTAGGACTTCAACACATGAATTTGGGGCACGCAATTTAGCCCATAATAGTCAAATCTACAGTTTGGACAGAGATCATCAGAGACGACTCATTTCTGCTCCACAACATCTGGGCCCTCAGCTGGGATGCCTAGAGTAGCTGGGAGCTGGAATGACTGGGGTCACCTAGACATCACTCTCTCTTTCCCCATGGTTTCTCTCCCCATGAGCCCTCTCCAGCGTTGGCTGCTTCAGGGTAGCTGGACTTCACACATGCTGAGTCACGGATCCAAGAAATTTAGGAAGAAGCTGCAAGGCTTTTTACAACTAGGCCTTAGAAGTCGTCATTGCCAATTCCTCTTTATTCTATGGAACACACAGGGCCAGCCCCAATTCACCATGGGAAGCATCTAACAAGCGCATGAATACTGGGAGGTCTGGATCATTGGGGTGCCATCTTGGAGGCTGGCTACCACAGAGGAGAACCTGGACTCAACACACAGAGCTGAAAGGAGGATGCATTTGTATGTGGTGCTGTCTAATTACACACCATTCTGTGATAGAGTGGTAAAGACTTGATGGTTCCCCAGCTCATATGTCTCCTTGGCCATCTCTCTGCCTCCAGGAATGATCTCACTATCACAATTTCCTGGCTTTGAGAGAGGGATCATAATAAGGAACAGACACTGCTATAGACTGAGTGTTTGTGTCTCCCGCCAAGTCATATGCTGAAACCTAACCCCCAAGGTGATGGTGTTAGGAGGTGGGGCCTTTGGGAGGTGATTAGGTCATGAGGGTTGAGCCCTCATCAGTGGATTGGTCCCCTTATAAAAGAGATCCCACAGAGCTCCCTGGCGCCTTCTGCCATGAGGGGGCAACGAGAAGATGGCATCTATGAACCAGGAAGTGGGCCCTCACCAAACACTGAATTTGCTGGTGCCTTAATCTGGGGCTTTCAGCCTCCAGAACTGTGAGAAAGAAATGTCTGTTGTTTATAAGCCACCCAGTCTATGGTATTCCATGACGGCAGCCTCAACACCCTAAGACATACCAATGTCCTTATGTGACATCTACACCAAGGTGACTAGGACAGAGGAATAGAGAATTTAAGCACCAGAGTGTGGGATGCTGCCCATATTCATTACTAGTCCATTACTAGACCAGTCAGAGGTGACGAGATGTGGCGGGTATTCGGGAGATCAAAGCACTGAGTCACATGAAGCTATGTCCTCCATGGGAGGTGACATGACACGACATACAGATTATGAGCTTTGTTGTCAGAACTGGCTTTCTATCCTGGCTTCTTCATTGATAGCTGTGTGATCTAGAACAAATTACTTAATCTCTCTGGTCAGTTTTCTTCCCTTTAAGATAGGATTGCTATAACTCCCAAAAGCATGTGAATTGGATAGCACATCTGATTTAGGCGAATCACTGCCTGAATTGGGGGAACATTCTTGGTTCTTCCTTCAATGAGAGAAGCAGTTCTGGGGCAGAGGTACTTCCCTTAATATTTCTTCCTTGTTGCTGTCTGGGCAGCTGCATTTTCTTATCGTTAAAACAGATACCCCTCATGATAACCTGCGATGCATTTGTCTTTGAATACTTTGCCTTCGAGTTTCTTCTAAATGATGTGGAGGATCTCTATGGTTTTGCTTCTTCATCTGATCTGGATGTAAAGGAGGGTCCCAAGAACCAAATGTCTATCTGAATGTGATAAGAGGACAGGAGCCCTCCAAGAGGAAATGGAAGGAACCTTCCAGGACACATGTTAAGAGTGAAAGTTCAAGGAGAATCTCCCTGGCATGATCTCCCAGCCCTCTTGTACACAGGATATGGGCTACACAGTGTTGGGTGGGGCTGAAAACATGAGGGGATTGTGAAATGAGAGAGGGGTCGGCTGTTTCGTGGACAAGTCTTGATCAGAATATCCTTATGGATGTAGATATCTATGGTATCATTTCCATGATGTCCAGCTGACATCATAACAAAATCTCCTTGGGACACTTGGGGCCAGATTGCTTTCAATCTTTAAGTGACCTTAGGACCCCAGAGATCTCCAGCTGTGGAGAAAAGGGTCCTGGGCTGTGACAATGACATGTGGTAAGGTTTTCAAGGGGATTAAATAAGGTTTGCTTTAGATGTATGAAGGGCCTGGTACCTGATAAATGCTAAACCAAAGTTAATTTCTTTCCCTTTGTGGTCTTATGATAATTTATGGTCTTAAAATAATTTCTTAAAAAATGAGATTTTAAAAATAGTAATTCCACTTCCCTAGCAATTTCAGAAAGTTTATTTTAAGTTTAGACACAGTTTATAACTCGATATAATAGATGAACCAATGAACTACAGTTTACCAAGGGGTCAAGCCGACACAATCACCCAGTTTATGAAAAATCCTTTCCATGATTACAACAACTGTATTTTTTTAGTCGAGTGGAAAACAAGTCACAAGAAAGAAAGGGTGTAAAATGGTTTCTGGAGAAATGAAAAAATCCATAGGGAAGGACGTCAAGAGGCTATTCTTCTGACTGCCAACAAAAAAGAATTAACACTAGGGTCTGCCCTGACTCCAAAGCGTAGCTTTTGGAAAATAAAGATTTATGATCTGGATATAAATGGTGACGAATCACTGGGCGATATGTGTTTTCTGGCACAACCTGTCAAAGTAACGAGCCGTGGTCTGTTCCAGAGTTCATCTGGTTGTAGGTGTTCCCTATGAAATATGGAATAGAGTTGAACACAATTTGTCTGAGTCTTTGCACAACTCTCCTCCAATTACTGTGCTTCTGTCCCTGTCTCCAGTGAAAATAAATGGGCTGATAATTACAGCCTTAGATACAGTCGCAAAGCCTGCCTTTCCCTGGGCTTCGCCAGCCTGTGTCTAATGGAGTCACATTATGAGTCATAACTCAAATTTTATTGTCTTCTACCGATGCCTCTTTGCCCCTCTGCTTCCCCTCTAACCTCGATTTCAGCGCAGAGTTTTCCCCGCACAGCTCAAGTGGGGCGTACCTTACTTGCCCTTAAATATTTTGCTCCTTGGAGCACTGTTTCTGCTGTAAGCATGCAGTGTTCCCCTGGGCACATTTGAGGTCCCACTGTTTTTGCTGGGCTTTATACTCTTCCAATGGTACCATCAGATCGTTCTCTGGGCACTGCAACTAATTTACCGGGTTGCTCCTGATGCCAAAGCTGTGTGATGGTCTCTGGCAAGATGAGGGAGAAACGATACCTCTCTCTTTGTTACTCTATGTGGTGTGTGCACGTGCGCATGTGTGTGTGCGATCTGCATTGCTTGCACCATGAGGTTTTACAAATATTTTAAGGAAACAGCCTATATAATTTTTTTGCAGCTTGCTTTCTCCCTCAGACCCAAATAAGAGCCAGTGAGTCCCTCCATCTACCCTTGGCTCCTCTCCCCCATAGAAAGAATTCTCTCCCAGGAAACACCTTAGTTCCCTGTGCAAATAGTCAGTCTGTCCCACCAGTTCATCTGACAAGTTCAACAAATATAAATCCCAGTGGAGGCTCAAGCTGGGACCTGCAGTGCATTTTCTTTTTAATGAAATATTTGTAGTCCTTCTGCAAAGCTTTTCACGGTTACCAACGAGCCTCCTCTTGGAAGGTGGAGAAACGAGCCTTGTGGAAACGGGGGCATTGTGGCACGTCTCCTGGCTTGCTCCCAGGGCATGGTTAACGGTCGTGAGAGACCTTGACCCTGGTCGTGTTGCTTGATCCGTCCAGTAGACAGCTGACCCCAGCCATTCTCTTCTATCTCCAACCGGCTGTGTTAGGAGTGCTGTCTGTGTCCTAGGAAAGCCACTGTGAGTGACCACAGGTGTGATGTTCCTGTAGGTAATTCTGAGGAAATGTGAGGACAGAATGCCTACTCGAGATCTTCTGATTTATATTGCTTTTTAATCAACTCTATTTACGTATCTAACTTCAGAGCATAGTCTTTTTTTTTAATTATGGGTAGGAAAATTGAGAAAAAAAATCTGGGAAGTTAAAAAACCATGATCCATGCCAGGGTATCTGTCTTGTAATCTTCAGTGACCGCCCTGGAAATGAACTTGAAGCAGAGCTTGAAAATGGAGAAAAGATTAACACCCCAACAGACGGATGTCTGTTTCCTTCCAAAGTTTGGGCACCGTTCCAGGGTTTCAACACCGCTCTCTGTCTTCCAGGACGATTTCATGTCATACTGTTGGTTTTCACGAGCCATGAAGCACACAAGTCCAGGTCACAGATGGGTGGTCACAGTGAGCCATGCTTCCAGTTCCAGGATCTCACTTGGCCAGGATGATGGATGGGTGCGTAGGGAAGACTGAACTTCACCTTTCCAGAGGCCACCACGGACCGGGCTAAACCAAGCCGAGATTAAAAACAAACTCGCATGAACCGTGTTATAATAACAGTAACAAGAATTTGGGGGGAAAAAAAAGCACCCAGAATCCCAATGTACCAATAAATAACTATTTTATGTTTTCTGTGTTCACTTGTATTATAAAAAACAAAAAGAATAGTATAAAGCCAAGGGTGGTTAAAACTTCGAGTGAATGAATGCACTAAATCGACTACGTAATCATATATGTAAATAAGCTACTCGGGTGAAAAGCTATAGTTGATATCAGATACCCCTAATTTACTGAAAAGGATTGAAAAAACAAAATGAGAAAAATATATATTATTTTCACACATCCTGATGGAATTCCCTTTTGTTTTAGAGGAAGAGGTACCTTAAATCTTTCTATTTTTAAGGGAAAACTGTTTATTGCTTATTAAGAACACTTTCTGATTATAGAGGTAATATGCACTTATGGTAGAAAATCAGTAAAACTAAGAAGAAGAAAATAAAAATCACTTATAATTTCACCAGCAGGGATGACAATCACATTTTGTTTCTTTTTCATAGTGTCTTCTCTGTGAGTGTGTACTTTAAAAACTGAATTAAGTCACGCTCTGCTGAAAATATTTATTTCTGCTCTTTTCACTTGTTATGTCCATAGCGTTTCCTCAATGCCATTAAATATTATTAGAGGGCGTCATTTTAAATGGCTGCATAATAGTTCATCCCAAATAGAAATTTTCTATTGCTAACACTTGGTTCCAAGGTTTGTTATTATAAATAGCACTGCAGTGAACAAGTCTGTAGACTCATCTGTGAGTTTCACATAAATTCCCTGGGGGAGATGCTTAGGCGACATCCTGCTATGAGCTTGAAAGTCAACGTTCTTTGTTGCTTTTTTCTTTTTAAATTTTTAAATTCTTTTTACTATCATTTTGGTGGTTATCTTATGTTTTACAACCTAATCCTTGACTTCTCAAAGCCTAATTGATACTTTCAGCTCTTTTTGGATAAAACAAGGTACTTGTAACACTTTCTAACTCATATGCCATCATTGCTGCATATTTTACTTCCTTGTTTTATATCCCACAAAAAGTTTTTTGTTTTTAAATACTCAAAACTTATTCATGTTTACCCACATGTGTACCCTTTTCAATGTGTTTTGTTTCTTCCTATGACTGGGAACTGCATCTGGGATCATTTTTCTTCTGCCTCAACAATTCTCTTAGTATTTCTTGCAGTGCAAAGTCTGCTAGTAATAAACTCTCTGCTTTTGTTTGTTTGAAAATATCTTTATCTCAGCTTAATTCTTCTTCTTCTTCTTTTTTTTTGATGAGAAAGATTGTCGCTGAGCTAACATCTGTGCTGACCTTCCTCTATTTTGTGTGTGATATGCTGCCACAGCGTGGCTTGATGAGCGGTGTGTAGGTCCGTGCCCAGGGTCCAAACCCGTGAATGCCGGGCAGCCAAAGTGGAATGCACTACACATCCACTACACAACTGCGCCAGCCCCTCCCCTTAATTCTTGTGGATGCTTTCACTGGATATAGTTGGGAGTTATTGCATTTCCTTGTTTTCTGTCTTCCATTTTTTTCTATCGGTCTCACCATTTGCTCCTTTAAAGATAATTCGCTCTTTTTGGGGGGTTGATTTTGATTTTATTCCTTTTCCAGCAGTTTTATTCATATGTACCCATGCGAGGATTTCCTCTTGTTCGTCTTGTTTGGAATCTGTGGGGCTTGAATTTATGTCTTGATATTTTTGGTTAGTTTTAGACAGTTTTAATCGAATATTTCTTCTCTCCATTTTCTCTCAAGTCTCATTCCGAGACTCCAATTACAGTGTGTTACACCCTCACACGGCACCCTACATTCTACCTTCTTTCTGTATGCTCTATCCTTCTGTCTCAGCGGTTCATTCTGGATCTTTTATCTTAGCTGTATTTTATTCATCAATTCTTCCTTTATCTATCTAATCTGCTGTTAAACCCGTCCTTTGAATGATTAATTTCAGTTTTTGTATTTTTCCATTCTAGAATTTCAATTGATTTCTTTTTTCATTTCAAATAGTTTCACATTCTCTGTTGAAATTCTCAATCTTGTTGTTTGTCTCCTTGAAAATTTTGGTCATAAAGTCTGTGTCTGATAACGACAATATCTAGAATCCTGGAGGTTGCTTTCTCTTGTTATTTCTGCTCATTTCCTTCATGTTGCCTTATATATTCATATACTGGGTTATTTTGATTGTGAATTTGCAAAATTACGTGTAGAAATAATATGAGGCCTAGGGTGACGTTCTCTTCCTTTGCCGGTAGGCTGGGTGGCCCTAATGCTCTGAGGTTTCCTCGATACAATTTCAGAACTTGAGATCATTCAGAGGTCCTTCTATACCACCAGGTTACTCTACTCCTAGGATGTAGCTCTTTGAATCCTAACCAAAGAAAGTGCTTCTCCATTGTTGGATTCTGGATCCTAACCCCCTTTTCTCGATCACAAGGTGTCCTGTCTTTCAGCTCTGGCCTTAGAAATTGGCAAACACTTCCAGGGGAAATTAGTCCTAAATATCTCCCTGGACCTCCATTCTCTCCCAGGTCATGGCTCAGTAATTCGTCACTATCTTGTTAGCTCTTCTCTCTCCCACCATGGCCAAGAGCAGAGCTGGGAATGTCCTGGTACAGACGGGTCCCTCTGCCTCCTTTGAATTCCAGAACAGCACCTGGGAAGACACTGCAGACAAGCCACTGGCACTACATCAACCCAGCAGCAAGACAGAAAATCCATTTCTTTATCATTCTGGAATAATGTATCTACTTATGTCTTGATTTTCAAGTTTTAGGGTTTTTTTCCTGCTTTAAGATTAAACCTAGTGAAATACCATTCTTGATGGCAGTATCTTGATGCTTATGCCTTTGTCATATCTGCTTTAAGTGATGGCAGAGTTTTCTGGTAGGTCTGGGTCCTTTTCCAGCCTCATGTTTATTTAGGAAACAATGCCAGGTAACAGCCCAGGATAAGCAAAAGCAGAAATTTGAGGCCAAAACCACAGCTCCCATCATCAAAGCCAGTCATCAGCCAGTTGATCTCAGTTCTGATGTGTTCCAGATCCTCAAAATACCACTGCTTTATTTTCCTGCATGCCCATCAGCCAAGTCTGACCTTCAGATTGACAGAGAAAATAAGCACACTCTCAAGAAAGGAATCATGTGAGCTCCGGTCTCTTTGTTGCTTTTCATCCCTGGGGGCAACACAGCACATTTCCCAGAAAACCACATTAGCGATAGCTTAGCCACGTTTCACAAATTTTACAAATGCTAAGGCCCAAGAGTAGAGAATGGCCCACGATTTTAGGGGAGGCATGACCCGACTTCTTCTCTCGCTTGTGCTTGATGAAATATAAGGCTGTCAATGGGAATGAAATTAAAAGTGGGAGCAATTGCACTTTTTATTCTGCTTGCTTTTCTTTCACCATATATATTCAGCTGGAAATGACGAAGTGGAAGCTGAGAGGATGCAGGGCTGGCTGCAAGGCTCAGCCACACCTGCGGAAGGCTGCTGGGATCAGGTTTGAAGAGTTACATTGCGCTGGTCAAAACTTGGCTCTCCGTGCTGACTGGCACATTTGTTCCTGGCCTGTGGCAAGTGCCTGATGGGAGGGTAGTGTTCAGTGTGGGGCACGCTGTGCAGGGTGGAGCCGGGCGGAATCACGAGGGGATGGAAATAGACATCATGGCGGAGGTTTTCCAACACCGCCCTTCATTTGTCTACTACCAGGCCTGGCAACTTGGCACCTTCTCCATGTCCTGGTTTACATCTTAGCCCCTAACAAATTGTTAGTCAACTTAAATGTAATCCCTACAGGGACAGGTATACTGCCAATGCCATCTATGTCTAGTCCCCAGCTTCCACTATTTGCCCTGCGGGCAGGCACAGCCTTACCGTCTGGTGCTGCATGGAGCTCCTACGGTGTGGCAGGCACAGCGCTGCATGCTGGGGATGCAGTAGTGAGCAAGATGCTCTCTGCTTCACGGAATTTAAGTTCTAGTGGGAGAGACTGATAACAAATGCATATGAAGGATGTAATAAGCGCTATTAAAAAACATAGACTCATAGGGAGAGGGAGTCACGGAGGACTGGCACTTTCTATGGGATGGTCAGGGCAGGGTTCTGAGAAGGCCACGCGTGAGCAGAGACCTGAGAGAAGTGAGGGAGGCAGCCATGGGGATGTCTGCTGGGGGTGTGTTCTAGGGGTGGGGCTGAGGCTCTGCACGGTAGCTGGTGGGCTGCGTGTGTTTGCTTCCGTTACTGTATTCAGGTAAGCAAAATTATAGCACTCCATCTGGGGTATAAATAAAATATTTAAACTTAAAATAATACTGTGAGTTCTAATCCATCTACTTTTCAATTTTTCAACTGCTTTACTGTTCTGAAAAATATTACTGTTAAAATTATCCATAAAAACCTGTAGATAGAAGTAAACATTTCTCCTTTCGGCCCAGGCTCCAATATGACTTGGTGTGGCACTGCTGTAGCATGCCTTTTTTTTTTTTTATTGCTTGAGGAAGATTGTCCCTGAGCTAACGTCTGTGCCATTCCCCCTCTATTTTGTATGTGAGATGCCACCGCAGCATGGCTTGACAAGTGGTGTGTATATCCACACCCGGGATCTGAACCTGCGAACCCTGGGCTGCTGAAGCAGAGAGCATGAACTTAACCACTATGTCACCTGGCGGGATCCATGCTGTATCATGTCTTTATTTACAGTTTTGGTATTTTTTTAATCATGGATATGTTTGCATTAACTTAGATTTTTAAAAAATATTGTACTAAAACATTATTTATCTTGACTCCTGTGTTTTCTGGCACCCTCTTATATTTTGCATCCAAGGTGAGCACCTCCCTTGTTTTACCCTAATTCTGATTCTGATGGGGAGTGAGGTGGTCAGGGAGATTCTACCGCAGCAGCCCAGATGTGGGAGACTGTGTCTTGGGCCAGGCTGTGGACGTGGAGGTGGAAAACGCTTTGGAAATGTAAATGATGGTAACCACGCAAGGCGGTGGCATTCTGGTTCCTTGTTGCTATGAGGATAAGAATTTACTGGTTCTTACTCTTTGCCTTCTTTGGCAGTATGGAGTTAGGTTGTAGTTTTGCAAAAGCTGAATTTTGATATCACATATTCATTTTTCATTTTGGGCCAACTCTTTACACCCACAAAGCCGGCAATTTTCTCTTAACATTTTGGATATTGGAATAGGGAGGAAATGGATTCTGGAGGCATTCTCTTTCATCATCAGGCTATGCAGACAGAGTAAATATGGCACCAAAGGCAGCTGATCATAATCACATTGAGTAAGTAATCCATTCTATTAAAAAGACCTGGGCCACAGATACACCAGCATGGCTTCTGTGGCCTCACAGGGTCATTTCACATCTGAGACTCACCAATGTGGATGGAAACCCAGCCTGCGGTGATTGCTGAGAGCGTCTGATGAGTGTTTTTTCTTAAGTCCTCTAAATTATAAATAATGACAGGTGAGGGGAATGCAATAATGATACTCTGAACATCGTTCTCATGGATATGATCATTCTGGCATGGATCGGAAAATTTTCTGATGATTTTTTTTTCTGATGCCTCACTAATTTTCTTTCTGTCATTTTCCTTTTTTTTTTTTTTTAAGGGAGCTTATTCTAGTATAAATGACACGCTCCCATGGAAAGAGCATGTGCAAGTTATCTTTTGTTAGCAGTGAAAGGGCATGTCATGAACGCTTTTCCACCATAGGGTTTTACAGAACTCATTCACCCTTCTGGACAGAGAAATAATTGGCTCTGAATTAACTATGCAATGATGATTATAATGTAATTTTCATAGCAGGGGCCTGTGGGTACCTTACCTTTCTGGCATAGGTGACACAAGCCTGCCAGGCTTCCTTCTCTCTCGAAGTGCCACACTGACGTGGGACATGTATGGAATTCTAAGATGGTGTCATATTTGGGGGCCACAATGGTGGTTATCAAATCGACAGTGACCTTATCATTGGATTCTTCCACATTCATTTAGGACCCCAGTTTTGGAGCTAACATCTGTAAATACCCCAAGTACTGTGTCTTAGGAGAACTGGTGACATTAAACACCTCTCCTTATTATATTCAGTCAACAAACATATGTCACATGCCCAAAATGTGCCCTGCATGGTGCTAGAGCTGGGTACTAGGGCCCAGGGCGTGATAATAAAAAACTGTTTTGTCAAACACCTGCAGATTTAAAACCTCAGGGTGTATTTTTTGAGGGTCTTTTAGACTGTGCCCCTTACAGGGACTCCTGAGACTCCAGATGGCAGAGAGGTCCCTGTCTTAGTCAGCTTGGGCCTCTGTAACAAAATACCACAGAATGGGAGGCTTAACCAACAGACATTTATTTCTCACGGTTCTGGATGCGGGCAGTCCAAGATCTCAACGTGGGGGCAGATTTGGTTTTCCATGAGGGCCGCTGCTTGGCTTGGAGATGGTCGCCATCTTGCTGTGCGCTCACATGACCTCTTCTTTGTGCATAAAGAAGGAGAAAGATAAATCTCTTTGTCTCTTCTTCTTCTTCTAAGGACGCTCATCCCATCACGAGGACCCCACCCTCATGGCCTCATCTAAACCTATTTCTCCCAACGGCCCACCTCCAAGTACCATCACATGGGGGGGAGACTATAATAATGAATTTGAGGGGACACAAACGTTCGGTCCATAACAGTCCCCCTTGGAGAGGGAACCAGCCCAGGAAATGCCTCTGGGAGGGACTTATGTTTGATCCCTGCCTGAGCTCGGAGGAACCTGAGGAATGGAGGCAGAATTGCTCTGTGAGCAAACCCCTTCCTCCCTCTGCCCCTCAGATGCTCCATCCTGAGCAGGCCTGTTGACAACCTCAGTGCACAAGGTGAATGCTGCCAGGCCCAGGCCTGCTGATGGCCAGAGTTCTCACTCCCCTTGTGTAACTGGGGTGCATTGGCTCACTCTGTGCTCTGAGGTGACACATGATTTCCCCAAACATCCACTCCATCCCAATTTACCACTTCTTTGCCCCTCCTGTTCTTCTCTTTCTCCTTCAGCTCTATTTCCAAAAGGAAAGAGTTATTCCATCATCTGTTAGGAGGAAGGAGCTCTTGCAGAAATGAAGCCTGCACCCTACCCAACCAGCATGAAGGCCTGGCTCCTCACGGGTCAAGAGTTCACCCTGGATGAACTGGAGGCCCCTCCTGGTGCCTGTCAGATGTGTCCTCACAGCCTCTTCCACTCATCCTCCTAAGTCCTGAATGAGGCCATGGCCGCGTGACCTGCACCCTTCAGAACACTGGGATTCTGGCTTTCTCTCTGCACCTGCCCTGCTCTTCGCTCCTCTCCCAGGAAGCTTCCAAATAGCATCTCTATTGCAAATGAGGCAACGCCAGAGGTGGAGTTCCAGATGTTGGCTGCATCTGTGTCTGGTTCAGTTTTAAAAGCTCTGTGCACATGTTCAGGTGCCTCTCAAGCCCTCCCTGGCAGATATAGACGCGGTGGCTGGAGGACATACACAGATCCCTGGCTTTCCAGGGCCCAGTCCTCGCTCCTGTTTCTAGTCTCTTCCAGCATGCCCAAGGCCGGGGCTTTGGCCTATAATATAAGACAGACTTGCAAAGCAAGTGCCTTGTCCAAGGGCACACAGAAGAGGCTGTGGCACAGCCTGGTCACCGGAACTCAGGGCCTTGATTTGAAGTTCACTTCTCTTTCACCTCATGACTCAGAAAGTAGCTCCGAATAGTGGGAAATACACTGGGCTGGTGGCCAAGGGGCCTGTCTGCACGTCCTAGCTCTGCCAGTAACTCACTGTGGGGTCTTGGGCAGCTTCTCTGGGCCTCAGTTCCCGTTTGAACCGCGATGGTCAACGTGGGCATATGTAATCCCATTTCCTGCCTCCCAAGACCCTGCCCTTTTCCCACTGGCTCCAGAATCCTCCAGAAAGCCGCTACCGATAACTGGACTAGCTCACACAGCTGAATTCGGTTTGTCCTGCCTCTCCTCATATAAAACGAGGGATAAAATACATCGCTGGTTTTCCAGCCGTCTTTACAGCAGAGTTCTTTCTTCAGACATTATCAGACACAGAAACTATCTACGAGTCCAGTCATCTGCACTATTCCTGGATTCTGTATTTGCAAATTCACCCACTGGCTAAAATTTACTAGTAAACCCAAAATCAGAACCCGTGGTGGTTCATGGATATGCACAGAGCAGTGAAATATTTGAATTGTCCCATGCGCATGTCCCCAGCTGAGGTTGAACCAGGCTCTGCCCTTCTATTTCAGCCCCCTCCAGAGATGACCAGAGATGGAGACAGACGCTAGGTGGCAGGACAGTGTCAGGAGCTCCGGCTCTGGATATAGATGTGTATATATATATACACACAGACTTCTCCTAGAAACAGTGATTCTATATTCACTAATTCAGAGTTCAGGCGACTTGACAGAACTTAACTACTGTGAATAACTACGTTCAACTATAAACCAAAATGCTGAGGTGACCCAGAGATCTGTCCGCTGACCGCTGTCAGCCTGGAAGGGTGTGAGGAACCTAGCTCGACAAGGCCTGCACATGTGGAACCGCTGACCGTGATGTCAGGGGGCTGTGCCCTGCTAGGCTGAGGGGGATCTCCCCTGGGTGAGCCAGGCAGGAGGACTGCTCTACTTGAGGGCCACAAAGGTGTGTTGCTTCCTGAAGAAGATTCCCCTCATGGCTCTTCCAGGCAGGGCTTGGCTGAATGACAAGCGACCCATTTCTATTCGTGTGGTCAGGACATCAGATCCAGAAACCCCTCTGCATTTGGCTTTCTTTTCTGTTTCCTTTCCTGGAACGAATTGTGATCATTTGAGCATTAAATGTTGCAGTATGTGTGAAGGTGCGTTTTTGTGTATACGTGTGTGCATGCATGTGTTTGTGTATATGTGTGTTTATGTGCTTGTGTGTGCACGTGTGCATGCATGTGCCCGTATTTATGTATGTGTCTCTGTGTTTATGTATGTGTGTTTGTGTGTATGCATGTTTATGTGTTTGTGTGCACGCATGCTTTTATGTGTGCTTTCAGACATGTGCATATGTGTTTATGTGCATTTGTGCAAGTGTACACATTTGTGTATGTGTGCTGTGTGCATGTTTGTGTGTTTGTGTATTGTGTGTGTGCTTATACACGTTTGTTTGTGCCTCCAAACAAACAAAGGGAAGGGTCTTGGGAGGCAGAAGATGGGAATACATATGCCCATGTTGCCCATCGCAGTTCTAACGGGAACTGAGGCCCGGAGAAGTCACCCAAGACCCCACAGGGAGTTACTGGCAGAGCTGGGACATGCAGACAGGCCCCTTGGCCACCACATGTTTGTTTGCATGTGTCATGTGTCTGCATATGTGAGTATGTGTATTCATGTTTATGTGTGTTTGCATGTGCATGTGTTTATGTATGCATGTGTACACCTGCATCTGTGTATGTATATACATGTTTGTGTGTTCGTATGTGTCTATGTGTGCATGCACACATGCATGTATATGTGCTTGTGCATGAGTATACATATGTTTTTAAGTGTGTTTTGTATGTATGTGTTTGCAAGTGTGTGCACGTTTATGTGTTTGTGTGTGCATGTGTGTATCTATGTACATACACACACATTTGTGTCTGTTTGTGCATGTGTGTGTGCACACACATGTATGTGTGTTGGAGGTAGGGTGCTATGATTCGGTGGGGGCAGGCAACTAGCACAGCAGTGAATTTAAAGGCAGAAGAGAGATGTGAGCTTGCTCAGTGAGGCAGCTTCCGCGGCTGGAACTGACTTAAAAGATGTCAGAATCCCTCCCTATCTCGGCGTTTGAACCTCTGCCCAGATGGTGTCTTCAGCGTGATCAAAAGGAGGCAGACCCTCCCCTCCTTTCATCCCCGCTCCTCTCTCTCCCTCTGCACCTCTGTCCTTCTCCGGCTCTGCTTCCTCTAAGTACTGTCCTCCTTTCTCCCGCCCAGGTCCTGCCTGGATTCCTTTGTTGATAACTGTGGCTTGAAAGCCAGCCTCTGCCACACGTCCTGCCCCTGTGCCCAGCCTCCCTGTCCTATTTATTTGTACAGAAGGGGGACCTTTGCTTATCCCCAGCAACCCAGTGGGGGTTGTGGGCAAGCAGCGCCAGGATCCCCCTTCCCTCCGTGTCTCTTGGAGCTGTCACTCAAAGCTAACGACACAGGAGAAAGTGGGTGGCCAAAGGGTAATGCAAGAAAATGAGCACACCTGGCATCTTCAAGAGAAAGCATCCTCAAGGGCGAGGACACCTGCTTTCAACCACCGTGCGAAAGGACATGTAGGGCGGGTGCTCTAATGTTCATTCATTCATTTGTAACCGGACAGATTGGCTACGAGAGGGTCCAGGGCTGAGGCGCCATATTGGGGAGTGGAGGTACACACTGCTGCTCCTTCAACACTCATTCATTCATTGATTTGTTTATTCCTGTTAGATCATCACTGAGTGCCCACTATGTGCCAGGCACTGTTCTAGGCACTCGGGACCCTGGACCCTCCCCTGAGTCAGCCACCCAGGAAGTGGCTGCATGTTTGGGGCCAACAAAACACTGTAACATTTGGGGTCCAGAGCAATTGCTTGGAAAGTCCACAACCTACGTCTCTCTCTCACTTTCAGCAACCTTCCAGGTAGGAGGAGTCCATGGGCTGCCAAGGCTTCAAATGGGAGGGTCAGTCCTTCTTGTCAGGGGAGGGGCTGAGCTGACTGTCCCCAACTCCTCTATGCTCCACCCAGAGTCACTCAACTATTTTATTTGTTAAAAAATTTGTAAGACTATATTGCACAGAGTTTTATGGGTTTTATTTTGTTTTGTTTTGTTTTATTTTAAAGATTGAAACCCATTCTTCTACTTGTTCAGCTTCAGATTTGGAAGGACATATGTATGTGACATTCTAACCCCAAGTCAGAGTGTGACCTAAGGCAACTCACTTCCCTCGTTTCTGCCTCACTTATTTTATCTGGGGAGAAGGCTAATAATAATTACTAGTAGCTTACATAGTTATCCCTTTACAGAGTCAAAACAATTTTCTATACGATCGGTCATTGGACACATGTTTCCTCTCTCATGGTTATAGTAACAATGGACAAAACAATGATAGCACTTTCTGGAGGAAAGAAGCCAGAGTACAGAGCACATCTACGTGGCTGGTTTCTGCGCAATGACAGAGTAAGCGACAAGAACGTCTTTTTTCTACAGCACAGTCAGATTATTAAAAAAAAAGTCCATATACGTTTGAGTCTTCTGTGATCAATAATTAAACAGGATCATCGAATAAATATTGCAACAATCTAGTCTTCCCTGCTTCTTTCCACACGGGCACGTTCACATTGCGTGCTATCAGAATGGCTGACAAGTGTGTTTACCACTGAGAAATAAACTGTTTTTCTAACCCAAAGGGAGTGCCCGAACAGTGTCCGCTCCTAGGAGAAGATGTAAAATATATACTTTGACTAAAATAAAATGTAAACAAGGGGAAATACTGGGCTTTTCTCCTGACTGCGGCCAGTAGCCCTAAAGCAAAGGCTGACGCTCTGCGAAATTAAAAGTTGCCTGCAGAAAAATTCCCAAATCCCATCGCGCTTTGTAACACCATGTTCTGTCAGCGTATTTTGTACAGAACAAAACTTTCCTGATGCTTCTAAATTCCAGGGCTGTTTATTTCCTCCTTCTTTTCTTTTTTGTATTTTTATTTGATAATTTAAAAATTATGATGAGATAGTTCAGATATAGAAAAGATATGTCAGAGATGAAAGATGATTGATAATCATATACTCCTCATCCAGTTTGAGAATATGGTGAGAACTTTATGACTGTGTTCCTTTAGCCCCCTGGGGTAAACATTATTTTGATTTTTGTGTCCATCATTCCTTTGCTTTTTCTTATACTTTTGCTAAGTATGAATTGTTAGACTGATGGCTTTATTTTTCGTATTTTTGACCCTTTTGTGAATGGCATCCTATTGTTTTCATTCTACTGTGACTAACTTTTTTTGCATTCCACATTTCATAGACGCGTTCTTAGAAAAATCTATTATTGAATGTAACTGTAATTAGTTAACTTTAACTGATCCATGATATTCCATAGAATGAATGGGCCACAATTCACTTATCCATTTTCCTGTGGAAGGACATTGGTTCCACTTTCTTTGTTTTGTTTTTTATGTAACAAATAATGCTGTTATGGACATTCCTGAGCTTGCTCCCCAGCCAATAGTGCAAGAGTTTCTCTAGGGTATATATCCTAGGAGTGGAATTGCACAGTCACACGGCATGTGCATCTTCAAATTTACCAGATTATGTCCAGTTGCTTTCCAGAGTGATTGTAACAATTTCCAGTTTCAGTAGCGGTATACAAGAGCTCCCATTGTTCTGCAAACTCTCCAACACTTCGTATTTCATACCTTTTCAGGTTTTTACCTCTCAGGGGTATAAACTGATATCTATGTTGTAGTTTTAGTTTACACTTCCTGGGTTACTATTAAGATTGCCTATCTTTGCATACTCAACCATTGACCATTTGTGTTTTCACTTCTGGGAAAACGTTTGTATCTTTTGTCCATTTTTCTATTAGTTGTCTCTTTGTTAATATTTTATGAGTTCTTTATAAATGTGGGACACTAATCATTTGTCAGTAGTGAGTGCAGCATATTTCCTGGCTCGTGGCTTGGTTTTAATATCTTTAGATTGTAGTTTGATAAAGAGATCATCTTAGTTATAATGTCGAAATTGTCAGTGTTTACTTTATGGTTTGTTCTTTTTGCATGGTATGCCGGCTGTGAAAGCTGTGAAGATATTTTCATATGAAATTTTTAAAGTTTTGCTTTTTCAGTTAATTCTTAATTCTACCTGGAATTAATTTTTGCGTGTATTGTGATGTATAGGTCACGTGGTCCTCCCAAATGGTCAAAGATGTTCCACCATCATTTTTGAATAATCCATTCCCTCCCCGGGATCTGCCATATGAAGCCGGGGCCTTCTTTTATATTCTATTGGTTTAAAGACTTCTGCCCCCTTCATACCTGGGTACAGAGGGTGAAGTTAATCATCTAACACCTCAGTTCATGGCATGTTATTATTATTGGTTCATGCAATCTCCTCTGATGTCTGCTCTCCCTCCCTCCCTCTCTCTCTTCCTTCCTTCCCTTTTACTTCCATTTCCTACTCCCATTTGGCCCCTTTTTCCATAGGTAATATTTCTAAACAACATAATGTGACTCCTTTCCCTTTTGTTTGCACAAGTTCTTGTAAAACACGTACAGTCACGGACCGCATAACGAGGTTTGGTCAATAACGGACTGCGTCTAAACAGTGGTGCTACAAGATTAGTACCACATATCCTAGGTGTGTAGTAGGTTATACCATCTAGGTTTGTGTAGGTATGCTCTATGATGTTACCACAACAATGAAGTCACCTAACAATATGTTTCTCAGAATGTATCCCTGTCGTTAAGAGAAACATGGCTGTATATACACACTTTATTGAGCTATCGTTCACATATAACAAAATTGACCTATTTTAAGTGCACAGTTTGATGAATCTTGACAAATGTATATAAATCATTTAACTACCATCACAATCAAGATATGGACTATTTTCATCACCCCACAAAGTTCCTCCGTGGGTCATTGTATTCAATCCCGTCGCTCTCCCCATCTGCCCCTGGCAACAACTGGTCTACTTTCTGTCTCTATATTTTTTCCTTTTCTAGGATTAAAAATAAATAGAATAATGTCATAGTCAGCATAATGCTCTTGAGAGTCACCCATGTCGATGTATGTATCAAGAAGATCATTCCTTTTTGTTACTAAATAGGATTCCATTCTACGGATATATCATTATTTGTTTATTCACTCACTGATTGATGGATGTCTGGGTTGTTTCCAATTTGCGGGTTATTGTGTATACAGTAGCTATCAGTTTAATGTATAAGACTTGGTGTGGCCCTATATTTTCATTGTTTTAGTTAAATATTTAGAAGAGGGATTTCTTGTTGTATGGTAAGGATGTATTTAACTTTGATTAAAAATTGTCGATGTGTTTTGCAAAGTGGTTGAATAATCTAAATTCTCACCAGCGAAGAATGAGAATTCCAGTTTCTCTGCATCCTCATCAATAAAAATATTGTCAGCCTTTTAAATTTTTCCCATTCCAGTGGCTACATCGTGATATCTTTTTGTGTTTTAATTTGCATTTCCTTAACGACTGGTGATGTCGAGCATTTTTTTCATGGGCTGCTTGCCATCCTTCAAGCTGGGAAGTATTTGTTCAAATCTTTTGTCTGTCTTGTTTTTTACCAGTTGACTTTTTTTTTTATCTTACTGAATTGTAAAAGTTCATTTTATATTCTGCTAAAAGTCCTTTATCAGATATATATTTTCTCCCAGGATGTGACTTCCCTTTTTATTTTCTAACACTGTCTTTCAAAGGGCAAAAATTTTAAATTTTGATTTATCAAATCCAATTATCAAATTTTTCGTTGATGATTTAAATTTCTGTGCCCTATCTGAGAAATCTTTTTTCTTTTTTTAACTCAAATTCACAAATAGGTTTTCCTATGTTTTCTTCAGGAAGTTTTATACTTTGAGCTCCTAGATTTAGGTGTTTGATCCATTTTGAATTATTTTTTTAAGATGATGTAAGGTTGAGTTTTAGATTCAGTCTGACGTTGCATTAAGCATATAGCTCAATTTAGAAAGAACTGACATCTTAGTATTGAATCTTCTTGTTCATGAAATGGTGTATGTCTCCATTTATTTGGGTTTTGTGTAACTTTTGTCAGCAGTTTTTCAGTTTTCAGTATATTTCACTTCCCAATTGTTTGTTGTTTATATATAGAAATGCAATTGATTTTTGTTGTTGATCTTGTATCTTGCAACCTTGCTCAATTCCCTTATGAGTTCTAGTAGTTTTTTGGTGGACTTCTTAGAATTCGATCATGCCATTTATGATAAAACAGAGTTTTCTTTCTTTTTACCCAATTTTATTCCTTTTTCTTCTTGTCTTGTTACACTGGCTAGGCACAATATGAGTAGAAGTGGCGAGGATGGACATCTTACTTTATTCCTCAACGTACATATTCCTACTTTTGTAACTATGTATCATGTGAGCTGTAGATTTTTAGTGGATACGCTTTATCAAGTTGAAGAAGCTTCCTTCTAGTCACAGTTGGCAGAGTTTTTATAATGAACGGGTGTTGAATTTTGTCAAATGCTTATTCTGCATCAATTTGAGGTGATCATACGGGTTTTCTTTTTAAACTTGTTAATATGGTTAATTACATTGATTGATTTTTTTTAATATTAAACCAATCTTGAATTCCTGATAAACCTCACTTGGTCATGAAGTATTATCCTTTTATATATTGATGGATTTGATTTGCTAAAATTTTGTTAAGGATTTTTGCAATTGTGTTGTATTAGTTTCCTGTTGCCTCTGTAACAGATTACCATAAATTTAGTGGCTTAAAACCCACATTTATTCTCTTACAGTTCTGGGTCAGAAGCCCGAAAGCCATTTCCTTGGAGTAAAGTCAAGCTGTTGGTAGGGCTGGTTCCTTCTGGAGGCTCTGCAGCGAGAATCCATTTCCTTGACTTTTCCAGCTTCTTGTGGCCCCTTCTTCCATCTTCAAATCTCAACACTCCAACCTCTGCTTCTGTCTTCACATTGCCATCTCCTCTAACTTCGACTCCTCTTGCCTCGCTCTTGTAAGGACTGTTGTGATCGCATCAGGCTCAACGGGAAAACCTAAAATAATCTCTCCATCTCAGGATCCTTCATTTAATCATGTCTGCAAAGTCCCTTTCGCTTTGTAAGGTAAGATTCATGGGTTCTAGGGTCTAGGATGTGGCCATATTTGGGGAAGGTATTATTCTCCCTAGTGTGTATGTTCATAAGGGTCTCTGGTTATCTTTTTTTGTAAAGTTTTATGCAGTTTTGGTGTCATGGTAATGCCAACCTCATAAAGTCAGTTTAGAAGTATTTCCTTTTCTTCTGTTTTCTGAAAGTGTGTGTGTTGATCTGGTATAATTTCTCCCTTCAAGGGCTTGGTGAAATTTATCAGTGAAGCATCTACTTCTCTGCAAAGTCTTCCCTGAACCTTCAATCTAGATCAAGTCCTCCTGTTAGACTTTCTAAAACATCCTATACCTTTTCCTCAGAGCACTCAACACAATTCATAATGATATACGTATTTATGTGATTATTTGGTTCCTGTCTCTCTCTCTGCCAGGGTGTAAGCAGAGAGTATGTCTGTCTCTTTCACTGATGAAAGATCTACCATTGAACTTGGCACATATTACTTACTCAATGCATATTTTTTGAATGAATGAATGTATTCCTGTCCCATAAGACATCCTTGTAGTCTTATAATAAATTCTCACTCCCCTCTTTTTTAAAAATAAGGATGCTTACTTTTACTTATTTTAATAGTTGTCAATAACTTTTTTCAGCTTTATTGAGGCATAATTGACAAAATTATAAGATTTTTCAGATTAAGCTAGCTCAAGTTGGTTTCTTTTTCTAGTAACTGAAAGGGTCAGAATTGGCGAGGGGAAGGTAGTACTTTGTAGAAAGGTGAGGCTGATATTATGTTTCCAGTTAAGTCTAGATACTCAGAAAGCTCCAGGGCCTTGAGGATGATGGGAAAGAACAGTGGTAGGAAGAAGCCAAGTGTTATGGGCTGAATGTTGGTGTCCCTTGAATATTTGTATGTTGAAGCCCCAACCCCCAATGTGATGTTGGAGGTGAGGCCTTTGGGAGGTGATTAGGTTAGATGAGGTCATGAGGGTGGGGCCCCGTGATGGATTAGCATCCAGGAAGGGCCATATGAGGCCACAGTGAGAAGGTAGCTGTCTGAGAGCCATCAAGAGAGTCCTCACCAAGAATTGAATCTGCTGATGACACCTTGATCTTGGACTTCCTAGTCTCCAGAACTGTCAGTAATAAATGTCTGTTGCTAAGTCCCCCAGAGCTGCTATGGTTGCTGTGGTCACCCAAGGCTGACTAAGACAGCAAGTCATATGCTTTCTGCTCCATTCAAGGCTGCCCAGACCAGTGTCTACCCTCGGCTGCTCTGCCGGGCTTGCAAATGAACAAGGCCAAAAACATGATGCATTGGAGGCATTGAGCATGGATGAGTAGAAGTGAAGCGATCTGCAGCCCAGCTTCCTTTAGATGTTCCCATCTCTTCAGCTTTGCTTTTGCAGGTCCATGCCCTGCTGCACTCTCTCACCCTAACGTTTCCCCTTTCTTTGCCAAAGACAGGCATACACACACCCACAAAAACAAACACCCACATGCATCTCCAATTTTGTTAACACATCTTCAAATGCAATAGATTCCACAGTGATATAGAAATCTTCTCCATTTTTATCACCTTTTTATTAAAATACAAAGAAATGAGGATCAGCTCAGACAGAACTTTTACTTCCAACATCTTTTTCCTTTGTAGGAATTCGTGGGTATCCTCAATTTTTCCCACTTGGCTCTACCACGTCTCACCTAGAGGGCTTAATTTAGGATGGTTTCCGTCTAGGAAGAATGGCCCCATGGTGCCTGCAGCCAGACTCACTGTATTCATTGCTGTTGCTCTGAGATCAGTCATCAACTACCAAATCTTGAAATTTCTCAAGGCATCAAAAACTCTCCAGAGGAGAAAGTCAAGGAAAATAAATATAGCCTCAGATGCCCTTGGCTCACGCAATCTGACAAGTGTGGATTATGTTGTTTGAAATACTTTCCAGTCTGCTAGAAAGTGTCCCCTGGTGGAGTCCATGAAGAGAATAAGGTCCTTGCATTGTTATGCACTGGTCTGCCATTTAAGAAATGACATAGATTTGAAATGAAACACTTGGTAATTCCTCTGGTCCACTATGCTGGGACAGGCTTCTTTCTTTCTAGTATTTCGTTCAGCCTGCAGTGTTTGGGCATTTTACTACCTACAATCGCTTACATATAACAAAGTTGCACAAGGCTGGGATCGAGCCCAGTTCATCTGTAGATCTGGAGTACTTCGCTTGATAAAGGCACCGTGTAGATGCTTAATAAATTTGTTGAATGGAGTTAAATTTATATTTTATCTAAAGCCAAGTCTTTGGCATATTGAATATTTTCCAGATTGCTTATTGAATTAACATTTCCTATCTGCAATATGGGAAGCACCAGTTACTTTTTTTTTGATATACATGTAAAAACAGATTCATCCATCTTCCCAAATAAATAAGATAAACCCATGATACAACTGAATGCCTCATAACCGACCTCATGCTGATTAGCTAAAAAAGTAGAATAAATTCTCTTTTAAAAATGAGAGAGAACAGTGCATAATGTCTCATTTTTTTCTAAAAGCAAGTCTTAACAGACACCACAGGCAAACAAACGAAAAATACTGATGAGAAACTGAAGAGAAACGAATTTATAAAATGCTCTTTGTAATATATGTTGACAAATCTTATAGAAAAACTAGAAAAGGTATAGCAGGCTTCTCAGAAAAGGAGAGATGGAAATAACCAAGGGACTTTAATTTTGTGCTCGATATGCTCCAAATTTTATCAGTAGGAAAGAAATACATATTTCTTTCAAAAACAAAAATTTAAACTTGTGCCATGTGCAGAATATTTTTAAGCAAAGTCTTATGGACAACGCCTGCTTTTAGATAGTGTGATTCTTGAAGACCAATCTTTAAAAAATTTTTTCTTTTTTTTAGGAAGAGTAGCCCTGAGCTAACATCTGCTGCCAATCCTCCTCTTTTTTGCTGAGGAAGACTGGCCCTGAGCTAGCATCTGTGCCCATCTTCCTCTACGTTATATGTGGGACGCCTACCACAGCATGGCTTGCCAAGTGGTGCCATGTCCACACCCAGGATCCGAACCTGTGGACCCCAGACCGATGAAGCAGAACGTGTGAACTTAACCACTGCACCACCCAGCCGGCCCCCTTAAAGACCGATCTTGAATGGGATTGTCATAAGGTGACTTCCGGTTGCCAAGTTCTTATGTTGCATATTTATTCCTCTCTGGCAACTGAAAGAGGATATGGAGATCTTTCTTAGGCCTCACGGAACGAGGCATCTGGTAAAATTAAAAATCGCAAAAGCAGAGACTTACCCACATAGTAAGCAACCCGAAGCTATCCTACATTCGTCTCCATCTTCCTTGGTGTTAATGTAAAACAGTGCCATCTGTTTGAAAGAGAATTCCTTTCTTTGCATCACTGGCTTTCCTCAGAGCCCCCGTAGGAAATAGCACACTGGCTTCAAGAACCACAGCCTCACCACTCTCCTGGAACTGCACACCTCTCTGTGAACTAGAACAGAGTTGGTTCAGCCAACAACTTCAGCCCTTTCACCCTTGCTGGGATGCCATTTGAAATCTTTGGTGATATCTGATTCTATCCCTTGATTTTAGTTGAGTGGTTGGGGAACCCCCGCCCTTAAATCATGATCTCATGTCATACCACATTTTTAACCTGAGCTCACACTGATTATTCTGCTGTCACGTTATTTTTATTTGCAATAAGAAATGTTAAGGGAGAAAATGCCTTAGTGTGTCGCCGTGCAGGGCTGACTTCATGAGCCGCTCTCCTCATGTTGCCTTTAATGCTCTATTTTTGCCATTTTGAAATTCAATTCTGTTGGACAAGGGACTCACATTTTCATTTTGCACAGAGTTCCTCAAATTTTGGAGCGAGTCCTGTCGCTACCCACCCCGATCTGTTTCTCAGACAAGCAGAAAGCTGGAATTGGATGAAACACTAAAAAAGACTGCTTTGGTGTGGCTGAGAACACAGAGTAGATTTTTGCTGTGTTTGTTCATATTTGCTGAACATAGCATCTCAAGGGAATCTGGATTCTTCCTGGGAGATGGAAGTGGGGTCCCTCAAGCTGCTGGCTATTATTCCTTACAAGGTACCTGCAGTCTGGTACATGTTCCAGGCAGCATGAAAGGAAAAAATAAAAAGAGGGAGATGCATGTGAAAGCCGAGTGGTGTGGGAGGCAGCCCAGAGTCGTTCATGTTGCCACACTTTTTCCAAACATTTGGCTACCCCAGAGCACAGAGTATAGCCAAGTATGTTAACCCACTTTGTGTTGAATCCTTATACATATCAAAGTAAATACAATCCATATGTTTCTGAATCATTTATACCTAACTCATCAAAATATTATTCTTAAAGGCCCTCTGAGGTCTAGAAAAATTTCAGAAATTTTCTTGATCCCTTTTTGCTGAAATTAAAAATAGAAAATTGAGCATTATGCCAAATATCTGAAAACAAGAAGTTGTAGAACGTGGTTTGGGACTCAAAAGGTGGCCAAGTGTTTTCATTTAATCAAGGTGGCTGACCTCATGCTCTTCTGCTGTCATCTCCAGCACATGTGTCACTTCCCACACAAACATGGCAGCTCCCTTTAGCTGTGGCTGACCTGCACTGGGTGTAATCAAGATAAACCCGTCACCTCCTTCAAGATTGCCTTCTGTCATAAAGCATAGTCCTCAATGGTGGGTCTAAAAAGAGAGAATAATATATGGTTTCTGATGATCAGATGACAGGCAGTGTGCGTTCCATTCTTGTACTTGGATTTTTGATGACCTTGGGTAGGTCTTTATCCTTCTAGGACCATGATTCTCAGGATGATGCTTAAATGACTCTCCATGCCACCAAGGCTGCTATTTGCACTTTGTTTCCCATTTTGGTCCCCGTGGTGCACACATCTGAACCACAAGAGACTTCTATTTAGGAAAAGGTAGAGTCACAGGTCTATGCTATTTAACAGAGGTGCCATAGACAGTATGACATTGCCCAACCACTATAACATAGCGATGATAGTATTTTCCTTTGAAACAATATTGTGGGTGTAACCCACCATAGGATATGTTCACAGATATGTCTTACATATGTTTATATCCCCTCATACTTCTTAGCACAATTCCTCACCACAGAAAAATCTCTCAGTATACATTCCTGTATGAATACAATGTTTTCAATACCATGAGTGGAAGCAAAGATGGATTTTTTTTTTTTTAAAGATTTTTATTTTTTCCTTTTTCTCCCCAAAGCCCCCCAGTACATAGTTGTGTATTCTTCGTTGTGGGTTCTTCTAGTTGTGGCATGTGGGACGCTGCCTCAGCGTGGTCTGATGAGCAGTGCCATGTCCGCGCCCAGGACTCGAACCAACGAAACACTGGGCCACCTGCAGCAGAGCGCGTGAACTTAACCACTCGGCCACGGGGCCAGCCCCAAAGATGGATTTTTTTTTAGTGATGGTTTCTAAGTGAATATCAGAAAATTTTTAAAAAGTCTTTTCCACTCCTCAAGACTACCACAAAATTTTCTGCTAAACAGAAATAGATAGGTCAAATAATCAAGGAACGTCTAACAATCATATTTTAGGATTTCCTCCAGAAAGGAAACTCAGGAGAACAGGGATATTTGTCTGTTTTGATTGCTGATGTATTCCAAGGCTTTAGAATAGTGCCTGGTGCATACAGGTGCTCAAGAAAAATTGGTTGAATGACTTTCATTAGCAATGGGTGGTGAACTTTCTAGAAGCCATGGCTCCTACCTAAGGGTGAAGGTTATGATTCGCCAGCTGCCTGAATTCCATTTTGCTTTCCCCCCAATTAAAAGGACAAATCCTCCAAAAAAAGTAAATCTCCCTTGGCTTCAGACCCCTAAAAGTAGGTCAAGTGTGGTCTCCAGGCCTAGTATATAATCGTTTTGGAAAATGGTACGTTTAATAATGAAACATAACTTCTTGAATTCATAATTATTTATAGGCAAGTGCAGTAAAGAAGGGATTGAGGCTTTGGAAATATATTTTTATTTTTCAACAGAGCCCAAATTGTTTTTTTTCTGATATATTTCCACTCTTGTCTGAGTTAATCTACTTTATACTTTAAACAAAGGCCGTCACTCTGGTGTCTGAAGCAGCATACATGCGTTATCGCGTGAGCGATGTGGGTATGGGGATAAGATTTCTTTCACAATCTTTTGACTTCATCTCCATTATTAGCCTTTTCCTTCATTTTCCCAAATAGGAATTTTTAAAATTCAGAGCAGAATCACAGGACCTTCAAGAGCTCCACTCTCCCTTCTGCTGCTAGTGGCCTCAGAATCCCCAACATAGCACTGCAGCTATGCACCAAGCGTCTGGAGCTGGCTGTTTCCCATTTTTAGCTTAGGTTCTTTTAAAAATGCTGCTCTGGAGAACACATCATTTAAAGCAGTTTTTGTATGATTAAGGTCAGTTTTAGCAGTATTAGAGGAGATTAGAGCAATTCTATAGATGTTCTGGTTTTAGACTGAAGGACCTGGAAGCTCTCGGCCACATAAGCATCTTTATAACGGCTCCTTCTGTTCATTTTCTCTTTGAACAGTCTTTACAATGCAATGATGCTGCGCCAAGCTCACATCTTGTAGCACAGACAGTGCTTACTGGCTATTACATTAATTCCTTTGTGTTTCTCAGACTACTTTGCACTTTGGTCGGGCCACGTGACTAGTTCTGACCAATGGACTGACTGTGTCACCTCTGGGCTAGGACAGTCAAGAGTGATCCCTTTCTTCTCCTAGTACACTGACCTGTCAACCTTGTTGAGATGGCAGCATCATTAGATGGAGGGATCCTTAATCCCTTAATCCAGGTGGAAAAGGGTCCCCAGCAACCTGCATTGGGCCTTTATTATGTTATGTCACTGAGACTCTGGACTTCGTCTGTGGCTGCAGCTAACATTAACATACAAGATAAGTGAAATATCACCAACATGTGAATGGGGAGGATTAACCCCAAGTTCAATGTCTGACTGATCTTTACCTGTCAGTGGAATTCATCACAAGCTTTGGACATGAACCTATATTGTCTGTCTTAAAAACAGGGAACAAAAGATATGTACCCAACGGAAGTGAAAGCAAGGACTTGAACACATATTTGTACACCCACGTTCATAGTAGCATTATTCACAATAGCCAAAAGGTGGAAGCAACCCAAGTGTCCATCAATGAATGAATAGTTAAACAAAATGTAGTAAATGTATACAATTGAATGTTATTCAGCCTTAAAAAGGAAGGAGATTTGGGCACATGCTACAACATGGATGAACCTTGAGGACATTATGCTAAGTGCGACAATCCAGTCAAAAAAGACAAATGCTGTCTGATTCCACTTACGTGAGATACCTAGAGAAGTTAAATTCACAGAGACAGGAGGTGGAATGGCGATTGGCAGTGGTTGAGGAAGGGGGAAATGGGGAATTGTTGAGTACGGGTACAGGGTGATGTTTGGGAAGATGGAAAAGTTCTGGAGATGGACAGAGGTGATGGTTGCATAACAATGTGAACGTACCTAATGCGACTGAACTTAAAAATGATTAAAATGGTACATTTTATGTTATGTATATTTTACCACAGCAAAAAAAAAAAAAAAAAAAAATGGAAAGAAAGAAAAGCAAGGAACAGAAAGGATTATTTAACTTTAGTTCAAAGGGCAGTTCCCTGATTCTTCAGCTCTCTAGGCTGGATGATTCTTGTGTTTCTCAATTCTCTTTTCCCAGATTCTCCGCAGAAGCTTTCCTTGTAAGCCTGTTCTCCCAGGAAGCCTCCTCATTTCTGTGATTGGGCTGAAAACCCTGAGAGGGGAGGGACTGAGTCTGTCTTGTTCACGATTGTGTCTCTAGAAAACAGTGCCTAGAACATAGTAAGCACTGAAGGCACCACGTTGGAATGAAGGCAGGAAGGCCCTTCTTCCACCGTTTGTGCTGTTGGGAACCACCAGGTGGGGGCAGCTCTGCTCTAATGAACTCCTCCTTGACTTGGATGCTGGTGGAGGTGAGCCCAGAATCTTTCCCTATGGTCAAAGACCCCCTGGGACGTCCAGCTATGGAGCGATTTGGAGAAATTATGCCTGTTTTTTGTATTGTCAACCTCCAAGAATTAAAGAGCTATCCTAAACATCATTATCTTTCTTTAATTACTTGTTATGTATTTATTATATATTTACCTATCTGAATTATCTTCAATCCATTCATTCGTTTAATAAATACTTATTAAGTGCTTACTATTGTCAACTACTTTTCTAGGCATTGAGTGCAAAAACAGACCATAAGTCTTGGCCCCCGTGGAGTTTACACTCTAGTAAGGGTGTGTGTGTGTGTGTGTGTGTGTGTTACTCTCTCCCACCTAGACAAGTAAATGAGTGAACACATACGATATTGAATGGTGATAAGTACTGTGCAGAAAAATAGATGAGAGAAGAGGACAGACAGTGATAATTTCATTAACGTCTTTTTCTGAGGTCTTATCTTGTTCTTTTGTGTGGAACGTATTCCTTTGTTTCTTCGTTTTGCTTGGCTCTCTGTGTTGGTTTCTCCATGAGACACCCCCCTTCCCCAGTCTTCAAGGAGTGGCCTCGTGTAGGAGATGAACCTTATGGTTCTCCCTTGCCCCAGCTCTTGGTTGTCTCTCACACCTTTGTGTTTCTCCAAGCAGCCTATTATATTTTTGACACCTCCTAGTAGTTGAGGGTGTGCCAAGACCTGTCAGTGTATGAAAGGGGGGGATCTCAGTCAGCACCTAGATTCAGGGGGATTGGAAGCTAGACCCTTAGGCAGCAGCTTTTAAAGTATGGAAATATACACCGTCCTGTGGAACTGTGAGTGTAAACCCTGCTGACCGCCAGAGCCAGGCCATCTGGAGATGTCCCCTGGGCAGCAGCCACACAATCGGGACCCCAGAGGAGGGTACAAGTTCCTATCCAGGAGACACCAGTGGCAGAAGGAGAGCTCAAAGATGGCATCCCTGGCTTACATCCTGGAGAATATTACAGTAGGCTCCTAGACGTGTGTTAAATTAATGCCTGCCCCTCAGGCTGATGCTTTAAGATGGGCAAATAAGCCTCTTCCACAGAAAGTCTGGTCACTTTTCGGTCAGCTGCCTCTGAGCTGGACCCTAGGGTGGCTGAGTCTGCCTGCGAGCCCTTTAAGAACAGTTTCTCAGTTCACTCTAGCCTTGTGGGTCTCTTGGACTTCTGGAGAACCTCATGGTCCTCACTGGCTTTCAAAGATACATGTTTTGGGGGCTCATCCTTCAGGCGCAGGTCTTAAAAGCTGGGGGGCCTGATGTGGGGTTCAAGCCCTTCGCTCCTCAGGGAGCAGCTTGGGGCTTTGAGTTCCCTCTCAATTGTGGGTTGCTGCACCGGGGGTGGGGTTTATGATGAAATTGTGCCTCAGCCTCTCCTACTGGCTTCCGTGTGGGTTTTTTCTCATTCGCCTGATGTGTAGGAGTCATGCAGCTAGTGTTTGAGTCTTTTTTTCCGAGGAAATCGTCCGTGTGTAGCTGTAGATTTGGAGTGTCTGTGGAGGAGGTGAGTTCAGGATCCTGCTGCATCACCATCTTGAACTGGACCCACAGTGAGAAGTTCAGAGTCAAGGTTGCATTTTATATCAGCTTGTCTCAGGGGCCTCACTGAGAAGCTGGCATTTTCATACAACCATGAAGAAGGTGAGTGAGCCACCCATGCGATTATCTGGGAGAAGAACATCCTAGGTGGCACCCAGAAGCACAAGCACCGACATCTTGTTTTTAGAATATAATTTTTGTGTGAACCACAGTTTTTAAGAACTTCACGTTTGGAAGTAGTACTTACTTTTATTTGTCGAGGAATGATACCATCTTCTAACTAGGGCCCAGCACATCGAGTGCTCAAAATGTTAGCTTTCAATTATGCTCTTAGCCTTGGTATTACAGGACTTGATACAAAAGTACGTGTTCACCCCATTTTTGTCTTTCTGAGGTCATGAACTTTCAGAACATCTCTCCTAGCCCTCATCTTCAAACTGAGCCCCATTTTCTTCTTAGTGTCTATCATGTGTCCCTCACTGAAAGTCATCTCTACTATCTGTAGGTTGATTTTAGTTGTCCTCACCTGCTTTCAGTTCCAGGATTTTGTGAAAGACTGAGAGGATAATAACTTATGCTCCATTTTTAATCATCGCAATTGATGAAGCAAATAGCATTGTGTTTGCTTTCTGAGGTAACTGCATGTTGTTGAGTTGAGTTCTTTGGGGGGGAATTAAAATGATTCTGCTATTCTTATTTATCAGCCACTGTCTTCATTGGGAATCATTTCATTGCAATGAATGGAAACCAATTTATCGATGTCTGGATGAGTGGTTCAACCATGTGCAGCATTTTTTCCCACCCTGGGGCATTGGAGATATGTGGAGGGTATTTTCAGCTGTCACAGTGACTGAGGGGTACTCTCTCACTTAGCGCCTAGGGGCCAGTGATGCTAAACATCCTGTAGTCTAAAGGGTAGTCTTGAGCAATAAAGAATTGTTCCATAAAAAATGCTATTAAAAAGTGTTCTGATGAGGAACACCCATCTGTGAAACAGAATGGGGTTTGCTATTATCCAACTAAAACTGGACGTCCCTTTGTCCAGTCTCGGAATAGGATCTCATTAAGAAAGAGATGCAAGCCCATCTCCTAAGAAAGCCTTGGAAAGTAAAAGCTTTATGAAAACAACTTGAAGAATGCCAAAGAAGAATTCCGTTTAGGCAAATAGCAAAACTTCATAAAATCTTTCCCATTATCCCATTCAATATCCCAATTGCCTTTAATCTTATTTTATTTTCCCAGCATATCTACAGCTTCTCCCAAAAATGACTTGTCCTGAGTATTTCTCTACTCCTGGCCCCTATTTTGAGCAGCTCTGTTCTCTCGTAATACAAACCAAGTCGAGTTTTTCTGGCTTCTTTAACTCTGTACCAGCTATATATATCAGTTGTGTGAATGGATGTGAATGTGTGTGTATGTGTGTGTGAGCGAGTGTGAGAGGGATCATGAGGCTGTAAACATATGGCAAACCTATGAGGGCGATTGGTTAAGAATACAGATAATCTTTTAAAACCCCATGGCCAGAAGTGCAGCAGTGTGTCACAGGAACTAGTAAACCATAAGACATCTATTGTCTTCACCCTGCTCTTTCTGGGTCCACATATATCTTCTTCCCTCTACAATCTCCTAATTCCTCACTTGGTTGACCTGCTTTCTCAGCCAGCCTCCTAGTTTCTGCCCTCCATGACTACAGTAGACCAAATGCGTCCCCACAAAATTCATATGTTGAAATTCTAACCCCTGACATGATGGTGTTAGGAGGTGGGGTCTTTGGGAGGTGATTAGGCCATGAGGGTGGAGCCCTCATGAATGGGATTAGTGCCCTTCTAAAAGAGATAGTAGAGAGCTCTCTCACCCCTTCCATCATGTGAGGGCACAGTGAGAAGATGGCTATCTGTGAACTAGGAAGCAGGCCCTCACCAGACACTAAATCTGCTGGCATCTTGATCTTGGACTTAGCCTTCAGAAATGCGAGAAATGAATTTCCATTGTTTATAAGCCACTTGGTCTATGGTATTCTGTTAAGCAGCTCACACGGACCAAGATGATAACTTTGTCTTGTATTTGGCTTTTGTATGCGGTGTGTGTGGATCTAACTTTACATGAACCTTCAGTTCCAACACCATCTGACTGATTCAGAGTCTATTTCTCAATTCCAAATTCCTGCAAGGGAAGAGTTGACAGCCCAGTCTAGATCAGGTTCTGCCTTCCCCAATCCTAGCTGTGGTGGGTAGAGTCTCCCTTTCTGAGCGATGGGTGAGGCAGACTCTTTAAGAAGGGCCTTCCGAAGGGGTAGAAATGATGGATGCCTTCGGTCCAGCAACACAAGTCCATGTAGTTCAGGGTGACACTTAATCAATATTAGGAAATTCCAGCTTTAGGTTAAGACAATATCTTGAGCTCATTATTCCTTTAAAGCAACTAGACTAATCCTGCCAGTGGATTAGCACAGAAGTGCAAAGAAACTTACCCTTATATCCCTCAGTCATTTCTGGCCCTTTTTGATCATAGAGCAAGTTCAAAGATGACTTTTAGTCTTTATTTTGAGTTTTCTTGGTTTTTCACCCAGTTTGATCAAAATGTTAATATTTAACTTATAATTTCAAGAGTGATCTGATCATAAACTCTAGGAAAATTTGAGGGGTAGCACAGACTACTAAAATGAAGATGAAGTGCTTAATTTGTGGTGGAGCATTAACTCTGGGGCATTGGAGACATTAATTAATTTTAATAGCTTCAAATCTATTAATTAATATTTACTGAGAGCCAGTGAGGTATACTCAGTTTGGCACAATGTAAAAAAAAAATAAAGTTCTTTGCTTCTAACTAATATTTGCTGAATTTTCATCATATGAGACACAAAGTCATTTATTTCCATTGTTGAATTGGGAAATGGAAGCAAAGTCATTTTTATGTAGACAAAAAGTTAACAAAAGTTATTATACTTCTAAATCGAGAAGACTTCAGAAGTGCTTCTAATCCAACTAAAACTCAACTTTCATTGAAATATGGAAAGATATAGCACTGACCGTGACCTTAGGCCTCATCGCAGTCTCTTGTTTTTAAAGAGGAAACTGAAGCCTAATGAAGGGGCTAAATGACCAGTTCAAGGTCACATGGCTAGCGGAGTCTCTTTCCCGGAAGTAGCTCATTTACTTGGTGACTATGGCGTGAGCTTGTTAGAGGCTCTGGAGGCAGAGTAGAAAGTTGTTTGGAAAGAGGGTCCGTCAATATTGCAAACTGGAGAGACTGTTTCCACATTATTTTTGGTTCTTCCCTAATTAGATATCTCAGGATTCCAAAAACATTGGATGATGACCAATTTTATATTGTTTTTTAGAAATCTTATTTTAGTCTAAGTGTGTTTGAAAATTTATATATTTGTGTTATGTTCTTTTAGATTTTTATTTTGTAGCTTGCAGTCCTGTTTGTTTTTTCCAGAAAAGGTAAACAAATTCAAGCAATTATCTGGGAATTATAAACCATTTAAGCAAGAGCTAGTAGAAATAGGACCAATATGTAATTACTAACCAAATCACAGATAAACAGGCCCAGGAATAAAGGATTCCCAAAACACAAAAGTAGAGAAAGGGACTTCTGAATGGAGAACAAAGCAGATTTTCATATAAATCAAAGCATCATGCTGTAATCATATCCTTTTTTTTTAAATTGAGGATATTCATAGGTATAATAAGGTGTAACTAATCTTAAGTGTTCAGCTGGAGGAATTATTGTATGTATATACATTTATATATGTATAAGATATGTATGTGTGTGTGTATATGTATATATGCACGCATATATATCTCCATGTTTATATATGTATAAGATATATGTATATATATGTATACATGCATACATATATATCTCCATGTTTATATATGTTTATATATGTATAAGATATATGTGTGTGTGTCTACATATATATGTATATATGCACACATATATCTCCATGTAACCACTACCCAGATCAACACCCGCAGCACCCAAAAGATGTGCCTTCTCAGTATATACATCCTCCCTACAAAGCTAACTACTGTCTGTTGGCTAGCATCATTGGAACATTATATTTCTTATCCAAAAGGAATTAAAGTTTTAAACTAGGAGAGTATCATAATTTATTTGCCATTCATTAATTTAACAAATATTTAATGACTACTCTATAATGAGCTTTACACTAACACTGGCATCTCAATGATGAATACAATATAAACTATTTCTCATTATTATAAACAATGACATGATCCTTTTTATATTTTGAAAGTAATTTCCTTACATTTTGTTTTAATTGTGCGTCTTTATAAAATATACTACATACATCAATTTAACTTAAAAAAATTCTTTTTGGAAGTATAGCAGTTTAATTTAGAACATAGAATCAATGAGAATAACAGGATGTAACTGTTTCTTAGTTTACCTACTGGGAACTCTGGCTGTCAGGACCAAGCAGCCATAGCTATAGCACCATTACCAACTAGGGGCAGCGCATCCTAGTGAAGGCAAAGCGCCCAGATGGAATGATACGTGTTCTTTTTGTGAGCTACGCCCTGAGACACTGTGGTGCAGAAGGAGGATGACCAAGGCCAGTTGTAGCAAGATGAAGACGGAATGTCCCGGGAGAGCACTGCACGGATGACAGCTGAGTGTAAGTGGAAATAAAGCTCCACACCTCTTTTCATTTTTGAAATACACTAGTTTTACTCCAAGGGCAAAATGGGCGGGTGAATCTTGACGGTTGCACCAGAGGTTTCCCTGCAGTCTCCATGTCTAAATGATGACTGGATGCTCGCTGAGTGTATTTCCCCAGAAAGGGAGACACTCCAGAGGTCACTATTAATTACAGGTGCTATTCTGGGCCAAAGCTCCTGGATGTTTCAGCTCTACCAGAGAAAGTCAACTTATGACTTTGTTAGAACTGAATTTAGATGTAGTCGTCTTTGGAAAGGGGAAGCACACTTTTCAGCTTTTTACAATATGAATAAAAGAGATGTCTACTTCCATTCTTTCTAAAAAACAATGGGCATGATTGAAAGCAAACCTATCTATCTCCCTAGGAAATAGCTCTGGAAAGCAGGTCTTGATCTATATAGATTTGTGGGATCTCCAAAAGCAATCAACAGACCAATCATTTGCCATTAATCAAAAGCTTTGGGAAGGAAATAGAGGAGCAGTTCACAGACTATGTCCCAAATAGCTGGTGGGAGTTTGCCGTCTCCTTTTTCCTTCTTGGAGTGAATGGGAGGCTTCCCAGACGAACATTTATTTCAGACAATTAAATAGAAGGAGTCGTGATTGACATGTTTTCATGTTACTCTTCCTTGGTTTGACATAGAAAATCTACTGGAATCAGGCTAATTTACAAATGAAGGGGTTTATTTTCCCTGTGGTTTGTGGACATAATTGTCTCCATTAACTTTAATGGGGGAGTTTCGGGGGCCTGTCTGAAGGGAGAATGGACGGCTTATGGTGGAGTACTGGCTGTATGCTGTTAAATCCATAGGGAGGAATGGCAGTGTACGTTTCAACACCTAACTTCTACATCGTGAAGAAAATAGAAGCTGTTTGCAAGCATTCACATTTTTCTCTCAAGGCCTTAAAAAGAAATAATATGAAAGCACAGTGTGTACAAGAACAATTTGATGTGGTCGTTGGAAAGATTAAGGATCATCTTAAAAACACCGTGAACATTTCATGTTGAGGAATGGGGATGTGTGCAACCATAAACATGCACCCACAACAAGGAGCCCAACTTCTGCATCTTGTAACTGATGCGAGCCCACATCCAAAAGGTCAGGCTGGCCAATAAAAACTTCCATAAAATTCAGAGTGGCAACCTGGTCTCCTGAGAAATAAATATGAGATATTATCGGGGAAGTATTTCACAGTGAGGTCTCTGTCTCGTCCTTTCTAGGAATGTATATCAAAAGTGTCTGGGCAAGACAAGGAAGTTACATTTAATTATGAAATCAGCTTTATTAATGATATAGCCATCACATGGCATTGTGTACTATGTGAAAATGACAAAGGGCTCTGGGTCGACAGAACTCTACTTAGCACTGAATTCATTTCTACAAATGTTAATTGTCTTGTTCGCTGCCTGCCACATCTTTGGCACTCAAAAGCATTTGTTGAATCTAACAATGAGTGATTGAGGGCTTGTGATGTGTAATGCACTATCCTAATCAAGAGAGTCAAATATGGCCCTTGCTTTGAAGAAACCACAACCTAACAGATACACATACACAACTAGAATATCCTTTTTCCAGCTCTCATGTTTTAAATCCGAGTACAAAGCATATTATCCTAAGTGCTATATTAAAAAAAGTATCACGGGAGAACACAGAAGGGAATGCTGAACTCTACCTGAAGGTGATCTGGGAACACTTCACAGAGGAAATACCAGTTGACTTAGACATCTTGTGATGGGGAGGAAAAGGAAAGGATGAGCAGAGGAGAAGAGATGTGAAGATGCATATCCTTTTCAGGGAATAGCAAGTAGCCTAGTGTGGCCAAAGCTACCTGGGTCTGTGTGGGAGGACAAAGGTAGGTAGAGGCAGGTGGAGGATGGTAGAGGCCCAAGTTCCAATCAAATTGTAAAGGATCTTGACTATCATATAAAGGACTTTGGAAATTTTTCTTTTCTTTTCTTTTTTTTTTTTAAAGATTTTATTTTTTCCTTTTTCTCCCCAAAGCCCCCCGGTACATAGTTGTGTATTCTTCGTTGTGGGTTCTTCTAGTTGTGGCATGTGGGACGCTGCCTCAGCGTGGTCTGATGAGCAGTGCCATGTCCGCGCCCAGGATTTGAACTAACAAAATACTGGGCTGCCTGCAGCAGAGCACGCGAACTTAACCACTCGGCCATGGGGCCAGCCCCTTCTTTTCTTTTTTTAAATGATGGAATAATTGATTTTTTTTAAAAAGAAAATAGGGTAAGGTCAGGATCAAATCTGTGTTTTAGAAGGATGACTCTGACATCAGTATAGAAAATACATTGAGAGGGAGAAAAAAGATTATAGATAATGATGTTCATTATAGCAGCAATTGCAATAACTTAGGTTATAGTGATGATGATCTGAGTAAGAGAAGAATCATCGGCAATAGGGATGGGGAGGTAGTCTGCCCAACCCTTCATCCACCTTTACACCTGTAGGGGAGGAGAAATATTCCTCTACCCTTCTAGGATCTTCTGGCTGGTCTACAAACTAAATTGACATGAGACACAACAGGAGAAAATCAGAAAAATTTAGTAACATATATACATGGGAGAAACCCAGGAAAACTGAGTAACTCACAAAAATGGCTGAATCCACCACCTTAAATACCATCTTTAGTTAAAAACAAAGGAAGATGTTGGGGGTAGTGGTTTGGGACTTCGAAGAGGAGGAAGGCAATTCACATGGAGATGGAAAAGCAAATGTTTGGTAAACAAATGTCTTGCCATGTTTTGCAAAGACAATGAGACATGGAGAGGATTTTGATCAAATGGGCCTTGCTAGGTTCCTCCCTGTCTACCACACCTAGTTCATATTATATTATAGTTATCTGTGGTATTAGCTCTTTCCTAGAATAGGCCTTCTTTCTTAAATGTTTTAGGCATTTGGGGGAGGAGGTCAAAGTCTCTGGCTGACTCTTTGTTCTTAAAAATAATCAAGCTAAAGAGACACAATTTGGAGTAGCAAATTCTGCTGTACTACACACCCACCCACCTATCCACCCATCCACCCATCCATCCATCCATTTACTCAATCAACAAACATTTATGAAGTGCTGAAGTCAACGTCAAAGCTTCCTTAACAGCCATCTTGTCTCCTTCATTTTTCCCGCAAACCTTGATTTCTCTCTGTTACGGGATGACCATTCACTTTTAGAGAGGCTGGCCTCTTCCTCAGTCCCAGGCAACTGACCTCAATTAGTCTAAATCATTCATTCATTCAATATTTATTGAGCACCTTCTAGAGTACAGGCACTGTTTTCAGATCTGGAGATGAATAATTATGATTAATTAATAAATAATTAATTAATTAATAAGTAATGCAGTGAGATGAATAATTATGATTTCTTCAATTGAGATGCTCACACTCTATTGTTGGAGATATTTACCTTGACCTATAGTACATAAAAATTAACTGCAGTTAGGGGCTGGCCCCGTGGCCGAGTGGTTAAGTTCGCGCGCTCCGCTGCAGGCGGCCCAGTGTTTCGTTAGTTCGAATCCTGGGCGCGGATATGGCACTGCTCATCAGACCACGCTGAGGCAGCATCCCACATGCCACAACTAGAAGAACCCACAACGAAGAATACACAACTATGTACCGGGGGGCTTTGGGGAGAAAAAGGAAAAAATAAAATCTTTAAAAAAAAAAAAAAATTAACTGCAGTTAGACTTGTAATGTTTATCCATATCTTAAGCTTTTCTCCCAGGCACACACTCCATCTTGCAGTTAGCTAGGAGCAAAGTGACGATTTTGGGCCAATGGGCTGTGGACGAAACTTCACTTCTGGGCCGATGTTTTCCTCTCCTGTTATTCTGAATAAAGAGATCCTGTTTGCCAATTGGTATAGGTACAGGAATCATTGTTGTTTGGGATCACTGTCTGCATGGAGGACGGGTGCCCTGGAGAATCACCACTACCCAAGCAGGCTTTACTTGAAGGAGAAATAATCCTTTATTTACGCAATAACTAAGATTTGGGGAGTTTATTGAAACTATAGCCTAACCTAGCCCATCCTGACTGATAAAGTGATTAATGCCAGTATTCAGGTACGAGTTAAGAGCTATAGGAGCCTGTGAAAGGAGTCAAGAGGAAGACGTGGAAATTATGCTTGAGCTGGGACAAGAAAAGTGATCAGGCGTTTGCTAGGCAGATGGGCAAGTGAGAGGCTTCAATACAGTGGAAACACCCTGGGCAAAGGCTTGGGGGCTTGAAATGGGCTGACGTGTTGGGAGAACCACGCATGGATTTTGTCGGCTGCATGAGAGTGTGTGGCTGAGAGAACGGCCCTGTCAGCCCAGGAGCTCAGCTCATTAGCGCAGAGCACTTTCCCAGCATGCCGATCGTGGATAGTGGGAGACAGCAAGAGTCCCAAGTAAAAGGAGCAAATCAGATGTCAGAGCTTTTCCTTAATCACGGTAATTAGGGGTGGAATTAAGGGTTTCCTTTCCACTTCAGACTTTCAGCCTTCGCTGTCACTAAATACCATTAAATGAAGTGATACAACCTATTAGGGTCTTTCAGACAATTCTCCCTGGGCCCACGGAGATGGCTTTAGAGAGATGAAACTTTGGAACCAATGATGTAAATAGGAATTATCCAGGCAGAATTAACAAGAGTGGGCGGATGCCATTTGAATTGTATATATTTGTAGCCTAAAAAAGGGAACCTAAAAATATGGTTAGCGCAGTGACACGTTCTGTGGCAGACCCAGTTCTATAGAGGAGGGACAATTACACCATTCACCAGGCATAATTATTTTTAAAATGTCTTCTCTATGGCTCACAAACTTTATAATAAAGAAGTACATGCTGTCAGAGAAAGGAATCGGCTCGAAAACACTCTTTAGTCACTTTGCAAAAATGAAGAAAATTTTGCTTTTCCCTCTTTATTTCTTGACATAAAAAAAAAAACACAACAACAGTAACTAGTAGGTGATTTCCTGACACTCAAGACTATAAACTCATCTGCCTGAAGGCAGAAATCGCCAATTATTTTTATGTTTCTCCCAAAGCACAGCGCAAGCCAACAAAATGAGTTATTTTATTCAGTCTCACAATAAACATTCATCAAGTGCCGCCTCTGAGCCAGGCAGTGGTTCTAAGCGCTGGGGGCACAGTGGTCAATAAACTGGACAGATTTGCTGCCGGGAGACACTTGCATTTGAGTGGGATGAAGAGATGCTGGGCAAATAAAGGAATAAATGTAAATTACATCAGGTGGTGGTAAGGG